>NC_091433.1:49291884-49989298 GCF_964237555.1 Oryctolagus cuniculus | reverse complement strand
GTGTTTTTTTTTTTTTTTTTTTTGACAGGCAGAGTGGACAGTGAGAGAGAGAAACAGACAGAGAGAAGGGTCTTCCTTTTGCCATTGGTTACCCCTCCAATGGCCGCCGTGGCCAGGACGCTGCAGCTGGTGCATCGCGCTGATCCAAAGCCAGGAGCCAGGTGCTTCTCCTGGTCTCCCATGCTGGTGCAAGGCCCAAGGACTTGGGCCATCCTCCACTGCACTCCCGGGTCATAGCAGAGAGCTGGCCTAGCAGAGGGGCAAACAGGACAGAATCCGGCACCCTGACGGGAACTAGAACCTGGTGTGCCAGTGCCGCAAGGCGGAGGATTAGCCTGATGAGCCGCGACACCGGCCTGAGAGAGTTATTTGTACTCTCAGGTTTGTTGCAGGTCAGTTCACAATAGTTAAGGTTTAGAATTAATCCTGATGTACATCAACTGATGAATGGATTTAAAAAAAAAAAAAGTAGTATATATACACTGTAGCATACTATGCAGCCATAAAATTGAATGAATTCCTGTCTTTTTCAACAAAATGAATGCAATTGGATATTTGTTATCCTTAGTGAAATAAGCCAGTCCCAAAAGAACAAATATGTTTTCTCTGATATATGATAGTTAATATAGAATACAAAGAAATGAAAAGGAATAAAATAGACATTTTGTGATATGATTATTGATATGATTTTAGCCCTTGCTTATACTCTTACACTCTTGTGGAACAGTGGTCTTTCTACTTTCTACTTTATGAATATATGGTTGGTGATGAATTAAGTCTGTGAATATAGAGTGGATTAAAATTATGTTTTTGCAAAACCTGATGAAAGGAAGAGGGGTGGGCTGGGGGAAGAGAGGAAAGTGTGGTTGTCTTCTTGGAATAGTACCTATGAAATGCATGAAATCTGTTTTCTTTATTTTAATAAAAGAAAATAAGAGATAAAAATCAGTTAAGTATGTATCAGAATTACATGCTAATGAATACAAAAAATTCCAGTCCAGCTCTCTTGCTGTGGCCTGGGAGTGCAGTGGAGGATGGCCCAGGTCCTTGGGCCCTGCACCCGCATGGGAGGCCAGGAGAAGCACCTGGCTCCTGGCTTCAGATCAGCGCAGCGCGCTGGCCACAACATGCCAGCTGCAACATGCCAGCCATAGCAGCCACTTGGGGAGTGAACCAACGGAAAAAGGAAGACCTTTCTCTCTGTCTCTCTCTCTCTCTAACTCTGCCCGTAAAAAAAAAAAAAAAAAAAAAAAATTCTTTTTAAAAATTAAAGATCATTAAATTATGTCATTAACAATTATTGACAAAAACACTTGAGTACTAATTCTGCATCATGCACAGTTAAAAGTACTAGAGATATTTTACTGGAAAACTACCTGTCCTCATGGAACTTAAATTCAAGTTGTGGGGGGCCAGCTATAGATTAACTGAGATGGTGAACACTTTTTGTCAGATTGGATTTTCCTAAGTAGGGAGAAGATGTGAGTAAAAATAAAAGCCTCTTCTACCATAACATAAATGGGAAAAATGATATTTTTCTGTGGGAATTCACCTGAAAAATCAAATGATCCAAAGCAGATAGAGAATATCTCTCATGACCAAATAATTGCCACTGGAAGTGTGCATGTGTCAGGATGTCTTAGTTGTATCTATTTTCCTTGTTGTAAGGACAGGATTCCCATCGTAAGGTTGTGGGATAGCTGAACACAGGACATTTGAATTGGGCAGATAATGACAGCTCATGTCACAATTTTTTTTTAGTACCATAAATTTATTTTTTTTAAACTTTTATTTAATGAATATAAATTTCCAAAGTACGATTTATGGATTACAATGGCTTCCCCCCCATACCGTCCCTCCCACCCACAACCCTCCCCTTTCCCACTCCCTCTCCCCTTCCATTCACATCAAGATTCATTTCGATTATCTTAATATACAGAAGATCAGCTTAGTATACATTAAGTAAGGATTTCAACAGTTTGCTCACACACAGAAACATAAAGTGAAAAATAATAGATGATTTTTTTTAAATGATGATGAAATCAGATCAGACCTATTGTCATGTTTAATCCCAGTGAGAGTCAAGTTGGGAGTTGATAATTTCTTTTTTTTTTTACAGAGGATCAGTTTAGTATGCATTAAGTAAAGATTTCAACAGTTTGCACCCCCATAGAAACACAAAGTGAAATATATATTGTTTGAGTACTCGTTATAGCATTGAATCTCAATGCACAGCACATTAAGGACAGAAATCCTACATGAGGAGTAAGTGCACAGTGACTCCTGTTGTTGATTTACCAATTGACACTCCTGTCTATGGCATCAGTAATCTCCCTATGCTCCAGTCATGAGTTTCCAAGGCTATGGAAGCCCTCTGAGTTCTCCGACTCTTATCTTGTTTAGACAAGGTCATAGTCAAAGTGGAGGTTCTCTCCTCCCTTCAGAGAAAGGTACCTCCTTCTTTGAAGACCTGTTCTTTCCACTGGGATCTCACTCACAGAGATCTTTTGCCAGAGTGTCTTGGCTTTCCATGCCTGAAATACTCTCATGGGCTTTTCAGCCAGATCCGAATGCCTTTAGGGCTGATTCTGAGGCCAGAGTGCTATTTAGGACATCTGCCATTCTATGAGTCTGCTGAGTATCTCACTTCCCATGTTGGATCACTCTCCCCTTTATTTCTTCTATCAGTTAGTGTTAGCAGGTACTAGACTTGTTTATGTGCTCCCTTTGACTCTTAGTCCTTTCATTACGATCAATTGTGAACTGAAATTGATCACTGGGACTAGTGAGATGGCATTGGTACATGCCACCTTGATGGGATTGAATTGGAATCCCCTGGTATGTTTCTAACTCTACCATTTGGGGCAAGTCAGCTTGAGCATGTCCCAAATTATACATTTCTTCCCTCTCTTATTCTCACTCTTATGTTTAACAGGGATCACATTTCAGTTAATTTTCAACACTTAAGAAAAACTGTGTATTAATTACAGAATTAAACCAGTCATATTAAGTAGAACAGACAAAAAACTACTAAGAGGGATAATGTATTTAGTTGTTCATTAACAGTCAGGGCTATGCTGATCAAGTCTCCGTTTCCCATAGTGTCCATTTCACTTCAACAGGTTTCCTTTTTGGTGTTGTCAGTTGTCACAGATCAGGGAGAACATATGGTATTTGTCCCTTTGGGACTGGCTTATTTCACTCAGCATTATGTGTTCCAGATTCCTCCATTTTGTTGCAAATGACTGGATTTCGTTGTTTCTTACTGCAGTATAGTATTCTAAAGAGTGCATATCCCATAATTTCTTTATCCAGTCTACCGTTGATGGGCATTTAGGTTGGTTCCAGGTCTTAGCTATTGTGAATTGAGCTGCAATAAACATTAGGGTGCAGACCTCTTTTTTGTTTGCCAATTGAAATTCCTTTGGGTAAATTCCAAGGAGTGGGATGGCTGGGTCGAACGGTAGGGTTATCTTCAGGTTTCTGAGGAATCTCCAGACTGACTTCCATAGTGGCTTGACCAGTTTGCATTCCCACCAACAGTGGGTTAGTGTCCCTTTTTCCCCACATTCTGCCAGCATCTGTTGTTGGTAGATTTCTGCATGTGAGCCATTCTAACCGGGGTGAGGTGAAACCTCATTGTGCTTTTGATTTGCATTTCCCTGATTGCTAATGACCTTGAACATTTTTTCATGTGCCTGTTGGCCATTTGGATTTCCTCTTTTGAAAAATGTCTATTGAGGTCCTTGTCCCATCTCTTAAGTGGGTTGTTGGTTTTGTTTTTGTGGAGTTTCTTGATCTCTTTGTAGATTCTGGTTATTAACCCTTTATCTGTTGCATAGTTTGCAAATATTTTTTCCCATTCTGTCAGTTGTCTCTTCACTCTCCTGACTGTTTCTTTTGCAGTACAGAAACTTCTCAATTTGATGCAATCCCAATAGTTGATTTTGGCTTTGACTGCCTGTGCCTCCCGGGTCTTTTCCAGAAATTCTTTGCCTGTGCCAATATCTTGAAGGGTTTCTCCAATGTTCTCTAGTAACTTGATGGTTTCAGGTCGTAGATTTAGGTCTTTAATCCATGTTGAGTGGATTTTTGTGTAAGGTGTAAGGTAGGGGTCTTGCTTCATGATTCTGCACGTGGAAATCCAATTTTCCCAGCACCATTTATTGAATAGACTGTCCTTGCTCCAGGAATTAGTTTTAGATCCTTGATCAAATATAAGTTGGCTGTAGATGTTTGGGTTGATTTCTGGTGTTTCAATTCTATTCCATTGGTCTATCCATCTGTTTCTGTACCAGTACCATGCTGTTTTGATTACAACCGCCCTGTAGTATGTCCTGAAATCTGGTATTGTGATGCCTCCGGCTTTGTTTTTGTTGTACAAGATTGCTTTAGCTATTCGAGGTCTCTTGTGCCTCCATATAAATTTCAGCACCATTTTTTCCAGATCTGAGAAGAATGTCTTCGGTATCTTGATTGGGATTGCATTAAATCTATAAATTGCTTTTGGGAGAATGGACATTTTGATGATATTGATTCTTCCAATCCATGAGCATGGAAGATTTTTCCATTTCTTGGTATCCTCTTCTATTTCTTTCTTTAAGGTTTTGTAATTTTCATCGTAGAGATCTTTAACGTCCTTGGTTAAGTTTATTCCAAGGTATTTGATTGTTTTTGTAGCTATTGTGACTGGGATTGATCTTAGAAGTTCTTCCTCAGCCATGGCATTGTCTGTGTATACAAAGGCTGTTGATTTTTGTGCATTGATTTTATACCCTGCTACTTTGCCAAAGTCTTCTATGAGTTCCAATAGTCTCTTAGCAGAGTTCTTTGGGTCCCCTAAATAAAGAATCATGTCATCTGCAAAGAGGGATAGTTTGAGTTCTTCCTTCCCAATTTTTATCCCTTTAATTTCTTTTTCTTGCCTAATAGCTCTGGCTAGAACCTCCAGAACTATATTGAATAGCAGTGGTGAGAGTGGACATCCCTGTCTGGTACCAGATCTCAGTGGAAATGCTTCCAACTTTTCCCCATTCAATAGGATGTTGGCTGTGGGTTTTTCATAGATTGCTTTGATTGTATTGAGGAATGTTCCTTCCAAACCCAGTTTGCTTAGAGTTTTCATCATGAACGGGTGTTGTATTTTATCAAATGCTTTCTCGGCATCTATTGAGATAATCATATGGTTTTTCTTCTGCAGTCTGTTAATGTGGTGTATCACATTGATTGTCTTGCGCACATTAAACCATCCCTGCATACCAGGGATAAATCCCACTTGGTTTGGGTGGATGATCTTTCTGATGTGTTGTTGCATTCTATTGGCGAGAATTTTATTGAGGATTTTTGCATCTATGTTCATCAAGGATATTGGTCTATAATTCTCTTTCAGTGCTGCATCTTTTTCCAGCTTAGGAATTAAGGTGATGCTGGCTTCATAGAAAGAATTTGGGAGGATTCCCTCTTCTTCAATTGTTCTGAATAGTTTGAGAAGAATTGGAGTTAGTTCTTCTTTAAATGTCTGGTAGAATTCAGCAGTGAATCCGTCTGGTCCTGGGCTTTTCTTTGTTGGAAGGGCCTTTATTGCTTTTTCAATTTCTGTCTCAGTTATGGGTCTGTTTAGGTTTTCGATGTCTTCCTGGTTCAATTTAGGTAGGTTGCATGTGTCCAGGAATCTATCCATTTCTGATAGGTTTCCCTGTTTGCTGGCATACAAGTCCTTGTAGTAATTTCTGATGATTCTTTTTATTTCTGTGGTGTCTGTTGTTACATTTCCTTTTTCATCTCTGATTTTATTGATTTGAGTCTTTCCTCTTCTTTTTTTAGTTAGTTGGGCCAATGGGGTGTCAATTTTGTTTATTTTTTCAAAAAACCAGCTCCTCGTTTGGCTGATTTTTTGGAATGTTTTTCTTGATTCAATCCTGTTGATTTCTTCTCTGATTTTAATTATTTCTCTTCTCCTACTAGATTTGGGTCTGGTTTGCTGTAGGTTTTCTAGATCCTTGAGGTGAATTTTGAAAGCTCATCTATTTGGTGCCTTTCCAATTTCTTGATGTAGGCACCTATTGATATAAACTTTCCTCTTAACACTGCTTTTGCTGCGTCCCATAAGTTTTGGTATGTTGTGCTGTTATCCTCATTTACTTCCATAAAGTTTTTGATTTCTCTTTTGATTTCTTCTATGACCCATTGTTCATTCAGGAGCATATTGTTCAATCTCCATGTGTTTGTGTATGCTCTAGGGATTCCTGAGTTGCTAATTTCCAACTTCATTCCTTTATGGTCTGAGAAGCTGCATGGTACGATTCTAATTCTTTTGAATTTGCTGAGACTTGCTTTATGGCCTAGTATGTGGTCAGTCCTAGAGAAGGTTCCATGTACTGCTGAGAAGAATGTAAAATCTTTAGCTGTAGGATTGAAAGTTCTGTATATATCTGTTAGATCCATTTGGGCTATAGTGTCGTTTAAATCTACTGTATCCTTGTTGATCTTCTGTCCGGATGATCTGTCTATTTCTGAGAGTGGAGTATTGAAGTCCCCCAGTACTATTGTATTGGGGTCTAAGTCTCCCTTTAAGTCCCTTAACAAATCTTTTAGATAAACCGGTGCCCTGTAGTTAGGTGCATATACATTGATAATTGTTATATCTTCCTGTTGAATTGATCCCTTAATCATTATGTAGTGTCCCTCTTTGTCTCTCTTAATGGTTTTTGTGGTAAAGTTTATGTTGTCCGATATTAAGATGGCTACGCCCGCTCTTTTTTCATTTCTGTTGGCATGGTATATCTTTTTCCAGCCTTTCACTTTCAGTCTGTATGGATCTTTGTTGGAAAGATGTGTTTCTTGTAAGCAGCAAATAGATGGGTTTTGTTCCTTAACCCAATCAGCCAATCGGTGTCTTTTAACTGGACAGTTCAGGCCATTCATTTCAACATGACTAATGAAAAGTGGTAACTTTGCCCTGCCATTTGCCAAAGATAAGTTCTAATATATGCTTTGAATTCCCTGTGATCTTTTGCTGTGAGGTTTACTTCCTTGGTTTCCTTCCTTTACCTTCTTTCATATTGATGACCGTGTTTCTGTGTTTCTGTGTGTAACACATCTTTAAGCATCTTTTGCAGGGCTGGACGAGTGGCAACAAATTCTTTCAATTTCTGTTTGCTATGAAAAGTCTTTATTTCACCTTCATTCACAAATGATAGCTTTGCAGGATATAATATTCTGGGCTGGCAGTTTTTCTCTCTTAGTACCTGGGCTATATCTCGCCATTCCCTCCTAGCTTGTAGAGTTTCTGATGAGAAGTCTGCTGTGAGTCTGATTGGCGATCCTCTGAGAGTAATCTGACGTTTCTCTCTTGCACATTTTAGGATCTTTTCTTTATGTTTCACTGTGGAGAGTTTAATTACAACGTGTCGTGGTGAGGATCTCTTTTGGTCGTGTTTATTAGGGGTTCTGTGAGCTTCCTGTACTAGGATTTCTCTGTCCTTCTCCAAACCTGGGAAATTTTCTGCTAATATCTCACTAAAAAGGTCTTCTAATCCTTTCTCCCTCTCCATGCCTTCAGGAACTCCTAGAACCCGAATGTTGGGTTTTTTAATAGTATCCTGGAGATTCCCGACAATATGTTTTAGATTTCTAATTTCCTCTTCTTTTCTTTGGTCTGACTGTATCCTTTCCTGTTCTCTGTCTTCTAAGTCCGATATTCTCTCTTCTGCTTCACCCATTCTGTTTGTAAGGCTCTCTAATGTGTTTTTCATTTGATCTATTGAATTCTTCACTTCAGTCACTATCCCAGTTTCCTGTTGTACTAGTTGTTTCGTTTCATTTTGATTCCTCCTTAATATTTCATTTTCACGAGAGAGATTTTCTATCTTGTCCATTAAGGCTTTATGTAGTTCAAGAATTTGTTTTTGAGAACTTCTTAATGTTCTTATCAATTTTTTGAGATCTGCTTCTTGCATTTCTTCCATGTCATCATCTTCATAATCTTGAATTGGGGTGTCTTTTTCATTTGAGGGCGTCATGGTGACTTCCTTGTTTTTATTACCTAGGTTTTTGCGTTTGTTATTTGGCATATTGAAGATATTTGGTTTCTTCACTGTGGTGCTTTTTCTTGTTATACTATGACTCTAGATTAAGTGGACTATCTGTTTTTGATGGAGCCTTAGGGCTTGAGGTGGGTGTGGCCTGAGAGTTCTGTTTGGTGTGCCAAAGGTGACACTCCCAGGTTAGGCGTGCTAAACCTCTCTCTCTCTCTCTCTCTCTCTCTCTCTTTCTTTTTTTTTTTTTTTTTGATTCCAAAGGGAAGTAATTCTGCACAGCTGAACGAAGTTGGAGGTAGTTAGCAGGCAAATGATATACCCACAGGAGCCAGAGATCAGAAGCTCTTTCCCAAGGACCACACAGGGAATCTGTTCGGCCCTCAGAGTGGGCTCAAATTCTCCTTCAGTCTCCCACTGGGTTGCCAAAATTACAGAATTGTAGCGTCTCTGGAGAGTGCTCACATGAATTCTGTGAGTTCTCTCCCCCACCGCCTCTTTTTTCACAGTCTCAGTTCAGTAGCACCACAAATTTACTAGGTCCTAATCTCCTGTTAATTCGCCCTGCCCAGAGTCAGGTTTTTCTGCTAGGCTCAGGGCCAGTGCAGACCTGAGGTGGCTCTGCTTATGACGTATGTCCAAGATGGCGCCTGCTCTTTGTCTTGCTTGCCCTTGAGAGGTGAGTGGAGAGAGAGAAACCCGTGTCCGTACCAGTCACCTTTTTTTTCTCTCTCTCTCTCTCTTCCAGTTAGCCTGGTGAACTCCCCCCCCCTGGGGGGTCGTTCCCTCTAGTCTCCTCTCTCTGTTTGCCTGCCAGTGTCTTGGGCTATTGAGGTTTGGCTCACCTTGCGTTCCAGCGCTGGTGTGTTGAGTCTGCCGCTGGTGTCCCGAACTGTGGGCTCCCACGCTCTCCACGCAGGTCTACTGTGAATCACGCGTTCCGGAAGAGTTTCTTCTGCTGTTTCCTCCCCTACTCTTCCTTGAACCTGCAGTATCTCCACTTTTATTAAACTATCTCTCCCCGGACTATCAGTGTGCTCCCTTCCTATTCTGCCATCTTGCCTCCTCCCCCAGTACCATCTCATGTCACAAATTCTCACAGTCCAGGAAGAGGGGAGGCCACCTGCCATTCAAAGCCCCGCACAAGCCTTCACTAGAGGGGAGGCCACCTGCCATTCAAAGCCCCGCACAAGCCTTCACTTGAGCACAGCAATCAGTCAGAGTTACAGGAATCAGACTTTATAGTAAACGGGTAAGTTACCTACTGGTTCCTGTAGAAGTATGTGATTGGATTACATGAGCAATTCGGTATGTGAGAACTGAAGCTCTCTACTCAGGGATAAGCAGGAAGTGTGCCTGGTTCCTGTAATGAATGTTATTTGAAGAGGAGATCTTATCCATCAGAACACAGTGAGGAGTAGAATTTATTTAGCTATTCCAAGCCCTTCTGATTTTCCCCACATGTCAACACACACATAAAATTTGGCCATAATTATAGTCCTTGTGCCACATACAGGGCAAAGGAGAGTGTAAGGATAGCATAGAAACAGTGAAGAACCACATTTATAACGATGGGCAATATCTATCTTCATTCTAGTTGGAGGGCAGAGTGTTCTGCCAAGCTTTGTCTGTTTTTATTAGATATTATGCAAATGGTACATCACTTTGAACAGATGTAATACATCTTTGTAGATTACTTAACTGCTTTTTGATTTAGATATTGTGTAATGTCAGGAAAAGCCACTTCATGTTAAAAAGGAGCTATTGGAATGTACCGTGTCTTAAATATACACTAGTAATTCAGAGCCTGATCCAAGAAAGTCAACCTTATGTAAATATAGTGCCTGAAAGATGATACCCAAACCCCTTGTCATTCTTTTATAAAAGTGTATTTACCAAGCTTAAAAACAAATAGTTGTCTTTTCTTTGGGTCATGCCACACACTTACTACAGGTCAGAACACATTAAGTTAGAATGGTAAACTCTAAGACTTTAAATTGGTTTGTTGACAAAAGACCTAGAGCTACTCTTTTTCATTTTCTTCTGAAAATCAGCAGGTCATGATGTATGGTTCCAAGGGCCCATTTGTTTTATTAAGAATGATCACTTCCCAATCATTAGTTATGTGTGCAAACATTTATTCAGTAGCTACTATTGTGTAGGCCCTGTGTTGATGTCTTGAGGATTTGACAGTGATTAATATGTCCTAAAGAGGATGTTAATTTAAGGGAAGAAAGGCTTGTCTTAGTAATTTTAGAGAAGATAGTACTTTTTTGTGTTTATTTTTGCATAATTGTTAAATTACAAAATACTAACTACTCATTTAACAAATATAATACGAAGAGTAATACCACTTTTAGTCTCACCACACAAGAATAGCCTCTCTAAATATATTGGAACTATTTTCTGTTTTCATTTTTTACTCTGAGTAAGTTTCCGAAGTTTGTACTCAGTTTTTGTCATTTTGTGTATAACCTTATTTCCTCGCTGTTGCTCTAATAGAATAACTTAAAGATTTTTTGATATATCAAAATGTATTGTAAAGGTAATTTTAAAGTATGGTTTAACATTTCAGGGAGTAGGTATGTGGTAATTTACATTGATCTTCATATTTTGGATATTTAGTTTTGGTTTTACCCTTTATCAACAGTGTCATTAACAATTTGTAAACCACTCTATATTTCAGATATTTTCTTTAGGGAGAATCTTGGGGGTTGAAATATTTGTTTAAAGTATAAGAAAATATGTTAAAATCTTGAATTTGACATTGACTAGTATGTTATTCTTGGATATTAAACTCTAAGGGTTTTTTTGTTTATTTGTTTATTCTGTTTCCCTAAGTATAACTAAGATATGATCAAATTCATTTTCAAACACATGATATGTGTATAAGGCAGACAGAAGGAATTGAGTCATTTGTGTTAAAGCCTAGTTTTAAAAACCCAATGCTGACTCTGTGGTGGGCATTTCTGGGTTCTGGGAAAACAGACTGTGCTTCAGCACTCAATGACTGTCTTGGGTTGAGGGAATGATGGCTCACTATCTGCTCCAGAAATAATTGTAAAACCATAGCTATTTAGACAGTGCTATGTTGGGATATGGTTGAATGTGCTTCCCAAAGATATGTTTAAATTCCATCCCTAGTATATGCAGAGCGATTATGATGTTTAGAGGCAGAGCCTCCAAGAGGTTATTAAAATTAGAAATGTTTGTCAGGGGGGTCCCCCCGTTATTGACTACTGGTGGCTCTTAAAGAAGGAGGAGAGAGACCAGAGGATACACACACACACATGCATGCTCCCTGTCTCTTGCTACCAGAAAAGCCTTCTACAGGTACAAACATCTAAACTTCCAGAACTGTGGGCTAAATAGACTTCTTTTCTCTATAACTTATCCAGTCTGTGGCATTTAGTTATTAGCAATAGAAAATGGACAATATCAAGATTAATGTTATAATCAAATAAAACACATATTGAGAATCCAGTGCTCATTGGTCATGGAAATTGTCATACATGTTCAGAAAAGACCCATTCTCATTGATGTCTCAATAACCCTTTCTTCTCATAGCTGTTCTCAAGATTGGAATGTGCTAATGAAAATCAACAGGTCTCAGGGCTGGTGTTGTGGTGTCACGGGGTAAGCTGCTGCCTGCAATGCCAGCATCCCATTTGGGCACCACCAGTTCAAGTCCCAGTTGACCCACTTCCAGTCCAGCTCCCTGCTAATGTGCTTGGAAAAGCGGCACAAGATGGCCCAAGTTCTTGGACCCCTACCACCCACTTGGGAGACTAGATAAAGCTCCTGGTTCCTGGCTTCAACCTGGCCCAGTCCTAGCCATTGCAGCCATTTTGGGAAATGAACCAGTGAATGGTAGATCTCTCTCTCTCTCTCTTTCTCTGTAACTCTGCCTTTCAAATAAACAAAATAACTCTTTAAAAAAGATAAAGTGTAGGGTTCTAGTCCCTGTTGGGGTGCCAGATTCTGTCCTGGTTGCTCCTCTTCCAGTCCAGCTCTCTGTGTGTCCCCGGAAGGCAGTGGAGGATGGCCCAAGTGCTTGGTCCCTGCACCTGCATGGGAGACCAGGAGGAAGTACCTGGCTCCTGGCTTTGGATCAGTGCAGCGCCAGCTATAGTGGCCACTTGGGGGGTGAACCAACAGAAAAGGAAGACCTTCCTCTGTCTCTCTCTGTCACTAACTCTGCCTGTAAAAAAAAAAAAAATAAAGTGTATATATTTAAAAAAGAAGAAAAAACCAACAGGCCCATTTTAATCACCATCCATTAATCATTGGTTTCCTTCTTTCCCCTTGACCTGAGTCTGGAGCCTAATAGAAGGTGACTGAATTATTCTTCTCTTCATTTTCCAGCCCTGAGAATTAACCCCATTGTTTCTTCTGCTTATACGAAATTCTTTGGAGTATCCAAACTGGAAACAGAAGAGTTATGATTCAGGGAGGAAAATAGAGGCTTGTAGAGTTCCTTAAGGAAAGTTATAACCTTCCTTATGTGCAAGTCCTTATTTACCCTTAGTGTCTAGAGTCCTTGGGAGAGTCGCTATCCTGGTCATGAGGCTGAAGCTGAGTTTCAGGGAGGTTTTTCTGGTACTTTAGTCACTACCCATCCTAGAAAGAATTTAAGACCAGGTCTCTCATTCCTCTCTGTTGATAGTTCTAAGTAATTATTTTGGAAATTATTTTGAAGTCCTTGATAGAAAATACAGTATGGCAATTCAGTTATTTAATCAGAGCCAAATTATGAGTCATAGGAAATTGCCCATAATTGGGTCTTTCCTTCCTTTGCCTACATTCATTCACTGCTAAGCTTTTGGTCACTCATTCTAAAGAGGAGGCCAAGAACCAAACACATAAGGGTACTTCAAAATATTTGTGGAAAATAAAATCAAAAGGTGAATTTATTCCAGTGCAAAAATTTTGGAATCCATGCATATGAGAGGTCTTCAAAGAGTTCATGGGAAATGTATATCATAAAAAAGATACATGGATTTAAAATTTTCAGCGCCAAAATAAACATCTTTTTTTAAAGATTTATTTTTATTTGTTTGAAAAACAGAGTTACAGAGAGAGGTAGAGACAGAGTGAGAAGTCTTCCATCTGGTGGTTCCGATGGGCATAGCTCCAGCTGTTGTGGCCATTTGGGGAGTGAACCAACAGGAGGAGACCTTTCTCTCTGTCTTTCCATCTCACTGACTGTAACTCTACCTCTCAAATAAATAATTAAAATCTTAAAAAAAAGAATTGCCTCTTTAATCTGCCAATGCCTCTCAGGGATGGAGCTAGGCTCTGGGAAACCTTGCAGTGAATGTTATCATAAAATAATGCCTTATTAGATACACACTGTTTAAGTCCTAGAAAAACTCCTTTAATATTTGTGGTCCTCAGTTTTCTCATATGTAATTTGGAATTGATAATATCTACATCAAAATTTTTATAACAATTACACTATAAATCATGCACTCCAAGTGGTATAGGATATACATTAAAAGGAATGAGCCTTCTTAACATCAATCAATCAAAATAGGTAGGGCTACACAACCAAGGACATTGGTTCAAAGAATTAATGCTCTTGTCATTCATCAGATTTCATCCTCCACTACTTTCAATTTGATGCTTGAAAATCATCTTGCTGGGATCCTTTTATTTCTTCAGATGATCTTTAACTGAGAGAAATTGATATTAATAGAAAATAAAATAAAAAAGTACCAAATACTTTTCAGAAATGGAATGGCATTTGAGTATCTTAAATGCCAGTGAAGTGGAGTGATGGATATTATTATAATATACCTTTGGAACTTAATTTTATGCATAACTAAGACAAGAAAAAATTATATCCCCAGTGAATTATGACAAGTGATATGGTGAGGATTTGAATTTATGTTTTCCAACTTCATGATCATGGCTCTATTGAAGCCACAACATTGGCATCTACTGCTTAAATCTTCAGATTTTTCCCAGGAGTAAAGGAGATTACATATTTAAAGCATTGGCTAAGTTTCTAGCAATGAGTAAATGTTCAGAGGGTTAGGTATTACTGTTATCATTATCATTCACATTAAATGAGGAGTTTTGTTTAGTATAGACCTCTGTGGGGTAAAAATCTTGCAGTTTGAGTCTCAAAACTCTTATTGGTTTTTCTGGTCAAATCTACTCCATCACATGTCAGGGAAATGCCTAGAAAATTATTTCTGTAAATTCATCATTGGGAATCTCTCATGACTGTAGTATCAACTCGGAGAATTATTATATCTCATTTTGTACTAAGCAGAGACAACTTCCCTCCCTCCAGGGTTCTCAACTCCATTGTAATACTTGATCAGATCCCTAATCACTTATCTGATATTCATGGTCTCTGGAGTAGTTGCAGTGAAAGAATTTTTAATAAAACTAGATTTTTTATGCTTTTTTTAACTTTTATTTAATGAACATAAATTTCCAAAGTACAGCTTATGGATTACAATGGCTTCCCCCCATAACGTCCCTCCCACCCGCAACCCTCCCCTTTCCCACTCCCTTTCCCCTTCCATTCACATCATGATTCATTTTCGATTCTCTTTATATACAGAAGATCAGTTTAGCATACATTAAGTAAAGATTTCAACAGTTTGCTCCCACACAGAAACATAAAGTGAAAAATACTGTTTGAGTACTAGTTATAGCATTAAATCTCAATGTACAGCACACTAAGGACAGAGATCCTGCATGAGGAGTAAGCGCACAGTGACTCCTGTTGTTGACTTAACAAATTGACACTCTTGTTTATGGCATCAGTAATCACCCTAGGCTCTTGTCATGAGCTGCCAAGGCTATGGAAGCCCTCTGAGTTCACCAACTCTGATCATATTTAGACAAGACCATGGCCAAAGTGGAAGTTCTCTCCTCCCTTCAGAGAAAGGTACCTCCTTCTTTGATGGCCCGTTCTTTCCACGGGGATCTCACTCGTGGAGATCTTTCATTTAGGTTTTTTTTCCAGAGTGTCTTGGCTTTCCATGCCTGAAATACTCTCATGGGCTTTTCAGCCGGATCCACATGCCTTAAGGGCTGATTCTGAGGCCAGAGTGCTGTTTAGGACATCTGCCATTTTATGGGTCTGCTGTGTTCCCATGTTGGATCGTTCTCTTCCTTTTTTATTCTATCAGCTAGTATTTGCAGACACTATTCTTGTTTATGTGATCCCTTTGGCTCTTAGTCCTATCATTATGATCAATTGTGAACAGAAATTGATCACTGGGACTAGTGAGATGGCATTGGTACATGCCACCTTTATGGGATTGAATTGGAATCCCCTGGTATGTTTCTAACTATACCGTTTGAGGTAAGTCAGCTTGAGCATGTCCCGAATCGCACATCTCTTCCCTCTCTTATTTCCACTCTTGTATTTAACAGCGATCACTTTTCAGTTAAGAATAAAACTAGATTTTAAGGAATCTTTAAGCACTTGTTAAAAAAAGAGATGTCAGAATAAAAACAGAGAACTTGACATGATGCTGACCAAAGGGATTTTGAAATCTAACTGGGAACATTTTTTATGTATAAAATAGTAATACACAAGAGCTTATAGTTTGTAATTTGTAGATACTTGATGTGGATTGTGCTATGCCAGGAGGTTTGAAAAGCCCTGTAGAATAAGTGTGCATAAACTTGCCCCCATATCAAGTCACTTGGGTCTAGATATTACTTTCTTTTTCTTGCAAAATAGCTACATGATTTACCTAGGCTCTCTTTACCTCAGTGTATTTGTCTTCAAAATGAAAATGTTACCTGATTCACAGAAATGTTATGAGAATGAAAATATGTTAAGTCACAGACAAAAACTCAATATATGTTATCCATTACCTTTAGTATAAATCTACTCTGAGTTCCAAACTTATTTTTCTAATTGACAACTGGATATCTTTCCTATATGTAACGTGGTACAAACTGGATTTATTGTATTTTTTCCTTACTTGCTTTAGTGTGTGAATGCCCTCTCTCATGGAAAATACAATCATATACCTAATTTCCCATACAAATATCAAGGAAAGAGGCCAGTTAGTAAATGTCATCATCTCTGCTTTCCAGATATGTGCCTAATGTGACCACCATAAACATATGGGTACTTAATAATCTTCTGGGGAAATGGAATTGAAGAAAAAGTTTATTTTTGTGTAAAAACTTGACATTTATGAATAGTTTGTTCAAAATATACATTTTACATGACCAAAAATTATGGAAAGGATACCAGGAAGTACTTGAGGTAAAAAAACATACCGTAACTACAAGATTTCTGAAGAACATTTTCCAATTTAAAATGCCACATGTAACTCAGGTAGACTTTGTCACACTCCATTTCTTTTGTATTCCTCACCTATATAGGTATATATGCAAATAACTGTATTCATTAGAACACAGCACTGATGTCCATTCCCAAGTTGAAGTCAAGCAGCGGCACTTTTGTTCTTACGGGGATCCCTTACCATTCCACCAAGGCACCTGTAGCTCCAACAAAACAAAAATATATTAATAAATTAATGTGATATAATATATCCTCCTCATTTCTTCTCTTGGTTTATTCTTCATTTATCTCATGTTCCAGTCTCCAAGAAGCTTTCTTTGTCCTGCTTAGTCCTTCCTCCTCTAACCTCTGTCCATATAGAAATCTATCATACCATTAAAGACAAAAGTATTATAATAGCATACAGTAATATTCATTCTTCACAATTCTGTGATAATGATCTTACCTGTTTCCTTCCACAGACCCAACACCTAGAGAAAGTAGTGATTATGCTTTCCAGTTGTGACATATATGTCACATACTAAATACTAATGAATATGTGTTGAATTAATAGACACACACGTGATAATTAAAAGATGAATGTATCTCTTCCTTGAAAAGACAAAGCCATTGGACTTGGGTGGAAGAGGTAAAAAATCTATAGAATTCTCAATCATGATGTCTGGAATCCAAGTAACTAGATGTAAAATTCCATTTTGGTTGTTAGTTCTTGCCTTTTTGATCATTGTGAAGAGTTCCTTTTAATTGAAATACCTCTAGTTTGAGAATATGCTTCAAAATCCATAAAATGCAGTTTTTGTGGTCTACAAATGGGGTTTGTAGTAATTCTTGGTCTCAGTGTTATTTCTATTTCAGAGGAATCTTATCAGTAAGCATACGACTGGGTGTATCAGTGAACTTAGCTGTTGAAAGCATTAGAGTAAATGAGTGCTCAGCCAACACCTAATACAAATTCTACTTCTGCCCTTTCACTAGATAAGTTCCTTGAGCAAGCTGCTTGATTTTCTTAATCCACACAAAGAAGATTACTGTCCTAATGTTTTAAATTTTTCAAAATCTTTTTAAACTGAAATTTTATTGTCTACAAAATGGGAGAGAGTGGTATTTATTACACAGAGGTATCAGAAGAATCAATATGATGACAAGCATAATAGACTGGGAGACTACCTAAATTTAATAAACAGGTCATTTAAAATGAGCTATTTTGTTACTTACACAGTGTGAGTCCTTGGCATATCCAGTTTATTCTGACTGCCACCAGTGACAGATCCTGAAATTCCTCTGGAAATTCCATATTTTGGATCTTGAAGAGTTTTTCCATTTTCCTAGTTGTCAGTTATGATATACAGATATCCCTGAAGATCTGAAAGGCTTGTGCCAGTGTTATCTGTCATAGTTCTCTATTTCAGGATGATTCAAGTTCCCTGGGAGCATCATCATATGGGAATAGAACATGAGATATTTAGAAACTGGTTTACCAAACCACACATGTTCAATGTACATAGAAATATATTTAAATATATATGTATTATGTACATGACATATATATTTTATATGTGATAAATAGCCGGCACACTTGTTAAGATATAAAAGGCACTTGGATCTGTGTCATTTATTGGTTTATGATAATATATTGGAACCCTGATACTTTGGAGCAGGGAGTATGGAGAAGGAGAAAAAACAGTAGTTCATGATAAAGAAATCTGAGAGCCAGGAGGTGGCTGGGACTTCCGCCTGCTGTGCCATTGTTGCAGGACCACAGCTTGGAGGTTGTGCAACACCTTTGGTAAACACTTCCTGAAGCCGAGACAAGAATGAACCAGGCAGTCTCACTCTGTCTCACTTGAGAGGAGACAAGGGCGTAGCAGCAGCCAGGTGTACGTGTGAAGGGCAGGCAGGGAGCTCCAGGAAGCACCAGCATGTGGCAGGAGCTGCTTCTGACACTCACTGTCTTCCTTCCTGCAGTGCCAGGTAGGTGGTGGGCTCTTCTTCACATTCTCTTAAGCACATCAGTGAATGCTTGCTTTTTATCCTCTCCCAGTAGTTTAATTGTACAGAATATTTTGACTATTTAGGATTTGTTTCTGTTCCTCAACAAATTTTACTAACCAGTTGAACTGGTTTTGATCTGTTGTTTGGGGGCAGTGACTGATGTAAAAACTCAAAATCAAAAAAGAAGCAATGAGAGCTCTTAGATTGCTGTTTATCTGATCTGTGACTATATAGATGGCAAACAGCATAATTTAAATAATAAATATGATATTTGAGGCAAAAAAATGGAGTTTGGTAAAACCCACTCTGGCATATTAGTGTGTGAAAAATACAGCAGGTATGACTAATTATCACTATAGATAGTTTTTGGGAAATACCTACTATTATTATTGGGCACAGTGGCTCCTTCTGTTTCTTTTGTTCTATTTAGTCCTTTCAGTACTGGTGATAACAAATGTGACTAACTAGAAATAGTTCACCAATTTTGTACTAATGAATCATTGTGATACTTGACTAAGCAATGTTGCTCTGATAATTCACCTCCATTTTGCTGGTTATATCAAACATCAAATAATTCAAAAGTAAACAAATATTACTTCCTAGTACCACGTTGCATCTAGAATGTCTCTCCGTTTCTGTTAAGTGGTCTAATTAGATTTTGTTTATGTTAAATTGGGCAATGCATTGCTTCAGCCCATTTCTATTGCTGGGGCACATTTAAGTCAGCATATTAGCTGCAGTTCTTGAGAGTCCTTGCATGGTAAACTGGGGTCTAAAGTACTTGCTGGGACTTGGGAATGAAAGCAAATTATCATAAGAGGTATGGGTTTTAGGGGAGGAAAGAGTCTCCTCTTTCATGTGCCCATTATATACTTTGTAGCTAAAATGGGTTTCCCCATCTTTATCCCTCTTACTTAATATTTTTAAATATTGAACTGATGCTAGGTATTTAAAATCCTGAGTCAAACTTAGTAGAAATGTTCCTTCCTAATATTCTTCAAAATTGTAGGGGCAACCCTTTGGGAACCAACTTGGGGCTGAAGCAGAACTGCCTGAATACTAGTTTTATCCGCGAGCATAAGGATCAGCCAAGTACATCAGCAGAGTCACATTTCTAACACTGGGGTTCACATATTACATCTTTTTTTAGTGAAATTGCCCCCACCCCAATTCTGCTTCCCTGGACTACACATTCACAGCATGACACCAAGAGTCATAACATCTTAGAAATTATGTGTAGATGTGTGACATCATTCCAACTACACAGTATTGGGGAAAGAGGTTCTGAAGTTACCCTTGTGAGAACTGATGGACAAAGAGAAAGCTGTATCCTCTTACATTTCATATTAAATGGAAAACTATTCCCTTCATTGACCTTCCAGCTTGTGCTTTAAAGGATATCTCCTTGGCCACTGAAATACCATTCTTATTATATCTTTTATTTTTATGGGCTTTATTTTCTATCCAGAATGGAAGAAGTCAAGAAATTTTCATTGCCCATCTCTTCTTCTTTCTTCCTCTGCTCTCATCATCAAAACAATACACGTATGCTGCATTGACCATGATTTTAACCCAATTCTCTTATAGTTGAAATAAAATAATGATATGTGAAATAAGGTCAGTACTTGTAATGATCTTCGCAATCCCCTGGAGGAAATGACTAATGGGATTTCATCCTAGGAAAAGAAAAGAAACAAATATTTAGAAGGATGTGATCAGTGTTGTGTGGTGAAGAAGTGGATGCACCAACAAAGGGAAAATGTTCGCAATATTCCCACAGAAAATCTAGGGGGTACAGGACCTTCAGCAGTCTCTTTCTTGCCTTCACAAGCTGACTAGAACACTCAGAAGAATATAGGCAATTTAACCCTCATAGACAAAATAATGTAATGAATTAGGATGTGTATTTTCATCAGTGTTTATACTCAGTTTTACCACATGAAGTTTAAAATCACAGGATGTTTGTAGAGGTTGAAGAGAATCATAGAATTTAAGTTAATGTTGATACATAAACCTTATTCCAGGTGTAATGTCACATGTTCAGTTAAGAAAAATACTCCTTTCAATTGTTTTGAACCAATTTGAATTAATGTAAAAATGTCAATGTTATGTACGAATGTCCTAATCTCTAAAATGATCCCAAACACATTAACAATTAAAGTAGTAATGCAGACCAATTTCTGTTATATAAATCTTGTTAATGAATGTTGAATTTTCTAAAATTCATGACACATAAAAGAATAGTTATCCAACACAAACCAAAATAATAGTTTTGTTTTTCTTGGTCCATTTTTGCTGGTAAAACCAATTTAATAAATGAGTTCTGTAGAAGAGGAGAAGCAAGCATTAAAACGGATTAATAGAAGCATATTGAGTTGCGGTTGCACCTTGGATTTGTGTAATCCCTGGGTGGCACTTAACTGTGTTTGTTTCACAGTTTTCAAAATAATTAGCCTGATGTTTTTCAGCTGGGAGAAGGCTACATCATCTCCATCAAATTTGAGGGTGAATGAACCAAAAAATATTTAGGTCTGGATATCCCCATATTTCAGGTCTCATTGCTTCAGAGATCTAAGTATCCAGGAAAGTAAGAGCATTTATTGGAAATTGTGTCTGTTCTCTTTAGAGAATACACAGTGTTGCTAGGGTTCAGGAAGAGTGGGCATCCATTCAGTTCAGACTAAAGAGAGAGACCAGCTGCTGAAGATTGTTAAAGCAAATATTACAGCTTTTACTTGTTTGTTCTGTTCTGTTTTGTATGTTTGTGTCTGGTTTCCTCTTGGAAGTGCTTGCTGTTGAGCAGTGATCTATAAATAAATTTCATAACTAATTTACTTATCTTGAGTCCAGTGTTAAGAGCCAGTTGGTAATTTCTGATTTCATGAAACATTAAGATTTAGATGCCAACTAGAAGCATGGAGATCAGTAGGCATATTAGAAAAAAAAATGTATGTTGGCTAGATTGCCTTATTTCCCTTCTCACTACTTCTGAATGGGACATGGTATATTACCATTTTCTGCTTTTATGCAAAGGATTAGGTGGGCAATTACTACTTGTGACCTGAAGGCAATATGAACTATTTCCTGGTAGAATCATATGTTATGGATGAAAACCAGAAATATAACACTTTCAAGAGTTACTGTGGTTGCACCATTGGTGAAATATGATTTCCTTGAGCTCCTTATTAACTAATTGCATTGATTAGACACTGCAATACACTAGGTAGCATGTTGGCACCTTATGGTACGCCTGTTTGGTGTCTCTGAATTAAAGGAGGCAGCAGGGAATTGTGTCAGTACCTTCAGTTAATTTCTGGCAAGAGTAATTTTCTTACCTCCTGGCATCCTATTGTTTTGAAATAATTACAAAAATGTAAAATCAATGACATATGACTGACTTAATATTCCTTTAGACATTTGAACTTCTGTTACAAAAAATTTTATGAATGTTATTTTTTATTCTTCCAAAATTAATTAAATGAAAATAAAAGATGCTCATTGTTACATACATGACAGCAGGAAATGAGTAACTCAACAAACTTGTGAAGTCATACTCAAAGTATGACAATGTAAGGTAACACTTTTTTTTTTATCACAACTGATTAAAGGGATCATGACCTCTTCAAATGATCATGACCTCCTCAAAGAGGTTATAGTGGACTCTATTTATTTAAATAATGTCAAGGACTACATGGATTAGCTTTAGAGACTGATTCATATGCTCCCTCATTTCAAACAAAAAATTAAGCAAACCAAAAATTAAGGTCTTTTGGTGCCAGTGCCATGGTTTTAAAAATTTTTGAAATTGTAATTAATAATCTTAACCTACTGAAAGAACAACTGTTTTGTTAATTTAACACTCCATTTTTGACTCAGAGTTCTTAGCTAATTTAATCTCTTTTCTATTTTTCCAAGTTAAATGCAAATAACACGAGTGATAGATGAATTAAGGATTTTGAAATTGGTGAAAACATGATATCACTAAACATTTTCATAAGTTTTTGCTTTAATTTCTGAAAAAAAAAACTTAAAACAGAATGTTTGGGAATTGATGTTATGACTAAGTGGGTAAGGCTACCACCTGAGATACTGGCATCCCAAATCTCAGTTCCAATTAAAGTCTCATATTACATTGCTTCCGATCCAACTTCCCACTAATGTTACAGGGAAGGCAGAAGAAAACGGCTCAAGTGTGTGGGCCCCTGGCACCCATGGGGATGATGAAGATAGAATTGCTGGCTCCTAGCTTCAGCCTGGCCCAGCCCTGACTATTTTATCCATTTGGAGAATGAATCACGGATAGAAGATTCCTTCCTTCCTGCCTTCCTGCCTTCCTGCCTTCCTGCCTTCCTGCCTTCCTGCCTTCCTGCCTTCCTGCCTTCTTTCCTTCCTGCCTTCCTTCCCTCCTTCCTTCCCTCCTTCCCTCTTTCCCTCCTTCCCTCCTTCCTCCCTCCCTCCCTCCTGCCCCCCTTTTCTTTCCTCCCTTTTCTCCTCCTCCATCTTCTTCTGTCAGTCACTCTACCTTTCAATCAATCAATCAATCAATTAACTCATTTAAAAGCAGGAATGATTTTCCCCCTTTGAGACATCAGCTGAGTAAGTGTACAGTCCTCCAAGGTGACTGATGGATGAATAATATTTATTGTCTCCATTATGTTTGTTATAAGATGAACCACAGTAACAGAAATACCTTAGACTTCAGGCTTAAGACTTTGAAAAGCTAGGATTACCTTTAGATGCCCTCCTACTCACTCCATAAAGAAAACAATAGATTTTTTCCAGATTCAGTCTTAGCTGTGTGTGGTAGTGGGAGTGGCAGACGTGGGGAGGGCTCCACTGGGCTCTGGTTCCTACTGCAGTTTGCATACGGTGTACACCTGCAGGATTCTTCAGCAGTCAAGGAACGGATCTGCTGACATTTTCTCAGGCACTACTCTATAGAGGGCAGGGATTAGGCCATGCAGACGAATCAAAAACAAACTAGAAAATACAGTGTTGGCTTTGGATAACTTTGAATTTCTCTATAAGGTGGCCTTTAGAAACAACACCAGAATGAGCATTTAAGATTCAAATAGCAGAGGGGATGTTTGATGCAGTGCTTATGTTGATGCTTGGGAAGAATCCATCCCATATAAATGAGTGTCCAGTTCAAGTCCTTGCTCCTCTGCTTCTGATTCAAATTCCTACTAATGCATACTCTGGGAGGAAACGGGCAATGGCTCATGTATTTGGAAATGCCTGTGGGAGACCCAGATTGTGGGTCCTGGCTTCAGCCTGGACCAGCTCTGGCTGTTTTGGGCATCTGGGGAGTGAACCAGTGGGTTAAGGATCTCTATCCATTTTTCTCTGACTTTTCTACCTTTGAAATAAAATGAAAAAAAATTTAAAAGTCCAAAAAATATTGAAATGAAAATAGATTGGATCAGATAATTTTCCAATTCCCTTTCTTTTTTTTAAACCTCTAACAAAGTCTTTTTATTTATTTATTTTTTATTTACTTATTTATTTTTATTTACTTGAGAGGCAGAGTTACAGACAGATAGAGTGAGAAATAGAGGTCTTTCATCTGCTGGTTCACTCCCCATATGGCCACATGGCTGGAGTGGGGCTGATCTGAAGCCAGGAGCCAGGAGCTTATTCTGGGTCTTTCATGTAGGTACAGGGGCCTAAGAACTTGGGCCATCTTCTACTACTTTCCTAGGCCATCAGCAGGGAGCTGGAATGGAAGTAGGGCAGCTGGTACTTGGATTGGGATGCTGGCACTGCAGGCAGATGCTTACCTCTTTTGCCACAGTGCTAGCTCCCCAATTCCCTTTCTTTTTTTTTTATTTTTTATTTTTGACAGGAAGAGTGGACAGTGAGAGAGAGACAGAGAGAAAGGTCTTCCTTTTGCCGTTGGTTCACCCTCCAATGGCCGCCACGGCCGGCGCACCGCGCTGATCCGATGGCAAGAGCCAGGTGCTTCTGGTCTCCCATGGGGTGCAGGGCCCAAGCACTTGGGCCATCCTCCACTGTACTCCCTGGCCACAGCAGAGAGCTGGTCTGGAAGAGGAGCAACTGGGACAGAACCCCGCGCCCCGACTGGGCCTAGAACCCAGTGTGCCAGCGCCGCAAGGCGGAAGATTAGCCTAGTGAGCCACGGCGCAGGCCCCCAATTCCCTTTCAATATGACTGCAGACTCAAAAAAAAAAAAATAAATCTTTCCAGTCCAGTGATTGTGTTCAGTTTGTCTGCTGATTTAATGTTCATTTTCATGTTTTTGTGTTTTTGCTCATTCCTGGTCATTCTATGGATGTAGTATTGCAATCTTTTCTTACAGTGACTTGGTGTCTTTCCTCAGTATATGACATTGCTACTGGCAAATCCAATAAAAGTATATTAGAATCAGAAATGGCATAATTATTTTTATAACTTTGGGTGGTTTACACTGTGCTTCTACTCAGTTATTCTGGGACTATTTAGGTTTCTCAAAGATTATGTTGGCTACTGCCTTTATTATTAGTATTAGTATTAGTATTTTTTTTTACAGGCAGAGTGGACAGTGAGAGAGAGAGAGACAGAGAGAAAGGTCTTCCTTTTGCCGTTGGTTCACCCTCCAATGGCCACCGCAGCCGGTGCACTGCGGCCGGCGCACCGCGCTGATCTGAAGGCAGGAGCCAGGTACTTTTCCTGGTCTCCCATGCAGGTGCAGGGCCCAAGGACTTGGGCCATTCTCCACTGTACTCCCGGGCCACAGCAGAGAGCTGGCCTGGAAGAGGGGCAACTGGGACAGAATCCAGCGCCCCGACTGGGCCTAGAACCCGGTGTGCCAGCGCCACAAGGCAGAGGATTAGCCTATTGAGCCACGGCGCCAGCCAGTATTAGTATTAGTATTAGTATTATGTATGTCTCTGTGTGTGTACACTGCTACTATATCCTCACTTAGGGAGTCATTGCTATATATCACTAAAATGGGAAAACTCGGAAGAGATGTTTTTGGAGGTCAGTGTTGTGGTACAGTGGTTGAGCCACCACCTGCAACACCAGCTTCCTCTATGGACACTGGGTCAAGTCCCAGATGCTAAACTTCTGATAGAGCTCTCTGCTCGTGTGCCTGGGAGGGCAGCAGAAGATGGCCCAATTGGTTGGGCTCCTGCCATCCACATAGGAGTTTCAGGCTCCTACTTTAGCCTGGCCCAGCCCCAGCTATTCCGGCCATCTGGGGAGTGAAACAGCAAATGGAAGATCTCTCGCGTATGCTCTGTCTCTGTCTCTCTGTCTTTCCCTCTTGATCTGTAACTCTGCATTTCAAATAAATAAATAGATGGTTAAAAAAAGAAAAGAGGCGTTCAGGCTGACACTGTGGAGCTGTGAGTTAAGCTGCTGTTCACTCTGCCTTCATTTCATATGGGTGCTGGCTTGAGTCCTGCTTGCTCTACTTCTGATCCAGCTCCCTGCTAGTGTGCCTAGACAGGCAGTGGAAGATGGCCCAAGTGCTTGGGCACCTGCACCCTCATGGGAGACCTGGATGAAGCTCCTGGCTCCCGGCTTTGGCTTGGCCCAGCCCTGGCCATTTGGGCCTTTGGAGAGGGGGTAAACCAGTAGATGGAATGTCTCTCTCTGTCTCTTCCTCTCTATGATTCTGACTTTCAAATAAAATAAATAAATCTTAAAAGAAGAATTAGTTTTACTAAAGAGAGAAACACTTGTTGACTCTTAAGGGGGAAACATATGAAGACATAGGTTAAAGTAAAGTAAAGAGAGAAAGAGCAGGGTTTTGACTTTGCTAATCTCTTCTGGTGTCAGCATGTGAATAACTGAAACAAATCACTGAGGGCTTCTGTGTGTAGCTTTCTTCACTTGGAATAAAAGGGATTATCAATACCAACTGACCTCGTTCATGTACTAGGAAGGACTTCTCTTTTGGATAGCTAAGTCTTCTCTTTTTCTCTTTTTTCCCTCTCAGTAAGTGCTATAAAAGATCACCCTGTTATAAAGAAGTATGACGTGGTCTATCCTGTCAGACTTCATCCAGTCCATAAAAGGGAGGTCAAAGATCCACAGCAAAAGGTACAGATTTTGTTTTATCAAAGAATCTTGATTAGTACATGTCAAAAGAAGAAATGAGAGATATAAATGAGATGTGTATATGAATATGTTAATGAATCAGGTGGACTTTGTGACCTTTTAGCTATTACATCTTGGAGGTAAATAATAATGATTATATTTGTTTTAATTTGTTTTAACCTGAATTGCTTTAGTAGTCAGTATTACCAAAAGTTCCACTGTTCACCTCATTTTATAAGCCAATGCTCTGAGATATAAAATAAACTGTTCCAGATTGCACAACAAATTTTAATATTTTATGATAATTTGTTCTGTGTACTTAAAATTGCATGTAACTTATTTATCTATCTATTTATCACCTATCTAACCAAAGGCACAAAACTATAATTAAAATATAAGTAGAAAATAAATATTGCGGGTAAATAAATATATATATACACATATATAACATACACATAATAGCATGAAATTTATCTGCATTTTCTAAATAGGAAGCTATTACAGTTTGCATAATTCTTCCTACTTTGAGAAACAATACATTGTTAACCAAAATTCACTCAACATGTTGTGAGAGGAAAGCTAAAACATGATGATCCATTCAACAACAATATTATAATTATCTGCACTCTGAAGTCTACAGGGAGTGGGGAAACTACAGATAAGTGAGACATAATTTTTAGTATACAAAAATAGTCTAAAAAACAGTTTACTGGTGGCTGGTGCTGTGGTGTAGTGGGCTAGACCTCCGCCTGCTGCGCCAGAATCCCAAATGGGCACCAGTTTGTGTCCTGGCTGCCCCACTTCTGATCCATCTCTCTGCTGTGGCCTAAGAAAGCAATGGAGGATGGCCTAAGTGTTTGGGCCCCTGAACCTATGTGGGAGACCCGGAAGGAACTCTTGGCTTGTGGCTTTGGATCAGCTCAGTTCCAGCCATTGAGGCCAATTGGGGAGTGAACCAGTGGATGGAGGACCTTTCTGTCTCTCTGTCTTTCCCTTCTCTCTGTCTGTAACTCTTCCTCTCAAATGAATATATATATATATATTATATATGTGTATATATATATATGTGTATATATATATATATATTCATGAAAGGCAGATTGGGAACCCACACACATAGAACTCTTCCAGTATTCTGGTCCACTCCTTAAATGGCTGCAACAGCCAGATCTGGGCCATGCTGAAGCCAGGAACCAGACAATCCACCCTGGTTTCATATATATATATATATATGTATATATATATATATGGTTTCATATATAAATATATATGTGTGTGTGTGTGTGTGTGTGTGTGTGTGTGTATATATATATATATATATATACACATACATATGGCAAGGACCTACCTTGGGCTATCATCTGCTGTCTTTTCAGGCATGCTAACAGGGAGCTGGATTGGAAGTTGAGAAGCTGGGGGACTATAACCATACTGACATCACAATGATCACTTAATCTGTTGCACAATAATGCCAGTCCTCTCTGAATATTTTTGTTACACAAAACCCAGATATATGGAGTGCCAAGTGTATCATACAATTATACCTTCTGTTGGACCAGAGTGAGGCACCATCTTTCTGACTTGATCAGACATAGACACATAGTTTAATATTTGAGCTATAATGAAATAACATTTGCAAACGTTTTTGAAGGAGAAGTACCAGAGATCAGGGTAGAACTTTGAATATTCTATTCATGATTATGTTTTATGTGCATGAACTAAGGGTAATGGAATAAATAACTATTGAATAAATGACTTAATGTATAAGCAAACAAATGAACAATGAAATGAATGAATCTGACTGGAATACATTATACATCTGCTTCCATAGATATATGTTCAACAAATACTTAATCAAAACCCTTGATGTAAGAAATCTAAATTATAAAGGTAGTCACTATCATCCGGTTGTACATTTAATTAGAATTCAAAGCCAATTTTCTGTTCGCCCAAGTCACAAAATAGAATATCTGATAGCACAAGGCTTCCTTGTGATTGGGGCTATTTCAAGCAATTTCTGCCACAGTTTCTAGAAGCCTCAAATTTATGGTATTTTGTCTAGTACAGTTGTATTACTGGAATAAACTACCTCCATTTCTGCCAGGTCTTCCTTTGGTTTCCTGAGTTCCATGGCCATAATCACCATCTTGACCTCACAGATTTGCTTCCATCCCAGGACCTTCCAGTGCTCTCCCAATCCAGCCATTAAATCTGAACCATGATAGTTTTCCTGGAAGAAACTTTGAGTTATGTGTCACATGATCAGTTACTACTTTTCAGTTGAACACACACCATTTCCTTCTGGGGGCATTCTCTAAATCAAAGCTCATCTTTCCTCTCCTAATTCATACCTAAGAACCTACAGAGTATACAAAAAGGATGCTTCTTATCAGTAGGTATCACTCTCCAACACTGAATTCTTCAAAGTCAGGGTTATCACATCACACAATGTACATTCTCTCATGTAGCCTCTGGTTTTCTTTCTTGTTCTTTGCTTCCACCTATAATCTCTATGCCAATGTTAGCTAAAACTCCTACTCAAAAAATGAATGCTCCTTTTCTAAAACAACCTCCAAATGATAATTTTGGAACAAAATCCACAAAATTTTACTGCAGGCTGGAACAGACATCTAGAATGTCTTTCTGGGTAGAACACTGCATTTAGAACCATAACAGTGTCATTCTATCTAGTCTTTTTAAACCTGAACAATAAATACTTACGGCTATTCTCCATTACTTTTATTTTTTCAATTCCCTGGCTTTTTCCACCTTCTGTACATGAAAATTAGCTGAAACCAATCAGTTTACCCTCATCCAGATCCAATATACAGAGTATTTATAGACAGAATTTTGAACACCAGAACACAGCCTAATAACTGATGATTTAAAGGAAGATATATTGTGATATTTGACCTTGAAGATGGCCAAATTCCCACACAATACTCATCAACTGATAGTTGTAACTTGCCATTGCTACTCAATGAGTTTAGGTGCTATTCTGGTCATTAAAGTGAAGAGATAAGAAAAGTTGAGCCTTAGGTACAACATAGCATATGAAAAAGGACTCAGTCCCTTGTACATGTTTCTCAATCTTTGGGCTGCTGTATTTAGATATTTTTAATGAAAATGGCAGTAATAAAGTTTTATAGAGCCACATGAGAAATGTGTGACCCAAAACATCTTATTTTAATTTATTCTTTATCTTTTCTTTTATATAAAAATCTACATTTAACGTAGTTCTCCTTTTCTATATGATTTACGTGACATATTTCTTGCTCCTAAGTGCTTGAAACTGTCATTTATTTCTGATGATTTCTCTCAACATTCGGGTACATATTCCTGCTATGGCTTTCATATTCTGAGCTTCAAATTTATTTATTGGGGCCAGTGCTATGACGTAGTTGCTAAAGCCCTGCCTGCAGTGCCGGCATCCCATATGGGTGCCGGTTCATGTCCCAGCTGCTCCTCTTCCCAACTAGCTCTCTGCTATGGCCTGGGAAAGCAGTAGAAGATTGCCTAAGTGCTTGGGCCCCTGCACCCACATGGAGACCCAGAAGAAGCTCCTGGCTCCTGGCTTCAGATCAACTCAGCTCTGGCAATTGTGGCCATTTAGAGGGTGAACCAGCGGATGAAAGACATCTCTCTCTCTCTCTCTCTCTCTCTCTCTCCCTCCCTCCCTCCCTCTCTCTCTCTGGCTCTACTTCTCTATGTAACTCCATTTTTCACATAAATAAACTAAATCTTTAAAAATATTTATTTCTTTATCTGAAAGAGCGATGAGAGATGAGAGAGAGAGAGAGAGAGAGAGAGTGAATATATCTCCTCAAATGGTCCCTATAGCCTGGGCTGGGCTAGGCTGAAATCTGGTCTCATCCAGGCCTCATCCAAGTCACCCGCATAGGTGGCAATGGTCCAGATACTTGGTCTATCTTCATCTGATTTCTCAGGTGCACTAGCAGGGAGCTAGATGGGAATTGGAGCAATTGGGACATAAACCAGAACCCATGTGAGATGCCAGCATCCCAGAAGGTGGCTTAACCTGCTGTGCCCCAAAGCCAGCTCCTCCACAGAGTCTTGAAGTCTTCAACATCAAAATTCAATGGACTGGCATGGTGGTATAGTGGGTAAAGCCACCACCTGCAAGGCCATAACCCCATTTGGGTGACAGTTCATGTTCCACTGCTCCACTTCTGAACCAGCTCTCTGATAATGGCTTGGAAAAGAAGTAAAGGATGAGCCAAGTACTCAGTCCCCTGGGGGAGACACAGATGAAGTCTCTGGCTCCTGGCTTCAGCCTGGCCCAGCTCCAGGCATTGCAATTATCTTGGGGAATGAACCAACAGATGGAAGATCTCTTTCTCTGTCTCGCCCTCTCCATCTGTAACTCTGACTTTCAAAGTAAATAAATCTTTTAAAAAATAATCCATGACTAGTCCTGGTCGGGGCGCCGGATTCTGTCCCGGTTGCTCCTCTTCCAGGCCAGCTCTCTGCTGTGGCCAGGAGGGCAGTGGAGGATCGCCCAAGTCCCTGGGCCCTGCACCCGAATGGGAGACCAGGAGAAGCACCTGGCTCCTGGCTTCGGATCAGCGCGATGCGCTGGCCGCAGCACGCCGGCCGCAGCGGCCATTGGAGGGTGAACCAAAGGCAAAGGAAGACGTTTCTCTCTGTGTCTCTCTCTCTCTCACTGTCCACTCCGCCTGTCAAAAAAATTAAAAAAAAAAATAATCCATGAAACACAGTTGAGATTTTTAGGTCTGTGTGCAAATTCTTTGTTCAGATAAATTCAGTTCCCCACTTCACTCAGGTAATACCACCTTCAGGTTAAATGTTACATCTCAAGAAAGCCATCTATGCCTTTAAAACATTAGGTGTCCTATAACATATGTACATCTGTTATCATACCACTTCATGTTCTGTCTTTACTCAAGGTTATGGGCACTCTGACAGCAGATAACACTTTTTTTTTTTTTTTTTGCATAGAGTTGAATTTCCAGAGCCAAGCAGAATCACGTTTCTAATATAACCAGCACTCAAACAATATATGTATAGTGCATGCATGCATGGAGAAATGCATGAATGGAACTATCAGATACCTTTGTGGCCAAAGTTCCTTGATCTGTTAAAAGGGGAAGAAATAAACAGTTGGAATTATACTGACCACTGCTAAAAAAAAGCATATATTTCATGCTAGTAGTTAAGCAGATAAACATAGACAAATGAATAAGTATAGCCAAATAAATATTTGTGTGTGTTTAAATTGCCAGTGAATGTTTGTATATTTTTGCAGGGAAAATTTGAAACTGAATTAAAGTATAAAATGACAGTTGATGGAAAAATTGCAGTGCTTTATTTGAAACAAAACAAGTAAGTGTCTTTAAATCTGATTTATCCTCACCAACAGTAAGTTGTGGTATGCAAAGTATGCCAAAGGAGTCTGTTACTACTTATAGCTCTCACAGTCCTTACCTAATCAGCTTTTGCTCTTAACTGAACCAAGATATCCAACAAATGTTTGTTACTGCTGAAGCAGTAGAAATACATTGGGTAAAACAGCAATTTATGCCGGCGCCGTGGCTCACTAAGCTAATCCTCCGCCTTGTGGCGCTGGCACACCGGGTTCTAGTACCTGTCGGGGCGCCAGATTCTGTCCCGGTTGCTCCTCTTCCAGGCCAGCTCTCTGCTGTGGCCAGGGAGTGCAGTGGAGGATGGCCCAAGTCCTTGGGCCCTGCACCCCATGGGAGACCAGGAAAAGTACCTGGCTCCTGCCTTCGGATCAGCGCGGTGCGCCGGCCGCAGCACGCTGGCCGGGGTGGCCATTGGAGGGTGAACCAACGGCAAAGGAAGACCTTTCTCTCTCTCTCACTGTCCACTCTACCTGTCAAAAAATAATAATAATAAAAAACAGCAATTTACCAATACTGTATTTTTGTATTTTAGGAATAAAACCCAATGAATGAAGTGTGAGTAGAAATTCATTGTAGTTATTCTATGACATAGTAGAGAGGTTCCAGTGCATTTTGCTATAACTTCTGGATTTTCTTCTGTATTACCCCATAGTATTATTCTAACACTGAAAAGGTGGATTTTTAAAAATTTTATTTGTGGAATACAAACTTTATGCATTTCATATACACGAATTTGGGAACATGGCAATTCTTCCCCCAACCCCATCTTCCTCCCACCCATACTCCCACCCTTTTTTCTTCCTCCCTCTCCATTTCCATTCTTATTTTTTATAAAGATTTGTTTTAAGTTAATTTTATACTCATTAGATTAACCCTGAACTAAGCAGAGTTCATCGAATAGTACAAAGAAAATTAAAAAAAAAAAAAAAAGCAAAAACAAACATTGTTCCTCAACAGTCAAGGCAAGGTCTGTTCAAAGTCATTACATCACAAAGTGTCAGTTTTACTCCTATAAATTACCTTTTAGGTACTTTACTAGTTACCACAGATCAGAGAGAACATATGGTATTTGTCTTTTTGTGACTAGCTTATTTCACTAAACATAATGTTTCTAATTTCATCCATTTGTTGCAAATGACAGGATTTCATTTTCTGAATCACTGTAGTATTTCATTTCATTTTTTCATGTGTGTATTGGCCATTTGAATTCCCCCTTTTGAAAAATGCCTGTTCAAGTCCTTTTGCCCATTCCTTAACTAGGTTGTTTTGTTGTTGTTGAGTTTACTGAGCTCTTTATAGATCCTGGATATGAATTTTTTATCAGTTGCATAGTTTGCAAATATTTTCTCCCATTATATCCTTTACCTCTTCTTTTGCAGTGCAGAAGGTTCACAGTTTGCTGTCATCCCATTTGTTGATTTTGGCTTTGATCCCCTATGCTTCTGGATTCTTTTCCAAGAAGTCTTTCCCTATGCCAATGTCTTGCAGGATTTACCCAGTGTTCTCTAGCAATTTCATAATGTCAGTTCATAGATTGATGTCTCTGTTCCATTTTGAGTGTATTTTTGTGTAAGGTGTAAGGTAGGGGTCCAATTTTCCCAGTACCATTTGTTGAAGAGACCATACTGACTCTAGGGATTGATTTTTGCTTCTTTGTCAAAGATAAGTTGGCTGTAGATGCATGGATTGATTTCTGGAGTTTATATTCTGTTCCATCATTCTATACGTCTGTTTTTGTGCCAGTATCAGGCTGTTTTGATTATAACTGCCCTGTAATATGTCTTGAGGTTCTGTATTGTGATGTCTCTGCTTTTGTTTTTGTTGTTTAAGATTACTTTAGCTATTCGGGGTTTCTTGTGTTTCCATATGAATTTTAGCATCATTTTTTCTAGGTCTGAGAAGAATGCTGTTGGTACTTTTTGGAATCACATTGAAACTATAAATTGTGTTTAATATGGACATTGTAATCCATGAACATGGAAGAATTTTCCACTTTTTTGTCTTCTATTTCTTTCTTTAGTGTTTTCTAATTTTTATTGAAGAGATCTTTGATGTCATTGGTTACATTTATCCCAAAGTATTTAAATTTATTGTAGTTATTGTGAATGGGATTGATCTTAGAAGTTCTTTCTCAGCTATGACATCATCTCTGTATACAAAGGCTATTGATTTTTGTGTTTTGCTCTTATATTCTGCTACTTTACCAAACTCTTCTATGAGTTCCAATAGACTCTTGGTGGAGTCTTTGGATCCCCTATATATAGAATTGTGCCATATGCTAATAGGGATAGTTTGATCTCCTCCTTCCCAATTTATTTCTTTTTCTTGCCTAAGGTCTCCGGTTAAAACTTCCAGGACTATATTGAATAGCAGTGGTGAGACTGGGCATACTTGTCTCATTCTGGATTTTTGTGGGAATGCTTCCATTTTTTCCCCATTCAGATGCTGTCTCTTGGATTATCATAAGTTTCCTTGATTATATTGAGAAATGTTCATTTATTTTGAATAGCTTGAGAAGAAATGGAATTAGTTCTTATATAAATGTCTGGTAAAATTCAGCAGTAAAGCTGTAGAGACCTGGGCTTTTCTTTATTGGGGAGGGTCTTTAAACTTATTCAATCTCCAGTAGTTTGTTAACCATCATATTCCATTTTTTGCTTCTCCAGGAATCTCCTTGCACCAGGCTACACGGAAACATATTATAATTCCACAGGAAAAGAAGTCACCACCAGTCCACAAATCATGGTATTACAGAGTTTCCCAAGACCCTTGTTAATAGAGGTGTGACCCACAGACCTAAAGACAGGGTCATCGCTATGGAAATAGCAGAAATGAAACTGCATGTAGAATGCCAGATGCCCTAAACAACACTCTGGCCTCAGAATCAGCCCTTAAGGAGCCTGGATCTGGCTAAAAAGCCCGTGAGAGTATTTCAGGTTTGGAAAGCCAAGACACTGGGCCAAAAATGACATAAGTGAATGATCTCTGTGAGTGAGATCCAAGCAGAAAGAACGGGCCATCAAAAAAGGCAGTAACTTGCTCTGAAGGGAGGAGAGCACTTCCACTTTAAATATGGCCATGTCTAAGTAAGATCTAGTTGGTGAACTCAAGAGGCTTCTGTAGCCTTGGCAGCTCATGACAAGAGCCTCGGGTGATTACTGATATCATAAATAACAGTGTCAATTGTTAAATCAACAATGGGAGTCACTGTGCAGCTGCTCCTCATGTAGGACATCTGTGTTGTACTATGTGAATTAATGGTAAAACTACTACTCAAAGAGTACTCTATACCCTGTGTGTCTGTGTGGGTGCAGTCTGTTGAAATCTTTACTTAGTACATACTAAGTTGATCTTCTGTATATAAAGATAATTGAAAATGAATCTTAATGAAGAATGGGATGGGAGAGGGAGTAGGAGAAGGGGGTGGTTGTGGGTGGGAGGAAGGTTATGGGGGGGAAACTGCTATAATCCAAAAGTTTTATTTAATAAATATAAATTTTGAAAGTATAAGTTCAAAAAAAGAAACTGCATGTATAGCAGTGGCACTATTTTTCATTGTTAGTAATTACTTAATTGATCTTCTGACTTTTTAACATTTTGACAAAAATTATCACTTTTCCTTGACAGGTATGGTCCAGGTCTCTCTATTTGAAGGTGGTCAGAAGGATCTTGCTATTTTCTTTGATGTCTTTAGAAAGGAGCAGTTGACAGGGTGTAACAATGAAATAATTTGTTTACTGTCACTTTCTTTTCTGAGTTCCATTGTCTATTGGGATCCCTTCATGTATTCTCATCTATAGCAATGATACAGGAGTTACACAGGCCAACACCTCATCTGTTCCACAGAAATGTCTGCCCTAGAACACCCAAATGAAACAAAAAAGATGATAGGCTGGGTGTTTTGCTCCAAAGAGAAGCTGTTGTGCTGATCCAGTGTTGTGCTGATCCAGTGTTGTGCTGATCAATATTCATCTGGTAGAATTCTTGGATAAATCAAGAAATAAATAAAAATACAATCTGAGTAACATCAATTGGAAAAAGAGCTTGCAGATCTTTGTTAGCAAACTTTTTATAAAGCAGTAAGCCTAGGGAAAGAATTAGTGCAGTTTGGTGGGAGTCAGATTTTAATTTTTCATAAATAAAATCATTTCTTCTAAAATATTTACTTCTGTCCTATATCAGCACCACAAACGTTTAGTAAATGCCTAATAAGTGTGTTGAGATAATCAACAATAAAGATTTTAATCCATTTGAAGCTTTTATCTAATGAGTTTTTCAAATTCCATAAATTGACTGTCATTCGGCAGAAAATGGTTTGAAATTACTAGAGATCACATTTCAATCAAATTTAAGAGTAGGTCTAAAAATTACACACACTTTCCTTTACAAAATTCTATCTAATTTATCTGTAGGATGACTGCTATTATCAAGGACATATCCTTAATGAAAAACTTTCCGATGCTAGCATCAGCACATGCAGGGGTCTGAGGTAAGACTTCATGAATGTCTTGAATGCATCTGTGATTATGATTATGTTTGTTTTATTTAATGCCTGAGGAATCTCAAGCATAATTAATTATACTAGATTGGAATGTGAATCCCAAAGGCTACACAACTTTGAAATTTGAAGGAAATGCCATTTCTCTTAGCAGCAGTTTATAAATTACTCATAGGAAATGATTTTATTTGCTTGTTTTTAAAATGTAGGTTTATGAATCCTAGTGTTAGACGAAGAATCTCTAGACAACTGCCCCTCTCTTTACTTAATTCTTTTTCTAGTATGCCTTCCATACTCTGGCATTCAGCTCTTCCTGTACGTTAATGACTTTCCATGCATCTACCCACACTTAACCTGTATCTTCTGATGCCCAGATTTCGTTATCTAATTTCTTTTACATACTTCTAGTTGGAGATCTTAAATTTATATTGATCTCAATGTGTTTTAAACTTAATTAATAAATGTCTCCCAAATCTGGTATTTGTCCTGTATTCTCTGTTTCAATCAATGCTGTAAATTTATATTGATCTCAATGTGTTTTAAACTTAATTAATAAATGTCTCCCAAATCTGGTATTTTTCCTGTATTCTCTGTTTCAATCAATGCTGTTACCCAGAACTGTAAATTCCTTGAGGACTTCTTACATCTCAATCCTTCATTTTCAGTCCTTTATTATGACCTATAGAGTATGTATTTTAAATATTTCCTGAAGTTATTCCTCTTGTCCCATCTCTACTTCAGTGCCCTAGTCCAGCTACCCTGATCCTTTTTGCAGACCACTGTAACAAGCCATTTAATATACATCCTTACATCCATAATTGATATATTCTAATTCCATTTACATTTAATTGGGTTTCAGTATTGATGCTCTTGTAATTTTCTTTATATCAATCACCTGTTGTAACTATAAACATTATATATTTACTATATAATTGTATATATTCTGTGATTTTCAAATAAAAATTATTTATTCATATTTTTTCAAGAGGCAGAAAGAGAGATGGGCAGTGACAGAGCTCCTATCCACTGATTCACTCCCCAAACGCCTGTAACAACTGGGATGAGGCAAGGGCTAGGGTCAGTAGCGTGAGACTCAATCCAGATCTCCCCAGTGGCAGAAACCAATTTACTTGAGCCATGATCTACTGCTTCCCAGGCTCTGCATTGGATGAAAGCTGGGATCAGATGCCAGAGCCAAGAATTGAACTTAGGCACTCTGATATTGGACAAGGGTGTCTTAACTGCTCAGCTCAAAGCCTGCCCCCTCTTATATTTAATACACATCCACTTTTTTTTTTCTCATTTGAACATATGCTCCATGTAGTACTCTGTTTTTACTGCATGCCTTTAGTCTGATACTTAATAAATAATGAGTACTCACTAAATATAGATTGAATGAATCCTAGTTCAGGGCTTCGGCAGAAAAAGTTGAGAAGAAATTGATAATATACATTGATCATATGCATTACATACTGTTTCAATCTCTGCTATGGTCCTGTTAGGCAGGTATTATCTTTCTCATTTTTTTTTTTTTTTTTGACAGGCAGAGTGGATAGTGAGAGAGAGACAGAGAGAAAGGTCTTCCTTTTGCTGTTGGTTCACCTTCCAATGGCCACCGCGGCTGGCACGCTGCAGCCGGCGCGCTGATCCGATGGCAGGAGCCAGGTGCTTCTCCTGGTCTCCCATGGGGTGCAGGGCCCAAGAACTTGGGCCATCCTCCACTGCACTCCCTGGCCACAGCAGAGGGCTGGCCTGGAAGAGGGGCAACCGGGACAGAATTCGGCACCCCGACCGGGCCTAGAACCCGGTGTGCCGGCGCAGCAAGGCGGAGGATTAGCCTAGTGAGCCGCGGCGCCGGCCTATCTTTCTCATTTTATAGATGAAGAAACTGAGGCTATACAAGTTTAAATCATTTCCCCCATGTTATCACAGCTAATAAGTGACAGACCCAGGATGTTATGGCTTATTTATAAGGTTACACAGTCTCTTCAAGTACATCTTTAGAACAGACACAGCCTGAAAAATGTCCATTCTTGTGCTAGAACTGACATGGGTCAACCACATCACAATGCTGGAGTCACTTCTCCCTGACAGGTCTCATCTTCTCGCAGAGAAAATAAGTTTGAGTAACATCTAAAGGCATCTTCAGCTGAAAGTTTAATTGTATTCTATCATCAAGAGTTTAAGCGGTTCCTGACTAGGAATTCCATAGGGTCCCTTATTAGGAGCCTGCAAGTCAATAGAAATCAAATGTAAGAATACATTTAAAGATTTAGCTTTTTATTTGTGTGTGTGTGTGTGTGTGAGAGAGAGAGAGAGAGAGAGAGAGAGAGAGACAGAGACAGAGAGAGACAGAGAGAGAGACAGAGAGACAGAGAGACAGAGACTTCTTCCATCTGCTGGTTCACTCACCAAATAGACACAATTGCCAGGGCTGGACCAGGCCAGACAGGAACCTGGAACTCCTTCCTGCTCTCCTACATGGAGGACATGGGGCCAAAACACTTGGGCCATCCTTCAGTGCCTTCTCAGGTGCACTAGTAGGGAGCTAAATAGAAATGGAGCTGGAACCAGTGACCATATGGCTTGCTGGTGTCACAGGCAGCTGTGCCACATCAGCAGCCCCTCAATATACTCTTTTAAGAGAAGCCTAAATGCTCATGTTCTGCAGGGGCTACTTCAGCCAAGGAGATGAGAGGTACTTCATTGAACCTTTAAGTTCCACAAACCAGGATGAACAGGAACATGCACTCTTCAAGTATGATCCTGATGAAAACAAAGCCAGCAGCTCCTGTGGAATGGACGATTTGTTATGGGCACATGGATCACAGCAGAATGTGGACCTGCCTGCCTCCAGACTGGTTGTATGTATAACTTTATCCTCTATTTGATGTTTCCTTGTATGTTGTCTTCTGAATACCCTGAGTTCCAGAACTTAGCAACACAACTCACAGAAATATTATAGTCATTGTTGAATTAGTGGGTTATAGAAACACCAATTGCAAAGCAGTGCTATATGAATTTATGACTCTTTCTTAGATGTGAAATGTGCAAAGATTAATAAGTATATGACTTATGCATGCTAGAATAGACAAGTGTCACGATTTTCTCCATAATATAAAATAAATAACAAAATAAGGAATTATTATTATTATTTTAAAATTAAACATTCTGTTGTCTTTCATGGGTGCATTCAACAAATATCTCCTAAAGCAGTGCTGCAGGTGCTGAGGCCATAACAGTGAGAAAAATAGATGAGTATCTGTCTATAGAACTTGGAATGTTCTTTCACATATAGAATGCTTTCTCTTTTTTTGACAGGCAGAGTGGACAGTGAGAGAGAGAGACAGAGAGAAAGGTCTTCCTTTGCCATTGGTTCACCCTCCAATGGCTGCCGCGGCCGGCACACTGCAGCCGGTGCACCACGCTGATCCGAAGGCAGGAGCCAGGTGCTTCTCCTGGTCTCCCATGGGGTACAGGGCCCAAGCACTTGGGCCATCCTCCACTGCACTCCCTGGCCACAGCAGAGAGCTGGCCTGGAAGAAGGGCAAGCGGGACAGAATCCGGCGCCCCGACCGGGCCTAGAACCCGGTGTGCCGGCGCAGCAAGGCGGAGGATTAGCCTACTGAGCTGCGGCACCGGCCCAGAATGCTTTCAATTAGTTACAGAATGAAAATGAACACAGATCTGTGATTCAACTTGTGAAGAGTCTATCAAAATATACTTATCATTAATAACTTGCGTTTTCTTCAGGATCTACTTCAAATCCAATCATCTTCTTTCAGTTTTCTCAGAACCCATGAGCACTCGGTAAAATTGGTTTTGATAAAATTTCATCTGGCTGTGGGTTTGAATGCCACCATGATTTCTAGGAACCCAGAAGAACCAGTCATGGTTACATGTTATTATGACTTCATCCTCTTGGTTTACCTTGGTAGAAACCTTGTGTTCTTCAGACTCATTCCTCGAGGGCCACATGGAAATAGCCTTTCTTTCTTGATTTCCTATTGTTTTGGCTTTCCTCCTATAATACTGATGCTATGCTGCCTCAGTTTCTGCTGGGACCCCTTCTCCAATTGACCACTAAATATCAGAAGATGTCACAAAGCTCGGGATTTGGTCACTTATTTGCTTTTTCTTTGCATTCTCTCTGAGTAATTTCATTCTCTCCCTCATCCCATTTAATAGGAACCATGCACTAATCACTATCAAATGTGTATCTCCAGCCTTGATCTCTCAATTAATTGTGAGAATCTCATAATTAATTACTTGATTAATATATCTATTTAAATACCTGATATTATAAACTTAATATGCTCCAAAAGATCTACTGGTTTTCAACCCCCAAATGAAACTTTCTTCGCTTTCAATTCCCAGTTTAATAGTACCACTATTCACTCTTTAGTCAAGTCCAAATCTAAAAACCGTCCTTGATTCCTATTTATTTCATCCCTCTTCACATGGAATCCATCTGAAAGTGCCTCCACATACATTCCAGATCTCTTGCTGTGTCGTCTTTTCCAAATATTCCCAATATTCCAAATATTCCCACAATAACCATGGTAACAGCCTCTACCTGAACTTCTTACTCCTTTCCCTCCTCAGTAGGATCCATTCTCTACATGATAGGTCCTGATGTTTTTATGGCAACTCACACTATGTTCTTTTACTGTTTAAAGCCCTCTATTGGCTCCTTTTTTTATTTGTATGTATCTCATAAATACATTAGGAACATAGTAATTCTTCCCACCGTACCCACCCTCCCACCCACTCTCCCCCAGCTCCTGTTTACTCCAAGAAAAAGAAAAAAAGAATGGTATAAAGAAACTAAGAGAACTGTTCCTCAACAGTCTAGACAAGGGCTGTTCTGTTATTGCTTCTCGAAGGTGATGTCTATTGGCTTCTCTTTGCATTTAATACAAAAGCCAGGCAAGTGAGCAAGGGTTACAAAGCCCAATAGGATTAGGGCCCCATCTACCTCTCCATTTTCTTGCCCCCTGTGTGCCCTACCTACTGATAACTATGTTCCTTATATTCTGACCAACACAAATGTTTTGCTGTGTTTTAAACTCACCAATATCAATGTAGTCTAAAGTCTTTTACTAATGTCACTGCTAGAATTCTTTACTAATTTATTTTCCCTTGCTTGGCTTCTCATTTTCATTAATACATCTGCTTAAGGGCTAACACTTCAGTAAAGTTTTCTCTAACTATAAAATAACTACCGAGTCACTCAACATCACACATGTAACCTCTCTATAGAACTTATAACCATCTGATATATATCAATTTGTTTGTGTCTTGTGAGTGCACTAGGCCAGTGGGCCATGTCTGTTTCACTGCTGTATTCCTAGTTCCCAGAACACTATGAGTGCTAATAAATATTTTGCTCCTATGGAGAGTGAGAGGTAAGTTTATATTTCATTAGATAATACCTAAATGTCTATTTTCAGTAATTTGTTCTCAATAAGGACATTTATTCATCTGTTGAAGGACAAGCACTTCTAAAAATGCAACATAATAAATTTTGATAATTTATTATTTAGTAGGAACAATGAATTTGATTCATTTCATTGGGACAATCCATCATGAAGAGTTTTGGCTTTGCTTTTATTTGGGGGGGTGATGGTGTGGAAGAACAGAAATTAGGGAAGCTTTGTCGAGAGGAGAACAGATCAGATGCAATGGTGCTCTGGGCACTGTGCCACTGGTAAAAGAAGGGATATTTATAAAGTTAGCAAAAAAAGACTATAAGGAAAACTCTGAAGGATGTGGACATCATGGTTTCTGGGTATAGTGGTAGGATGGTGAGGAAAGTCTACTGTTCAAGTCTCCAGCAGCTTTGGTTTTTAGCTCCAGCTCCCCCTTACATTAAGTATTTGTGTCATCATTTAAGTTCTTCAGTAAAATGAGTCAGCCTTGAATATTACTGATACCATTCTAGTTCTAACAGTCTGAACCTTGCTTATAGATAATCTTTGTTGTTGATTTAGAGTTTAAAATACTAATAATGTTTCTTTATTCCTAGATAACAACAAACCTCTGATAAAATTGTCAAATAAAAAAAGGACTTTTACAGAGAAAATGTTGTCTTAGTAATTGTCCTCCTTATATTTCAGAAATTGAATGACCAGAAAGTTCAAGAGCGTAAGAAATATATAGAATATTATTTGGTCCTGGATAATGGTGAGGTAATTGCATGAAACTGATATATCTTTTAAAATGTTCCCTCCATATAAATTTAGTTATTATGTGAGAAATTAAATGTCTGCATCTATTTTTCAAAATCCTGAATAACCATATGGTTATAAATTATTTTGAACCTATGAAGTTTGACATTTATAATTCAGTTACTATGATTTTTCCTCTCCAGGAATTGGCAGCTGATATATACACATAAATTGAATTCCTGCCACTGTAATGCTCTTTCCTTGGTGTCTTATGAGCTAAATTTCACCTCCTACTAAATTCTTTGGTCATCTTGTTTCTTGTTAAGTACCTAAATTGTTTGTTTGTCAGAATCTATGCTCAACATGTGGTGGTAAACATAAAAGCCTAGGGAATGGAATCTTCTGAAAAATGCAAATCTTTGGCAATAGTCACTATTTAGCTTTGTTTATAAGAATACTTTTCCATATATTGGATTTTTAAATACAAGCTCCATTCATATAACCCTATAAAGGAAAATGTTGGACTATAGAAACATGAATACATTAAATAGATCAAGCCTTAAAGCTTTGGCCTCTCTTATTGGACTGAAATCATTTTTTAAAATGAATAAACTATTCCTTGCACAGATTCTGCACAGCTTAGAAATCATAGAATTTGAGTGAAAATGTATTTGGAATAATTCTTTAGAGTTTTATGCTGAGCCACTACATTATCAAATAAGTCATTATCTCCAATCAAAGTAATTTAATTTAGTGACAGAAGTAAGGATCCAATTTGTTTCTGACTTTTAAGTTTTTAGTAACCAATCCTTAACTGTAACTTCTGAAAAGAAATATAAGTATGGTTGTCTTTCTCTTAATCTTAAAATTATACCAATTTTTACTAATGCTCATATTCTGCTTTCACTTTTTTAGTATAAAAAATACAATGAAAACCCAGAGGAAATAAGAAACAGGGTGTTTGAGATGGCCAATTACGTCAACATGGTATGATACACTTTATTAAATATAAGCAGTTGACTGGGAAACGCTATTGGGTTTTTCTCTGAATGCATATGAAGCTGTCTGGTACTAAAGGAAGACCACAATTTTGTTACTTAATTTAGTATTGTTATCCCATGACAGAGACTTTTCTCAACTACTTGCCACCACTCCTCCTAGACCCGTGTAGATATTCAAGATGCTGTTGTATTTTGTTCTCCTAAAATCCACTAAGAAAATGATAAAATGAAATAACAAATAGAAAACTGTTTCGGGGGGGCACACAAAAATATGCCAAATTCTGACACAATAACACCTTTTGTTTACATTATCTCATTAATCCTCAAAACAACCATAACTAAGCTATTACTAAAATCTAACATAGAGCTATGGAATTACATTCTGAGAAATGAAGTAACTTGCTTATAATCACAAAGGTAGAGAACAATAGAGGTAGGATTTTGACATATCATAGATCTCAAATCCCATTTCAGTTACACGCCTGTTGGTTAGATGTGATTGTAACAATTTCCAAATTTTTATGCTCCTTTTAATTAAAAGTTATTTGTTAGTTTCTTATAAGTTTCATACACAGTTGGTGTACTTATTTTGAAGCTAAGTCTCTTTATGTTGTCCTGCAAAACTTTTCAAGATGGAAGGAAAATGAGTGTGGATTCAGTGACCAAGGCCACATCATGTCCTCTCAACATAAAGATCAAGCATACCACTTTTAAGGGAACCCAGGAACTGGGGTTTGTATTTGTGTTCAGGGAGACAGACATAAACAAACAGACAATCAAATAAATAGTTGATAGGAATGGGACCATTGCTGTTGCATATCAGGTTAAACCAGTGCCTGTAGTGCTGTCATCCCATATGGACACCAGTTTAAGTTCCAGTTGCTCCACTTTTGATCTAGCTCCCTGCTAATAAGTAGTGGAGGATGGTTAAGAGCATAATTAGAGTGAGTCCAAGAGAGAATAAGAGATATGGAATTAAGCATAACAAAAAAGATGTATTTCTTCCAGGACACAGAAATGCAGTATATGTTAGAGAGGGGAGTAGGTGTCGCTCCCCCTCTTCGTGGAGGAACGACACTAAACCCTGCCTAGGCTTCATATCCGAGTCACGGCACCATTATGTCGCTCCCCCTCTTCATGGAGGAACGACACTAAGCCCTGCCTAGGCTTCATATCCGAGTCACGGCACCATTATGTCGCTCCCCCTCTTCGTGGAGGAACGACACTAAACCCTGCCTAGGCTTCATATCCGAGTCACGGCACCATTATGTCACTCCCCCTCTTCGTGGAGGAACGACACAGGACCCTGCGCTGCTCTTTTGTCTGCTCGGCCCTCCCCGGGTTTGCTGCTGGTTCTTCCCAGGTTGGCTACTATCCCTTCCACCTCCGTGGAAGGGCAGTTCCCCCTGGCCACATTCCCCACTTCCGCAGGGGAGCGGCACACTGCCGGCCGGCTCTTCTCGGGGGCTGCACAGGTGTTCCTTCAGCTAGATGTTCCCCTTAGATGTTCCCGGTGCATGCCGTCTCTCTCCTCCTTTATAGTCCTCCTCCGCCAATCCTAACTCGGCTGCCCACACGCCGAGTACGCTGCTCTCCTCCAATCAGGAGCAAGTCCTACAGTTTATTAGCTGAACTCGAGGCAGCTGTGCGGAAGCTGTTTACTTCTCTCCCATCGCCATATTGTGGGAGAGCAGATGCATAGAATAAGTCTTAATTCCAGTAACTCAGTCTAGTCCGGTTTGCTCCCCACAGTAGGATTGAGAGAAATTGTCCCCACTCCATGATGGATCCAGTTATAGTTCTTTTTTGGTTCTTAAAATTGTATATATTCTGTGTAATCATGTATATTGCATGATGTTTTGGTGTATTTAATATATTTAGGGGTGTGATTATTTTAATCAGTGTGGAATCCCCAAAATCAATTTTTGCTTATATAAATGATTTCATGGAAGGTTAAACGTTGATAAAATGCAGGGGGAAAAAAAACGTTGATAAAATGCAGCAACAAGTTGTTGGAACCATCTTGATTCAGGAGGATATAGGAGAATGAGTGCTCAGTGCATGAGTGGAGAAGCTGGCCTTAGGTTTTCTGGTCATTCATGTAATAAAGACAGGTAGGTGCAGGGTGTTTGCATAGATATAGGAAGGGAGTAGACAGGTGGGGAGATCCTGTGGAAGTTCTCTTTGGATTACTTCTGCACTCTCAGTGGTTGTGAAAGTGGAATGTTAAAGGAAATGCTGTTACTCCTAATAAAGATGAGGAAGTATGAAATAATGTGCAGAGACTGAGTGAATAACATTAGGAGATGCAGCATGCTTGCTGGAAAATGTTATGAAGCATGGAGATTAGTCATCATGCCTGCAAAGTGTGAGCAATTGGCATGGTGTGTGTTCAAAGGCATGATGGGGGAGAGTCAGTGCAGAGTTGGCTTTGTAAATGATTAGGGTTTATCAGGTAAGTAAAACAAAGAAAACTAGGAACAAGGAAGTGGAGGGAATTATTAAGGGAAGGACTTTAATCTAATTGACGTTTTAATTCTCTCTTCTTAAAAAAAAATATGTATTTATTTGAGAGGAAGAGCTGAGAGAAAGACAGAGACCTTCCATCTGCTGGTTTATTCCCCAAATGCCTATTACAGGACAAGAGCCTGTAATTCAATTCTGGTATCCCACATGAATGGGACTCATTACTGTCATTACTTGAATCACTACTGCCCCTGAGGGTCTGCATTAGCAGGAAGCTGAGTTGGCAACAAAGCCAGGTATTGAAACCAGATCTTCAGTCATCTTAACTGTAAGGTTAAAGCCAGCCCCCTACTTCTCCTTTTATAATTGCATTCCACAGTGCTTTTCAAATTAGTTTTAAAAACAACAACAGGGATCACCTTGTCACACAGCAGATTAGGCTGCCATCTGTGACAGACACCAGCATCTCATGTGTGCTCTGATTCAAGTCCTGGCAGTACCACTTCCAATCCAACTCCCTGCTAATGCTCCTGGGAAAGCAGCAGAAAATGGCCCAAGTCATGGACCCCTGTACCAAAGTGGGAGACCCAGAAGCAGCTCCTGGCTCCTGGCTTCTTCCTGGAACAGCTCTGGCCATTTTGACCATTTGAGGAGTAAATGAGCAGATGGAAGATCTCTCTGTCTGTCTCTCCCTCCCTCCCTCCTTCCCTCTCTCTCTTTGTAACTCTACTTTTCAAATAAATCATTTTTTTAAAGCAAAGATAAATTTTTTTCAGGTTTCTCAACAGAAAATTGGCCATGAGAATGGCTGTCAGTGTGTGCATTTTTAGAAATTATAGTAGCAATGTGAGCTCTTATCATTAGAGTAAGCTTTACCCTTTATTTCAATATGCACATTTTTCATATGTATTATACATCGTGTATATATGACTCGGTCATTTAGAGGACCATCGTCTTAGTATATTGAAGCAGCTGTAATGAAATACTCCAACCTCAGTGGTTCATAACAGCAATAATTCATTTCTCAGAGTTCTGGAGGCTGGGAAATCCAAGATTAATGTGCTGGTAGATGCAGCATCTAGTAAGGGTTCACCTTGCGGCTAATAGGTGGTGCCTTTGGCCTGTCTTCACATGGTAGAAGAAACAAGGCAGCTCACCGGGGCCCTTCGTAGGGGCACTAATCCCACTTATAAGGGCTTACCCTCATGACTTAATCACCTTTCAAATGCCCTATATCCTAATACTGTCACCTTAGAGGTTACAATTTCAACAAATGAATTTGGAGCTGGTGGCCACACATTCAGGCTATAACAACCACTTACCTTGTTCAAATTCATGGATGTAGGACATTTTCATGTAGTGTGTTACTTCTCTAATTCTCCGCACTTGATCTTAGCCAAAAGGCCGAGAAGCGATTTCTTCTCTAATTCTCAAACCAACATTGAACCACCTTGGTTAATTTTAAAATTCCAAGACTTTAAGGAATTTAAAAAAATGAGTGTATATATTTATTTTTTTCTTTCTTTTCTTTTTTTTTAACTTTTATTTAATGAATATAAATTTTTCCAAAGTACAGCTTATGGATTACAATAGCTTCCCCCCCATAACGTCCCTCCCACCTGCAACCCTCCCCTTTCCCACTCCCTCTCCCCTTCCATTCACATCAAGATTCATTTTCGATTCTCTTTATATACAGAAGATCAGTTTAGCATACATTAAGTAAAGATTTCAACAGTTTGCTGCCACACAGAAACATAAAGTGAAAAATACTGTTTGAGTACTAGTTATAGCATTAAATCTCAATGTACAGCACACTAAGGACAGAAATCCTACATGTGGAGTAAGTGCACAGTGACTCCTGTTGTTGACTTAACAAATTGACACTCTTGTTTATGGCCTCAGTAATCACCCTAGGCTCTTGTCATGAGCTGCCAAGGCTATGGAAGCCCCCTGAGTTCACCGACTCTGATCATTTTTAGACAAGGCCATGGTCAAAGTGGAAGTTCTTTCCTCCCTTCAGAGAAAGGTACCTCCTTCTTTGATGACCCATTCTTTCCACAGGGATCTCACTCACAGAGATCTTTCATTTAGGTTTTTTTTTTTTTTTTTTTTTTTTTTTTTTTTTTTTTTTTTTTTTTTTTTCCAGAGTGTCTTGGCTTTCCATGCCTGAAATACTCTCATGGGCTTTTCAGCCAGATCGGAATGCCTTTAGGGCTGATTCTGAGGCCAGAGTGCTGTTTAGGACATCTGCCATTCTATGGGTCTGCTGTGTATCTCACTTCCCATGTTGGATCATTCTCTCCTCTTTTTATTCTATCAGCTAGTATTTGCAGACACTATTCTTGTTTATGTGATCCCTTTGGTTCTTAGTCCTATCATTATGATCAATTATGAACAGAAATTGATCACTGGGACTAGTGAGATGGCATTGGTACATGCCACCTTGATGGGATTGAATTGGAATCCCCTGGTATGTTTCTAACTCTACCGTTTGAGGTGTATATATTTAAACCAAAGCTATAGGAATGATCTGCTAACATAAACTTGCAAAAAGCTTACAGTATTTCTTGAAGTCACATGCAGAAAAAGTTTGCTTTAATAAGGCTTTGGCTTAAAACAAAAACAAAATTTACAAACTCAAAATATCTAGGAGGCTCTGCCTTTCATTTTGCATGGGGATTTTAGTGTCTGAAAGAAGAGAATGTAATTTATTTTTCAGATACATTCAGAAAGAATACTTTTTTTACAGTGCTATGAAGGTTTGAAAATATAAGGCACATTGGAAATATTCAAATGTAACATTATCATTATGTGCTCTCTTTGTACAGCTCTATAAAAAGCTCAATACTCATGTGGCCTTAGTTGGTGTGGAAATCTGGAGTGATGAAGATAAGATAAATATATCTCCAAATGCAAGCTTCACTTTGGAAAATTTTTCTAAATGGAGAGGCAATGTTCTCCTACGGAGAAAACGTCATGATATTGCTCAGTTGATCACGTATGTGTGGGTTTTCCCTTTTGCATACCATGTGATATTTAGAATAGAAGCTTTTCATAGTCTTGATAAAAAAAAAAGTGGTGTCTTCGGCTATAAGACAAGAGGAAAAGGCCTTTAGCAGAATATACTTAAAAATCCCACACTTGGATCGTGTGTCACATGTGATCACACTTTTGATCTAAATATTTTCTTTATTAAAGAGAAGCTGATGATAGAGCAATGATTCATTTGCTTTTATTGTGCATATGGAAAGTAAAGTTTAAATAATAGAAAGAGAGGTTTGGATTCAGTATTTTAAAAAGAAAGATTGACTTTATGATCTAGTAAGGAGAAACTTCCAGGTTGGAAGGAAATATAACTATTTTAATCTCACAACTACACTACCCTACTGAAATGGTCATTTAAAAACAGCAATGAAAGTAAATCCTGTGGCCAAATCACACAATAATACTTGAATTTTTACAAAATTCATTTCACAAATGCTGCTGGGTAGCTGAATAATCTTCAGTTGGAATCAGATAGATGTAAGTGGCAAGGTTTGACTTGGAGTTACTTGAGTCCATCCTTAAGGAAACAGTGACTGTCATGAGAAATCAGTGGAATACATGCTGTCAAAATTAATGAGCATTTCTGTGCTGAACATCTACTAATGTAGAACAAATAAACCAAAGGGGCTGGCATTTTGGCCCAATGGGTTAAGCTGCTGCCTGTGAGTGGGTATTCCATATGGGAGCATTGGTGCAAGTCCTCGGTGCTCTGCTTCAGATCCAGCTTCCTATGACAAAAAAAAAAAAAAATGCTTTCTTTATCTTAAGAAAGGTTACATTCTGGTTTTTTTTAAGATCATTGTATTTATTGAAAGGCATATTTATAGTTGTTATGGGGGGGTAGGTAGATAGAGATCTTCTATTGCTAGTTCACTCCCCAAATGGCTCTAATGGCCATGGGTGAGCCAGGCTGAAGCCAGGAGCCAGGAGCTTTATAAGGAACTGGATTAACAAGGAGCAGGGAGCTAGCTCAGAAATAGAGCAGCCAAGACTCGAACCAGAGCTTCTTTGGGCTGGTGCGTTGCAGGCGGCAGTTTAAGCTGTTATGCTACAATGCCTGCCTAGAAAAAGGCTGCATTCTCCAAATAAATATGATCACTATGAATGACAGAAATGAAATACTAAGCATGAATACATCCTGATGCTTGGATTTCAAATGATAGGCAAGTAATTCCAAGGAAAAAAATGCCTTCCACAAATTCAAAACTGAATAACATTTTAAGTGTGATGGTTCACAATATGAATTTTTCTGTTAACTATTTAGAATTCTAGATGAATTATTTATTTAAATGTAACAGAATCATAATTTATTGTATCAATTCACTTTTCCTACAGAGCAAAAGAACTTTCTGGAACAACTGTGGGCCTTGCTTTCATGTCTACCATGTGCTCTCCTTATCATTCTGTTGGGATTGTTCAGGTCTGTCTGAAGATGAGCAGTTGGTTCTATAATTCACATTTTTTTATTTTCCTGAATCAATTAAGATCATTTAAGAATACCATTATAATTTTGTTCTTTCATTTGTTGACATGGTATTTTGAATGTTGAACTGATTTTGCATTGCAAGATAAACTCAGTATAGTCATAATGTGTTAACTTTTCAAAATATTGTTTGGTTTAACATGCTAACATATATTAAGGATCTTTGCATCTATGTTCATGTAGAGTATCAGTCTGTAGTTTCTATTTCTAGATTTTGTGTTAATTATTTTCTGTGTTTCATTGTTATAGTAAAATTGGCCACATTAAAAGAGTTATGCTCCCAACTGTGATTTTACAGAACTTTTGAGTAGAGTTACTATTAATCCTTCCTAAAATGTTTGATATAATATATGAGTAGAACTATGTGGGCCTAGAGTTCTCTTGGTTGAAAGGTTTTTATATAAATTTTCTTTCTTCAACAGCTTTAGTACTTTTCAGATTACCCAACACTACTTGAATGAGCCTTAGTTGTTCATATATTTAAGAAAAACCATATGCTATTGTGTTGGCACTAATTTGTCAATAGCATTTTTTATTATCCTTTCAGTATCTATAGAATTTGTATTTGTGGTGATACTTCCTCTTTTATTCATATTATAATGTGTGTGTGGGTGTGGTGGTGTTATTGTCAGACTGGCTAGGGATTTATCAATTTCATTGGTTTTCTTAAAGAAACACATTTTGGTTCATCAATGTTCTCTATACTTTCCCTGTTCTCAATTTCATTGATTTCTGCTTTTCTTTTCTTCCTTTTGCTCTACATTTCATTTTTTTCTTTTTCAACACTTTAAATTTTCCATGACTTTAGTTCATCTAAGATGTTTGGATTTCGTGTGTTTTTAATTTTCTCTAGTATGAAAATGATCTCTAATTTCATTTTTCATCTCTTTTGACCATGCATTATTTTTAAGTGTGCTGTATTAATTCCCTTTAGTGATTATGTTATTTAATTCTGTTATAACATGGAACATACTTTGCAGAATTCAATATTCTAAATGTTTTTGAGTTTTATTCTTAGTCAGTGTGCCATATAAACTTGAAAAGTATATCTTCTGTGGTTGAATACAATATGCTAAAATTGTTAATTATGTGACCTTAACTTATAGTGCTGTATAGCTCTTTTAAGTCCTAATGAAGAGAGAGAGAACAGTAAACTTCCAAAGAAAAATTATAGATTTGTCTATCTTCTTTTAATTTTATGTCTTTGTTTTATGCTACTAAATAAACTGTTAGTATAAATGTAAGTGTAATAGTTATGTTTTCTTGGTGAACTGATCCTTTTATCATCATGCCATGATTCTGGCTGAAGTATATATCTCTGAAACATTCCTTGTTCTGAAGTTATTGCAACATTTTATGGTAATTTTTACATGATACTTTCTTTCCTTTATTTTTAACTTATGTACATCTTCACATTTAGAGAAGTTTTCTAGCAGACAGTATATACTTAGATTTTACCTTTTAAAATCTAATCAGATAATATCTGTCTTTTATTGAATATATTTAGATCAGCTATATTAATGTAATTATTGATATTGTTGGGACCAAATTATTTAATTTTTCTACCTGTTTTCTATTCCTTCCAGTGTTTGATTTCTTATGTTTTGTTCACAACCTTCTTTAAGATTGGGTATTTTAAAAATAATTTTATTTATACCTATTTTTTGGCTTTATCAATTACTTGATTATTACATCAGTGGTTTCTTCAGGATTTAACATACCTCTCTAGTAATCAATTCACTTTGAAATAATACCAAGTGTAATATAAGGATCTTATAAATCACTAGCTCTAATTTCCGCTCATACATTGCACTATTGCTATAATATATTTAATAATACATATGCTATGTATTCACAATATATTGTTACAAGTTTTGCTTTAAAAAATTATCTTTTATTGTAATTCAAAATAAAGAAATTGTTCTATATTTACATTTGCTTTATTGCATTATTGCATTTCAAACAATAAACTCTTCATTTCTTTGTAAAGAATCAATTTTTTACCTGGTATTGAAATTTTCCTTTCAGAAGGATGTTTTTTAATATTTATTATAATACAGTGAGTTACTTCAGTTTTATCTGAATAAGACTATCTTTCTTTCAATTCAAATATATTTTCACAGGCTCTTTGGGTAGCCTGTAACCCCAACATACTGGTTGATTCAAGAGAAGTTATAATTTCTAATCTGCTTTGTCCTTATTAGTGTCAGAATAGTGCTATTTCCAACTTTCTACATCTTAGACAGAAATGGAACAATATTTTATAATGACCATTTTATGAATCTGGGTTTGTGATAGACTTCATGGAATAAACAAAAATAAATATATATATACATACACAAATATATATTTATAATACATATACATATATGTATATGTATTATAAATATATATTTAAAATATCCTATTGGGGTGAGAGGAATGTGCCAGTAATATCCGAAGATCTGGAATATACATATACATATACATCTATATATGGGTTATTACACTGCAGCTGTTGTTTTGTAAAAGTCCAACTTAATGTAAATTTGTTTTATTTTATATATTGTGAAGGCATTACATATATATATATATTTGCAATTATCCTAATATATACTATTTATATTATGGTTATTATTTTTTAAAGATTTTATTTATTTATTTGAGAGGTAGAGTTACATACTGTGAGAGGGAGAGACAGAAAGATCTTCCATCTGCTGGTTCACTCCCCAAATGGCCACAATGGCTGGAGCTGTATTGATCCGAAGATAGGAGCCAGGAGCTTCTCCTGGGTCTTTGATACAGGTACAGGGGCCCAAGGACTTGGACAATCTTCTACTGCTTTCCCAGGCCACAGCAGAGAGCTGGATTGGAAAAGGAGCAGCCGGGACTAGAACCAGCACCTATATGGGATGCCGGCGCCGCAGGCGGAGAATTAACCTACTACGCCACAGTGCTGGCCCCATGAATTGGTTATTGACTTCCTAAATTACACAGCTTTTCTTTGCTCACTACTCTTGTTTTGTTCTTCATCAATGTTTTTTAAAAAAATTACATATGTATTTATTTAGTTGAAAAGCATAGTGACACACACACCCACACACACAATTACAAAGAGAGACAGAGAGATAGGCAAGCATACAGAGGGATCTTACATCCCCTGGTTCACTGCCAAATGGCTGCAATGCCCAGGACAGGGCCAGATGAGGGCCAAATCAAAGCAAAGTGCCAGGAAATCCATCCAGGTGTTCTATATGGGTAGCAGGGATCTAAGTACTTACACCATAATCCACTGCTTTCCCAGGCACCTTAGCAGGAAACTGGATTGGAAGCCAGGTAGCCAGGAATCAAATGGCACTCTGATATGAGATGTGGGCATCACTAGTGGAGAATAACTCACTGTGCCACAAAGCCAGTGCCTCCTCACTGATCTTGACGTTTGGCTCCTTGAGATGAAATATCAAAGGGAATCCAGTTTCTTTGGCTGGATGTTACTGGCACATTCCTTTCAACCCAATAGGAAATTAAAAAAACATTGGTGATTCTCCTTTATTGTTTTATTGCTTCTGGATCACTTGGAATCTCTTGTTCAAGCTCAAATAAGAAATAATCTAGTGATGAAGTCAGATATTGGTTGAACTTCATGCAATGGGATAAATATGGAAATTACTGATGTCTACTCTCGGCAGTAACAGAATGAAGAATGATGCCAGCAGAACTACAGTGCTTAGTCAACAATTTTAGATTACTATTAGCCTAACACATCAAAGACTTCTAAAATTTAGTTGGGAGTATTGAAATGCAAGCTAAGGGAAGAGGAAATGGATCATTGTTTTTTTTTTTTTTTTTTTTTTTTTTTTTTTTTTTTTTTTTTTGACAGGCAGAGTGGACAGTGAGAGAGAGAGACAGAGAGAGAAAGGTCTTCCTTTTGCCGTTGGTTCACCCTCCAATGGCCGCCGCTGCAGCCGGCGCACCGCGCTGATCCGATGGCAGGAGCCAGGATCCAGGTGCTTTTCCTGGTCTCCCATGGGGTGCAGGGCCCAAGCACCTGGGCCATCCTCCACTGCACTCCCGGGCCATAGCAGAGAGCTGGCCTGGAAGAGGGGCAACCGGGACAGAATCCGGCGCCCCGACCGGGACTAGAACCCGGTGTGCCGGCGCCGCAAGGTGGAGGATTAGCCTATTGAGCCACGGCGCCGGCTTGGATCATTGTTTTAAAAAAGTTTTTTTTTAATTACTATCATGATTGAAAAAAATCTGCTGTTTTATAGCAAGAAACTGGAATAGTTTACCTCATTTTTTGTTTTTTAATTTTTAATTTTTTAAACTTTTATTTAATAAGTATAAATTTTGAAAGAACAACTTTTGGATTATAGCAGCTTTTCCCCCCATAACCTCCTTCCCACCCTAAACCATCCCATTTCCCACTCCCTCTCCCATCCCAATCTTCATCAAGATTCATTTTTAATTCTCTTTATATACAAATAGTTTCCTTCATTATAGGAACCCACTCACCAGAGGAAAGGGCCACTGATATATGCAATAAAGGCATTCAGTACATAACAGGTGTGTGTGTGTATGTGTGTGTGTGTGTTAGAGAGAGAGAGAGACAGACATTTGAGAAGAGCTAAAATCAGCCTATTATACTTGACAATAGAAACAATAATTATGAAAAACATACACAATGAATTATTCCTTGTGAAAATCAGAGCATCTGTTTTCTTGTTCTTACCCTCAGGACCACAGTGACAATCTTCTTAGAGTTGCTGGAACAATGGCCCATGAAATGGGTCACAACTTTGGAATGTATCATGATTCCTATGTTTGCAAGTGCCCTTCTACAATATGTGTGATGGACAAATCACTGAGGTGAGGCTCTCTGGGAACATGCTGTGTGCTCCTGGTTTTGATGCGCTCTGGACTTATTATTCTTTGGGTCATCTTCAGCTACATGTTTCTGTTCCTGAATTGTTGAATAAATATGTATCTGTGCCAGGCCACATTGCCCTTCATTTATGTGCAATATTTTTCATTAACTAGGGAAAGTTTAAATATATTATTTCTTTTCTATTGGAGAACCTCATCATTTTATCTTCATCATATCTACATGAGACCTGATTTCATAAAAATCACTAATATTTATCAAGTTTTCAATGAACTCAGATTGGGTGATGCTAGGAAAAGGAATCTTGGAGAAAAATCTAAATAAAGAAGAAACTTCTTACAGAATGATGAAGATAGTCTATGAAAAGGGATTGCATACCCTGTCTTAGGCACAATTTCCAGGCAATCTTATATTTAAAATCTCAGTCTCTTTTATATATTCATTTCCTCTTTTCTATTCTCTTTTTCCATGCCTTTCAAGCTATTTTCCTATGCTGTATGTTATTTCTCCCAGATATTATAACATTTTATCCCTCATCTTTCTTTGTGTGATGAAGAAATTCTGTTAGTAGGAATTCCTCCAAATGAAAGTGAACTCACTAACATATAAATAAATATAATGCTACCTTTATGTCTTTACAACCACCAAATGATCCAAGGCTGAATAAGATTATCTAGATAAGTTTTATTAAAAATAGGCTTTATACTATACTTGGAGATGTGGCCATATTTCCTTATTAATCCAGGGGTGTTTGTGTCAACCCACATGGATTAATTTATATAGAAAATGAACTCATGACTTAGTCATTGTGAGTGGATTGGAATCATTCTTTGGGGACTGGTTATGCGTATAATCCTACCCAGGGTCAGACATTGCTGCCGCATACAGAACATGACCTAAGCCATTTCTCTACTCTTATCTTCACAGCTTCTATATCCCTACAGACTTCAGTTCCTGTAGCCGTGTCAGCTATGACAAGTTCTTTGAGGAAAAGTTATCAGACTGCATCTTTAATGTTCCATCCCCTAAAGATATTATATCCATACCAATCTGTGGCAACCAATTGGTAGAATTAGGAGAAGACTGTGACTGTGGGACCCCTGAGGTACTATCAAGTATTTCCTAAAATGATCTAGTTTTTCAATTGCTAGAAAGGTCAGTTATAAAATAATGTGCGGTCCATTATATAATTGGATGTTTCCTGTAAGTTTGGACATATGTCTTTGTAGGTATTTGTCAATTTTTATGAGAAGGAACACTTCACTGTTGAATGGACTTTGCTTATTTCCCTCTAAGGATACTATCTCATTCCCCTCTCCTTTTAAAGTACCACGTACCAACTTGAAATCTCAAATATCTTATGTGACGATGACTTCTTGAGCATTACTTTAAGCACTGCTGTGGTAATGTTCAGAGTGTATCTTCCTTAACCAAGGTCTCAGTGAAGGAATCAAGCCCTGGGTTCAGGTTTCTGTTTCTGGAGTCCCAGCACCAGCGAGCACAGGGACCTGGTAGCTCCCTGCAGCTCAGGATTCAGGAAGACTTAGTGGTAGAAGAGACTGAGCTGATCCCATCCTAGTTACAGCACAAGTGCGATTCTGCACAGACATTTGTCATCATCTTGTTGACAATTAATATGACTAGTACATCAAGCCCTCAGGGATTGTTCTTCAGTAATCTTGAAATACATTTACAAACCTATTCATCCTATGAGAAAGACAAAGCGTTCCCATATGGTGTATTTATTTGAACTAAGGGCAAGAGTTTTAACCTTAAAGTGTTACAATTGTAACAGTATTACACTTCTGTAGGAAGCTAGACAGCTCCAGGGAAAATTTCTGAAGCCGGAGTTCCTCCAGTGCATAGTGTAAGCAGGTTGCTGATTTCTCAGAGAAAGCCTGGAGACCTCGTGTATGTACATTGTTTGACGCATAGTTAAATTACACATTAAATCTGGTTACAAACTAGGTCTTTAGCTTTTGGGTATCCATTCTAGATACTGAGTTGACTACTAGTTAGGCATGTAACTGATGAATTGAACTAATTATGTTCTATAAGTAGTAATATGACTTCCATTTTTAAGCTGAACTTTTTCATTTTGTTTTCCCTCATATTTTACCAAAAAATATTTATTTTAGTATTACTACAGGAGACTGAGGGATCTTGAAAATATATTTAAGACTTTTTTAAAAAAAAGATGTAAGTAGAATTCAGAAAAACAAAAAATCAACTCAGTTTGGTAAGCTTTGTTTTTATATTTTTTCTCATAAAATTATTTTCAAACTCTACCTAAGTACATCTGTTTGATGAATAAATTACATGATAAATTGGGCTGAAATAGCACCAAAGAGTAATCCAGAATTTACATTTGTTTCTGATTTCTTAGGAATGTACCAACATTTGCTGTGAAGCTAAAACATGTAAAATCAAAGCAGGTTTTCAATGTGCGTTAGGAGAATGCTGTGAAAAATGCCAAGTAAGATTACCATCTTATTCTATTTTAATAATGATGATTTTGTTTTTGCTATTGTAACATCTTAGTGATTATGTGAAATGAAATGGACAAAGCAATATTTCTCTTCTTGCAAATTAATACCACATGCCGTTTATGGAGCACTTAGTGCTTTATGCACAATGACCTATTTCATCTGGCAGTGACACCCTTCACATTGGGTGTTATTATTTCATTTTACTTTTGAGGGAATAGAAACTCAAAGCAGAAAATGTGCAAAATAATAGGACCACTATTTTTGGTAATCTGAATGAACCTAGAAGACATGGGACTAAGAGAAATAAGTCAGGCGCACAAGGACAAATACCATATGATCTCACTTATATGTGGAATCAAAAATGCCTAACATAGAAACAAAGAGTGGTTTCCAAGAGCAGGAAGGTGTAGACACCTTGCTCAAAGGGTACAAAAAAAAAAAAAAAAAATAGGGCTAGAGCCCTAGTGTACTCTAATTGTATCCATAGTGAGTGCAGATAATAATACTGTATTGAACACTGGATATTTGCTAAAATAGCAGACTTCAGGTGTTTTCACTAGGAAGAAAAGGTAATTATATGAGGAATTGAATGTTTATTTACTTGAATATAATAATTATTTCGCTATGTATGTGTATATCAAAGTATCATGTATTATACCTTAAATATATACATTAAAATGTTTAAAATAAATCACATGACCAATATGTAGGGGAAACCTGGAATAGGACTATCTCCACAGCCAATGCTAATTATTCTACCTGCTTCTTTTGGTGCTACATGGCCTTCATGGCCAAAACCTAGTAACATTGATCACATCTGCCTTTAGTGAAGTATTTGGCAGAAGAGTATTATCTATTTTGAATAGTGTGGGAATGCTCCTATCTTCAACCTTCCTACTCATTTCAGAGTGAAATTCTTAGAAATAAGACATGTCATTTGCTCTATGGAAGTTTCTTAAATTTTCCTTTAAGGTGGAGCTTAATATTTTGAGAGCGAAAATTTTGAAAGTCTCTGACTTCAAAAAATTACTGTATAGGGCAATGATACACACATGAAAACAGATGAAAATACGATGCATATTAAGATGGCCATATCAATAGTATAATAACATGTGATATCTCCCATGAGTATTCTGACTTAATTTTCACAGTGCCCTTGTAAGGGGGGTGTTAGATGAGGATTGGATTTTCAGAGATTATATCTATTTTACTTAAGTTAAACCTCTAGCCACAGGCAAAATGAAGATTCAAACCTATATTATCTAAATGCAAAATCAGCAGAATTGCCCACCACAGGTCAAAAACAGGAAGAGTGATTTTCACCAAACAGCTCAGAGAAGCTCATGGGAAGGAAGACTTTCCATTGCCCTATAAAAAATAAATCAAGTTTGGATTCAGATTTAGACAGATAGGGAAGGAATTTCCAGGAGGAGACAGACTGAGCAAACATGTAACCGAATGTACAAACATGGTATGTGCAACAGCTGGAGAGAAAGCTAGTCTGGTTGGAGCAATTGAGTTTCAATTAGCAGAGTGTCATAAACTCCAGCTGGAACTTGGATTATCTCCTGTAACTAGTATGAGGACATTCACAGTACATGCAGTGACAACACACCTGCTTAACAGCAGCTAGGAAAATACGTGTGTCCTCAGATTGACACAAGTGACAGAATGTGTTTTGCTAAGCTTTCTCTGAGAAAACAAGAGCCGTCTGCGGTAATAAATTGCAATGAAGTTGATGTATCAAATGAATATTTGGCTATTTCTCCCTCATGATAAATCATGTCAGGGAGAAGTGAGTTGAAGGAAATATCTGAACCTTCAATAAAATAATTAAGGATTAGGAAACTTGATGCCTGGGAAAGTCTCAAAGTATGGTTGATCTGGTGCTCATAACTTATCTCCTTTAACACAGAAGGTTCACTTCACCAGTAAATCTCTGAAATTTCAGACTTAAATGTTCTTGAAAATCCCAACAAAGATGCATTCAACAAAAGTAGAAAAAACTTCTTTCTCTGCATATGAGATATTGCTTGATTTTTTTGTGTACTTTTTTGGTTTAGTTTATGTTTCCACAATGTTTATCCTACAAACTCAGAAATCATAACAGTTTAAAGACTTAGGGCAGTAGTAAGAGGCAATATGACAGAAGATAGTCTTAATTAATGGAATGAAAAGTTAAACTGGAATAAAGTAATGTGCCTAACTCCCATGGCCAAAAAGGCCAAAAGGAAAATGCTATTTGTGTTAATTTGAGGTGGTAGAGTAAACTTGGTAGAAAAATAACCCTCTTTCTTTTTGTTTTCTTATAGCTTAAAAAGGCTGGGATGGTTTGCAGACCTGCAAAAGATGAGTGTGACCTGCCTGAAATGTGTGATGGTAAATCCAATAATTGCCCTGACAATAGATTCCGAGTCAATGGCTTCCCTTGCCAGAATGGGAAGGGCTACTGTCTGATGGGAACTTGCCCCACACTGCAGAAGCAGTGCACGGAACTCTGGGGACCAGGTAAGAAGACAAATCCCTCTAACTATTATTCTGGGTGATAATGTGTAATAATGGCTAAAAGACTACCCTTTCTCATTCTTGGAAACGATGCCACTGTTCAAAAGTATAGATAAATTCACATTAATACTGAAGGTTAGGGGCTGGCATTGTGGTGCAGCAGATACAGCTGCTGCTTGCAATGCTGGCATCCTGTACGAGCACTGGTTCATGCCCGGGATGCTCTGCTTCTGATTCAGCTCCCAGCTAATGCACCTGGAAAAGCAGCAGAAGATGGCCAAAGTACTTGGGTCACTGCCACTCACATGGGAGACCTGGATGGGGTTCCAGGCACTTAGCTTCAGCCTGACCCAGCCCCAGCTGTTGCAGATATCTGGGGAGTGAACCAGCGGATGGAAGATCTCTCTCTCTCTCTGTATGTCCCCCTCTCTGTAAATCAGTCTTTCAAAGAAAAAGTGCATCTTTTTTAAAGTTTTAGAGTTCTTAAATTTAGCAAGTAAAAATAAAGATGATCCAGTTAAATTTTAACTGGAGAAGGGTGGGTGTTTGGCCCAATAGTTAAGCTGCTAGATTCCTGCGTCCTGTATTGGACTGACTGGGTTCAAGTCCCTGCTCTGCTCCTGACTCCAGCTTCCTACTAATGTACACTCTGGGAGACAGCATATGATGACTCAGATAGTTGAGTCCCTGCCACCCATGTGGGGGATTTGTATTGAATTTCCTGCTCCTAGCTTCATCCTGGAACAGCCCCAGCTTTTGTGTGCATTTGCAGAGTGAACCAGTGGACAAGAGCTCTATCTAACAATCTCTTTCCCTCTCTCTCTCCCTCTCTCTCTCTCTCTCTCAGTCTGACCTTCTGCATCTCAAGTAAATGTAAAGAAATTTAATTTCAAAACAAAGCAAACTCCTTTTTTATTACTGGAATGTCCTGTGCAATGTTTGATATATATTTGTACAAAACTAAGCAAAATAAACCCAACTTCATTTATCTGAAATTCAAATTAAACTGGACATTTTGTATTTTATCTGGCAACCCTAAGATTTTTCAAAGACAAGTTGATTCTTGGAAGTCTGTGTGTGTGTGCATGGGTGTGTGTGTGTATAGGGGTGTTGGTGCCAGGAGAAAGAAAAGGGGGAAAAAGAAGAGCAGGGAAGAAGAGGAGCAATGAGGTAAAGTGTCACGTTGTCCACTAGAATCTTAGAGGTTATGCTCTTTGACTATACCAGGAAGAAAACTTTAAATATAAGTTTCTAGCATAAAGACCTCTGAAATTATAAACTGAAATATAAATTGCCTTAAGTAACCTGATTAGAAAGGCAAGTTCATATCATATATATGATCTTGCATGCGGAATTAAAAGGTTGCTCTCTTAGAAGTATTGAGTAGAATAGTAGTTTCCAAGTGGGGATAGTTGTGGAGATGTTGATTAAAGGAAATACAATTTCTCTTTAAGAAAGACAATTTAAAAACTGAATTACTTGAACGTCCTAGCTATGAAGTATATTGTATATGTGTAATTAATTGTCATATCTTTTCCTGCTTATACTTTCAGAGTCTGATTCAAATTGTGGAGGAATTTTTTTAATAGAGAAAATAGACATACTCCTAAATTTATTGAAGGGAATCATTCCGTGCTAGAAACTTTTCATAATTCCTGAAAATACACCTGCAATGAGATTGAAGAAAGCAGTAAAAATTCCTGATTCACAATACACTTAGTGAAAAGGAATCTGGGATACAAGTGAACAACATCCTAGAGGATCCCTCAGTGATATTCTGTGTCCAGCAAAGCTGGGCTGAGAAACACTTTAGGGAGCAAAGCTCAAAACACTAGTATGTCAGGAAGTGAGTTGGTGCCTTGGAATCTGGCCCCAGCAATCCTGCTTAGACTTCCTGCAGACGGATATGCTAAATTAAAAGTGGAAATATAATTGACTTGGCTGGTTAAAGATTTTAATGCTTCCTTGGTTGATTTCAATGTTCTTTAGCACTGAGGTGAAGTCCTGAGCATCTCCCTTATGATCTGGTAATAAGTGACTGCAATAAATGTTAACTGTTCTTTTCTTTTGCCTCCCTCCATTATCCATCTCCTCTGTAACTATAAACTTCCTAGTACAGGAACAGTCTCTTGTTCACAATTGTATTCCCAGTGACAATTGTATAGCACAGTGCCTTACTTTAGGAAATATTCAAAATTATTAAATTAATGTTGACTATATGATATTGGAAAGAGGAAGACCTTTTAAATCATAGGTTTAAAGGAAGTCGTTCAAAAGAACAGAGAAATAGAATTGCCTAAATAAAATGACTAATGCTACACTTCATAAAGGGAGACAAATTTATTTTCAGTTGCTCTGTAAAGTTTGAAAAGTTTTGTACCATATCTAAGTATTAAAATATCACTATTTTTAATATAAAGTCATTCCTATCAATTGAAATGTCAAGAATTGAAAATGTGGCTAAGGCATAAGAAGGCAATTTATCATGAAAAAGAAATACAAATGTCCCACAAATTTTAAATCATTCCAACTTACTACTTTGAAAAAATATGAATATGGGCAGAGTGCCAATTAGCACACCCATGTTCCACAACAGAGTGCCTGAGTTCCATTATGAAACCCAGCTCCTGAATCCTCCTTCCTGCCAGTGCAGACCCAGGGAAGACAGAGGTGATGTTTCAAGTAGTTGGATTCCAGCCACCCATTAAGGTCCTGGCTCCCGACTTTGACCCTCCTGCTATTGTGAGCATTTGGGCAGTGAAGCAGTGGTTGGGAACTCTCTCTCTATATATTTTTTCTCTCTCCTCCTGCCTCCATCCCCTCTCAAATAAACTTAAAAAAATTCTAAGTCTTAAAAAAAGGAAGAAATATTAATGAAAATAGATAATCTCCTAAACTTGTTAATTGACAGATTTGTTACAGATGTCAATGCCCTGGGTGGTGAGGATGTGACAAAATACCTAGCATTATACACCATTGTTAAAAAAAAAAAAAAAAAAAAAACATGGATTAGTATAATCTTTACAGAAAGAATTTGGAAAAATGCATATACAACCAAAAAGAATTTGGAAAAATGCATATACAACCAAAAAAAAAGTTGCACTCCTTGCCCTATTGATTACACCCTGGAATATTTATTTAAAAGAAGATTTCTCTCAGTATTTTTCAATGATAGTTGATAATTGGGAAACATCTTAAAATGTAAAAATTAGGATTAGCCAAATAAATTATAGGCTGCTAACTTAATGCAGGTCTTGCATCCATGATGAGGTAGACTATTTAATGCCTAGAGACATGATAGGCATATCGTTAATTGGGAAAAAGGAAGGTGCTAAATATTTTATAACATCAAAGTGGCAATATTAGCACCAGTAACTCTGCAATTTGGGATTAGAAATATATTTTCCCCTGGTTATTTATGCCTATATACTTTTTAATGTGTCCATATTTTGTTTTTGTATTGAGAAATTACTAAATGTTACTAAAATATAAATACGAAAATATAGTAACAAAACTCACTTTATAATCTTGAACATGGAACCATGAAATTCATTTAAAATGGTGTGAGTTTGCATCATTATAATAATCCTTTTTTAACACACTAGAATATCTTCATAGGTTTTTGGCTTATTTAATCCATTTTTTTGCTTTTTAAAGACTAGATTCAAAATTTCCCTGTATTTAACAGTTTATTAATTTAAAAATATTAAATTTGTTTGAAAGGTAAAGAGACAGAGTTCCCCTCTACTGGCTCACTTTCTAAGTGCTCTCTTTCTAAGGACTTAACTTGGACAGGGGTAGAACTAGGAACAGGGTCCCAAATACTTGGGCCATCACCACTGCTTCCCAGGGTCAGCAGTAGCAGGAAATGAGTCAGGAGCCAAAGCCAGGAATCAAACCCAGGTGCTTTGATATGAGATGTGGGAGTCTTAATAAACACCCATTCGAAGAGATTTTTTTTTGATCTTTAATAGGGTCAGCTCAGTGCAGAAAAAAAGCATAAGTCTTTAAGTTAGACAGACTTGGGCACCAAGTTAGATTTATATTTCTCTGTGACTTAGTATGACTCTCAGTTTTCTTACTGATAAAATGAGAATGATTAAAAATAGAAGAATAGCGAATATTTGTCAACCACATGCTACTAACCAGGCACTGTTCTCCATGGCTCAAATATATTAATCCACATATATTTAATCGGCAACAACAACTCTTCAAGGTAAGTACTGTTATATATGCTAACTTCATAGATGGGCAAATCTAGAGGTTTAAACACTTGACAAAGTTTAAATAGCTGTTCAGTATTGCTTAAAACCTGAGCTTTTAACCACTGTGTTTAGTTGGCCTCTTATGGGAATCTGGAATGCTTACATGAGAAATGAAATATGTGATGCTGACTCCTGTGTCCAGCATATTGGGGGAGTTTCACAAACCATAGCTGTTAGTTGTCATTGTAGCACAGAGCAGCAAAACAGCATTGGAAAACCTGCTTATAAGCTGCTCACATAATGCTTGCAGCTTCTCTGGCTACATCTTCATAGTTATATGGAATTTTTAGCATCAGCAAATCATGCTGATGTTCCCAAACATATAAATAATCATTAACCAATAACAGAATAGTTGAAAGTTTACTTTTAATTCCAGTCAGCTCCTTTGACTTCAAATTATCACAGCCTGCATTTCTGGGAATTGTCAATACGATTGTTTCCAAATAGTACTATTCCTGCTGGTTGTATATTTTATTAATCATTTGCAGCAATGAATTTCTTATCTTTCTTTTCAAATATGCTCCTACTTAACCAGGAACCAAAGTTTCAGATAAGTCATGTTACAGCCGGAATGAAGGTGGGTCAAAGTATGGATACTGTCGCAGAGTGGACAACACACACATTCCCTGTAAAGCAAAGTAAGCAGCCTTGTTGTATGACACTTATTTTTTGTTCCACAGACACATTTCCAGTCCCATATTCTGATTTATGCCTGTTAAAGAGAAAGGGAACTTGGACAAAAGTCTCCTGAAAACATTATTGAGTGTGAGCTGTGTGTCATGCTTCAGGCTAAGTGTTGAGTCGACAGAAGTTACTGAGTCTAAAAACACAATTGGCAAAATCAGGGATCTGGGAAAAATTTATTTGAGCAACAACACATTTTTGTTAACACATGGGATTCTATTGCTGAAGTAATGATCTCTTTCTTCAAGTCCCTCATTGCGGGGGCTTCAGATACTACCAAATACAGACACTGTTAAGTAGAATTAATATTTGGGATGGAATATACAACAAAGTGTTGGCCTGATTGGAAATTTGTCCATGGATTTTATAATATACTATAGTCATTTTTCCAAAAGGTTTTATTTATGAATTTAGAAGTAGAAATATTTATCTACCCAGAGAAATAATCAGTACAATGTTTACATGGTTTTATTTCAACTTGCCACAGACTTTCATAAAAGATATAGAAAGAGAAAAGATGGATCTAAAATGCAGTTATATCCTGTGATCTCTCATTTGTAGAAAATCAGATTCAAAAAGAGATTATTATATTAAAGAAAATACATGAGGGCTGGGAGAAACAAGATGTAGATAATGAGTGAGAAAAGAAAAGTAGCATCGTTGCTTCACTTTACTGCAGTACATGCAAACACCATTGTCCTGTGTAACTGTATAAGCATTGAATAATTTCTATAATTGGAGGCCCATGAATCTAGCTTTCCCCACAGACTGCCCCCTAGTCATTTTTTGATAGTCATTGGATATTGTGGAGAATTAGTTCCAAATCCCTTGTGCAATAGGGCCATCGTTATATTGCTCTACCTTAATGATTTGAGAAAAACATCATCATAAGTTTGGAGAAATGTATGCCTATCTGACTTCTTGATCATAGTCTCTGCAGCTGCCATAGATATCAGAAAAGTCAGATTCTGTCACTTTTTTTATTAACAGGCAAAGTTAGACAGAGAGACAGAGACAGAGAGAAAGGTCTTCCTTCCGTTGGTTCACCCCACAAATGGCCGCTACATCCGGTGCTGTGCTGATCCGAAGCCAGGAGCCAGGTGCTTCCTCCTGGTCTCCCGTGCGAATGGTTTTCATACCTCTCCTCTGAATCCTGCATAAAGCAGTTGACGCTGATTCTATAGGCTAACCTCATTTTCCTTGGTGGAAAATGAATGGCTATGCTGAGGGTTGAGTCATTTAATTTGGAGATACACGGAAAGAGTGACCCATCTGATTTTTTTTTATTCTTTAAAGATTACTTTATTTATTTGAAAGAGTTTCACAGAGAGAGAGAGAGAAGAAGAGGCAGAGGCAGAGGCAGAGATATATAGAGAGAAACACATCTTCCATCTGCTGGTTCACTCCCCAGATGACCATAACAGGCCGGAGCTGTGCTGATCCAAAGCCAGGAGCCAGGGGCTTCTTCTGGGTCTCTCATGTGGGTGCTGGGACCCAAGGACTTGGGCTATCTTCCACTGCTTTCCCAGGCGATAGCAGAGAGCTGGATCGGAAACGGAGCAGCCAGGACTCGAATCGACCCCCATATGTGATGCTGGCACTGCAAGCGGCAGCTTTACCCACTATGCCATAGTGCTGGCCCCGACCCATTTGATGTCTTGCAGTGTTCACAGAGGCTCAGCCCTATACTGACAAAATTACAGTTGAGAGTCAGGTTTTATCTCTTGAATTATTCTGCAGCAAGCATCAAAACAAATATGTAACTTTACTGAAATGAGATAGAAACTGGTTTCTTAGCTGCCTCCATGAATTTAAGAATCTATCTTCTTTATATCTTTTAGCTCTTTCTTTTTTTTTATTTTTAACTTTTATTTAATGAATATAATTTCCAAAGTACAGCTTATGGATTACAATGGCTTCCCCCCCCCATAACGTCCCTCCCACCCACAACCCTCCCCTTTCCCACTCCCTCTCCCCTTCCATTCACATCAAGATTCATTTTCGATTCTCTTTATATACAGAAGATCAGTTTAGTGTACATTAAGTAAAGATTCCAACAGTTTTCTGCCACACAGAAACATAAAGTGAAAAATACTGTTTGAGTACTAGTTATAGCATTAAATCTCAATGTACAGCACACTAAGGACAGAGATCCTAAATGAGGAGTAAGTGCACATTGACTCCTGTTGTTGACTTAACAAATTGACACTCTTGTTTATGGCATCAGTAATCACCCTAGGCTCTTGTCATGAGCTGCCAAGGCTATGGAAGCCCCCTGAGTTCACCGACTCTGATCACATTTAGACAAGGCCATGGTCAAAGTGGAATTCTCTCCTCCCTTCAGAGAAAGGTACCTCCTTCTTTGATGACCCGTTCTTTCCACAGGGATCTCACTCGCAGAGATCTTTCATTTAGTTTTTTTTTTTTTTTTTTTCCAGAGGGGACCTCTATTCCCAACATTTTTCTCAGTCTATAATGGCTTCTCCTTTTCCAGTTATCACTTTACAATCATCAAAAAGTAGAAAACAATGAGGAACAGGGCATACTTCCTGTTGAAGGTCACCGTCTAGAATTTTCACTTAAGATTCTGTTCCCTTCTTATTAGACAGACTTTATGCACTTGGCAAAAATTAGATATGTAAGAATCCTGGAGATGTTTATTTGTATGACACTGTACTTTGCTAACACTCAGGGGTCCTATTAATGAGCAATAAGGAAAAATAGATATAAAATACAACCGGAAGGAAGTCTCTGCTATAGGGATAACTGTTATTAATTAAATATTGGTCATCATGTAGCTGATTGTATAAACTGTAACTTGAATACTGCAGTAAATTCTGGTGTTTTTCTTAGCGATGCCATGTGCGGAAAATTGTTCTGTGAAGGTGGGTCTGATAATTTGCCCTGGAAAGGAAGTATAGTAACCTTCCTGACATGTAAAACATTTGACCCTGAAGACACAAGTCAAGAAATAGGGATGGTGGCCAATGGAACTAAGTGTGGAAATCACAAGGTAAGTGGGACATCTGGATTTTATTCAAAATGTTTTTTCTCTTTTGCTTTGTTGTTTTGCTTCTCATGTATTCACTAGTTGCTTTGTTTTTCAATTGTTGAGTTCACCATGTTTTGATACCACAATTAGGGACTTGAATTGGGATACTCTGAGAAATTTAAGAAATAACAGTGATAGAGAACATAGCATTCAGCAAGAATACTCATGATTGTTGATATTCGCGAACATTAAGATGGAATTTGGAAATAACTGACTCTCATAAATGTTAGTACAAAAGATGTTGATAGCATATAGCAGAGTATATTTTGCTTCGCTAAACTAAGTCTGAAAAACCAATGAAGTACCAGGGTGTAGGATACTGGGCTGTGGTTAACAGATTATACAATTATAAACAATGTAAGAAAGCAAAAGTACTGCTTAGCCAGGGGTAAGCCATGAGCTTTGATGATCAGGAGGTTCATCACTCATAGAAGACAAGAGTTACCCTAATAATTTCATTACGATATTGATATGGTCTAAGAGCAATAATTTTTTTCTTTGTGGCAAATCCATCCCCAAAATATCTTATTTACTTACCCCTTTTTAGCTATTTAAATATAAATTCATTCACTAATGAATATCTAATTATGCTTCAATGTTGACATTACTGGTTAAATTAAGTATATATTATTATAGCTTCTAAACCCATGGAGTTAAAAATATAAATTTAGAAATGTTGATAAATACTGCTAATTTCAAATTAAAATGCTGAGCCTTGCTTCAAGTATGTTTAGCTTCCTTCCTTCCTACTCTGTTGCTTAAAATATACTTCAGCATCAAGGATAAGATAATTCATAAACAGAAGTCTTTCATTTGGTTTTCTGGGCTTCTACTTCCTTTAGGCTTTTTAGTCTGATGCTTTTAGAGACATTAAGCCATCATTGCATAAACTTCCCAGAGTCACAGTGCTTGGGTTTATAGAAGGAGAAGGAGGGACACTGGAGGAAGGCAAAATTTAGGAATTTTTGGCTGTTACTATTGCTCATCTCTTCATTATTTGTATGATCACCTCTTCTGAGACATAGTGTGGTTTGAACTTTTTAAAGCAAAAAAAAAAATATTTGGATAAGCATTATCAGTTTTTTGGGGGCTAGTTTAGCTAAAGGAATAAATACCATGAGCACAGTCAATTATCCACCTCCCTTTCCCTTCCCTGCCCACCTCCTGCCCATATATTTGTATAATAAAGGAAGTTATGCATCTTTAGGCTTCTTGTGTGATAATTACACCCTAGAGCCACTTTTAACATCTAATCCCCTCTTGATATTGTCTTAGTTTTGTCATCTTCATCACAGAAGATACAATTTTAAGGCCTTATTTCCTTGTTATATGCTTTGTTTCATAGTATTATTTCTGCAAGACCCTCAGTTTCCTTTTATTCTCAATGACAAATTAATCATTCTCACAAATACATAATTTCTTTTTGATTGTGCAATATTTCTTCTCCTAAGACTTCTGCCACATTTGTCTTATCAGTTCAACTGTCCAATAAGTTGGGATAATTTAGGTTATAAAACAAACAAAAACCAGAAAATCATTTGAAATGGACTTTAAAAATTAGGGCACTCATAAGTTCATATATCCATAAATCAGGAAAACAGAAAAACTGCTTGGTTAATTCAGTGGTACAATGTCATCATCAAGCACCCAGGTTCCTTCTGCCTTAGCTTCCTGCTGTCTCCAGGATGCTGATACCCCCATATAGGCCACCATACCAGTGGTCCATGATTGCTACCTACTTTCCAGGTAGGAATGGCAGAGACAGAAATCAGAGGTTTTCCTCACATAATTTGTTGTTTGAAAGGCAAAGTTACAGAGGCAAAGGTAGAGAGAGTGGTAGAGAAGGCTTCCATCTGCTGGTTCACTCCCCAAATGGCCGCAACTGGCAGAGCTGGGCCGATCAGGTGCCTGGGGTTACTTCCAAGTCTCCCATGTAGGTTCAGGGGCCCAAGCACTTGGGCCATCTTCTACTGCTTTCCCAGGCCATAGTAGAGAGCTGGATCGGAAGTGGAGCAGCCAGGACTGGATCCGGCACCCATATTGGATGCCAGCACTGCAGGTGACAGCCAGCCCCATAATTTTTTTTAAGATTAAAAAATAATATTCCTTGAAAGTGCCTTTCCAACCGTCATGAAATCACATTTTATTGCCCAGAATTTTATCAACTACTTATTCCTAAATCAGTATCTGACTAAGGAAAGGAATTACTAGGGTTAACCTTTGTTCTTTAAAATTCCCTCTTGAAACTGCATAGGCCCTGGTCACCCTGTGAAACACAAGAGTGTCCAACATGTTAATAAAGTCAGATAGCTATGGCAACAACACCCACTGCCATGCATGACAAGCAATTTGGAATTGGAATAAAAGCTTCAGTATAGTTGGATCTTTTAGTGGTGCAATTTTCACACTTAGTTGTAGACCTGGGACATTTTATTCATATGAAATCACATTAGGAAGCCTAAATGCCCAAAATAAATAAAAGCAGAGCTACTCAATGGAAAGTGAAGTATGGGAAAGGCAGCCAACTCCAAGTTGGTGCCTTCTTGTGTCTTGTGGAGCATGGTTGTAAAAGTAATGCTTTTGCAATTCATTTATGCATGCGTGAATTCATTTTCTGAATAATATTTAATAAGTACCTATTATGTGTTTAGTAATAGATTGTTAAACTTTGTAAATTTTAGTTATCCAAAATGGTTAGATACTCATTAAATGACAGGCATTCTTTTTCTGAAGATTTATTTAAATATTTGACACACTGAATGGCAGAGAGAATGACAGAAACAGAGAGAGATTTTCCATCTGCTGGTTCACTCCCCAAAAGTCTGAAACTCCTTTGAGGTCTTCCATGTGGATGGCAGGGGTCCAATTACTTGAGGCATCATCTGCTGCTTTCTCGGGTGCATTAGCAGGGATCTGGATCAAAGATAGAATGGCAGGGACTGGAACCAGCACTTTGATATGAGTTGCCAGCATCCATGTTGCAGCTAGACCCACTATACCACAAGGCTGGCCCCCATAGGAGTCCTTTATAATAATAATTAAAGAAAACATTTTCCTTATAAATAACACACAGGAAAATTCGCAATGCTATTTAGAACTACATAGATGATAATTATTTTAATATTGCACATATGATATCATATATGTTCTTTATGTTACGGTTGTTGGAAAGAGCTACCTGGTATGAGTGTTATGTGCAATGCATAGGTCACTGGTAAATGTCAGTAATAATTGTTGGAGTAAAACTAGGGGTTAAGAAAAGAATGAAGTACAAAAAGGAAATCTTTAAAGATGTATTTCTAAATATTTTATCATAAAAATTATGTAGAACCTATCTTCCTAAAAAAAAAAAAAAGCACTGAGACTTCCCTACCAAAAAGATGAGTTTGATAACAATAGTGCTGACTAAAAATATAGGGCTAAATTCCAGACTGTGAATCACTTGTAAGCCTGAAGCATTGGACATTAATGTCAATTCGTGTTTCTCATGTGTCTGTCAGGTTTGCATTAATGCAGAATGTGTGGATGTTGAGAGAGCCTACAAATCAACCAATTGCTCTTCTAAGTGCAAAGGACATGCTGTGAGTTTTGAAAATATGTTTCTGCAAGCTTGCAAAATCTTATATAATTTTAGGTCAATTTTGATGAAGCTAAAATAATATTTTAGTATTATTAGAATTATTGTTTGTCCAAATTATTAAGCTTGTCCATATTTTCAGGAACATGTTTTAACAAGAAATTTCTACCAAGACTTGTTAGTGAAATTCTTATTATGTAGACTCCTGGATATCTGGTGTTGTTCCTGCTTCTGAATGGAGTTTAGTGTGGATGAATAGAGACTTGACCTTTGAGGCAAATCTAAGGGAAACTAACAGGACTGTTGTTGCCGAAGGTGTGTGACCATGAGCTCCAATGTCAATGTAAGGAAGGATGGGTGCCTCCCGACTGTGATGACTCCTCCATGGTCTCCAGTAGGTAACATTATGTTTCTAGCATGAGAAAACTGCTCTCTTCTTCCAAGCTTTTATATATATGACCCCATGTCCTCTTTTCTTTCCCGTTGGAATTTCTGTTCTATAGATCTTAAATCCACATTAGCCCCCTAAATATCTTTAACAATTTTAAACCATATTTCCCACATTCTTGTCTTTACTCTACACACAAAAAGAGTTTCTCAGATTTTTATTTTGTAATGTAACTGTAATTTTCCAATTGTTTTGCTTTTTGATTGTTCCGTTTATTTCAGTCCTAAATCAATGGATAAACAGATTATCTTCATGAAGTATTACTTATTTTTATAGGTTTAATTCTGCTCTCTAAATTGCTCTTTAGGTTGATTCTTTGTTCTTTCACCATGTTGCTTATATTTCAGTGTGCTGTTCTCCTCAATATGTGACCATTAGTTGAATGAGGGATGAGGTTAACTTGGATTGACTTACATTGTTGCTTGTGCTTTTGTATGCTTGTTGTACCCATTGACAGTGTTCCCATTGGGACATCTGACTTTGAGCTCTCTTAGTAAGTAGGCAGGTCTCCCTATAGGCAAAGAGTAAGGATTCCAAGTGGGCTCCTCAACTCCAACCATCATAGTGAGGAGCGCTTTACCCTAAAAAGGCTCTTCATTGCATTGCCTTCCTGAGAGCCGTTTATTCTCAGAACAACTCTGTGCACAGAAATGTGTGTATTTTCTGCAGCTGTGTTCTACAGTGTTCTTCATATATTCTGTGTGTCAAGTTTATCGATTATAATGTACAAATTATACATGTATTTTATTTGTTCTATCAATTGCTGTGCAGAAGTGTTAAAATTCTCCCATTTGTATAATTGTGAATTTGGCTATTACTTCTTCTGGTTCTAATAGTACTTATATAATTTGAGAGCATGTTGCCATCTACATTAGGATTGTTATGTTCCCCATAGTGAATTAACACTTTATCATTATGAAATGATTATGTACATCTCCAGTGGTACTTTTTGCCTTTTAAACTCTATAGCTCCTAGAGTCTAACATAGATGTTCCATATTTCTTTCTTTCTTTGTATTAGTATAATATTGTTCCATACTTTTACTTTCATCCTTTCTCTGAATATTCTTTAAATTTTTCTGATATTTTTAAAGAAAGTTTATAAACAAGAGAATCCATTAATATTATTTATATATGTATTAATCTCATATATTTTCTTAATTATTATTAAGCTAGGTTTCTTAGTCCATTTTAATTTAACATACAATGAATTTAATTTAATGTACCTGAATTTAAATCTGCAATTATATTATTCAATTCCCATTTGTCTTGTTTATTTTATGTTCCTTTACCTCTTCCTTTCTTATAGGAACATGCAATATTTTAATCCTTTCACTTTAATACAATGTTTTACCTGTTTCACATTAAATATCTCTACTAACATAATATTCAAAATCAAAATACATTTCAATCTTACTGGCTATGAGATTTTCTCAGGGGATGCATGTTCTTTAGGGAAACGCTAAGTGAAATTTGTATTCAATGAAAACTAGTGTGGTGTGTGGGTGTGAACTCCTCATCTCTTCAGTAAGCCCTCTTCTCTTTGGTGCAGACTTCTCCATCATCATTGGGGTGCTGTTCCCCTTGGCAGTCATATTTGTGGTGGTTGCCATAGTAGTCCGACACCAAAGTGCCAGAAGAAAGAAGAAAGTTCAGAGGTAAAGGTTCAGTCTTATCTTGCTCTAGGAACTCTTTGATTCCCATTTTACTTTAAATTCAAGGGTATGGCCTCAAATTTAATTTAATTTTACTTAAATATTTAGAAATGCATACAAATATATTCTTCTCAGACCAGAGGATGAGTATCTCTTTTATTGGGAATCCTCATGGTAAGATATGTATTTTGTTTGTTATGAACCACCATACTTGTAGCTAATAATAAGTGTGATATTACCTCATTATTAAAAAACTGTATTATCACAATACAATCCTTAACATTTATTGAGCACTAACTATATGACAAGCGTTGTTCTGAACTCTTTTATATACCATTTTATTTTAAAATAACATCATAAGGTAGTTTATATATACTTATATAAAAATATATTTATACTTAACATACTTAACAAGTAAACGTGTGATTGTATATTAATCCTTAAAACAGTCCTTCAAGTTTGAGGGATATCACACTTTGATGAATGTGAAAACAAGTTTAGAGAGGTTCACAAAAATGTTTACAGTCTTATGAAGTAATTTATACAGCCTTTATCTATACCTTGATCTGTTTATATTAAAATCATTGTCTTGATCCAACAATATCATTTTAGTATCACTAAAGACTGACTTATTTATCTATATGGAGTTTTTAATAAATATTGAATAAACAAAAGAAGTCATTAATGAACCAGCCTCACTTAGATAAAAGTTGGCTTCAACACTATTATTACTAGGAATGAGGGCTCTGTTCAGAATTAAAAAGAAAACTATGGGTAGTGATTACGAATTACAGGACAATGAAGGCACCTAATAGGGAACTAAAAGCTTTCTTAGGCAGAAGAAAACCCAGTCAGCAACCAAAGATTTAACAGTGAGAAAGGAAGTTGGTCATCTTCTATTGAGTTTCCTGTAATGCTAAAGGAACTAAGTAAATTTATATGACATATTTTCACTGACAGGCCACTATCTACCATTGGCAAAAAGCCACACAAACAGAAGAAGAAACCCCAAATGGCAAAGGCTATTCAACCTCAAGAGGTGAGCTACAGATTGGCCTGTGTCTGCCACAGTACCAGTGTGAAATTTCAACCCTCATACACTGCAGTGTTTTACATGTCCATTCTGTTTGTTTTCTATATACAAGGATGATTGGCTCTGTAATAGCACATTCAAAAAATTCTCCTTGTTAAATGCAAAAGAGAATTCTAAAACAAACAAACAAGCAAACATTAACAGCAAAAAATGTAGAGACTACTTTGCGGGGATTCATGAAATGCCAAAGAATAAAGAAAACAGATGCCAGCATTGTTGCATGGTGGATAAACCTGCTACCTGCAATTCTTACATCCCCTGTGTGTCAGTTTGTGTCCCAGCTGCTCCACTTCCAATCTAGCTCCCTGCTAATGGCCTGAGAAAGCAGCTGAAGATGGTGCAAGTTCTGGGCACCTGCCACACATGTAGGAGACTTGGAAGAAGCTCTTGGCTCCTGTTTCAAGCCATTGTGGCCATTTGGACAGTGAATCAATGGATGGAAGATTGATCTCTCTCTCTCTGTTCCTCTCTCTCTCTCTCTCTCTCTCTCTCTCTCTCTCTCTTCCCCCCTGACACCTCTGTGTGTGTGTGTGTGTCCATTTCTCTATTAAGTCTTTCAAATAAAAAATAAATAAATCTTAAAAAAAGAATGAAGAAAACAAGGTCCCATTCAGATGCTGGTCTTCAATTTTTATCTCTGCCTGTCTTTCTGTTTCTCATGCTCTGTTTCATTCAGTGAACTTCTCAATAGATACATGCTATCTAAATTTGTACTGTAATGTATGTAATGTGTATAACCCTTTATACTCTATCATTACCTGCAAGTTTTAAAGATTTTAATTGAAGGTTGTTAATGAAAATGATGCTGGTAATAGTATTTCTGATGAAGACTTTTCCTTTCTGCTTCAGGGAAGTATTTCTATGGAATGCACCAGTAATGTCTTGTCTGGTCTCTTGGTATCAGCTTAATGCCAAGCCCCCAAGCCTTGAAAAAACTGCTTACTTGGAAGCTGTATTTAGGAAAATAATGATTTCATTGTAAACTATTATTTCTTCTTTTTAGATGAGTCAGATGAAGCTCCATGTGTCTGAGCTGCCTCTAGAAAGCAATGAGCCTCCAGCTTCTTTTGTGAGTTGGCAACTTTTCCCATCACCCAAGTTCATATTTAAGGAAATACTAGTAAGACATATAACTCACATTGTCCAATTTTTTCTTCAGAAACATGTAGAATATAAAATATTAAGTCTTTTAGAACATTTTAAAAATATTTTGTATTTATATAAGTTGAACAAATTTCATATTTCATACATACAGATTTAGGAACATTGTGATACTACCTATCCTACCCTCCCTCCTGCCTATGCTCTTACCCATACTCCTCCCTCCTTTCTTATTCTTTCTTTTAATTTTTATGATATACTTTCAGCTTATTGATAATCATAAGCTTAACCCTTCACTAAGTAAAGAATTCAACAAATAATGAGGACAAAATACAAAAAAAAAATACTATTCCTGAACAGAGAAGGGCTGAAAACAATAATCAAATTGCAAAACGTTCATTTCACTCATATACATTACATTTTTTGTACTCTATTAGTTACCACAGATCAGGGAAAACGTATGATACTTGCCTTTTGGGGACTGGCTTATTTCACTAAGTAAAATGGTTTCCAGTTGCATCCATTTTATTGGCGAAGACAGGATTTCATTCCTTTTTGAAAATATAAACTGTGGGGGCTGGCGCTGTGGCGCAGTGAGTTAACATCCTGGCCTGAAGTGCTGGCATCCATTATGGGTGCCAGTTCAAGACTCGGCTGGCTCCATTTCTGATCCAGCTCTCCACTGTGGCCTGGTAAAGCAGTAGAAGATGGCACAAGTCTTTGGGCCCCTGCATCCATGTGGGAGACCTGGAGGAAGCTCCTGGTTCCTGGCTTTGGATCGGCACAGCTCCGGCCGTTGTGGGCAATTGAGGAGTGAACCATTGGATGGAAAACCTCACTCTCTCTCTCTCTCTCTGTGTGTGTAACTCTGACTTTCAAATAAACAAATAAATCTCATATATATATATGTGTGTGTACATATATATATATATATATATATATATAAACTGTGAGAATACATGCTTCTCTATTTACTATTAAATTTAGCCCATAACCTTCAACCTTATGGCTAGGAAATGGATATCTTTTTAGAAAAAAAGATAGAGTGCCACTGTTTTTACAGTTCAAGCTGAATAACAAAAATTCCATGGGAGGCTTAAGCAATAAACATTTATTTCTCATCATTCTGGATGCTGGCAATTCCAAGTTAAAGACACTGGCAGATCTAATGTCCAGTGAGGTCTGCTGTGAGAAAGAGAAAAAGAGAGAAAGAGAGGAAAGAAAGAAAGAAAGAAAGAAAGAGAGAAAGAGAGGAAAGAGAGAGAGAATGCTCTCTGTGTATCTTCTTATAAGGACATTAATCCTGTCATGAGAGCTCTACCCTCAAGATCTAACTACCTTTGCAAGATGCCACCTTCAAATACCATCACGCTGGAGATTAGGCTTTCAGCTTATGAACTTTTAGAGATGCACAGTCCACAGTAATCATCATCCTCACATATTTATTGACACTGGACTTGTATATGAAGTTTTTTGTGCACCTAAATGAAATAAATCATGCTTATGGATGTAGAATATCCTCCTGGGCAGGATCATATCTTCATTTCTGAAAATGACTTAAGCCTTTTCACTAATCACACCTGTTTACAAGATGTCATCTTTGATTTTAATTTTTTTTTGTCTTCTTACTAGCTGATTACCAAGCCAGATTTTCCACCACCACCAATTCCTACATCTATATCATCTTCTTTCCTTGTAAATATCAGCCGGCCACTGGTGAGTTTTTCAGTATCTCTGCCCAGTAAGAACACTGTTTCTAAATCTGTTTTTTTTTTTTAATTTTTTATCAAGACTGGTGTTCCTGAGGCTAATGTGATATCTGAAAGCACATTTGTTTTAGAGGATCTGAGAAAGCAAAGCCTACCAAATATCTTTAAATCGCCGTGTGCATTGCTTTTGTATTATGAAAAATAGTTCTACTTCCATGTAATTGTTGAGAAAGTATAAATAGTTCTATTTGAAGTTAATGTCACCTCCAAAGGATCATTTTAGATGTTTATTTTGGAGGATATAAAATTTTATTATAACTTACACGTACTTCCTTATTTGCTATAAATAAAATAGGACTATGTTATAGTTTTCAGTAGGGGGTAGAGAATGAAATGGAAACCACATCTAGGAAAACCTGGAATAAAAACATGGTACTCATGAAGAAAGAAGTAGAATTCACTTACTAAAAAATAGTTTTTGAGCATGGTTCTTCATACTTGGTACTCTTTTGTGTGTAAATAAGAAAGAACTAATAATTTTACATTTTTAGTGAGGGAACAATTTATATACACAAGGAGCATTTAATTATTCAAATATCATTTGTGCCAATGTGAGTGATACCAATGAGATAAACATGATAAGGAGGGAATGAATGTCTTCAGAGTTTTAATAAAACAAGATCCATTGATTGAACAGAGGGAATTTGAACTACATCTTGAAAGTTGGGTAGGATTCAAATGAGTAAAGAGGTGTGGAGTACTTTCATTAAGGAAAGAAGCATAACTAAGGTGGAAAAACATAGCATTTCTAATGCCCCAATATTATGTTTGTATCTAATATAGCATAAAGATATAAAAGCACTTTCTTTTACTTTTTTAAAGGATAAAACAAAGCCTGCACATAAGGTAAGATCCATACTCCAATTATTATAATCTTCTAGCTTGCTTACAAGAGAAATGCCAACCATGTCTTCTTAAAGTATGCAGCTGTGGAAGAATAACACTTGTAGTATGGTGGGATGAGTATTAACATGAATGTCTTGCCCTGAGCTTGGCCACTAGCCAAGAAGAGAGAGCTGGAAGCTATGTCTCAAAAATAATCCCTAAGTATTGTGGGAAAAGAAGATGTATTCCATAAAATATTCACCAATATCTCATTACTATTATACTGGTCTCCTATTTTATCCATATTATGCTAATCACCCAGATGTATATTTAGACTCCAGTATGGTATTTTTCTCACTTTTAGTCCCTACATTCCCAAGTTTCTATTCTTTTACTCGATATATTAAGTAACCTATAAAATTTGAAGAGTAACTTTAGAGAATTTAATTTTTTAAAAAAATTATTTATTTGAAAGGCAGAGCTACAGAGAGGGAACAATTGAAGGAGAAAGAGATTTTCCATATGCTGGTTCATTTCTCAAATGGCTCCAATGGCCAGGCCAAAGCTGGGAGCCAAGAACTCTATCCAGGCCTCCCACAAGGGTGACAGGAGCCGTGGTTATTGGTTTCATCTTCTGCTGAGTTCCCAAATGCACTAGTAGGTCCCTGATTGGAAGCCAGTTAGCTGAGAGTTGACCCAGCATGAATCCCAGTATTGCCAGTATTGTAAGTGGAAACAAAACAATGCACAGCAGCACAACACAGGCCCCCTGAGTGTTTTTTTTGTTTTGTTTTGTTTTGTTTTTTTGACAGGCAGAGTGGATTTTGAGAGAGAGAGACAGAGAGAAAGGTTTTCCTTTGCCATTGGTTCACCCCCCAATGGCCGCCGCGGCTGGTGCGCTGCGGCCGGCGCACCATGCTGATCCGAAGGCAGGAGCCAGGTGCTTCTCCTGGTCTCCCATGGGGTGCAGGGCCCAAGCACTTGGGCCATCCTCCACTGCACTCCCTGGCCACAGCAGAGAGCTGGCCTGGAAGAGGGGCAACCGGGACAGAATCCGGCACCCTGACCGGGACTAGAACCCGGTGTGCCGGTGCCGCAAGGCAGAGGATTAGCCTAGTGAGCCGCGGTGCTGGCCTGCCCCCTGAGTTTAATTCCTTAATATTTCAAAATTACCTACTAAGGAATATCTAAATTGTCAGGAAACCTTAATAATCTGAGACTGTTGTCTTTTTTAGGATTCAAATCCAAAAGTCTGAAGCACCAGGTGAATGGGTAAATGTTCAATTCGGATGACTGGACAATCTGGATGAAAGAAATATATGTGCTTCTCATGACTCTTTGCTTTTGACATGCAAGGAGGTTAACATTTTTTTATTCTTGTATTTGGAAGAAATTAAACACATGTTTTACAGTGATATGCTCTTAAGAATCTATATGAATTTTAAAAATCTATTCTCCAAAATCATGAGAAGTAAGATGATTAAATCTCTAATAGGTAATTTCCGTAGATACTCTCCCCCCTTTTATGTGATGTTGACTAATATTTGTTCAATATTTTGAACACATTGATGTGCTCATTTGATAAGAATAAAATTGTCATCAAAACAAAGAAAAATTATACATTTATTATTAAATGAGTAGTAAGATAGTGATTGTTTTGACTACTAACCTGTCATGTTAGAAATTTCAGTTAAGAACAAAATTATGTAAGTGTTCTATTTTGTATCTTTTTCCTATAATGTCTTTTGAAATTCTTCTTAACTATGGCATTTGTGTTTTTATCCTGTTGAGTAATTGTTATTAATTAAAATGCTTTTATCATACATATTTGTATAATTCAATTACTGTCAGGGTTAAAGAGAACTTAACTTTCAAATAGAGGAAATTTTAGTTAAATAAATTAGTAAAAAAAAAAAACACTAATAATTGCAAACTGATGACCTGTATACCATATTTGGAATGAATATATACTTATTTGATCTGAATGATGTTAGCCATGTAGTATTTTAAATGTTTTGAATGTATTTCCAATATTTAAAAATTGTGAGATCTTTCATAAACATCCAAACTCCAAGCTTTTAAAAATAATCACATGGTTTGTCAACACTGAATACATATTGCCCACCGTAACCATCAGTATACTCGATGGATAGAGGATATGCTACTATTGTCTGACTACCAAATACATCCCTACCTTTCCTTGCTTTCAGATCCCAAATTTTGTTCCACTGTCCTTTTGATCTCAATTTCATATTTTATGTTAATCTCTTATAGTCAAAGTCAATCATAATCATGTTTCTTACCAGTGTTTGAATTGGAGGTGAGTATATAACCCGCATCCCCTTTTACCCTTGTGAGATAAAAGGAGCTATGTTGGGAACTTCTGGGAAGTGTTTTGTTGTTTCTTTTTCTGGATGTTGGCATGTGGCTACCCTACCTAGTACTGCTGGAATCATGATGAAGGCAAGGATTATATGCTGAATAAGAGAGAACAAAAAAGGGGCAGAACTGTGGTGCAGAAGGTTAAAGCCCTGGCCTGCAGTGCCGACATCCCATGTGGATGCCAGTTTGAGTTCTGGCTGCTCCACTTCAGATCCAGCTCCCTGTTGATGAGTCTGGGAAAGCAGTAGATGATGGACCAAGTCCTTGGACTACTGCACCCATGTGGGAGACCCGTAGGAAGCTCCTAGCTCTTGGCTTTGGATGGGCTCAGCTCTGGCCATTGCGGCCATTTGGGGAGTGAACCAGTGGATGGAAGATCTCTCTCTCTCTCTCTCTCTCTCTCTTTCTCTCTCCACCTAGCTCTATAACTTTTTCAAATAATTAATAAAATAAATCTCTGAAAAAGAGGGAGAGCAAAAAGACAAAATGAATGAAACCTTGGTATTGTGAATGATGTTATTGAACTAGTATGTCAACTCCTAGAGTCACCAAACACTTATTTGGGATTTCTGTTATAAATCAATGAACTTCCCTTATTGTTTAAGCCAGTTGAGTTCAGTTTTCAACTACAACCAAAGTGATAACTAATAAAGTACTCATAACTAATAAATGGTACATGCTTTCCACTTTATGATCGTTGCTATTTTTTTTTTATACTTGCCTTGCTTCCCACCTTGACATCATTTCCCTGAATGTATAAATCTTTGTTTTCAAGAGGAGCTTTACCCACAAGAAGTCCTTCTACCTTTGTAGTATAGGGATCTAGATTAACTCACCCTGGACTCAAAAGTAAAATTCAGTTCCCAGCAAATCCAGAGTCCACTTATCAATTAACTCTCCTCATTGGAACCTTTTTCCCTATGGAAAAAAAAAAAAAAAACAAACAACTTTTAAAAGGTAGTTTAATTAACAGGAGTTTAAGAACACCCTGCCTTGACCCAGAAATCCTGTGTCCTTTAAGGCCATAATCTACTCCCGACCAGCATACCAATCTGCTATTTTTGCTTGTTTTCCTTTCTTTTAATTTGTATCCCTACTCATGAATTTGATATATGCTTTTTTTAACACTGATGAAATAAGGAATGATTTAGGAAACATATATGAGACCCTCTGGGTGACTTGAAGTAAATCACTTAACCTCCTTGAGTCATCTATAAAATGATAAGTATAATCTCTGAATAGACTATTTGACTGCTTATATCTATTGCAGTGAAAGCCAAATAAATGTTTTATGTAAAGCTCTTTATATGTGCAAGGCTTACAATAAGTTTGGTCTATTTTATTATTTTATTTTTATTTCTGGTAATGCAATATTTAAACATGTTCCCAAAATAGTAAAAAAAAATACTCTATTATGAAACATTGCAAAATGTCAAGTTGCATACTTTATGGGAACAAAATTCTTTGTAATCAGGATGTTGACCACAAATTCTTCATTTTATGGTCATGAATTAAGTCCTGTTTAGTCATTCCTGAAAATTGTATTTATAAGGCTCCATATATTTGCCATTTTCCATTTCCTCCAGATGTACTGAGTAAACAGTCTTTTCACTGTTATTTCCACAGTTTTAATTTGTATGCTAATATTCAGCTATCTAATACACAGCATCAGAGTCCCAGGCAGAGAATTCAGTTTTCAAATGTCTTTCATGGTATATATGTTCCACAAATGTATTTAAATATCTGTATCTTAAACACATTATGGTCCATCCTCTCAAATATAGAACATATTTGGAAACTTACGTTGAACAATAAATATAACCTATGGTAAAATAGATGGTATGCTTTGCGATTTATTCTTTTGAAAATATTTTTAAATTCATTGTAAAAAAGGCAAAAACTTCAGTTCAAAGACTTTTAGCACTATCTTAAAAGCACGAAGTTCACAACTTGTCAACAACTGTATAGTAATACAATAGAGCTTTTTAGGCAGCAGTGTAATACAGTACACATTACAAGACCATATACATTGCTACAGTGTGCTATTTAGGGGCAGTTATTTTAAAAAAATGTTAGTAAATGCCATAATGAATACATTTCCTATTTTACTTATCATTTATATAGGTAATATTTTTATTCAGTTGAACATTTAGTAAAAATAGACTTTTCTAAAAGTCTTGCATCAGTAGAGAATTCACAATCACACTCTTTTTTTTTCTACAATCTATTCATGGGTTATGACTGTTGATATACCTTCAAAAAATTGTATTCCAAGCTATAGGCACCATGGGGGGAAAGAGACTAAACAAATGTCATTTGAAACTGACGACATTGTTGAAAACACAAGCAAGAGGGTTGTATGATAATGGATTCAACCCAAATAATGAACCTCCCATTCTAAAATGGTTAGATAATAAATGTGTCATTGTTGGAATAGACTTCAATATATGGAACAACTTGACAAAGTTCAACAGTGTTGGAGAAAAAAATAGAGTAGAACCAATGTGCATTAGGTATTAGGTTTCTAAAGCAATTTCAGTCATGGTATGGATAACCATGATAATTGGTTTATAAACATTCAACTTCTATTAGCAGGAAAAATGGTATTGGCTTTTGTTTACTAAAATAATTGACATATATATATATAATAGATGCATGGGTTATTCACAAATTTGTGAATAAGAATGAGCTCATAAATTTGTTAGATTTCAAAAGAGATATCTGCTTAACATATTTGAAATAATGCAATGATAAACCACTAGCAGGAAGAAAGTATAATGCTCTTGGACCTACTGCTGCCTAAGATGAGCACCAATTTGACATGACAAACCATATTATTCTCAAATGGCAAGAATATCAACAATATTAAAACAAGCTACATTCTGCAATAATAAAAACATATGTCAAAAGTGTAATGTAATAATTTCTTTAGAGGTTTTTTCCTCCTTTTCATCAAAAATAATTATTGAATAGACCATGAAAATCACTTCTTTGTATATTGTGTAATGTATGAAAGGATATCATATTTTCCTAATGTTCTGTTCATAGGAAAGTTATATATGTAAAAGAAACTACTTTGTTCCAGTGTTCTATTTACATAACAATGTATAGTTAAGTTCTGAATCATAATAAAGGATGTATAAGCTCTATATTATGATTTATGCTATTTAATGAACTTATGTCAATATCTGTGAAATATACAGGGAACTTTGGATTTAAGGATTAAGGGGCTGTGCTCCTGAAGAATACACAGGAGATATGTGTTCTGTACTTCAAGGGTTAACAAACTGCAACTCTCATCAATTCACCAAATCAGAAGATGTCATCTATGACATTCATATGGTTGCTCATGCTGAACCCTAGTACTCATTTCAGATTCCTCTGCCTCCCTCAATTGCTACATCTAATCAGTCAGCAAGTCTAACAATATTATGAGCTAAATATTCCTCACACATGTATCTTTTTCTTTAGGGTAATCAGTATTGTCTCCCTCCTGTAACTTGACTCCTGCATGTATCATAAGCTTTTTATCACAAACTTATCCCTTTTTATGCAATATTCAAGTCATGAGGAATATATTGTAGTGCAACAAAAAGTATGATTTTCTACATACCTATGGCTTTATTTGACTTTTTTATCTGACATTCCTCAACTACCAAATGATGTTTCCTCTTCTAAAATTATATCTTAACACAATGCACAAACCTCAATCATAATATCTTTCATTTATAAGGCTGTATCTATGTGTATGACTTTATTATTAGAGTTTATGAAGGAATATCTTAATGGCAAGGGTAATATCAGAGTCATCATGAAATACCCAGGAAAAGAGTAGCAATTAGTGTGAACTAAAATTTAATATCTCACTTAATATTTAACTGATACAGTAATATTAACTATATATAAATAAAAATAATTTCCATTTAGCAGATTGAAAGTAGAACTGTCAATAGCAATATTAGATGCCCAAGGATAGTAAAATATTATATTCAACCATTCATTCTTATCCTCAAACAGTACTTTCAGTTAAAGCATCATTAAACAATAGGATGAAAGAGATAAAATCTAAAAAAATATTTTAATGAAATATGAAATATGTTTACTCCAGGAAAACTAAAAGGAAGGATTTACTGAGGAATATGTTTAACAAAGAAGAAAGTTAAACAAATTTTTAAAAAAGGACTGATGCTAAAAGGATCTATTAACAATGAAGTTTATAAGCATGTGAGTATATTCAAACAGCATTATTTGTATAAAAGGCCTAAAATTATTAATGAACAATGGGCATGAAAATCAGGATAAAACTAAAATATTTTATAACAATGTTAAGTGGTAAGGGGTGGCTGGCACCACAGCTCACTAGGCTAATCCTCCACCTGCAGCACCGGCAACCCTGGTTCTAGTCCTGGTTGGGGTGCCAGATTCTGTCTCAGTTGCTCCTCTACCAGTCTAGCTCTCTGCTGTGGCCCGGGAAGGCAGTGGAGGATGGCCCAAGTCCTTGGGCCCTGCACCCGCATGGGAGACCAGGAGGAAGCACCTGGCTCCTGGCTTCGGATCAGCGCAGCACGCCGGCCATAGTGGCCATTTTGGGGGTGAACCAATGGAAGGAAGACCTTTCTCTCTGCCTCTCTCTCTCTCTCACTCTCTAACTCTGCCTGTCAAAATACAAAATAAATAAATAAATAAATAAAGTGGTAAGGGGTACAAGATATATAAAGTCAAACCACTGCAAGTTATTTTATTATTTGATTATAGAAATATTAATTATATATTTATTAAGTTTTACTAGTAACTTGTAAAGGATGTAAATAAAAGTTATTTTTCTGGACCTGCAAATGAAATACAAAAGTATAGAGAAAAAGGTGTTATTTCAAAGGAAAGTATAAAAACAAAAAGAACAGAACTAGAATATTAACTTTAAAATTTGCAATTAGATGCTAGAATATCCCCAAATGCTTTAGCAATATGTATGGTCAGGAATTAGATGGCATAGGTTGTTATACTGAAAAAGTTCTATCATGGACATTCACTTTAGGCATTGATGCTCTGAGAAGCCAAATAATTATACAAAATTATATATAACATATACAAACAAATGAATATTCTAAAGTCCATTAAATGTTGCCTTAATGTGTTTAATATTTTGAAAATGTTTACATTATAGTGCTGTGCAAAAAAATTATGATTCTAAGCCTTCTGTATAATATGATTAATTTTAAAATGTATTAACATTTATTAGTGCATAAAATAGATGAAAGCATTGGTAAAATATTAACAGAAGTTGTTTTGTTTTCTTTTGTTTTTGAGAGGCAGAGTTACAGAAGGACAGGAAAAGAGCTGGAAAGACAGAGAGTTCCCATCCACTGGTTCACTCTCCAAAAGCCCAAGGCTGGGCCAGGGCTAAACACAGGAGCCAGAAACTCGGTCTCCCAAATGTGTGTCAGAGACCTTAGCCATCATCACTGCCTCTTGGGGTCCACATTGGCAGAAAAATGGAGTCAGGTGCTTGGAGATGGGTATTGAACCATGAGATTCCAAAGAAGGATGTGGAAGTCTAGACCAGAGTCTCAATTGGTAGGACAACTACCTAGCCACTGAAGTCATTTTTGAATGTTGAATCATTGAGTGATCCACTTTTTCCTTCTGCATACTTTTTTGACAGTTATATCATAGAATGTATCATTTTGTAATGACAAAATATTTTTCTGAAAATAGAAAAGTATTACTATCTTTCTGAAGCAGAGTCTGTAGCATACTTCAAACATCCTTCCTGTATTATATAATTTAGTTGGGTTTAACGTTGTCAAGATAATTTTATGTTTGTACATTTCTTTACAATTTTTTGTAGATATGTGTGTGTATGTATTTGTAACTGCATACAAATTTTAGAAGATCCCTAAGGAGTTTAATCCCCTTTTTAAATATTAGGAGATTAACATTCAGAAATACTTTCATTATCCTGGAATTTAAGACTTGGCTAGGGGCTTGTTTTTCAGATCCTGTGTTCTCTGTGCCAATTTCACTAAATGTGTGCAAAATTCTGAGATATTTCCTAAATGCTCGAAGCAGTGTATATAGGGGTACAACAATAGTGATGGTTCAGTTTGGGTATGGATATAAATACGCACACAAGCATCTGTCTCAGTTCATACCTTCGTAGCACATACAGCAACACCCAGGACAAGCAGTTGTCCAGATGCAAGTCCTTAATGAGCTATAACCACAGATGTAAATACATTTAATAAATGAGAAACATCCCCATGTCCTTGACACTGCAACTTCTCATCCATTTCCCAAAACCATTAAACACATTACCGAATCTCATGAGAAATGATTGAAGTTTTTATTTTCTGTTTTCAACTTTTAAAGAGTAGAGGGGGAAATAAAACAGCCAGATGGGGCAACTGCCGTTTCATACTCGTCACAATGTTCCAGCCACCTGCAGTAGCCACCATGTTGTGGGCCCTACTTTCTGTGCTCTGGCTCACCGTTCAAACTCAAGGTAAGCACAAATACATTGCTGTTTTTTATAAAAGTTGAATTATCTGATGAATGTTTGAAATACCCTTGTGAAATGACATGTGCTCCCCCGATGCAAACATCATGCCTTCTTGCATTTTGGTATATTCTCTATTTCTCTTTATAAAAGCAAACTGTATGCAGTTGGTCCCCTGTATCCTTGAATTGTGCATCTACTTAGTCAACCAACCTAAGAGCAAAACTATTCAAAAAATAATTACATCTGTATTGAACATATACAGATTTTTCTTGTCATTGTTCTTTAAATACAATATAATAACTAATTACATAGCATTAGGTATCATAAGTAATCTAGAAATTATTTAAAGTATAGGGGAGGATGTACATAGCTTAAATGCAAATATTATGACATTTGATCTAAGAAACTTGAACATACACAAATTTTGCTATTTGATGGGTGTCCTGAAGTCAATCCACTATGGATATTGAGAAATGTTTCTCAATCATCAATCTCTCTGTCATCTATCAACCATTTATCTATCTACAAATTTACAATCTGTATCTATTTCTATATCTATCTAGCCATATAACTTTTTGAGTGAAAATTTTAAATAACAAAACATATACTCTAAAACTTATCATAATCTTTTTCAAATATTATGTATTTTAATGATATCAAATTTTATGTTTGCACAGATTTCAAAAAATAGGTGAACCAAAAATTGCTTAATGTTAGTATCATTACATCTTTTTAATAGTAACTAAATTTTTGTTAACATCTTCATAAATTAAGGCTTTAAGTAATCTGTTATGGGATATTTCATTGAGAAAGCTTTTCAGAAATGGAATGACAGTGTCAAAAGGATTAGTCCTGGGAAAATAACTCTTTATTTGTTTATTGCTGATTGTTCATAGATAAACCTCACAGGCTCAGCCTTCCCTCTTGTTCTTATAAATGATCTGTCTGTGCCAGCTTAGAACCTCCATTAGTCCTCCAGAGATTTTCCACCCTCATTCAAGGACATTAATTGAATAACTTCCCTCTCCTATTTTTTCCTACTGTTTACTAAATCGTTCCCATCAGCATACAAAAATGCTCCCAACTTAAAATGAATATCTTTCTATTTCCTCCTTTGTCAGTTACACTCTATTTTTATTCTTTCAAATCTGCAGCAAAAATCCTCAGAATCGACACGCTCTTTCTCCAGTTGCTCTCTTCTCACTCACGCACATCCTGCTCAGTTTCATTCCCACCTCCCCACTAAGACTCTAGTCTTACGAATCCAGTGGGGTTAAATCCATTGTTCATTTATTTTGGACTTTTTTCCTTTACTTTCTTCCTTCTTTCCATTCCTTTTCTTCTTTCTTTCTTTTCACTCTTTCCTTCCTTCCTTCTGTCTTCTCTTTCTCTCCCCCTCTCCCTTTCTTTCCTTCTTTTTTGTTCTTCCTTTCTCTCCTCCTCCTCATTCTCTCTCCTTTTTGCTTGCTGCGTTGTCATTTTTCACTCAAGTCACCATCATCTCTCTCATAGAATGTTGTAATACCCTATTAAATGATCTAATTCTACTCTTCTTCCTTTACAGGATATTCTCAACAGAGCAGACAGTCATCCTCTTCTGTTAAGATCAGTTTATTCATTTGAAAGGAATAGTGGCACAGAGAGAAGGAGGGAGGGAGGGAGGGGGAGAGAGAGAGAGAAAATCATCTACCCACTGGTTCACTCCCCAAATGCCCAACAACAGCTGGCTTAGACCAAGGCCAGAGTGAGGAGTGAGGAACTCCATCCAGGTCTCTCATATGGGTGACAAGAACCCACATACTTGGGCTTCATCTACTGCTTCCCAGGCACATTACTAGGAAGCAAGATTGCATATGAAGGGCAGCCAGCATTTGAACCAGGCTCTCAGATATAGGTTGCAGGTATCAGAAGTATCCTTGTGACTTCTCTGCTCTGAAGTTTCCGTGGTTTTTCATTATGCCCATAGTAAAAGACAAAGTTTTTAAGAGTCTCTTAGGTCCAGTACAATCTATTCTTTACCATAAGCAATCTACTTGCATCTTTCATTATTCTACTCACTTCACTTCAGCTACGGGCCTTATGGATTCTTAAATACCTTCTCCACGAGAATCCCATATTAGGACATTATTAATGTTTCTTCTGTCTGGAACTTCATGTTCCCAAAGATCATCAGATTCATTGTTTTATCTTTGTGAAATCTTGGCTCAAATTGGACTTTCTCAAAGTGCAACCCAGACTGCCCACTTTAGAATCGCAACACTCACCTCTGCCCAAGTATCCACAATCTCTTTATTCCAATATATTTCATCATCATGGCACTAATCACCTTCTAACTTTTTGATAATTTAAGTGTTGTAACATATATATTGTATATTTTTTTTAAAAATCTAAGATGGTGAGTTGCTTACTGCCTAAAAAAAAGAATATTATATTAGTTTTGTTCTATGTAAAGAAAAACTGGGCAGTGATTTGAGATATTATAGTTAAACAAGAGTATAGTATTGATCCAATTATCTCTATTTCTTAAGTGAAGTAAGTTTTGAGTATTAAGATGTTGAAATTTCACTAGAATGTTTTGACTTTCATTAAAAGGACTCTATCAGATTTGTGTTTTCATTTAAGAAACTTGGAAAGGCCTTTGGCTCAAGAAAATTGTAATCTAGGCTGGCGCCAAGGCTCACCTGGCTAATCCTCCACCTGTGGCGCCGGCACCCGGGTTCTAGTTCCAGTTGGGGCGCTGGATTCTGTCCTGGTTGTTCCTCTTCCAGTGTAGCTCTCTGCTGGGGCCCAGGAGGGCAGTGGAGGATGGCCCAAGAGCTTGGGCCCCTGCAGCCGCATGGGAGACCAGGAGGAAGCACCTGGCTCCTGGCTTAGGATCAGCGCAGTACGCCAGCTGTGGCAGCCATTTTGAGGGGTGAACCAACGGAAGGAAGACCTTTCTCTTTGTCTCTCTCTCTCTCTCACTGTCTAACTCTGCCTGTCAAAACAAAAAGAAAAGAAAAAGAAAATTGTAATCTATTCCTAGAAAGTGAGCCTAAAGTCCAATAAGCTTACAGAAAAAGTTAACAGGTAGGAAAACAGATACTCTAGGGAGTTTTCCGAAATTGGAAATCAGTGCTAGAGTTGGTATTATATAGAGAGGTTATGAAAATTCACTCCAATTTCAAGTCCCCAATTCTTTCCACTAGTAAGATATATTCTGTTTTGATAAAAGAAAATTTACTAATAGATTTCTAGACTTCCTGTTTTAGTATGTAATGAGCCTATCTCAGGATAGCTTCATAGCAGAGCTTGCGAACTAACTAGAAGAGAATCTCAGCTTCGCTACTTTCCTTCAGATTCTCATGTATCAACCAGGTGGATAATTGCTTTGTGTCTTTAGGCTCACTCTGTCACATTAAGAAAACTGTCCCAAACACGTATGATGTATGAAATGTGAGCATTTAAACATGTCACTGACTTTTATGGGTGATTGAGCAGTTAAAAGAAAAATAGAAAATATATGCTGCCATCGTCCTGGAATGGTGTTAAATATTTTGTATATGTTACCTTATTTAAGTTTTACAATGAACTCATCACAGATAATAAATGATTCAAAGGCAACATGCCTTCTACAGGGTCATTTAGCTAGGACATAAGACTGCACCTTTTAGCTCCATGAACCATTCTTTTCCTACTGTTGGTAAATAATGGAAATCCTTCTATCTAATGTAATTTTTAAGTACATTAAGAATACTGTGTCTACAAACAGTTTTCATAATTACTCTCTGATGCTTTAAAATCTGAGAGGACAGCAAAATTTTCATTTCTTGTGAAATCTAAAGTCTTGAGAGAAAAACACTAATGAGAGAAAGAGCATTTATGATTTATTGTTATTTTGAGGAATTTAATTGCTAGTACAGTCCTGCCTAAGAATGAGGTATTATCTGCATATGAAAAAAACCTGATATTTGGAGTGAGTAGTCAAAGGGATTGCACCACACGGGTCAAAAATGCATTTTTTTAAGTAGACTCTTCAGAGAACAATCACAGGTTTGAAGAGGACTATAAGTGAAGAGGAATGCAATAAACCAAGGCAAATTCCAGGTTCCCGCGGCCCTGTTCTTATTCTAATACTTACCTTTTCTGAGTATGGGGGTCCAGAGTGTGCATACACAGAGAATATCCAAGGAATTGTTTCATCCTCTGCATGTTTTTCCACCAGGGCAGGAGAGAGCAAAAGAAAGATTTTTGTCAAAAAGCGAATAGCCTTGCTCTTGATGTTCCTTCTCTGATTGGCAATTAAGTCTTCAGTGCTCTTTGGAAAAAAAAAAAAAAAAAAAAAAAAAAAAAAAAAAAAAAAAAAAAAAAAAAAACAGCTAGGGGAAGCAAAACACAACAATTCAAAAATAAAAGTCTTTAACTCCTTTATAAAATGTTATCTCTGTTTCTCTAGCAATAGCCATAAAGCAAACTTCTGAACTAAAACTCCATGAAATAGTTCATCCTACAAAACTACACAGTTTACACAAAAGAGAGATCAACGGGCCAGAGAAGCATGGTGAAGAGGTAAGCAGTGTGCCTGACCGGGGTGGATTTTGTAATCGCAGAACAAACAATAAGGAGCCTTTCCACTCAGAGAAACAATGTCACTGTCACTGTCCAATCTACTCCCTTCATCTCGCGACGATTTATGTAGCTTCCCTTTGTCAAGAGACAGCTCAGAATTTCTCCAAAAGCTTTTACAGTAAAGCCAAAGGGAGTAAACTGCTTCACTTAATAAGAAAGGATAAAGCTGCTTGGACATTTCTCCAGGAAAGAAAGAAAAGGAGTTCAGGAGAGGCAGCCGTTACTATGGAGATGTTCCTTTCTAGCCTCACCAAACCACCTCCCCTGCCCCACACCCCGTTTCCCCGGAGAACTGCTTTTTCTCAGCGGCTTGTCATTAATGAAGAATTCAACTTAATCTTAGTAATCAAGAAGATTTTTAAATTTATTAAGTACATTAACACTTTGACTATGATATTGCTAATATTTCCTCATTTTGTAGCTTTTATCGTATTTAATTCTTAGTAGCATTTTGCCTGGTTTTCTTCAGTGTATTTTGTTTGCTTTTAAAATAAGAAAAATACATGTCTCATTACTATGCTATTGGGCCACTTGGGTTCACAGAACAGTGTACTGTACAATAAAGCAAATGATAATTTCCTGTCTTACAGATTGAAGTTAGCTTAATCTATAAGGGTTATTATAATGCAGCTGTTGTTTTTTAAAAGTCCATCTTAATGTAAAATTTGTTTTATTTTATATATTGTAAAGGCATTATATATATATATATATTTGCAATTATCCTAATATATACTATTTATATTATGGTTATTATTTTTTGAAGATTTTAGTTATTTATTTGAGAGGTAGAGTAACATACAGTGAGAGAGAGAGAGACAGAAAGATCTTCCATCTGCTGGTTCACTCCTCAAATGACCACAATGGCTGGAGCTGTATTGATCCGAAGTCAGGAACCAGGAGCTTCTCCTGGGTCTTTGACACAGATACAGGGGCCCAAGGACTTGGGCAATCTTCTACTGCTTTCCCAGGCCATAGCAGAGAGCTTTATCAGAAGAGGATCAGCTGGGACTAGAACCAGTGCCCATATGGGATTCCAGTGCCACAGGCAGAGGATTAACCTGGGCCATGGCACCAGCACCTGTGGTTATTTTTGATAGGCTTAGAAATATAAATTGTTTGATGTAATAATGTCTTTAAATATTTTTAGGAAAGATATGAATCTGAAATTAAGTATCAGATTAGATTAAATGGAGAAGAAGTCATTCTTCAGCTACAGAAAACCAAGTAAGTTGTACTTCTTAAAAATCTCATCACTGGATTGCATTAAAAGAATGTGGGGAAAAAATCTTGACACTCTATTCATTGTGGTTGTAGATAGAAGACATGAAGTATAATGAGCTTTAGATGAATTTAGTTGTTGCTAATGTTATTTAAGAAGATTTGTGCATTCCCTGCACATTATAATCAAAGTGTAAGCAAAGAGAGCTCCAAATATCAATGAAGTTCTTCCTTAACCTGAGAACATACATAGAAACTTGAATCCTTGGTGGAATTTACATTACTTTTATAAGAATATATTTCCAAGGCTGATTCAGGATTCACAGCCTTGAGATAGTTTCCAGGGGATGAGTTCTGTCGAATTAGAAGCACTTAGTAAACTCCTCTCTGTATGCAATAGTCCCTGATGACTGTAATCAAAAATCCCTCCAAAATTCTACAGGGGTTAGGTTTATAGACAGAGAATCTGCAACTGAAAAGTAACTGGGAAGATTTCTTCCCTCAGATCTAAGAATTATAACTACTGCCTTAATTTATTTCAGCAGCAGGGTTCCAATCTTGGGAGAGGATAATGGGTTAGGATGTCAACTCTTTCTTCCTGTAGACACTATTATTCCTCACTACTGAAGATCATGTCGGGGAAAAAAATCAGCCTTTATTTCCACCTTGAGTGTGTCTTGCAGCTTTCTGCTTTTCTACAGGCATCTCCTGGCACCAAACTACACTGAAACTTACTACACACCCAGAGGAGACGAAATCACCAGAAGCCCTCAGAATATGGTAATGTCTGCATGCTTTCTGGGATCTTCTACTTCATAAAATTCAGAAATCCAAAACTCAAAAAAATCATAGTGCTGGAATGTGAGGTGTTCATCTGAGACCAATGAAATGACAGATGGGAAATTACAGTTGGCTTTTAAAAGATTGTAGCAATAAGAGGTTTCCAAGTGTCACAGCCTTAGAAGGAAACAGAATTCCACTCACTCCTAAACCATTTTCTCCACAAATCAGAAATGTCTGTTGCAGCCACATGAGATTTCATGTCATAACTATTTTCTGAAGACAAATTGCTTTTTATCATTGGATCAGTAACAAAAAAATTAATATTTTTCTATTTGCTTAAATTACTGTTCTGTGTACCAATGCCATACTAGTAGTTAAATGTAGAGAATCATGGCATATACAGCAGGGAAGAATAGGAAGAGATACAAAACAGCTTAATCAAGTGGTGTTCCTAAGCTAAGAGTTTCTCAGAGCCATCTCCATGACATCCTAAACACCGTGTCCCTTAAATCAGATTAAAGCAAAGATTTTGCCACAGATGGTGCCTTGTTCCCTTCTTTCTTCATAATGTTCATTTTGTAGATACTAAACTTTTTTCCAGCATTGTCTTCAGAGGAAAATATTTGATAAATGTATTTATGCTCAAGTGTAAATGGCTAATAATGTGATAATGTAGCATATTTTCCCAAATCTTCTATAGAAAATATTTCTGATAACAGGGTTTCTTCCAAAGTATAAAAGAACCATACATGCACAGATAGAATTTCAGACCCTGAGGCAAGCCAGTTTGTTTTGAACCAGAGATTGTTGATTTACTTTTTTAGATCATTCCGCATAAGTGGCCCCTACTTTGCTGATATGGGCTTACAGCCATGTGTGGATTTGGGGGACTGCCAAAAGGATTCCTAATATATACCAATCAGAATGGAGAACTGAACCAGCTAATCTGAGGAGCTCAGGAGTGGTAGTGTGGCCTCTCGAGAATTCGAGTCTGGGAAAATGAGTGCCTCATTCTACTAATTTATGATGCACAGAGACTTTTGTACCCAGCTTGGGTACAAAATAAAATGGAAAAGCCCAATAGGAACACTGTGAAAACAAAGGGAATTGGCTAATTCAGAGAGGCAACATCTGCTTTTACCATGGGCCCTATTGGGTTTGACCTCTCTGGACTTTCCTGTGGGGTAAATTAGTGTCAGAAAAACATCTCAGCAACCAAATATGTAGTTTCTCCGTTCAGCTGTGGAGCAATTCAGAAAATCTCTGAAGTTCTCACTTTTTTTGTTTGTTTGTTTGTCTCTAGAAACTGGTTTGGCCACAGCTAGTATTTGAACTTTCCTATGTAAATGTGATGGCAGTTTTATCCACAATTCTGATTTATAATATTAATAATAATAATGCATATATTTGTATAACACACACATAGAGAAAAAGCGAGAGAGAGAGAGACCATAATTTCTTTTTCCTACTCCAGGAACACTGTTACTATGAAGGACGCATCCTAAATGAGAAGAGTTCTGTTGCCAGCATCAGTACCTGTGATGGGCTGAGGTGAGAACCACTATCAAAACAAGTAAAGAGCAAGCATCATTTTGTTAGGTCTGAAGATTATATCCTATTACTTTGGTAAATTTTCTCCATCACTAAAATGCTGAATTTCAGTGTTGAAAGGGGAGAACAAAGAATTACGCTGACAATAATTTAGAATGCACTGCTCTAAGAGAAGTCAGGTCTAGTTATGCTTAACCAAGAGTTTTAGACATGGGACACTGAGGGTATCTGGGTCAGTTTCCAAGCATATCTACCCCAACCTTTGAAGTAATTGTATTTTATTACTCAGTGATTCTACCCTGTAAATGTTCAGTTGAGCTTAATCGTTAAAATTGCCTGTGTTTCTGTTTACACTGGTAGTCCTTGCCAATTCTGGAAAATTTGGAAATAAAAAAAGCAGAAATAAGAAAATAACAACTACCACATAATTTAGCACTGAGTGATTTCTATTACTAATGTTTTGTCATGTTTGCACCTTTTATTCGTATAGGCAAATATATATATTTTACCTGATTGAAATATGGAATAAAATGTATAAGTATTCTTCCAAAATGGTTTGTATTTAACAAATGTCCCAAGTCTTCCCTATATCATAAAATACGTTTTATTTTATTTATTTAAAAGGCAGAGTTACAGAAAGAAAGGGAGAGAGAGAAAAAGAGGTCTTCCATCCACTGGTTCACTCCCCAAATCACTGCAACAGCTGGGGATGGGCCCGGCTGAAGCCAGGAGCTGGGAGCTTCTTCCAGGTCTCCCATGTAGAATGCAGGGGCCCAAACACTTGGGCCATCTTCTGTTGTTTTCCCAGGCACATTAGCAGGAAACAGAAAGACAGGGCTCCCGTCTGCTCATTCGCTCCCTAAATATCCACAAAGGCTGGGGCTGGGCTGGGGCCAAAGCAGGGAGCTGGGAACTCAACCTAGCACTCCATGTGGATTGCAAAGATCTGATTCTTTGCATTATGACTGCTGTCCCCCAGCATCTGCGTTATCAGGAAGCTGAAGTCATTGGCTGGAGCCTGGTCTCAAAGCCAAGTTCCTCAGTGTGGAATATGGGCATTACAACTGCTAAGCAAAAAAGATGGATTCTTTCAACTACTACTAGTCCTAACTAAGTTATCACACAGGCTTACCTACTAATCGCTCTTCTTCTCTTCTGGGCTTCTTGTTATCTGAATATTCCTATATTGTTTTTCTCATTATATTCCTAAGTTCTGCCAAAAAATATCTGCTAAATGGATAAATAAGCAATGGAAAAATATTTAACAAGCTTGTGTTGCAATCCCAAATTTGTCTTTGTAATTCTTGTTCTGAATTTTCTGAGTACATAGGTTAGGCTTCAAATTATGACAAATATCAATTATAACAAATTTGTGAGAGATAGTGCAAAGGCCTATGAGCAAAGGCTGTATGTGTGAGACTGGGGCGGAGGGAGGTGTCGACCCCTTCTGAGCACTGAAACTCAAGTGTCTGTACCTCACAGAGGATACTTCACACATCGTGGTCAAAGATACCTGATAAAGCCCCTGAAAAGCACAGATCAGAAAGAACATGCTATCCTTACATATGACCGAGAGGAACTGCACCCAGCAAATCACACATGCGGTGTGAGACATGTTGGCAGGAAGCGAGGTCGTGTTCGAATCTCTAGGTCACCCAAAAGTACAGAGGTAAGCAGAGTTTTATTTATTTGCGGTTCTAATTTCTCCCTGGGGAAAAGAAATCTCTTTGTAAGCTTTTGGATAGTTCAGGATAAAGTTAAATTTAATCATGTTCTCTTATCCTTTATAAAGCAAGAAGACTTTCTTCAGGCACAAAAATACCTTGACCTGTTTTTGGTGCTGGATAATGCCTTTGTGAGTATGAAATGTGTGAACCCTTGGCTGGTTTAGTCCATTTTTAAGTTGACTTATCAAGTTAAAGCAAGCAGAGAATCTTTCTTGTTAATAAGGCAGTTTGTCCACATGATTGTCTTGTCAATTCTACCTGCCTGTCAGCGATGTTTTCAATCCTTTCTTCCACTTAATGTCTACCTGTCACCAAATAAATATTCAGAACTAGCAATATACCAGGGGACTTCAAAATACTCAAAATATAATCAAAATGTATTTGTTTCTATGCATAACTTTTTAAAGATTTATTTATTTTATTTGAAAAGCAGAGTTACAGAGAGGCAGAGGCAGAGAGAGAGAGGTCTTTCATCAGCTAGTTCACTCCCCAGAGGCCCACAATGGCTGGAGCTGTGCCAATCTGAAGCCAGGAGCAACGAGCTTTCCCTGGGTCTCCCATGTGGGTGCAGGGGCCCAAGCACTTGGGCCATCTTCTACTGCTTTCCCAGGCCATAGCAGAGAGTGGGATCGGAAGTGGAGCAGCCAGGACTCGAACCAGCACCAATATGGGTGCACTGTAGATGGCGGCTTTACCCACTATGCCGCAGAATCGGCCCCTTATGCATAGCTTTTAATAATATATATTAAAAATAATATATATTTTAGGGGCCGGCGCCGCAGCTCACTAGGCTAATCCTCCGCCTTGCGGCGCCCGCACACCAGGTTCTAGTCCCGGTCGGGGCGCCGGATTCTGTCCCGGTTGCCCCTCTTCCAGGCCAGCCCTCTGCTGTGGCCAGGGAGTGCAGTGGAGGATGGCCCAGGTGCTTGGGCCCTGCACCCACATGGGAGACCAGGATAAGTACCTGGCTCCTGGCTCCTGCCACCGGATCGGCGCGGTGCGCTGGCCACAGCGTGCCAGCCGCGGCGGCCATTGGAGGGTGAATCAACGGCAAAGGAAGACCTTTCTCTCTGTCTCTCTCTCTCACTGTCCACTCTGCCTGTCAAAAAAAAAATAATAATAATATATATTTTATAATAATGTCATTTCCCATGACATTTTGAAGACCCCTTGTAGGTATGGATTTCCAAATGTTCTTGCAACAACAAATCTTATCTCTTAATTTCAGTTTCCATGAACTTTTTATAGTTCCCTCACAGTTGATAACAGAGTCATAGGAAATCAATTAACTATAGAAATTAACAGAATGGCTTATTAAATATTTTAGCATTACAATATTAATGTACCTAGTATAAATATTATATAAATTTAGAATAGGCAGAAAGTATATATATTTATAACTTAAAATGTATATTTATATATAGGAAAACTACTAGAATTTACTTGTTTACCTAGAAAATATTGTCCTATAAACAAGTTTTAATAATTGAATTGGCTTAAAAATTTAAATTATTAATTTGGCTTATTCAACTGAAAACTAAAAAACACTGAAATTTTATATGAATGTCTCACTTTTCTTGTATCAAAGCACTCTTTTATTTAAAAGAGAATTGTGAAAACAGAATTTTCATAATGTAGGCATGGAATGAGTAGATATCAATTATATTAACACGTATAATTTTCTTGAAATGTGAAATTCTATACCCCATCAGCTTTCTCACTTTGATTTGCTATTTCAATTATGCTTTGTGTTTTGTATTTTACAGTATAAGATCTATGAGGGAAATCTAACCCGGATGAGAAGTTTTGTATTTGATGTTGTGAACCTACTCAATGTGGTAAGATATTGGTTGTGTAAACATGTTTTCATGGTGAGCCTCAAGCTTCCCTGTGATTTCAACAGTCAGGATCACAGTGCCCTATGGCCAGCAGTTCTGGTACATTTTAGCAGGATAAAGCTCAGCATCAAGGTAAAACGAGACACATCAAAACAAAGGCAATTCGTAGCATTTCTATTTTCAAAATGGAAATTTATCATTTGTAGTCTGTTAGTCAGTCCATCACTTGTGGTCAGCCAAAACTCTAAAACACTAAAAGAGATAGTAAACATTTTCATGAAGAAAAATGCTTTTTCCACAGATTTTCGAAACCATAGATGTTAAAGTGGCCTTGGTAGGCATGGAAGTCTGGTCTGATAGTGATAAGATAAAAGTGGAACCCAGCATAGGCACCACGTTTAACAACTTCCTGAGATGGCATCAATCTAACCTGGGGAAAAAGATGATCCATGACCACGCTCAGCTTCTCAGGTGAGCACATACAGATACCTGGCCAGGTCCCTGTGTAGGCAGAATCTTACCTCCTCAATCAGATGTCAAGTGCCTGATATTCTGCCATTAGCAATTCACTTTTGAGATTATTGAAGGTCCATATCAGATCAATAAAGTGAGCTCCCAGATGTGAGATAACCAGCTAGGATCAGTGTAATGCTCTGGGATAATAGACGCTTTTCTGGAGTTTGATGAATAGAAAAGGGCTCAGTAGGCAAGGGTCATCTACAGCATAACAAAAAGTAATTGTTGTAAAGACTCAGAGTGTGACCATGTGTCTGTCACTTTCATGCAGTGGAGCTGCCTTCAGCAACCGACGTGTTGGGATGGCAGCATCAAATTCCCTGTGTTCCCCGTCTTCTGTTGCTGTTATTGAGGTTTGTAAGCTTGTGGTCAGTCTCCCTGTGATTCTGTATCCTCTATGAATAATGCTATATACAGAGTTGCCACAGTAGGGATGTGGAAAATTAATTGACAAATATTCTTTACTGCCTGGTTCGCTTGGAAACTTAGTAAATTAATTTAATAAATATTTATTGAGCACTGATACTGTGATTGCATTCATAGACCCTAGTCACTTCAAATGTTCACTCAACATCTTGTAATAAGTAAAGGCAGGCAAAAGAGCTTAATGATTTATTATTTTTCATCTCTCAAGCTATGTATGTAAATACTATACATGGGCAAAAATTGAGAAATAACCAAATAAAATAAGAAGTGATAGAGGTTTCTATTTTTTCCCCCAGGCTGGAAAAAAGAATAATGTAGCTCTTGTGGGAGTGATGTCGCATGAGTTGGGACATGTACTTGGTATGCCTGATATTCCATATTACACCAAGTGTCCCTCCGGCAGTTGTGTTATGAATCAGTATCTGAGGTGAGACTATGTCACTCTGGAGAAAAATCATTTCCAACACTTCAATTTCAATAATGCAGATGCAGTCTATATATATATATATATATATATATATATATGGTAGATGGATATATTTTCAACCAAAGACTGTGTACCCTGTTAGTTCAAACTCCAGTCTCTTTGTGCATAGTTTTTTTTTCTTTTTATCAGTTATAAGGATTGCTTCTTTAAGATTTCCAAATATGCCAACATGGAGTTTATAAGTATGGTGACCTTATTATTTTAATTTAAAATAATGTGTCTTGATTGATATCACAATCTCTAAAAATATTAACCTATTAAGGTGCCAACAGTATCTTCATATATCTCTATCATCAATCAGCAAATCAGTCCATTTTGTATACTTATTAATTACCTGTTAATGTTGGGTGTTGTGCAAGGACTGGGAATAGAAAACTGAATAAAACACATTCATAACTGTTGTCATTTAAGATGGTACAAATACACACAGGAATATAAATTATTCCAGTTCTACAACTGGATATGTAGGAATAATATTTCTTTCTTTCTTTTTTTTTTTTTTTTTTTTTTTTTTTTTTTTTTTTTTGACAGGCAGAGTGAACAGTGAGAGAGAGAGAGACAGAGAGAAAGGTCTTCCTTTTGCCATTGGTTCACCCTCCAATGGCCGCCACGGCTGGCGCGCTGCAGCCGGCGCACCGCGCTGATCCAAAGCCAGGAGCCAGGTGCTTCTCCTGGTCTCCCATGGGGTGCAGGGCCCAAGCACTTGGGCCATCCTCCACTGCACTCCCTGGCCACAGCAGAGAGCTGGCCTGGAAGAGGGGCAACCGGGACAGAATCTGGCGCCCCGACCAGGCCTAGAACCCGGTGTGCCAGCGCCGCTAGGCAGAGGATTAGCCTAGTGAGCCGCGGTGCCAGCCAGGAAGAATATTTCTAATTAGCATAATGTGTATGTTTGATAACCCACTATATATAATACAGTACAGTCCTGAAATTACTAAATTTGGAATTACTGATGAACCTGTTAGATAAGTCAGATTCTCATGCTGATCACACACAAGTAACCATACTTTATGCCATGCTGTTCCTGAGTTTTCTTCTGTTTACAGTTCAAAATTCCCAAAGGATTTCAGTACTACCTGCCGCTCACATTTTCAAGAATACCTTTTATCTCGAAAACCGAAGTGCCTACTGGAATCATCAGTTTCTAAAAATATAACAAAACCAGTGTGTGGGAACCAACTTCTGGAAGTGGGAGAAGAATGTGACTGTGGCTCTCCTAAGGTATGAAATTCAGAACTTAGAGTTACTGGGACAGAGGAATTCTGTACTTTTACTTTTCAATTTTATTGAAAATGCTCTTCTGAAAATTTTTTCCAAAGAAAAACTTAACATCATAGTAAGAAACAGATTTGTACTTCTGTTTTTGCTACTGATTTTACTCATCTTTTTAAAGATATTTCAAAAGCCAGGATATATTGTGACATGATTATATAAATTTGAATGTAAGGAAGTATATAATTATTACATGTGTAGACATAAATTTGGGATGTCCTAAAAATTTCTATATTGCATAATGATATAGTTGATCATTTGTTGAACAGTAACAATTACAGATCTAGAAATAAGTCCTTTATATAGAGTTGGCCTTTTCTTCTCAAGATCCATTGTGTAAACCAGAAAGCAAATGAAACAGAGATGAAGGAGATACAAACATCACATAAACCTGTAGACATGGGTTATTAACATAGAACATTTAAGGTCATTACCATGACTTTTGGAATCTTTGTAAAATACAACTCCTTAAAGGCAGCCTCATAGTTTAAAGAATGGTTTTGGTAGAATGTTCACTACAATTCCATATTAGGCTTCTAAAATAGAATCACATTTTATGAGTAGGTTTCTTTTAGTTTTAAGACAAAATAGTAGTTAATACTTGAAGAGATGTATATGCATCCAACAATCTGCAAAATATTTTTATATAAAACATCTTTATTAAATCTACAAAATAGGTATTGGCATGATCTCAATTTAGAGAAGAAATGTGGTCAGAAAAGTTAAGTAACTAGTTCTAAGGGTACAAAGCTAGGTATTGGGGATTGAAAACCAGAATTGACCCCCTACTTTAGATAACTGTGTGGCAGTGGAGACATCTCATCTAGACCTTACTCAGTTTATTCAGCAATGTTAAGCTGTTAGCTTACATAAGAATATCGTATAGTGCAATAATTTTTGAAGAATGCTGCAAATTCTCTTAATTAGATGAGGTGTGGAATTTTACAAGTGCTTTTACTTTTATAATAAAAATTTGTGTTTATTCCTTTCCAACATATTTGTTTTGGTTTCTTGGGTGGAAGACAATTGAAGTACTTCTAGTTTTAATGGGTAAATGGCATGTATTTGATGTGTATTGACAAAAACAGAGAGAGAAAAGGGGATTTGGAGAAGAATAGAGAGAAAAGGGGAAGAAGAAATAGAGTCTGTATGAAATCTAACATTCTTAAAGTGTATCTGTCAACTTTCGTATTGCTTCTACACCTTACTGATTTTCTTTTTATGTGACTGAATAAAGCTGGAGTAATCAGATTTATGAACAACTACATTTTAACTATTTTTCCTTATGCATAAAGTAATATATGTACTTTATGTAGTACATTTTACTGAATAATTATATTTCCAATAGATTTGATATGAAATTAAGTTTTCCTATGCCTATATTTACATCTTTTAAAATAGTCATCATAATTATCTGCTACATATTTCTTACAAGCATCACACTATTTTGTTGATTGTAATTTTACAAAGCATTTTTGTGGCAAATCTCTTCATATTTTTTGTGCTTTGGAGCTATTTTTGCAAAAATTACATAGCAATTCAATATTCATATAACTTTTAAAAATCTGTTTTTCCCCCCAAAACAACTGAGATTCAATTGGAATGCACTGAATATTTTTTTCTGAAGGCCACTGACAATTTCACAATATTAAATACATCCTAAAACACAAGTTGCCTTAAACATTTCTCAGGAAAATTATATGTAAAGATCTTTAAGTAGTTTTCTCACATTTTGAAAGTTTTCTCTGAAGTATTTCCCTACTTTTCTTCATGCTTTGTGTGTACTATTTTCTCTTTTATTTTAGGCTCTAATTTATTATTACTATGTTTGATGCATTTTAAAATTATCTTAAACAGCTATCTTAGGGACTTGTCAAGTATTTTTTAAGTTGATTCTGTCTTTTTGGGTAGCAAATTGTAGCACAAATAAATAATGAAAATATGATTTATACTTTTCAATTACTATACTTTCATATCTTTTCCATAGCTCATGGTATCTGTTGGATTTTCTATGTGAATATAGAATATAAATAATGCTTGTCTTATCCTTTATTTTATTGGATATATATTTACTATCTGCCATATTGTGTTTTTTAAAATCACCCCAATACAGCATCCTGTTCATAGTTTACTTGCTGTGTGCTTAAACAGTTCCATAATGACTGCGGCACTTCTACCAAATAATTTTTATCATTCATCACAATAGCATTATTTGTTTCCTCCTCTTCCTAGGTTTCTTAATGTGCTGGATTTATATTACTTTATTTTAAACAGTAAAGAAATCCTTGCATTTTTAGTGGAAAATTTCACATAGTTGTTATGTAGTTATTATTTAGTTATTAATTGTTATGTAGTTCTTAGTAATAAACAGGGTTTTAACTAGTATTTTACTCAAGGTTTTGCATTTATATTCAAAAAGGGAAACTGCGTGTGTTCTTTACTACTCTTCCTATAAGACATGCAAATTGGTAAACTGAATTAGGTATTTTTAAAATTTTTCTCTATTTTCAAACAGTTTAAGTAGTATAGAACTATTTGTGAGGGTTTTTTTTTTTTTTTTTTTTTTTTTTTTTTTTTTAGTGGAGAATCAGAATTTATATGGACAGTTGCAGAATTAACACTGAGGCAATATTTATGTGATAATTGCATGGAACTGCCATTTGGATTCAAACTGATTATATATAAAGCAGTAATGCTACACTGATATCACAGACACCAACTGTTTGCCAAGGACTAATTAGGTCACATAGTTTGCTAGAAGTAAAAATATTGTGAACGTGTATATTTGTGAGGTTTTAAAGTAATTTACATGTAATATCTTCTAGACTAAATTTACTTGAGACAATACTTGGATAATTCTATTTTAGGCCTTTAAAAAAAGACTCATTTATTTGAAAAGCAGAATTATAGAAGGAGAGAGACAGGGAGACAGCCTGAGAGAAAGAGAGAGATCTTTCATTCTCTGGTTCACTCCCCAAATGGCTGCAACGCCCAAAGCTGGGCCAGTCCAAAGCCAGGAGCCAGGAGCTTCTTCTGGGTCTCCTACATGGGTGCAAGGGATCAAGCACGTGGGGTGTCCTCCACTGTTTGCCCAGGTGCATTAGCAGGGAGCTGGGTTAGAAGTAAAGCAGCTGGGACTCGAATCAACACACATATGAGTTAACAGCATCATAAGTTGTGGCTTTACTGGCTATGCCACAGCGACGGCCCCTATTTTGGGCCTATTAAAGGTAGTTATTATTGCTCAAAGCATTTTTTTTTTCCTATCGAGTTTTCTGCATCATTTCTACTGGAATTTGAATAGAAGAGTAATTTAGTGTAGAATGAGAAATTTCAGGGGCTGGTGCCATTGGCGCAGTAGGTTAATCCTCTGCCTGCGGCACCAGTTCTAGTCCCAGCTGCTCCTCTTCCAATCCAGCTCTCTGCTGTGGCCTGAGAAAGCAGTAGAAGATGGCCCAGGTGCTTGGGCACATGCAGCCACATGGGAGATGGGAGGAAGCTCCTGGCTCCTGGCTTCGGATCAGCGCAGCTCCAGCCGTTGTGGCCATTTGGGGAGTAAACCAACAGATGGAAGACCTTTCTCTCTGTCTCTTCTTTTTTACTGTCTATAACTCTACTTCTCAAAAAAATTTAAAAAAAAAATCTTTAAAAAAAAAGAAATTTCATTACCATCTTGTACCAGAATTCAGTTTGTTTACTCTATGAGAAGATATTCTGAACCTACTTTCACTGTAATGTGTGCGTTTGTGTGTTCTTTGAAGGAATGTGCCAGTCCTTGCTGTGAGGCTGTGACCTGTAAATTCAAACCTGGAATCGATTGCGGAGACACTAAAAAGCATATCATGTAAGATCTTTCTTTTCAGTTTTCTAACATTTTCTCACTTTCATATCTGAAGAGGATGTGCCACTGAATTATATGGCACACTAAAACACCATTTGTTTTATATTTTTAAAGTGACAATTTTAGTCAGAAAAAAAACAAGCATATGAACCTAACTCAGAAGTGTATGGATATACACACAGTAGTGAGAAGGTGGTTTCTTTGATATCTGGAGATTAGGACTGCCAAAATCTGTGCTAAACATCCCCTAACTTCCTGTTAGATAGGAATCAACTTAATACAAACTAAGTTGAGAAAAACAAAAGTGCACTTTTTTGTTAAAAAAAAAAAGTCTTAATTGATGCAGATGCTTCATTCTTGGTTAACAGCTGAGAGTTGTGATGTGTAAGAATATCCATACCATTGAAGAACAAGCTAGAATATCCATACCATTGAAGAACATGCTGTGAGACTCCATGACTTCATTCCTTTTAAATTGTCTCAATGAGTTATAAACCAGGCATTATTTTTGTGTCTTAAACAATCCAACATGAATTAGGCTAGGGAATCTAATTGCTTGATGTATAGTGTTTGTTTCTGAATACAAAATAATTCCAGAATATAAAAATACCAATAACAATACCTAAAATCATAAAGAGGGAAGATATTCAGGGTATGTCATCCAGAAGGAATTATTCTTTTTCTCCCTGCCCTGAATCTTTTGTGGAGCTGAACTACAGAGAAAGCACAAAGAACAATATTGACCCAAATACCATGCTTGTTGGGAAGGAACAGCAAAGCCAAAACATGCATCATTTAATAAGGGCTGGATGCAATGTCACTCTGCAGGGAATTCTAGAAACCGTGCCCAGGCCAGTACCAGGGCATCTAAAAAAAGCCATTTATTTCTTTAGAGGCTTGAAAACAGCTAGACATGCCCATTACTCTGTAAGATAGGCAGTTTTGAATGCTGGGAGAAAACTGAACTTATATGGATAACATATATTTTAGTTTTAGTTCTGCCCAAAACTAATCGTGAGACTTTAAGCCAAGTTATTTTGTTCATTTTTTCACCTGTAAAATGAAAGTAAAGATACTGTCTCTCATTAGATATGTTATTATTATTTAACTTAGAAAAGTTGTTATTATTATATCATTTATAATAACCCTGGATTCCAAACTTTATTTTCCTTTTATTCAGAAAATGAGTCAAAAAGTCTACTTCAATGAGATGCAGCCTGGCCAAGACAACTCTCAAGAACGCTAGCTATGCTAAGAATCTTGCATATTTTCGCCTTTGTACACTTGTACTTCTTTTTCACATGTCATTCTACATTCCATATTTTTATCAGGTATCTGATACATAAATATACTTAGAACAGTTGTCTTTTTTATAAGGCCTTATCATACTATAATGTATTTTCAAGGACCACGAAGTTTTGGCATAGCTCTGCTCTTTAGAAAACAAAAGAAATTGGCCTTTGACCAAAGCACCTAAAAATATACCCCTGAATTATTCGGAGTCCAGAATTGTAAATTGGAAGGAACTTGCACTGTAACCCCACTTTCATTTTATTAGTAGCCTGTGAAAAAATAAAAACACTTGCAGAGGGAAGGCATTGGTGGCAGAAAGGCAATAGGATCCTGGCTTTGTGTTATGTTCAGTGATCACCTTGCCTGCTTCTTGCAAGTTGGCATTCTTTTGTCATGTCAAGATTAATTAACTGTAAACACTGTTCCCCTTTGTGTTATCCTTTGCACATTTTTCACATCACATATAAGGTATGTTTTGAGAAGTGTATACTGCTTACTTTCTTAATGGACCCAGCCAGAAAGGCTTCCTTCATCTGTCAACTTACCAAGCCATTAATGCCAATAAAAATACAAGTTCTTTAGACTTTTCTGTGTGATCATTTTAAAAAATGAATATTTTCAAGCCTCTTGTTTGTTAGTTTGTTTGGTGTCAAAATCCTACATAATTAAGACACATTGTGTCATTAGCCAGTAGTCAGTATTGCCACAGATATCCAGAAAACAGGGGCCAGCATTACCGTGTAGTGGGTTAAGCAACCCCCAGCAGCCTGTATCAGAGTGCAGGTTTGGTTGGAGTCCAGGTGCTCTGCTTCCAATCCAGCTTCCTGCTGATGTGTCCAGGAAGGCACCAGATAATGGCCAAGTACTTGGGTCACTGCCACCTATATGGGAAACATGATGGAGTTCCTACCTCTTAACTTAGGACTGATCTAGCCCTGGCCATGGATCCATTTGGGGATTAAAACACAGGATGGAAGATTTCTCTTTGGTTCTCTCTGTCACTCTGCCTTACAAATAAATAAATACATCTTCAGAAAGCAAACAAACCAGGAAACACTAGGTGGAGATGAGAACGAAAAAAAAAAAAAAAAAAAAGAGCACATCATCTTCTAATGCCTCAAATGAAATGACCTGAGGCCAGTCACAAAACAAGACTAGATTTCTTCGTGTTTTTTTTTTTTTTCAGTAAATAGTTCTTTGTATTTGAGTGGCAGAGAGAGAGAGAGCATGCACACTCCTATCCACTAGTTCACTCCCCAAATTTCTGCAATGATGGGACTAGGCTAGGCTGTAGCGGGGAGCCAGGACCTCAATCCAGGTCTCCATGTAGGGGCAGGGATCCAAGAACTGGATTTACTGCCTCCTGGAGTGCACACTGGCAGGAAGCAGGAATCTGGAGCTGAAGGCAGAAATCAAGCCCAGGCACTCATATAGGAGATGCAGGTGACCTAAGCAGCTGCTTAACCACTCTACCATACACCTCCTGTTATATTATTTAACAATTACTAAAAAAAAAGTAGTCAGTTTCCATGGATGCTTGTGTGCAGTGCTTAGAAATTTAAACTTATTTCTAAAGAATGAGCTCTGAAACCAAGGGTCTCCTGGGAAGCATTGCCTCCTGGTATTGGCTATCTACCTTTGTCACCTCACTGTCATGGAGAGCTGCCCCTGCCAGCATTGCAAGTGGAGCTACATGTCAGACATTGCTGGCAGTCAAGCTGCAGCTGCAGGGTGTGGCTTGCCAAGATGTCAGCTGTCCACAAGTCTCATACACACTTCCTGCTCATTCCTGCAAGGAGAAAAATTTCGTTATGACATTCTTAGCCTGGAATCATGCTCAAGTGGAGGTTTCTGAGAGTAAAACCACCTGTACCACAGAGAAAAGCCAGCAACATGTTGGAGATGACCAACCCTGGCTGTGAATGACAGTAATCAGATTTTTAGGAAAATTGTGAACTAGTTTTATTAAAATATGAATAGCACAAAAAAGTTAAAAGAATATTTGTTCCTAATTTGAAAATTTTCCAGCTGCATGATAACTTCACATCTTTGATTAATGAGTGAAATTTAAATAAATATCCTTGCTGTTTCAAATTACTTATTCATGTAAAGAGAAATACTCAGTCAAAATAATAGAACTGTACTCATTCATCACTGACAACCATTATTGGGCTACAGACACAATGATTTAACAGAAATCAATGAAATTCTTTGGTTACAATTGACTGGCTTTATGGAATTAGAATAAACAATACTGTGTATTTGTTTATTATTTGAAAAATATATGCTCTATGCATTATATCAATCTGATTTAAAATAGACATAGGAACTTAGATGCATGCATTTTTTCAGAGACCCAGTTTTTTTTTAAATTACCATCACATCATTAATTAGACATTTTAAACATAAACTTTGATGTGTTATGCATACAGCTCTCACCCTAAGGCAAACCCCCATTACCAGAATTGCCAGGTCATGGATTAGGAGGGACTCCATGAGCTTAGAAATATGATCACCATCCCTTCCCTTCTCCTTTCTCCCAGTATATGGAGGTGTATTATCTAGTCCCTGCCTTTTCCTGTTAGTGTTTTTCTTTTAATTTTTCCTACAAGATCATTTTTACGCTTTTCTGAAATTTGCCTTGATTGGTGCTACTTCAGCATAAACCTCAAAATGAAGGCAACAGTGCCCTGATTCTTTTTTTTAACCTTAAAATATTATTCTACCTGCATTACTTGAGAAAACATAGAGAAAGGAGTACCCAGGGGAGGGAATGAACCAAGGAGGACCCCTTCTAATTCCACCTTGGAGTATCCGTGCACCAAAACTGATGCATATTTTAATGGAAGCCATCACCTTTGGCCAAGTGATTATAGCTATGCAAGTTCCAAGCCCTTGCCTAACCAAAATATCTTTTCACACAAATTTCAATTTGAAATGACTCCTCATTTGTCATAAACCATGCACATTTTTGGAACGCCAACATAGAAATTTGGGCAATTTGTAAAGGCTATGTGTAACTGATGTAACACTAAATAACTAATCTAATCACTAAATAATTAAATGAAATGTTTTCCACTGAATTTATCAGGGATCACAGAATTATTTAGAAACAAAAGTAAATCAAGTCAGTACTATGAAAGAAAATTAAATATTATTTTTGGAAATCCCCAGATGTTTAGCATGTTGGTAGACCAAACATCTGGATGGCTTGTTTTTGATGTTTGACAATGTGCATGCAATCTAACAGTTAAATGGGAAGGGTGTTTAACATCTATCAGTTACTTTTCAAAGGCATAATTCTGTCTTTGATTAAAGCAGAAACAAAACCCAAGCACACATCTGTTCAATGCACAAGTTTAAAAAATATTTTCACATGTTTTACCTAGTTTGGTTCTTCATGAAATCAACATCTCAACAGACAAAAGATATGGCAGTTTACTCTTACACAATATAGCCTAGGTATGCAGTATGTTATGCCATCTACGTTTCTGTAAGTGCAGATGTTCACAAAACAACAAAACCATCTAATTCATTTTTTAGAACTTATCCCCATCATTAAATGAAGCATGGCTTTTTTTTTTTATTTTTGCTATACAAGGAGAGAATCTGTACCCAAAGAGGTTGCTAAGTGATTTATCTAAAGTTCCACAGGAAATGTAAATTATCGAACTCAAACTTGAGTTCCAAACCCTTTTGTCTTCTATTCTGGTGGGAGTCTCTTGAGACAGATGTGAACTCCCATATTAAATCATTCAGAGTGTACTTTACTTATCAATAATATGAATGTGTCATCAATCTAAAGATGATCTATGATGGTGTTAGAAAGTGTATATGAATACAAAGCATGAATGCCCATGGTGAGTGTTCAGTAATTTGCTTTCTAAAGACACTGCTTAACCTTGACCAAGTTGCCTGACATCAGGGATTTATTGTTAAAGTGGAAACATTTACATATGAAATTAAAAATATGACACACAGAAGAAAATTGAGTCCACACAAGGACAAATTTCATTTTTAGTAATTAAATTGCTTATATTTTCAAGTAGTTTTAGCCCTACAAATTAATAAAATTATTATAGAGTCAAAGCCTATTGAGCACATGCTACATATCCAATGCATTACTCAGTAATGCTTACACATTACACATTGGGAAGAATACTTTTTCTATGGGAATTTTACATTTATTCGAAGATATAGTTACATGCACATGAAAGATTTAAGGATAATATAATAAATCAAATCCTTAGGAGACAGCTTTTGTGGCCTAGGCTTTAAATGCTGTACAAGTTTAGGGCAATGGGGACCCACAAGACTGAAGTAGTTGAGGATGAGCTTCAGAGGAGGTATGGACTGACTTGGCTCTTTAGAAATGATGTGATTTGGGACAGATGCTGTGGCGTAGCCAGTGAAGCTGCCGCCTGTAGTGCCAGCATCCCATATGCATGCTGGTTTGAGTCTTGGATACTCCACTTCTGATCTAGCTCTCTGCTTGTGGCCTTGGAAGGCAGCAAAAGATGGCCCAAGACTTTGGGCCCCTGCATCCATGTGGGAGACCCAGAAGAAGCTCCTGGCTCCTGGCTTTGGATCAGCTCAGCCCAGGCTGTTGCAGCCATCTGGGGAATGAACCAGCAAATGTAAGACATTCTCTCTCTATCTCTCTCTCTCTCTCTCTCCCTCTCTCCCTCCCTCCCTCTGTGTAACTCTGCCTTTCAAATAATAAATGAAAGGAAGGAAGGAAGGAAGGAAGGAAGGAAGGAAGGAAGGAAGGAAGGAAAAAAGGAAGGGAGGGAGGGAGGGAGAAATGATGTGATTTGAGAATTCCAACCCACAGAGTTTGGGGTTAAGGAGATGAATTCTAGAGAGGAGTCAAGGCTTAGAGATAGGAATGAGAATAATAAAATATGAAATAAGGATTAGCAGTGTACTACCTGCTCTTGGTCCTAAGCTGTCAGCATGTCTTAAGTGAGATTTCCATAAGACTGAATTTGGGCTTAGATGAGTGATGAATTATATTCAGAACCTATTGAATGGGGAAAGGGTGTTTGTTCTGTATTCTTTCAGGCACCATGCTGAGTCCTTGGCATATATGAGCTGATTTAATTTTCCTTATATGCACTACAGTTCAGTTATTTTTGTTATATTTTAAAGAACATAATAGTAACATCCAGAAATACTTAGCCATTAAATACAATACTAACATCCAGATAGACTTAACCTGCAAATAAATAGATGACTGGAATGAGTGCAATAAAAAATAGACATCAAAGGAACTAGATGTACTAAGCAAGGTCAAAGACTTTAGAATAGTTATTATAAAAGTTGGGGAAAGAAAGTGGTTTACTGCTAATATTCCTTCTAAATATCTTATTTCCTCAAGCAGTAAAGTAGCTTAAATGAACTGTAGAACCAGTGCTATGAAGATAACTCCAGATGTCTACTCAAGGTTGAAAGGCTTCCAGATATTTGTGTTTAGATTTAAACTGGTTTGTGGGATTCTCTTGAAGCATTTATATCAAATCACTTAGTCAAGAGAAAAACAGTTCTGAATTACTTCCAATGCCATAACGAATTTTAAAATATTGTTGCTCATTTCATCAAGAAACAACCTGGAAAATAGCTAGGAAAGATGAAAACGCCAATCTAACCAAGTCTCAGACATCATAGAAACTGAAGGACATACAGGTCTGGATGTGTGCAGATGTACACTGGTAGATGTGCATTTACTCAGGGATTCCCTTCAAGCAAAATCATGACATATTCAAACAAAGCCAAGTCTGGGGAACAAGCAATCATAGGATGTTAGAGTGGACCAACGTGCTGACTATGGTTGAACCAGATACAATTACCTATAAAAAGAGCATAGATCACGGTACCACTGTTGTGGTGTAGCAGGAAAAGCCACTGCCTGTGTTACAAACATCCCATATGGACACCGGTTTGAGCCCTGGCTGCCACACTTCTGACCCAGCTCCCTGCTAATGGCCTGGGGAAAGCAGTGGAGTATGGTCATTGTATTTGGAACCCTGTCACCTACATGGGAGACCTGGAAGAAGCTGCTGGCACCTGGCTTCAACCTAGCTCAGCACTGGCCATGCAGCCATATGGGGAGTCAACAAGAAGATGAAAGATTTCTGACTCTCTCCCTGCCTCTCTCTGTAATTCCTTCAAGCAAATAAGTAAATCGTTTTAACAAAAGAAGGAGAAAAGCATAGGTGTTGACACAGGGCTAGGAAAAGGGAGGTGGCATCACTTTGAAGACTTTTCTGATCAGAATGATATACTGTGGTTGGTGAAGAACGAATGAAGCTAGAGGAGGTACTAAAATGACACTACATGGAGCTGAATATTCCCCATACTGCCTCTGTTAATAAAATCTCCCTCCTTTTTCTCATTTAAAGACTGTTCTTTCTACAGAGCAAAACCAAAATGTTAGAAGTTTAATCCCAACCCCAGCATCTCTCTTTGCAGGCATTTTAGGCTGTCTCTGGATCCACACCTGACACCTGAGTCACTCATCTACCAGGGATGGTCTGAGGATGGATTTTCTTCACTTAAATCTAAACTCTTCCACCTGTGCTCTCCTGGCTCCCTCTGCACCTCCTTCTTGATTGCTTCCATGTTGATTCCATCAGAGAAGTTCTGCTTTTATTGATTCCACCTGATTGAATGACTATAGCAATCAATATCTTCCACTATCTCTCTTGGCTGTGACTTCAGGTATTCCAGCTTCCCCCACCTTGTTCCTAAAGCCTTCACCACAAACCCTCCGTGGCCACTCTTCCTTCAGTTGACCTTACTCATCTACCCTGGCCTCTCCCTTTTTCTACCCCTCCTTTCCCAAGAGAAAGAAAAACTCATCAGAGACCTGATGGAAGGGATGCTTTTAGCAAGCAGATATTTGAAATTTGGCAAAAAAGGGAAAGAAGAGGAATCAGGCAGCCAGCACAGCCTTCTTTTGAGGTCTCTTTGAGATCTAATTTAGAAATATACTCATTTCTCTGGCTTCTCTACCATGTATACTAGAAGTCTACATGCTGTTTTGGTTTAAGTCAGTCTCCCAGAAGTTCATGCATTGGAACCTCAGTCCCCATCAGTTACTCCAACAAGTGCTAACAGCTGCCAACTAACTCATAAGCACACCTGGTGAAAGAAATAGGCTGTCTCCCAGGCTGGCTGAATGCAGCAGTGTTGGAGAGATGTAACTTCTTGGGGGAGTAGGTTGGAAGGATGATAAGTTGTTTCCTTGGTTCTTTTTTTTTTAAACTTTTATATAATGAATATAAATTTCCAAAGTACAGAATATGGATTACAATGGCTTCCCCCCCATAACGTCCCTCCAACCCGCAACCCTCCCCTTATCCACTCCCTCTCCCCTTCCATTCACATCATGATTCATTTTCAATTATCTTTATATACAGAAGATCAGTTTAGCATACATTAAGTAAAGATTTCAACAGTTTGCTCCCACACAGAAACATAAAGTGAAAAATACTGTTTGAGTACTAGTTATAGCATTAAATCTCAATGTACAGCACACTAAGGACAAAGATCCTACATGAGGAGTAAGTGCACAGTGACTCCTGTTGTTGACTTAACAAATTGACACTCTTGTTTATGGCATCAGTAATCACCCTAGGCTCTTGTCATGAACTGCCAAGGCTAAGGAAGCCCCCTGAGTTCACTGACTCTGATCATATTTAGACAAGGCCATGGTCAAAGTGGAAGTTCTCTCCTCCCTTCAGAGAAAGGTACCTCCTTTTTGATGACCCATTCTTTCCACTGGGATCTCACTCGTGGAGATCTTTCATTTAGGTTTTTTTCCCCCCAGAGTGTCTTGGCTTTCCATGCCTGAAATACTCTCATGGGCTTTTCAGCCGGATCCGCATGCCTTAAGGGCTGATTCTGAGGCCAGAGTGCTGTTTAGGACATCTGCCATTCTATGGGTCTGCTGTGTATCACACTTCCCATGTTGCATCATTCTCTCCCTTTTTGATTCTATCAGCTAGTATTTGCAGACACTAGTCTTGCTTATGTGATCCCTTTGGCTCTTAGTCCTATCATTATGATCAATTGTGAACAGAAATTGATCACTGGGACTAGTGAGATGGCATTTGTGGGGAGCAGCCCGGACTGGACTGAGTTACTGGAATTAAGACTTATTCTATGCATCTGCTCTCCCACAATATGGCGCTGGGAGAGAAGTAAACAGCTTCCGCACAGCTGCCTCCAGTTCAACCAATAAACTGTAGGACTTGCTCCTGATTGGAGAGCAGCGTACTCGGCGTGTGGGTAGCCGAGTTAGGATTGGCGGAGGAGGACTATAAAGGAGGAGAGAGACGGCATGCACCAGGAACATCTAAGGGGAACATCTAAGGGAACACCTGTGCAGCCCCCAGAGAGCCGGCCGGCGGTGTGCCGCTCCCCTGCGGAAGTGGGGAATGTGGCAGGGGGAACTGCCCTTCCACGGAGGTGGAAGGGATAGTAGCCAACCCGGGAAGAACCAGCAGCAAACCCGGGGAGGGCCGAGCAGATGAAAGAACAGCGCAGGGTTTAGTGTCGTTCCCCCATGAAGACGGGGAGCGACATAATGGTGCCGTGACTCGGATAGGAAACTTAGGAGGGAAGAAACGGGAAGAACTGGGAAAATATCGGAGAGAGAGACTAGCAAACAGCCTAGGGAAAATATCGGAGAGAGAGACTAGCAAACAGCCTAGGGAAAAGCCGGACGAAAAAGGTGCCGGAAGAAGTTATTGAAAGCCTAGGCATAGACTCAGATACGGACTACGGGGGGAAGCTGGGAGAAATCTCTAAGGTCGAAAGCGAAAGTGAAAGCTAGAACAAACAGACTCGGATGCGGACTGTGGGGAGAGGCCAGGAGAAATGAGGGAGGAATATTGTTGGAAGAAAGCTTGGGGAAACATACCGGGTAGAGAAAAATGTTAGGGAAATTGAAGCCACGGGGGGCAGGCCGAGGCGGAAACAAAAGCCACTTTGGGACTCTCAAGTTAGCCCTGGAATAGGGGGCGAAAAGTTGAAACCAGAAGCTGAAACGTAAGCCAGATTGGGATCCGTCTGATTAGCCCGGGGAGCAAAGGATGGGAAGCCAAACCATGGGGCGGAGATGTATGCTGGGTTGAATTCACCAGGCTAGCCCGGGGAACTTGGATTGAATGCTAGTGGTGGAGACGCAAGCTACGCTGTGTGACTCGTGGAAGCCGCCGCGTGCAGAGAGAGCACGGGGCGTGAATAGATAGGGAACGCGGGGCTGGCGCGAGGCCGTGGTTCAGACGCGAAAGGGTTAAGTGCGAGACCGAGGAGTGTGCGCGCAAAGCCGAGCCGCGCAGATGAGAGAGGCGCGGGCTGAAGCGGCGCAGAGCCAGGAACCCGCCGGCGGGGCGAGGTGCCGGAAAGCCGCAGGGATAAGAGAAACAGAAGTTTAGAAGTAAAATGAGAGAAATAGGAATGCTGGAGGATAGAAGTAAAATGGGAGAGATAGGAATGCCCGGAGATAGAGAAATAGAGAAAGAGAAAGGCCTCCCACAACACAGCAATGTGAGAGCTTGGATTCGGTCTGCCTGATTAAGTGAGGCGATGAGCACCTGCGGCGGCTAGCAGCTTATGCGCCGCAGGTCACCGAAGACAGGCACGAATTAACATCAGTAAGGCTTCCCCACAATACAACAATTAGGAGGCTTGGATTCGGTCTGCCTGATTAAGGCGGTAAGCACCAGCAAGCAGCTCGACCAGAGTATGAGCTGCAGGTCACCGAAGATAGGCACGAACCAACACTAATAAGTCTCCCCCACAATACGGCAATGAGAAAGCTTGGATTCGGTCTGCCTGATTAAGGCAGTAAGCGCCAGCAGGCGGCTCGACCAAAGTATGAGCCTCAGGTCACCGAACACAGGCACGCATCAGCGCCTAAAAACCTCCTCACAACATGGCGAAGAGAGGACCCGGATTCGGTTTGCCTGATTGATAGGACTTGTAAGAACCTGTGGCAACTCTAGCAAGTAGAGCAGAGTGTGTGCCACGGGACACCGAAGACAGGCGCGTATCAACGCCAAAAATAAAAAGAAAGGGGGATCTGTGGGGAGCAATTCGGACTGGACTGAGTTACTGGAATTAAGACTTATTCTATGCATCTGCTCTGCCACAATATGGCGCTGGGAGAGAAGTAAACAGCTTCCGCACAGCTGCCTCCAGTTCAACCAATAAACTGTAGGACTTGCTCCTGATTGGAGAGCAGCGTACTCGGCGTGTGGGCAGCCGAGTTAGGATTGGCGGAGGAGGACTATAAAGGAGGAGAGAGACGGCATGCACCAGGAACATCTAAGGGGAACATCTAGCTGAAGGAACACCTATGCAGCCCCCGAGAAAGCCGGCCGGCGGTGTGCCGCTCCCCTGCGGAAGTGGGGAATGTGGCCAGGGGGAACTGCCCTTCCACGGAGGTGGAAGGGATAGTAGCCAACCCGGGAAGAACCAGCAGCAAACCCGGGGAGGGCCGAGCAGACAGAAAGAACAGCGCAGGGTCCTGTGTCGTTCCTCCACGAAGACGGGGAGCGACATAATGGTGCCGTGACTCGGATATGAAGCCTAGGCAGGGTTTAGTGTCGTTCCTCCACGAAGAGGGGGAGCGACAGCATTGGTACATGCCACCTCGATGGGATTGAATTCGAATCCCCTGGTATGTTTCTAACTCTACCGTTTGAGGTAAGTCAGCTTGAACATGTCCCGAATTGCACATCTCTTCCCTCTCTTCGCGCGCACACTCCGCGGTCTCCACGCCCTTCGCGCCCGCACCACGGCCTCGCGCCAGCCCCACGTTCCCTATCTATTCATGCCCCGTGCTCTCTCTGCACGCGGCGGCTTCCGCGAGTCACACAGCCCCAGCTCACGTTTCCGCCACTGGTATTCAATCTAAGTTCCCCGGGCTAACCTGGCGAATTCAACCTAGCTCACGCGTCTGCGCCTTTCGGTCTGGCTTCCCGTCCTTTGCTCCCCGGACTAATCTGACGGATTCCAACCTGGTGGCCCACGTCTCTGCCTCTGGTTCCAGATTTTCGCCTTTTGCCCCCCGGGCTGACTTAAAGAATTCCAAGCTGGCTTACGTCTCCACCTCGGCCTGCCCCCGCGGCTTCAATTTCCCTAACATTTTTCTCTACCCGGTATGTTTCCCTAAGTTTTCTTCCAACAATATTCCTCCCTCATTTCTCCTGGCTTCTCCCCACAGTCCGTATCCAAGTCTAAGTTTCTTATAGGTTTCACTTTCACTTTCAACCTGCAATCCATATCTGAGTCTAAGTTTCTTCTTGCTTTCACTTTAAATCCTAACTTCTTTCCCACAGTCCGTATCCGAGTCTATGCCTAGGCTTTCAATAGCTTCTTCCGGCACCTTTTCTGTCCGGCTTTTCCCTAGGCTCTTTGCTAGTCTCTCTCTCCGGTATTTTCCACTTCTTCCCGTTTCTTCCCTCCTAAGTTTCCTATCCGAGTCACGGCACCATTATGTCGCTCCCCGTCTTCGTGGAGGAACGACACAGGACCCTGCGCTGTTCTTTTGTCTGCTCGGCCCTCCCCGGGTTTGCTGCTGGTTCTTCCCGGGTTGGCTACCGTCCCTTCCACCTCCGTGGAAGGGCGGTTCCCCCTGGCCACTTTCCCCACTTCCGCGGGGGAGCGGCACACCGCCAGCCGGCTCTCTTGGGGGCTGCACAGGTGTTCCTTCAGATAGATGTTCCCCTTAGATGTTCCTGGTGCATGTTGTCTCTCTCCTCCTATATAGTCCTCTTCCGCCAATCCCAACTCGGCTGCCCACACGCCGAGTATGCTGCTCTTCTCCAATCAGGAGTAGGATCAGCTCCTGGAGGTCATCACTCAAGTTGGCAAGAGGCAGCTGCGTAGAAGCTGTTTTCTCCTCTCCCAGCGCCATATTGTGGGAGAGCAGATGCATAGAATAAGTCTTAATTCCAGTAACTTAGTCTAGTCCGAGTTGCTCCCCACAAACAGCAATCACTTTTCATTTAAGTTTCAGCACTTAAGAAGAATTGTGTATTGATTACAGTATTCAACCAAAAGTATTAAGTAGAACAAACAAAAAAAAAATACTAAGAGGGATAACATATTAAGCTGCTCATCAACAGTCAGGATGAGGGCTGATCAAGTCACCATTTCTCATAGTGTTCATTTCACTTTAACAAGTTTCCTTTTTGGTGCTCAGTTAGTTGTCACCTATCAAGGAGAACAAGTGGTATTTGTCCCTTTGGGATTGGCTTATTTCACTCAACATAATGTTTTCAAAATTCCTAACAGGGATCACTTTTCGGTTAAAATTTAAACACCTAAGAATAATTGTGTGTTAATTACAGAGTTCAATCAATGGTACTAGAACAAAAAAAAATACTAAAATGGATAAAGTATTACATTGTACATCAACCGTCAGGACAAGGGCTGATCAAGTCACTGTTTCTCATAGTCTCCGTTTCACTTCAACAAGTTTCCCCTTTGGTGCTCAGTTAGTTGTCGCCGATCAGGGAGAACATATGATATTTGTCCCTTTGGTACTGGCTTAATTCACTCAGCATGATGTTTTCCAGATTCAAAAACAATGAAACCCAGTCATTTGTTTCCTTGGTTCTTATCTTCTGCTGTATTATGATTGTTCCAGAAGCTGAGCGGATGCCAGAGCCATGCTCCAGGACTTCCCGGCTCCAGAACCATGAGTTGAAATAAATGTCTTTCATTTATAGTATCAATGATTTGGCCTCAGGTATTTTGTTACAGCAGCAGAAAAAGGACTAACGCACGTTATTAAATATTTGTTTGCTTTTTTTCTGTTAATCTTTCCTTTGTTATGGAGAGTCCCCAGCCAAGAACTAATAAAGGATAAAGAATAACATCACTTTTCATAACTTGTATTTCCCTACTACCTTTTCCTTCCTTAGCTCCATAAAATCATACTTTTTTTCTTGACCTAATGTGTTTATATTTGCATACCACATTTTTTAAAGATTTTTTAAAGTCAGAGTTTCAGAGGAAAAGGGAGAGGGAGAGACCGAGTGTCTTCTAGCCTCTGCTTCACTCCTCAGAGGGCCACAACTAACAGGGTTGAGCCAAGCCAAAGACAGGAGCCAGAAGCTTCATCCTAATCTCTCATGTGGGTGGCAGAGACCCAAACACTTGGGTCATCCTTGGTGTTTTCCCAGGCTATTAGCAGGGACCTGGATTGGAAGTAGAGCAGCCATGACTTGAACTGATATCCATATATGGCATGCAGACATCACAGGCAGCAGCTTTATCAGCTATACCACAACAGACCCTACATGGTACACTTTAAAGCAATGGCTACATTGGTCATACATATTAGAAAACATAGAAAAAGTTAAGATCTAAAATATGCATCATACACTTGTACAGAGGTAAAAAAGTCTTATAAAAATTAATATAACAGGGTTTAATATACAGGGAAAGAATGGATAATGCCTCAGGTACTTTCAATATGTTAATTCGAGAACATATCTGGGGTGGGGGAAGGGGAGAAGGTCAGGGAAGCTTCCAAACAAAACCTTTGGTGAATGTCTTGTTAACAGCAATGCAAAAATAAAATCTATTCAATTTTCTCAAATAACTGATATCAGCATGGGAAAGCACTACACGCTGTTCAGCTATAGGGTGGCACTTTACATACATCCCTTGGCTCTCTTTGTGCCGTTAACCACTGCCTTCACAAACCAAAAAGGATTTGTGGAATCAGATCTCACTAGCAGACTCCTAGGAGGGCTGGGAAGGAATGAGCAGCAAAGGACAGAGGAACGGATGACACCAGAAAGGCAACAAATGAAAGGTGGCCTGGATGTGTGTGTCCTTGTGGAAATAAATATGGATGCTTGACAGAAGCCTAAGGACACATACATTAGTGTTGTGCTTTGCAGAGAGGCGATGTTAGAGACTATGAGGGAGAAGGTGGTGTTTCCACAGTGTCGCAGGCTGGCTAGAGGGCTACTTGCTGTTCTCCAGCCAGGGAACTGGTTAGCTCCCCTTCCGCGGATCCAGATAGACGGCAAAACAGGCAAGTCCCACCTGTTACTCCAACAAATAGCAGTAGCTGCCAACTAACTCATAAGCACACCTGATGTTTTTCACAAGAGAAATGGGATAGGCTCCCAGGTGGGCTGAATGCATTCCCAGGAAAGATAAGCATGGCTAGCTCTTTGCTTGAAGATGATATGTTATGTGCAATAGAGAAGGGATAAGGGAAAGGGGGGGCAGGGCCATGCCTTTGGCTTGCAATTACCACAGCAGGACTGCAGTAGGAAGAACAACCAGCGTCCATGGGCTTGTCTTCCCCTGTGGTCTCCACGGCGCTCTGACTACACGATGCTAGATGCAGGTAACCATTCTTCATTTTTCTTTACTTTTTTAAATAAGATATCTATTATTTTAATATATTAGAAAAATACTTTTCCAGCTAATTAGAAGCCTCCAAAATGTCAAGATGACAGGTGGAACTAGTCGGCTGACTGAGCCACAGTGCATTCAAAGTGGCAAGTCTAGGTCTGGAGTTGCAAGAAAAAGACATTTATCCATGGGAAGGGTTTCTACAGATGGCTTTGTTTTTTCCCAACTATAAACAAAGAATTTGTTGACAAGAAGTTGAGTCCAAAATGAAAATGAGAACATAAACCCACAGACAAATTGGGACCTACCACTCTTTGAATTGATATTATTTAAAATCCACCTCCCCACACACACACCATGACAGTAAAATAACCACTGGGGGAAGGAAAAGAAACTCCTATAGCTTTTTGTCCACAGTTATAGTGTTGCTCAACTGGACTTGTTCCTGGAGCACTGGTTGGTGCTTGAATAGGCTATTTTGCTTGCAATCCAATAAGCAAGACTTCTTACTCTAATTCTTACTCTTATTCCAATATTGCTAATTTTAAAGAGGTGGTTGCAACATGACTATAAAAAGTTCAAGTTTTGGGGTAACCGGGAAGACTCACAGATACCTGAAATCCCCCTTTAGCCCTGCACCAACAGAATGAAATGCAGTTTAAGAAATATTCTTGATTCTCACAACTTAATCTAAAATTAAGGCTCAATTATCTCATTTTATGGATGACTTTCACATCAGTGAACAATTTCAACAAGACTTTTTGCCTTTTTTTTGGCTTGATGGGAGGCAGAAAATGATTATGGGTTTTAAGAAAGAAGCTGCAGCCTCCACCAGAAATTTGGCTTAAGAAGAGGTAAAGTGATATTCTGTGATACAAGTTTGTGAAGCAGCTCATCTTCTAGACAGAGCAAGTCCCTCAGGTCAAATACTTCCGGTAGGGTGGCATCATTCTGAAGTTTAAGCAGGGGCACTGAACCCAGAGAAAGATGGTCAGAGAATCCCATCCAAAATGGCTGCAGGGGACGGGGCAGCGGGAGGGACGCGGAGTCATGAGGCTGCATCGTGCTTGCGATCACAGCACCTGTGAGGTGCTCTGCAGTGAACCGCATCATTACAAAAGCACCTGCAGCCTGCTCACTGCTAAATGCTGCAGGTTTTCCCAGACATCTCTCTTACCTGTTGCACCTGTGGATAATTGCAGTCTCTCTTTGAAACCCTTTCCCTGATATTCTGTGGCCCTGTAATCCTGTCCCTTTTCCTTTATCTACTTTCCCTCTGGAAAAGAAATTCTGAGCTGCTCTAAGTGACAAGCGTGACTCAGCCCAGTTGAACCTGGCATGGGTTTGGTGGACTTGCTTTCTGAGCTGCAGGCCCACTCTGCTGCTAGAGACCTCTTAGATTTCTCCACCCGAATGTGTAACTTTCTTCTCAAATGCAAGGAATGACATTAGATCTCATGATCACCCTCGCCCAAGTCCCATTTTAGACATATGTTTGAGTAGAGCTGAAGCACTGGAATCAATCTTTACGTTGCTGTTCTCTGTTTAGTAATCACACACTTAGTCAAGCAAGTCTAAAAAGGAAGAGGCAGCAGAAGGGACAGTAGGTCAGCAAGAGCTCGCAAGAGGAAACAAGTTATGTAAGCAACTAGAAAGGGAGAGGGGAGAATCAAAATAAACCCATGTCCCTCAGTAGGTGGAGCAGAAAAAGTCCCCTCTAGGTGAACACCACTCTGCCTAGGTGCTTAGAAAATCACTCATCATTGTGACCACTGAATATGAAAATACCAGAAGATGAAAGAGTTACAACTTTTCAGTTCTTTTTGTACCCAAACCCCCTGGCACTACCTCATCACAACCCAATTTGGCAGAATTTCTCACTCAGAAATCACTCTAACCTGGCTTTAACCTGTGTCTCCACAGACACGAGAAGCAAGAGAAGATAAAAATAGAGGAAGAAAATTCCACCCCTAGTAATCCTGGAGGTACAAAAAGACATGTGAGGTCCACTGGATGTAGAAAGTAGTGAGAAATCGCAGGAAAGGACCCATGGACAAATGGGGGAAAGCTGGGAAGGAGAATCAGTTGGAAAATTCAGGCTTGATCAAGTAGATTAGAACTCAGCGGTTAGGAGAAAAGTGCACAGCTCCTCCGATATTCTGAGGGGAGCGCCTGATACCACGAGTGTGGCAGGACTCGCCTGCTTCTCTTTTGTGACTCACCTTGCTGAGTGCTGTGTTATTGCCCTCCTCTTATAAATGCATTTTAAATAATGAAAAGGAATTTCCAGAAAATATCTGTATTTAATAAAAGCAAAGATAAATAGTACTATGAAACAAACTTCAATAGAGCATCATTCCAAAGTGCAGCTCTCGGCCCTTATGACAAACTCTAGCTCCAGTGATAGCTACAGGACCTCTGCCTGGTTGCCTTTCTCCTCCCTTTATGTTGACATAGGGGATTCCATTTTCTTACCTACTCCCTAAGCTTGCTTTCTTAATTTTTGGTCCCCTTAATTCCTAAAAATCTACCTACTGATCCATCAGCTTGACTTTTGTCTAAGTTCACAGGAAAGCTGGTCACTACCCCACAGGCAGCTCTCTCCCATGAGTGCTGTTGAACAGTAGTCCAGCTAGCAGGTGAAAAGAAACATAAAAAGCAGTCTTGCCGACCCAGCCAGCCTTTGTGCCTGCAGAGGAGGGAGGAAGAGCTTCTCCGGGCTGGTCTCACGGAGTAAAAGGGCTTTCTGGAGAAACACTTCTTGCCTTTTCTGGCCTTCATCCTCCATTCTACATTTCTCCTAAGACAGAAGGGCTGCACCAGTGTGCTGCTGTTGAACAGGGTAGAGGACTCAAGAATCTGCATAGGTGGACACGCTTAGTACTGAAATCTGGAAGCTTGGAGGCATGGCTCAAGTATGGCCAGGATTTGTGTACTTCAAGCCATCAGAAGTCTTTTGGACAGATCTGTGAGTTTGTGTGTACTTCCGTGGCCTTTAATGTTTACAAGCCTCAAAAACTGGCTTTCCTGGGGACCTCAGGGTGTGTTTGCCAAACTGTATGCAAGCAAGTGACCCAAGCTGAGAGAAGCCTGGTTTAACAGTGATGATTCAGCACCTGTCCCTGAACCTCACCCTCCCCCAACCTCTACCACCAGCCTGGTGTCTTGATACAATTGGGCTGAAAGCCATGTCTTTGGCCAAGTCTTGTCTGTTCAGTTGTCTAGAACCAATTTCTCTTGTTAACCCTTGAATGAATTTAAAAACTGACTTTGTTTAGAAAACGAACCCCAATGTCTTAATGTCTTGGTTCCACCTTCAATTTTCAACTTAATTCAATACCTAGAGTTTGCAGGGACCTTATTCATTTCAGATTTGTCAGTTTTCTACCTGAGAAAAATTGAGGTGGTAGAAGGAGCAAGGACAAGCATACACGCTTTGGAAATAATGCCCACTTGGCAGTGCTAGTGGGACACATACACACACACACATACACACACACAAGCTGAGTGCAACTGACTCACCGCAGATAATTGCCACAGCTTCTGCAGATGACAACAGAGCTATCATACAGAGCATCTGTAGCAGGTGGTTGACCACGAGTTTATTGTCCCCACTCAGAAGTACAAAGGGAAAAGCCAGATATTGAGATATTAGTTTATTGCCTGAGGACATGAGAAGGAGAAAAAAATGGATTAGAGGAACCAGAAGTCTGGTTGAATGTTATATGGACAGATCCCATGCTCCAGAGAGACATCCTCAAGAGGCTTTGCTCATTACAAACCATCTTCCCAGACTGGCAGGCCCTAGAGGTCATCTCGGTTCAGTCAGCCAAAGGGAAGCCTGTTTAGCCTTTCTGGGGGATTTCCATCTAATGCAATTATTGGGGCAAATAACTGACAAGATGGTACCATAATATATTCTTAAGGATTAAAATTGGCCCAACTATGGTATCTACTGATGATTCAGTATTATTTCCTCTTTTACTCAAAGGAAAAGGTACCTTCTCATTATATTCTATACAATCTTTATTTTAAAAAGAAAGCTTTTATTTAATGAATACAAATATCCTAAGCACAGCTTCAGAAATATAGTGGTTATTCTCTCCATTTCTGCCTTCCGACCCCCACTCCTGTCCCACCTCCATCCCATTCTTCATTAAAATTCGTTTTTACAGTATTCTGGCCTCAGAATCAGCCCCTAAGGCATTCAAATCTGGCTAAAAAGCCCATGAGAGTATTTCAGACATGGAAAGCCAAGACACTCTGTCGCAAAAAAAAAAAAAAAAAAAAAAAAAAAAAAAGGACCTAAATGAAAGATGTCTGTGAGTGAGTTGAGTGAGATCCCAATGGAAAGAACAGGCCATAAAAGGAGGTACCTTTCTCTGAAGGGAGGAGAGAACTTTCACTTTGACTATGACCTTATCTAAATAAGGTCGGAGTTTATGGATGGACTCAAGAGGCTTCCATAGCATTGGCAGCTCATGACAAGTGCCTCTGATTACTGATGTCATAAATAAGAGTGCCAGTTGTGAAATCAATAACAGGAGTCACCGTGCACTTACTTCCCATGTAGGACCTCTGCCCTTAATGTGTTGTACTATGAGAATTAATGGCAAAACTTCTACTCAAACAGTACTCTATACTTTGTGTGTCTTTGTGGGTGCAATCTGTTGAAATCTACTTAGTATATACTAAGTTGATCTTCTGTATATAAAGATAATTGAAAAACAATCTTGATGAAGAATTGGATGGGAGAGGGAATGGAAGATGGCATGGTTGCTGGTGGAAGGGTGGTTATATGGGGGGAAAGCTACTATAATCCAAAAGTTGTACTTTGGAAATTTATTAAATAAAAGTTAAAGAAAAACAATTGAATAAGTAAAAAAAAATTCAGAATGCTGTTGAGGGTGTTTGTCACTCTATGAGCCTGCTGTGTGGCCTGCTTCCCATGTTGGAACACTCTCTCCTTTTTAATTCTTTCTATTGTTTTTACCAGACACTTGGTCTTTATTATGTCATCCCTTTGATACTTAATCCTATCTATATATTATATTTCTCCCCTTCCCCCACTCATCCCCAGGGAAGGTTTATCTTTATCATTTAAATTTTTCTTCAGGAATTTATTGGTATATTAGAGTCTCAGGGTCACAGCAAATGCACAATAATTATTACAACAGAATTTTCATCAGTTCTCATATTAATACAAAGAAAGCCCATGCAGCTCATATATATAATTCTTAGAATATTATAATCCACCTTCCTATTTTTGAGATAACATATTTTAAATTTATATAACAGTCAAAGACCTAATGTTCCACTAAATAAGGAGTTCAAATAAAAATAAATACTGTAGTTCAGCAGGAATATAGGCAAGTGTTATGAACAATAATCAATTCAAAAGATGACCATTTCTCATAAAATAATCAAAGGTCATTACAACTATAGTAGTATATCATTCTTAACCATTGGTTTGGAAAGATATAAACGAAGTTTGAAAAATTGCATTTGCAGCCCTACTGACACACACGGAAATTTTTTTTTCTTCTTTTTTTAAATTTTAGCTCCCACATATAAGGGAGAACATGTAGTATTTGTCTTTCTGTGTCTGGCTTATTTCACTCAACATGACGTCCTCCAGCTTCATCATTGTAATGCAAATGGTAGAATTTCATTCTTTTTATAGATCAATATTATTCTAGTATATGTGTGTTTATGTGTATATTCTATATACACATATGTGTATATCATGTGGGTGTATAGATGTGTTTTCTGTATCCATTCATCTGATGATGGACACCTTGTTGAGTCCATATTTTGGTAGCTGTAAACAGTGCTTCTATAAACTTGGTGCTGTAGGTATCTCATTGACACAATGTGTTCATGTCTTTTGGGAATATATTCAGTAGTGGGATTGCTGGATCATATGACAAGTCTATTTCTAATTTTTTTAAAAATACACTCTTCTCCACAGTGGCTGCACTAATTTACATTTCTACCAGTGGTGTATAAGAGTTGCCCTTTCTCCACATCCTTGAGAGTATTTGTCACTCTTTGTCTTTTGGGTAATAGCTATTCTGATAGGAGTGGGATTATATCTCATTTGTTGTTTTAAATGCAAATCCCTGATGGTTTATGATGTCGAGCATTTTTTCATATATTGGCCATTTGTATTTCTTCTTCAGAAAACTATTGAAGTCTTTGGCCAGTTTCTTAACTGGATTGGTTGATTTTGTTGTTGAGGGTTTTTTTTTAAAACAGTTTCAATGTGTTTTTGGTTGTTATTGAAGGTATTTATTTAATAAATACAAATTTCATTGTACAGCTTTTAGGGGTATAGTGTTTCTTGCCCCCATTCCCGCCTTCCCACTGCCACTCCCATCCCACCTCCCACTCCTTCTCCCATTCAAGTTTTCCATTAAGATTCATTTTTAATTAACTTTACATACAGAAGACCAACTGTATACTAAGTAGAGATTTCAACTATTTGCACCCACACAGACACACAAAGTATAAAGTACAGTTTGAAGACAAATTTTACTGTTGATTCTCATAATACACCTCATTAAGAACAGAGGTCCAACATGTGCAGCAAGTGCACAGTGACTCCTCTTGTTGATTTAACAAGTGGCACTCTTATTTACGACGTCAGTGACCACCTGAGGCTCTTGACATGAGCTGCCAATGCTATGGAAGCCTTTTGAGTCCACAAACTCCATCAGTTTTTAGACAGGGCCATATGCAAAGTGGAATTTCTCTCTTCCCTTCAGAGAAAAGTACATCCTTCTTTAATGGTCCCTTCTTTCCACTGGCGTCTTACTCGCAGAGATCCTTCATGCAGAAACATTTTTGCCACTATGTCTTTGCTTTCTATACCTGAAATGCTCTCATGGGCTTTTCAGCCAGATTCAAATGCCTCAAGGTCAGAGTGCTGTTTGGGGGTGTTTGTCATTCTAGGAGTCTGCTGTATAGACTGTTTCCCATGTTGTAACTTTCTCTCCTTAGTAATTCTATCTATTGTTATTCCCAGTCACTTGGTCTTATTTATGTGACCCCTTTGACTTATGGCCCTGTCAATATGATCATTTCCATACTTAATATAATCACTTTATCACATAAGATGGGATTAGTATCACCCAGCTAAATGTGATCTGGAGTCCCATGGCAAGCTTTTAGCTTCAGCTTTAGGGGTATGTCTGTGGGAATGTGTACCAATCTATACAGTTTTTTTTTTCTTTTGCCAACATTTTAAGATACTTGGGTCTAAGTTCTTTTTTTGCCATTAGTCTGAAATACCTCTTTGTTGTTGTTAAACTCAATTTTGGTTCAAAATCACAGTTGATTCATAAATGTGCAGTGAGTTATTGTCACCTGATTCCATTCTGAAAATTGTTGAAATCAGTGTGGCTACTACTAGCTGTCTGGGAGATTTGAAAGATGCAGAAAGAAGTGAGAGAGGGAGGGAAATCGCAAAGGAGAAGGTGGAGGGAGTGATCACACATTATTCTGAGTACTCTGCACTCACCAGGGGCACAGACAAAAAAGAAGACTCCTTAGGAGGGTGGGGCTTGGGGAAAGCGGGCGGGGCTTGGGGAAAGCAGGCAGGCCAGCAACTACTAAGGGTGAAGGGAGCTGAGGCAGCCAGGGCAGGGCAGCTCAAACGGCCACACTGTTCACAATGCTGGGGCGCAGGTACTCACAGGGTATGTCCAGCTTTTCATTCCGGACCCCTCTCTTTCCCACTCTTTTTGTTTTTAAACTGGTTTCTTTTTCAATTGGTTTATGTTGCTCCCCCTCTTCGTGGAGGAGCAACACAGGACCCTGCGCTGTTCCTTCGTCTGCTCGGCCCTTCCCGGGTTTGCTGCTGGTTCTTCCCGGGTTGGCTACCGTCCCTTCCACCTCCGTGGAAGGGCGGTTCCCCCTGCCACTTTCCCCACTTCCGCAGGGGAGCGGCACACCGCCGGCCGGCTCTCTCGGGGGCTGCTCAGATGTTCCTCAGGTGTTCCCCTTAGATGTTCCTGGTGCATGTTGTCTCTCTCCTCCTTTATAGTCCTCTTCCACCAATCCCAACTCTGCTACCCACACACCGAGTACGCTGCTCTCCTCCAATCAGGAGTAGGTCCTACAGTTTATTGGTTGAACTGGAGGCAGCTGTGTAGAAGCTGTTTCCCTTCTCAGCGCCATATTGTGGGATAGCAGATGCATAGAATAAGTCTTAATTCCAGTAACTTAGTCTAGTCCGAGTTGCTCCCCACAGTTTAATATATCTATGATTAATTCTATGTTAAGTAAGGAGTTCAACCAATGGTATTAAGTAGAGGAAAAAAAGAATAAAAGTAAATAAAATAATAAACCGTTCCTCAACAGACAAGACAAGGGCTGTTCAAGTAATTGCTTCTCATAGTGTGTGACTATTACTTCTACAGGTTTCCTTTAGGTGCTCTGTTAGTTGTCACATATCAGGGAGAACATATAGTATTTGTCCCTTTGGGACTGGCTTATTTCATTAAGTATGATATTTTCCAGATCATCCATTTAGCAGTAAATAACTGTATTTCATTTTATAACTGCTATGTAGTATCCATATAGTACATATCCCATAATTTCTTTATCCAGTCTTCCTTTGATGGGCATTTAGGTGGATTCCATATCTTGGCTATTGTGAATTGAGCTGCAATAAACATGGAGATGCAAATAACTCTTTTATTTGCTGATTTCATTTCCTTTGGGTAAATTCTGCGGAGTGGGATGGCTGGGTCATATGGTAGGACTAGATTCAGATTTCTGAGGTATCTCCAAACTGTCTTCCATAGTGGCTTTACCAGTTTGCATTCCCACCAGCAGTGGAATAGGGTACCTTTTTCCCCACATCTTCACCAGCATTTATTGTTTGTTGATTTCTATATGAAAGCCATTCTAACTGGTGTGAGGTGAAACCTCATTGTGGTTGTGATTTGCATTTCCCTGAAGGCTATGGATCCTGAGCATTTTTTCATGTGCCTATAGGCCATTTGTATTTCCTTTTTTGAGAAATGTCTGTGTAAGTCCTTTGCCCACTTCTTGACCAGATTTTTTGCTTTGCTATTGTTGAGTGTTTTTGATCACTTTATATATTCTGGTTATTAATCCTTTATCAGTTGCATAGTTTGCAAATAATTTTTCCCATTCTGTTGGTTGCCTCTTTACTTTTCTGACTGTTTCTTTTGCTGTACAGAAGCTTGTCAATTTGATGCAATCCCATTTGTTAATCTTGGTTTTTATTGCCTGTGTCTCTGAGTTTTTTTCCAGGAACTCTGTGTCTAGGCCAACATCTTGCAGGGTTTCCCCAATGCTCTCTAGTAATTTGATGGTGTCGGGTCGTAGATTTAAGTCTTTTGTCCCGGCAGGCACTGCAACTGGGCTAATCCTCCACCTGCCGCACTGGTACTCTGGGTTCTAGTCCTGTTTGGGGCACCGGTCCTGACCCGGTTGTTCCTCTTCCAGTCCAGCTCTCTGCTGTGGCCCAGGAAGGCAGTGGAGGATGGCCTAAGTGCTTGGGCCCTGTACCTGCATGGGAGACCAGGAGAAGACACCTGGCTCCTGGCTTCAGATCGGCACATCACACTGGCTATAGTGGCCATCTGGGGGGTGAACCAATGGAAGGAAGAACTTTCTCTCTGTCTCTCTCTCTCACTGTCCACTCTGTCTGTCAAAAAAAAAGTCTTTTGTCCATTTATAATGGTTTTTTGTGTAAGTTATAAGGTAGGGGTCTTGCTTCATATTTCTGCATGTGGAAATCCAGTTTTCCCAGGACCATTTGTTGAAGAGACTGTCCTTGCTCCAGAGAATGGTTTTAGCTCCTTGGTTGAAAATAAGTTGGATGTAGATGGCTGGATAGATTTCTGGCATTTCTTTCTGTTCCATTGGTCTATCTATCTCTTTTTGTACCAGTACCAGGCTGTTTTGATTATAACTGCCTTGTAGTATTTCTTGAAATCTGGTATTGTTATGCCTCTGGCTGTATTTTTGTTGTATAAGATTGCTTTAGCTATCCGAGGCCTCTTGTGTTTCCAGATGAATTTCAGCATCATTTTTTCTAGATCTAAGAATGTCTTTGGTATTTTGATTGGTATTGCATTGAAGCTGTAAATTATTTTCAGGAGAATGGACATTTTGATGATATTGATTCTTCTAATCTATGAACATGGAAGGTTTTTTTCCATTTTTTTTATGTCTTCTATTTCTTTGAGTTTTGTAATTCTCATCATAGAACTTTACCCTGCCTTGGCCGGTGCCACGGCTCACTAGGCTAATCCTCCGCCTGTGTCACTGGTACTCTGGGTTCTAGTCCCAGTTGGGGCACTGGTTCTGTCCCAGTTGCTCCTTTTCCAGTCCAGCTCCTTACTGTGGCCAAGGAAAGCAGTGGAGGATGGCCTAAGTGCTTGGGCCCTATACCCACATGGGAGACCAGGAGGAAGCACCTGGCTCCTGGCTTCGGATTGGTGCAGCGCGCCGGCCATAGCGACAATTTGGGGGTTGAACCAACAGAAAGAAGACCTTTCTCTCTGTCTCTCCCTCTCTCACTGTCTAACTCTGCCTGTCAAAAAAAAAAAAAAAAAAAAAAAAGAAAAAAAAAACTTTACCCTGTGTCGCTCCCCGTCTTCATGGAGGAACGACACTAAACCCTGCCTAGGCTTCATATCCGAGTCACGGCACCATTATGTCGCTCCCCCTCTTCGTGGAGGAACGACACAGGACCCTGCGCTGTTCTTTTGTCTGCTCGGCCCTCCCCGGGTTTGCTGCTGGTTCTTCCCGGGTTGGCTGCCGTCCCTTCCACCTTCGTGGAAGGGCGGTTCCCCCTGCCACTTTCCCCACTTCCGCAGGGGAGCGGCACACCGCCGGCCGGCTCTCTCGGGGGCTGCACAGGTGTTCCTTCAGATAGATGTTCCTGGTGCATGTTGTCTCTCTCCTCCTTTATAGTCCTCTTCCACCAATCCCAACTCTGCTACCCACACACCGAGTACGCTGCTCTCCTCCAATCAGGAGCAGGTCCTACAGTTTATTGGTTGAACTGGAAGCAGCTGTGTAGAAGCTGTTTCTCCCTTCTCAGCGCCATATTGTGGGATAGCAGATGCATAGAGTAAATCTTAATTCCAGTAACTTAGTCTAGTCCGAGTTGCTCCCAGTTGCTCCCCACAACCCTGCCTTAAAGTTCATGTGGTGGTGGTGGGAAATTATTCTGAAATATTGCAATCCTTGTTTCCAGGTGGGAGGTGGGTAAGGTGGCCCTACAATTGATGGGCGTGCACATGGAAGGCAAATACTATAGCACCATGTTTACATTTGGAGATGTAAACAGACAATATGGCTTCTCCTTGCTGGCTGCAAGTCCAGTTGGGGGAATGGGGAGATGTGGGTGTCCAGGGGTATGCTGAATTCTCCATCTTCTCCCCTGTTCTTCCCTCTTGAATTTTCAAACAGTTCACTTGGCTCTCCCACCCACTGCTAACTACAGCTCCGTTGACTCGAGACCTCACGTCTCACTTGTTCTGCCTGGGGAGGGGGAGGGCATGATATCAGTCACCCTGTTTGGCTTCTCCACCACACCTCTGCTGTGACTCAGTGACTCTTTGCTCCCTCTGTGTGGTCCTGTTCAGTCTCTGCTGGGCTCCTGGGCTTTTCTGCTCAAATCTATCATGGCTCTGTTGCCAGCCTGTATCCCTTTCCTTATTTTTTTTTTTTTTTGACAGGCAGAGTGGACAGTGAGAGAGAGAGACAGAGAGAAAGGTCTTCCTTTGCCATTGGTTCACCCTCCAATGGCCACCGCGGCCGGCGCACTGTGGCCGGCGCACCGCGCTGATCCGAAGGCAGGAGCCAGGTACTTATCCTGGTCTCCCATGGGGTGCAGGGCCCAAGGACTTGGGCCATCCTCCACTGCACTCCCTGACCACAGCAGAGAGCTGGCCTGGAAGAGGGGCAACCGGGACAGAAGCCAGTGCCCCGACCGGGACTAGAACCCAGTGTGCCGGCGCCGCATGGCGGAGGATTAGCCTAGTGAGCCGAGGCGCCGGCCTATCCCTTTCCTTATTAACTATCTATTTCCCTCCCTGAGACTCAGAATGTCTTGTTGCTATACCACCATCATGGCTCTTCCCTCTGTTGAGTTTTTTTGAGTAGCTTATATACTCTGGATATTGGTCCTCTTTTGGGTTGGTAGCTTTCAAATATTCGTTGGAAGTCTCTTCACCCTTGATTCTTTGCCATGTGGAAGCTTCTGAGTTTGATTTAATACCATTTGTCTAGTTTTACTTTTGTTCCCGGTGTTTTGGGAGTCTTATCCAAGAAGCCATCCCTCATACCAGTGTCTTAAATTATTTCCCCTAAATTTTCTTCTATTAACTTCACAGTCTTCGATCTTAAATTTTCATTTTTGATCCATCTTGAGTAGACTTTTGTGTTTGGTGAGATGTAGGAATCTAATTTCATTCTTCTACAGAACCATTTATTGAAGAGATTATCTTTTCTCCAATGTGAGGTCCGGGAATTTTTTTCAAAAATCATTTGGGGACTGGAACTGTGGCATAGTGGGCTAAGCCTCTGTCTGTGGTGCCCACATCCCTTATGGGAGCTTGTTGGTGTCCTGGCTGTTCCTCTTCCAATCGAGCTCTCTGCTTATGGCCTAGGAAAGCAGCAGAGGATGGCCAAGTCCTTGGGCTCCTACACCCACATGGGAAAACTGGAAGAAGATCCTGGCTCCTGGCTCCAGATCAGCCAGCTCTAGCCATTGCAGCCATTTAGGGAGTGAACTAGTGGATGGAAGAACTCTCCGTCTTTCCCTCTCACCATAACTCCACCTCTCAAATAAACAAAATATTAAAAAAAAAAAACAGCTGGCTGTATGCACCTGGATTAATTTCTGGAATCTCTATTCTATCCCATTGATCTATGTTCCAGCTTTTATTCCAGTAATATGTTGTTTTAATTACTATGCTTTGTAATATGCTTTGAAGTCAGCCATTATTATGACTCCAACTTGATTTTCTTTCCCTGCCTCAGGCTTGCTTTGTCTACTCTGAGTCTTTTGTGATTCCATGTGAATTTTAGGATTTTTTAATTCTGTAAAGAACGCCACTATTGCATTGATAGGAATTACATCCATTGTCATTTATGTAGTATAGATGTTTTAGTTATATTAATTCATGAGCATATTTTTGTGTCCTTGATGATTTATTTCAGCAATATTTTTATTATAGAGTATTTAACTTCTTTGATTTACTTTTTTCTAAATATTTTATTTTCATGACTATTGTCAGTGGGATTTCTTTTCTTGACTTCACTTTATGTGAGTCCATCCCTATTATATATTAAAAAAAAGGGTTTTGTGCATGTTTATTTTGTAGCCTGCAAATTTACTGGGTTGGCTTATCAGTTCTAACAGCTTGTTGGTGATATGTGTAGGTTTTCCATGTACAACATTATGTCATCTGCAAACATGTATATTTTGACTTCCTCTTTTCCAATTTTGATGCCCTTTATTTTTCTCCTCTCTAATTTCTTTTTTTAAAAGATTTTTTATTTACTTGAGAGGTAGAGTTACAGAAAGTGAGAGGGAGATACAGAGAGAAAGGTCTTCCATCCATTGGTTCACTCCCCAAATGGCTGCAATGGCTGGGTCTTTGCCAATCTGAAGCTAGGAACCAGGTGCCTCTTCCCAGTCTCCCATGTGGGTGCAGGGGCCCAAGGACTTGGGCCATCTTCTATTGCTTTCCCAAGCCACAGCAGAGAACTAGATTGAAAGAGGAGCAGCCGGGACTAGAACCAGCACCCATATGGGGTGCTGGCACCACAGGTGGAGGATTAACCTACTGTGCCACGGAGCCGGCCATGATCTAATTTCTATTCCTAACACATCCAGTACTATGTTGAATTACTGTGGTGAAAGTGGACATTGCTGGCTTATTCCAAATCTGATGGGAAATGCTTTCAGCTTTTTGTCATTCAGTATGATATTGGTTGTTGATTCATCATATATACTTTTATAATCTTTAGGTAAGTTCATTCTATGCCTAATTTGTGGAGGGTTTAGATCATGAAGGGATATTTAATCTTATCAAATATTTTCTCAACATACATAGAGATGATCACATTATTTTTGTTCTTCATTCTGTTGATGTGATTTATGATATTTATTGATTTCTGAATGTTGAAACACACTTGCATCTCTGGGATAAATCCCACTTGGTTGTGACATAAGATCCTTTTGAGATGGTTTTGGATTTAGTTTCCTATTATTTTGTTGATAATTTTTGCATCTATGTTAGTCAAGGATATAGGTCTGTAGTTTTTTTATTGTCTCTTTGTTTGGTATCAGAGTGATGATGGCCTCATTATGAGTTGGACAGAGTTCCATGCTGTTCATTATTTTGAAAGAGTTTGAAAAGTACTGGTTTTAGTTCCTCTTTAAATGTTTTGTAGGCTTTAGTAGTTAAAGTCATCAGGTCCTATATTTTTCCTTAATGCAGGGATTAATTACTACTTCAATGTCATTGTTTATTATGTGTTTGTTTAGATTTCCTATGTCATCTTGATAACTTAATCTAGGTAGGCTATAGGTATAACCTAAAATAATGTATATTATATAATATATATATATATAATTCTTTAATCTACTGTTTATTCAGGACCATGTTGTTCAGTCTCCATGTGTTTGCATGTGCTCTAGGGATTCCTGAGTTGCTAATTTCCAGCTTCATTCCATGGTGGTCTGAGAAGATGCATGATGTGATATCGATTCTTTTGAATTGCTGAGAATTGCTTTATGGCCTAGTATGTGGTCAGTCCTAGAGTAGGTTCCATGTACTGCTGAGAAGAATGTGTATTCTGTAAGTATAGGATGAAAAGTTCTGTAGATATCTGTGAGATCCATTTGGTCTATAGTGTCAATTAAATCTGCTGTTTCCTTGTTGATCTTCTGTCCTGTTGATCTGTCTATTTCTGAGAGTGGAGTATTGAAGTCCCCCAATACTATTGTATTGGAGTCTAAGTCTCCCTTTAAGTCCCTTAACATATCTTTTAAATAACCTAGTGCCCTGTAATTAGGTGCATATATGTTTATAATAATTACATCTTCCTGTTGAATTGATCCCTTAATCATTATATAGTGCCCCTCTTTGTCTCTTTTAACAGTTTTTGTGTTAAAGTTTATTTTGTCTGATATTAAGATGGCTATGCCAGCTCTTTTTTCATTTCTGTTGGCATGGAATATCTTTTTCCAACCTTTCACTTTCAGTCTGCATGCATCTTTGTTGGAAAGATGTGTTTCTTGTAAGCAGCAAATATATGGGTTTTGGTTTTAAATCCATTCAGCCAGTCTGTGCCTTTTAACTAAAGAGTTGAGGCCATTTACATTCAATGTGACTATTGATAAGTAGTGACTTTGCCCTGCCATTTTCACAAAGATATTTCTAATACATGCTTTGAACTTCCTGTGTTCTTTTACTGGGAGATTTTCTTCCTTTACCTTCTTTTGTATTGATGGCCGTGTTTCTGTGTGTAACACATCTTTAAGTATCTTTTGCAGGGCTGGACGAGTAGTGACAAATTCTTTCAATTTCTGTTTGCTATGAAAGGTCTTTATTTCACCTTCATTCACAAGTGAGAGCTTTGCAGGATATAATATTCTGAGATGGCAGTTTTTTTCTCTTAGTACTTGGGCTATATCTCGCCATTCCCTCCTAACCTTGTAGGGTTTCTGATGAGAAGTCTGCTGTGAGTCTAATTGGAGATCCTCTGAGAGTAATCTGACATTTCTGTCTTGCACATTTTAGAATCGTTCCTTATGTTTCACTGTGCTAAGTCTGATTACAATGTGTTGTGGTGAGGATCTCTTTTGGTCATGTTTATTAGGGGTTCTATGTGCTTCCTGTACTTGGATGTCTCTTTCCTTCCCCAAACCCAGGAAGTTTTCTGCTAGTATCTCATTAAAAAGGCCTTCTAATCCTTTCTCTCTTTCCATGCCTTCAGGAACTCCTAGAACCCAAATGTTGGGTTTTTTAATAGTATCCTGTAGATTCCAAAAAATATTCTTTAGATTTCTAATTTCCTCTTCTTTGGTTTGACTGTATACTTTCCCATGCTCTGTCTTCTAAGTCCAGTATTCTTTCTTCTGCCTCACTGATTCTGATTTTTAAGGCTCTCAAAGGTGTTTTTCATTTGTTCTATTGAATTCTTCATTTCATTTTTATTTCTCTTCAAAAAAAAAAAAGAAGACCTAAATGAAAGATCTCTGCGAGTGAGATCCCAGTGGAAAGAATGGGGTCATCAAAGAAAGAGGTACCTTTCTCTGAAGGGAGGAGAGAACTTCCACTTTGACTATGACCCTGTCAGAATAAGATCGACGTCATCGAACTCAAAAGGCTTCCATAGCCTAGGCAACTCATGACTAGAGCCTAGGGAGATTACTGATGACATAAACAAGAGTGTCAAATTGTGAAGTCAACAACAGGAGTCACTGTGTACTTACTTTTCATGTGGGATCTGTCCTTAATGTGTTGTCCAATGTGAAGTAATGCTATAACTAGTACTGAAACAGTATTTTATACTTGGTGTTTCTGTGTGGGTGCAAACTGATGAAATATTTACTTAATATATACTAAATTGATCTTCAGTATATAAAGATAATTGAAAATGAATCTTGATGTGAATGGAATGGGAGAGGGAGCAGGAGATGGGAGGGGTGTGAGTGAGAGGGAAATTATGGGGGGGGGAAGCCATTGTAATCCATAAACTGTACTTTGGAAATTTATATTTACTGAATAAAAGTTTAAAAAAATCTCGATTTCATGTTCTAGTAAATTCCTCATTTTATTTTGATTTCCTCCTTAAGATTTCATTTTCATAAGAGAGATTTTCTGTCCTGTTCTGTACGGATTTCTGTAGTTCATGCATTTGTTTTTGATAACTTCTAAATGTTCTTATCATAAATTTAAATCAAACTGTAAAAAGAGACAAAGAAGGACTCTATATATTAACAAAAGTATTGATTCAGGAAAATGATATAACAATCATAAATACATATAGATTCAACATAAGCCCCCCTAGATATAAAAAGCAAATACTGTTATACCTAAAGGGAGATATGGACTGAATACAATAATAGTGAGTTACTACAATATCAATGGAAAGCTAATCTAGACAGAAATTCAACAAAGATACATCAGAGTAGAGCCAAACTATCAAGCAAATTGTCCTAACAGACATTTAAAGAACATTTCACCTAGCTACAGAATATACATTCTTCTCATCAGCACATGGAACATTTTCCAGGGTAGACTACATATTAGTCCATAAACCAGGTGCTTCCTCCTGGTCTCCCATGTGGGTACAGGCACCCAAGGACTTGGGCCATCCTCCACTGCCTTCCCGGGCCACAGCAGAGAGCTGGAGTAGAAGAGGAGCAACCAGGACAGAATCTGGCACCCCAACCGAGACTAGAACTTGAGTGCCAGTGCCGCAGGCAGAGGATTAGCCTAGTGAGCTGCAGTGCTGGCTTAGATTGGGGTATTTTTAACTATTATTTCATTAAGAACATACTTTCGGCATCTTTCCTTCTGATCTGCTTCAGGAATCCATGTAACTTTCTTCATTCTTTTTAGTCTTTTCTCTTTATTTTTACTTGATTAGATATTTCAGTATCTTATCTTCTGCATCAGAAATTCTTTCATCTATTTGGTCGATTCTGTTGTTAAATTTCTACTTGGTTCTTCTTAATCATTTTACTCATTGATTTCCTCATTGGTTTAAGTTGTCTATCTGTAGTCTCTTGTATCACATTGGGTTTCCTTACTGTCATTATTTTGAATTCTGTTTCTGACATTTCAGGGATTTTCTTCAGATCAGGATCTAATTCTACAGAACTATTGTGTTCTTTTGGAGTTTTCATGTTACCTTGCTTCTTAATGTTTCCTATTTCCTTATGTTGACATACATGATTCTGGTGAGAGTGTCTTCTTTATTGAGTAGGTTTTATTGGAAGAATTTATGTTTTAGATGGAATGCAGGGTATCACTTGACTCTGTGGCTTTGACTTTGGTTCTAGGTGAGGCCTGAAGTGTAGCCTCTGAGTGATTTCTTTTGTTTAATCAATGTCAATTGTGTCTAGAAACAACACAGATGTCTAGTCTGCTCCAGTTCATAAGAATAGAAGTGTGTCTTTGAATATGATCTTCCCAGAGTGCATATCTTTAGTCCCCAGAGGGTTTTTTGTGTCCGTTTCAACAGGGTTTTTGTTAGCCAGGCCTTATTGTTGGTACTGAATACACGAATGGGGCTGTCTCCTTGTCCATTTGGCAAGTCTGAGTGATGCTGGGGCTGTGGCATCCATAGTTGTGACTCTAGGACTGTGTCAGGTGGGTGGGCCTTTCCTCAAGTCATGCTAGGAGAGTAGTGTTGGGCCTTATAACACCAACAGCCATAGTCTCAGGACTGGGGGATGTGAACTGAATTTGGCTCCTGTGTCGCTCCCCCTCTTCGTGGAGGAACGACACAGGACCCTGCACTGTTCTTTCATCTGCTCGGCCCTCCCCGGGTTTGCTGCTGGTTCTTCCCGGGTTGGCTACCGACCCTTCCACCTCCGTGGAAGGGCGGTTCCCCCTAGCCACTTTCCCCACTTCCGCGGGGGAGCGGCACACCGCCGGCTGGCTCTCTCAGGGGCTGCACAGGTGTTCCTTCAGATAGATGTTCCCCTTAGATGTTCCTGGTGCATGTTAGCTCTCTCCTCCTTTATAGTCCTTTTCCACCAATCCCAACTCTGCTACCCACATGCCGAGTACGCTGCTCTCCTCCAATCAGGAGCAGCTCCTGCTGCTTATTGGTTGAACTGGAGGCAGCTGTGTAGAAGCTGTTTCTTCCTCTCCCAGCGCCATATTGTGGGAGAGTAGATGCATAGAATAAGTCTTAATTCCAGTAACTTAGTCTAGTCCGAGTTGCTCCCCACACTCCTGTCCTACAGAATGATGACGAGGTACACAAGAAATTTTGCCCTGGCAGGATGGGTCCAGAGAGGTGAAATGCCCACAGGTTATTCCCACGGTTCTACCAGGTAGATTTCAGTGGGTTTGAGATAATTAATACTGATTGTTACAGTCCTACTTTTACAGGGTATGGTGGGATCATTACCCAGATCTCCCAGGGTGGAAGCCTGGTGTTTGTAGGTAGTAGTAGCCGCCTGCCTGAAACAAAGTAGTGCACATAGAGTCTTCCAGCTACTGCAAGTGAGCGAAAATTATGCCAAAGATTATAATAGCAACATCAATTGTTCCAGTTCCACAAGCCACAGATGAATCTGCCCCCAGGTCTCACAAGGCATGCAAGGGTGTTGCTGAGGTTTGGGCCCAGTGTTGCCACCACCATGAACTAAGAGGTATGGAGGGGACATCCTCAGATTGGGTCTAGATTTCCTACAGGCTGCTGGTGCTTCTAGCTTCAAGAACCTGAGAAGAACCCACTGGACCATGTAAAGTTAATGAGTAAAGTTCCAGGATTTATGCCCAAAACTCCCACATTTGCAGGATGCAGGAGGTCTGCTCTCCACCCTGCAAGTTGGCCTGATTCTGGTTCAGGTCACTTGTGGTAGCAGCAGAACAGGTATTAGCTGCATGATTCTACATAGCCAACCAAATCTGGTGCTCTGCAAGGATTGGGAAGGGAAATGAGGCAATGTGCCTTACCTTCTCAGAGCCAAGTAAGGACAGCAAATCTTAATGCTCTCCGAACTTGTCACATTGGACACAACTGACTATTCCTAAATCAGTTTGTGCAGTCAGATCAATCGTTGCTGACCTTTATTCATTCTGAACCAGGCACAGGTGCCCTATTCTTTGTCCTGATGTCCAGCTCTTAGCTAATCCTGCAGCATGACAACCATCTGGTTCTATTCACAGTACCTTCCACCCAGCACCGCATTGACATGGATGACATTTTTGCTTCTCCAACCTCCTTGTTAGTGATAACATTATATTTTGCTTATGCCATGATTCTAGCAAATTCAATTTATAGAATAGATCTTCCAGCTTTTACTCTGAAGGAGGCTGTCCCCATGGAAGAGGGGATCGCATGTCAACTGGTAATTGATAATTTTAATAATTAATGCTTTTTGTTTTATTTTGGTGTTTATTTGATTATTTAAGACATATTTCTCCTCCCATGGCATTAACAGAAATACTGTCATGTGTTGTATAATAATAACATTTGGCTGGTGATAGGTCACAAATATGATCATGATATCCTAAAATTATATCTCCTGGTTATGTCTCAGTAATCTTGGTTTACATAAGTACACTCTGTGATGTTTGTTCAACAATGAAATCACCTAACAATGTGTTTCCTTTTTTGACATTTATTTGAAAGGAAAAGTCACGGAGAAAATGAGAGAAAGAGAGAGGAAAGAGAATATCTTCCATATGCTGTTCAGTTCCCAAATTGCCAAAGCCAGCAGCCAGAACTCCATTTGGGTCTCCCATGAGGGTGCTAAGGGCCCAAGTAATTGGGACATTATTTGCTGCCTTTCCAGTCATATAAACAGGAATCTGTATCAGAAGCAGAGCAGCCAGGGCTGTATCTGGCAGTCCAATATGGGATGCCAGTGTTGAAGGAGGTGGTTTAATTGACTGCACAAAGACACTAGCCTCTAACAATGCATTTCTCACATCTCATCCCTGCCATTAAGTTATGCTTGACTGTATAGAAGAAATAGTAAATCTAAAAAAATGGTCTTGTGTCTGCAATAGTCCAAAGCACTTTTCAAAGTCAGCTATAGTATGTATGTCCAAAAAAAAATCTACCCAAAACAGGTATGATGACCTGAGCTAAAACAGGGTGGAAGGCAGGAATGAATGCAGAGATATGTTTCTGTTAAAAAAATGAATACTGCTTAACTTAAAAAAGAAGAAAACTTCAATTGAATACTCCAAAGATTTTCCAATGTCAAAGTCCTCTCTAAGAATGGGAGCACAAGAAGACAAAACATTTTTCTAAACACCAGGAGATGAAGATTTCATGGATTGCTGGGCAATGATCACCATTCAGAGATTTTAATCTGGTTCATTTTTTGTGCATTTATTTAATTCTTACTATGGGCCAAGTGCCAGGACAGTAGTTTTTATGATAGTCTCCTATATGAAAGAAGAGAGAGAATTCCTTATTTTCCTCTTTCCATGCCAAATATGTAAATTGAAAGGAAGGTGAGGCCTCCTGTGTACAAGAGAAAATAGCATAATACCACCACCATCCTTCACACCAGGCCCTGTTGGCCTCAAAATGCTCTATTATTTCCATGAAGCATCATCACCCTCCTCAGGTAGCATCTGAACAAGCAAATCCAAACTGATTACATGGATGTCGGTCCAACATCGGGGTGTGAGTGAGTGACTAACATGGTACCTTTCAAACATTCAAACAGCAGGTGTTTAGTTTCCTATCTCCTTGCTTTAATAATTTTCCATATTCTTTCACATTTTAACTTTCAGGAAGTCTGCCTACTGCTTATAGTATATATGAGGGGGTCTTCCAAAGGGTCATGCAAAAAGCGTAGTATGAGAAAACTCTGAAGTTTCAACATTTTTTGTTCCAAATTATCTTTTTCAAAAGATAGGTTTATCTATTGTTCTAGTGCTTCCATCTGCTGGTTCTCTCTCCAAATGGCTGCAACAGTCAGGGCTGAGCCACACTGAAATCAGGAGTCAGGGGCTACCTCTGGGTCTCCTACATGACTGGCCATACTTGGACTGTCTTCTCAGATACATTAGCAGAAAGTTGCATCAGAAGCACAGTGGTCAGTTCTTTAACTGGCATTGCTAGCAGCTTAACCACTGGTGCGGCTTATTCACTGGTGCGGCTTAACCCACTGCACCACAAACCACTGTGCTGGCTCCAAAATTTAAGTTTGAATTCTGTTTTCCATAAATCTTTTGAAGTGCCCTTGTATATATGTATATTTTCTGTACCACACGCATATAGACACGTGCACACACATACACCTTCTTACTTTGAGTTAGGTGGTGTTTTCCCTTTGAGAAGTTGTGATTTAAAATGATACTATAGCTCACCTGTATGTCACCTATAAATAAAGGAAATGCGCTTATTGGCAGCACAGTTATAACCTGTCAATGGCGCTAATAGAGTGTATTTTAAAGCCGTGTTTTCATGAGATTCTTGCCTTTCTCTATTGCATTGCATTTCTCTACTGACTTTGTCTATATGCACTGAGCATACTTCTCTTTTATTAGGCAACTGTGACACCTGCTGTCAGAAATAAAGAACTTACTCTCAAGTCACAGGCAGTTTTTCCTATGCAAAAGAAATATTGCTGGAATATGAAACTTGTAAGGGATGATGAGATAATAATAATTATTTTCTAAATATCAAAAGTTTGTATTGAAACATTGTAAATGGCCCAAGATCTATCTCTTTACCTCCCCTGCCTGCTTTTCCTCCTGAGGCTGTGGTGATAAACAATTTAGGGACCATTGAATACACCAATATTTACAGACATCCACACAAGCTGTGAGCATGTAAGTGGCATTCTCCCTTAGTTTTTTAGCTCTCCCTATATTCCCATTTTGCTAAAAATACAAATTTATGAAGGCATGATTTATACACAATAAAATGTACTTACTGTAAGTTCAATGAATTTTGACAAATCACACAATCAAGATACAGAATTTTTTTAATTTTTTAATTGCCCCCTCTTCCATGCATCTTCCTATTCAGCTGCAACCCTATCTGGGTTGGGTCCCGGGGAATCACTGATTTGCTTCCTATCTCTACAAGTTGTTTTCTCTAATTTCAAAGACAGTCATACAATATGCTTCTTACTTGGCATCTTTCAGATCCTGTTGAAGAAACCCATCTACTGTTCTAGTTAGCTATGCTGCATAACAAATGACTTCAGAATTCAGTGACAAGAAAGAAGCAGTTTAGTATGCTCATTGATCTTCAGGTTGGAATTTCAACAGGACACAGTAGGGATAGCTCTGTGATGTCCGGGGTCTTTGGACATATGGAAACACTGGAAGTGAACAAATGCCTTGGAGGCCGAAAACAGTGGTTGGATTTCACCCTCATATCTGAGGATTAATGGTAGCTACTTACATTGTTCTCAAATGCATTTATGGACTGGGCTACTTATATTTGCTACATATAGGATTGCAATCTCAGTTTTTTAAATTTTATTTGAAAGCCATGGTGATGTGGTATGTCATCTGTTGCTGGTTTACTTTCCAAATGCCTGCTGCAGTGGAGACTAGCTAGACTGGGGTTAGGAGCCAGGAACTCCATCTGGGGCTCCCATGTGGGTGGTAGGGGCCCAAGTACTTGAGCCATCACATGCTGATGGCCAGGCACATCAAGCAGGAAGCTGGACTGGAAGTGCCGAGTAGCTGAGAATCAAACCAGTGCTACAATATGAGATGCTGGAGTTCCACAAAGTGGTTTAACGCACTCTACCACAATGCCCACCCCTAGAATTGTGAGAATTATTATATACAATATCAGGGAACCAAAAGCAAGCATCACACGGGAGCCAGGCTGTTAAGAGATGCTTTTCTGATGCAGAGCATTACTGTGGTTGCATTATGTTGCTTGCAAATATTGTACTATGGTCAGCCTAGATGAAAGGAGACAGCCAACAAAGACTTTGACAAAAGGTCTGAGAACAGATTTCTAAACTACCACTGTAACACTGGCAACACTTCATAAAAATCATTAAGTGATGTACCTTTACATAGCTATATTATAACTTGTTTAATCCATTGGGCTGTTCATGGGAATTGTAGAGGCATTCTAGATTTTGGTTGTTAAAAATATAACTGTCCTAGGCCGGCGCCACAGCTCAATAGGCTAATCCTCTGCCTGCGGCGCCAGTACACCAGGTTCTAGTTCCGGTTGGGGCGCCGGATTCTGTCCCGGTTGGCCCTCTTCCAGACCAGCTCTCTGCTATGGCCTGGGAGTGCAGTGGAGGATGGCCCAAGTGCTTGGGCCCTGCACCCACATGGGAGACCAGGAGGAAGCTCCTGGCTCCTGGCTCCTGGCTCCTGGCTCCTGGCTCCTGGCTCCTGGCTCCAAATCAGCGCAGTGAGCCGGCCATAGTGGCCATTTGGGGGGGGGGGGGGTGAACCAACAGAAAGGAACACCTTTCTGTCTGTCTCTCTCTCTCACTGTCTAACTCTGCCTGTCAAAAAAAATATATATATAACTGTCCTAAATATTTTCAAATATTTATTTTAATATCTCAGAATAAACATAAAAAATGAAAGTTCTAGGTGTTATGTAAGCACACTGTTAATTTTATAAGGAACTAGCAAAATGTTTTCTAGAGTATCACTTTATAAGCTTATTAGCCATATATTAGAATTCAAGTTGCTGTACGTCATCATCAAGTTAATATTATCAAGTTTACTTTTTGTTAAATTTTAGCCGCTCTGTTGGGATGTAGATAGTGTTGTTATCTCATTGTGATTTTAACTTTTGTCAAGCACAATGTTGTGTGATTATTTGCTATGTCTGTTTGTATAGTGTGTGTGTCTAAAACATTTGATGTTTTTGTGAATCGTGTTATTGAGTGATAATAGCTTTTACATACTCTGGACACACAAGTTTTTTGTCAGATTTTATATATAAACATTTCCTCCAAAAATTTTGCTTTTGCTTTCATTTACTTATTGTTGTCTTTCCAAGATTAGATAATTTTCGGGGTGGACATTGTGGTGCAGTAGGCTAAGCCATCATTTGAGATGCTCACGTCTCATTTCAGAGAGCCAGGGATGGAGTCCTGCCTCTGCTTCCTGTGAGGCAGCAGATGATGGCCCAAGTGTTTGGGTTCATGCCATGCATATGAAGAGCTGGATGGGGTTCCTGGTGCCTATGTTAACCAGCCTAGCTCAGCCCCAGCGTTTGGGGGCATTTTGGGGACTGAATCTGTAGCCACAAGATAGACCAATCAATCAATCTCTCACTACTTTTCAAATAGATAAATAAATCTTCAAAAGCACTTAATTTTAGTGCAATCCAAATAGTCATTGTTTCCTTTTATGCTTATTTTTTTCTTTACTAAAAAATCTTCCATTTGGTTGTTAGATTTTTTTTTCATTTTTGTTTAGAATTTTGTTTGAGCTCTTACATTTATTATGCATTTTAAATTAATTTTCATAGATGATCTTAGTTTTTTTAAAAGAGATTTATTTATTTATTTATTTGAAAGTCAGAGTTACAGGGAGGGGAGGGAGAGAGAGAGAGAGAGAATTTTCCTTCTGCTGATTCACTCCCCAAATGGCTGCAACTGCCAGGGATGGGACAGGGCAAAAATAGGAACTAGGAGCTTCTTCTGGGGCTGTCACATGGGTACAGGAAACCAAGCACCTGGGCCATCTTGACTGCTTTCCTAGGTGCATTAGCAGGGAGCTAATTAGATTGGAAATGGAGCAGCCAGGACTCAAACCCATGCCTATATGGGATGCTGGCACTGCAGACAATGGCCTAATCCACTGAGCCACAGCTCCTAGATACGGTTTAATGTTAATTTTTCTATGTCCATGTTCAATTATTCCAGTATCATTGGTCAAAAAAGTGTTTTTCGTCATTAAATTGCTTTGATATGTTTATAAAAATATTACTAAGCATATACATGACAGTCTTTTTCTGGCCTCTATATTTAGTTCCATTGATCTACATATTTAAAACTAATATTAGCTTTAGTAGCTTTTTTGTAGATTCCTTAGAATTTTATATATACATATATATATATTATATTGTCTGCAAGTAAAGAAAATTTTATTCTTTCCTATCTAATCACTACAACTTTTATCCTTGTCTTGTCATATCATAAATCTATATATGCAAGTAAAATACTTAAATGGAACTGCTAGGAGCAAATATCCATGTCATATTTCACCAGTGAGAAAAATTCATTCATTTACTACTTCTTGACCTTAACACAATGGAAACTGGGAGCTGGCTAATTATCTTTATGGAGGAAATGTTGTGTATATTGTGAACTGTTGAGCTATTTCTGGCTTCTGGTCACAAGATGCTAGTAAACACTCCTCTCCCAAACTGTGACAAGCAAGATTGTCTCCAATTACTGCCAAAAGACCTCTAGAGGGCAAACACACTCCTAGCTGATCAAACCTGCTAAGAAGTATGATTTTAAAATAAAGATATTATATAGACACATGTTATTAGGTGGAGGAATTCCTTTGCCATTTATAGTTTGCTAAGAATTGTTATCATTAATGGGCACAGAATTCCATCAAATGGTTTCATTGCCACTACTGGAAAAGTCAAAGTTTGTTTATTATCTCAGAAATATGATGAAATGCAAAGATTGGATTCTAAATATTAAGCCAACCATTTATTCCCAGGTTAAACCATATTTGATATTTTTTGTATATTGCTATATTCATGTTTATAGTGGTAAGAATTTTCCTGCTATGTTCATGACAGATATGTCATAACTATTTTATGTGTGATACCTTTGCAAGGTTTTAGTAATAGTTAATTCTGGCCACAGAGTATTTGTTCTAAATGTGTTTCTTCATTATGTGTTTTAGAAAAGAGTTTGTATAGATTCTTTAGGTGCTTGATAGCATTTTATCAGTGAAGCTACGTGAGACTTCTGTTTTTATTGTGGGGATGTTTTTTTAACTACAACTTCTATTTCTCTAATTGATAAAAGGTTTTTATTCAGACCAGAACCCTGTGTCCCCTTATTCTTATTATTTTATCTATCTCTTCATCTCTATCTCTACATTTTCTAAACTGAATTTATCCATACCTACCTCCTTACTCTGATACTACATTGTTCAAAATGTTAATATATGTCATATTACAAAATATAAACATTGATTTACAAATGTTGAACTATCCCTGCATACTGGGGATAAATCCCACTTGGTCAGGGTGAATGATCTTTCTGATGTGTTACTGGATTCGATTAGCTAATTTTTTTTTTTTGAGGATTTTTGCATCTGTGTTCATCAGGGATATTGGTCTATGATTCTCTGTTGAATCTTTCAGGTTTAGTATTAAGATGATGCAGAATTCCTAGAATGGAGTTTGGAAGGATTCCCTCCTTTTCAGTAGTTTTGAATAGCATGAGAACTGGAATTAGTTCTTTAACTTTCTGGTAGAATTTAGCAGAGAAGCCATCCAATCCTGGGCTTTTCTTTGTTGGGAGGGTCCTTATTACTGCTACAATCTCTGTCTTGGTTATTGGTCTATTCATGTTTTCTATGTCTTCATGACTCAATTTTGGTAGATCATATGTGTCTAGAAATCTATCCACTTTTTCTAGCTTTCTCAATTTGTTACCATACAGCTCTTTATAGTAATTTCTGATGATTCTTTTATTTCTGTTGTATCCGTCATTACATATCCATTTTCATCTCTGATTTTATTGATTAGGGGTCTTTTCCTTCTTGTTTTGGTTAGTTGTAACAGTGGTCTATCAATTTTGTTTATTTTTTCAAAAAACCAGCATTTCATTTTCTATTTTTTTGTTTCAATCTGTTTATTCTCTATTTTTAATTATTTCTTTCCTGCTACTAGTTTTAGGTTTGGTTTGTTGTTGATATTCCAGGTCTTTGAGGTACATTGAAAGCTCATTTTTGCTACCTTTCCAGTTGATTCATATAGGCACACATTGCTATAAACTTCCCTCTTAACACTGCTTTTGCTGTATCTCATAAGTTGTGACATGATGTCTTGTCATCTTCATTTGTTTCCAGAATTTTTTTTTTATTTCTTCTGTGACCCACTGTTCAGGAGCATGTTGTTCAGTCTCCATATATTTCCATATGTTCTAGAAATTGATTTTTTTATTTCCAGGTTTATTCCATTGATTATTCCATCATCAGAAGATGAATGGATTAATTTTGATTTTTTTTAATACGCTGTCCTTGCTTTGTGGCCTGGTATATGAACTATCCTAGAGAAAGTTCCATGTGTTGATGGGAAGAATGTGTATTCTGCCATCATGGACTGAAAGTTTCAGTAGATATTCAGTTGGTCTATAGTGTTGATTAACTCTGTTTCCTTGCTAATTTTCTGTCTGCTTGATCTGTCCATTGCTGAAAGTAGGGTATTGAAGCCCCCTGTTACTATTGTACTGGAACCTATTTCTCCCTTAAGTTCCATTAACATTTATTTTAAGTAGCCAGGTGCCCGGTTGTTGGATGCATATACATTTATTGTACTCCATTTCTGATATCTCCTTGGTATCTTTATCTTCACATCATAATATTGAAATGTTGTTGTGTTCCTCTGGGGGGGGTGTGTCATGGTGACTTTACTATTCTTGTTTCTTGAATTTCTGCTTTTATTTTTAAGCATTTGAGAAGTTGATTTTTAATTTTTTTCTGTTGGCTCTTATCTTTGGGGCTATATTTCCGTGGAATGTCTGCACTTTCAGTGAATACCAGGAGGTGTGTGGTGGGTGTGGCCAGAGGGCTCTGCTCAATGCTCTAGGGTGTGGACGAGTTTCGAGGGTGTCACCCAAGTTGAGAGTGGTGGAACTCAATATCCAGCTACATCCTACAGCTTCTCACATAGCTACTGAGCCCCCAAGGTCTCAGCACACAAGGCTTCCACAGTCACTGAGCCTCAAGTGTATTGCTGGTACAGGTGTCCCTCTGTCCCTTATAGCTGTCTAGCCATCTCCTAGCCAAGCTCTGAGTCAGGAGAGTCTGTGGACCATTCCATCCACTCAAAGCTCTGGATCACAGGTGCACACTAGAGCCACTGGCAGAATGCCTGCCCATCATTGCTGCCAGCACTGGGTTCAGGTGCCTCATCTCAGTGAGCTGTTATGTGAGCACCTGCAGGCTTCCATAGCTGTTGCCCTTTTGTAAAATGGTGCCTGCCCTCTCTCAGCCAGATCATGTATTCTGTTTTGGAGAGAGTGGTTTGAACCAGATGTCCCCCTCTACTTCTACTGGGACCACAGGTGACCACCAGCAGCTGCCAGTCCCCAGAGCTCCAGTCGGGACCCATGCCATGCTCACTCTGGCTCTATCCCAATGGATTGTGCAGACCAGCCTCTCTTCCATCTCTAAAATGCTGCCAGCTGTGGCTCTCTGTTGTTGCAGCTGCACAGGCTGTGCATCAGCACTCACGGCGCAGATTCATGCCATTGCCTCCTGTGGGGCTTCCCGGTGGTTCTCTCTTCAGTTCTCCATGGAGAGTATACCTCCTACACATTTTTCCTTGCTGTTTATCCCTACCCCTGCCAAGTGTGCCACTCTCTAATCCACCTCCTTTTGAGTCACATTGATTTTCAAATGTTGACATGCCTCTCCATATCAGAGATAGATCATTCACCCAGACCAAATGGGATTTTTCTGATGTATTGTTGGATTCGATTAACTAGAATTTTGTTGAAGATTTTTACATCTATCTTTATCAGGGATATTGGTGTCTAGTTCTCTTTGTTGTATCTTTTTCTGGTTTAGTAATTGAGGTGGTACTGGCTTCATAGAAGAAGTTTGGGAGGATTCCCTCCCTTTCAATTGTTTCGAATAACTTGAGAGGAATTGGAATTAGTTCTTAAAAATCTGGAAGAATTCAGCAGAGAAGCCATCTGGTCCTGGGCTTTTCTTTGTTAGGAGGATCTTTATTACTGATTCTCCAGTATTTATTCATTTAGCAAATATCATGATTACTGTATGCCATACAATATGCCAGGCATTGGAAATAGAGCAACAATCAATTAGTTGTGACTATTTGTAGAAAATGAGGTCAGGAGACGTTGAACCATGATGGCTGAGTGAGAGGCTCTAGTGACTATCTCCCCCACACAGACACCAGCCATACACACACTAAGTCACCTTCACAAGAGCTATATGAAAGCCAGGACAGAAACCAAAGTGCATATCTCTTTACAATAAAAGTCTCATTGAAGAAAGCAGGGAGGGAAGAGTTATGTGTTATCCCTTCCCTTGGTCCAAGGAGGACATAGAACCTCCCCTTTGGGGATAGACAGCCAATTGTGACAAGTTCAGTCGGGCTGAGCCCTCCATCCCCGTTCCTGTGCAGTATTTGCAGCCTCCACAGCCAGGTGACCTCTGTGGTGCCTCCCCCAACTACCAGCAGAAGGTGAAACTGCAGCTACGCAGAAAGGCCAGGAGAGGGAGCTTAGAACCCAGAGCTCAGAAATAAGCCTAAGGCACCAAGGCCTGGCACCAGATAAAGCCCGAAGTCCTTTGTTTCTCTGGCTGGTAGACACAGACTGAGCCTATAGATTTGTCTGGCATGAGGAAGAGACATGCATGCCAGTAGGTTGGATGCATTTTGGTTAGTGTCACTGCCTCCAAGAAACCTTGGCAGACAGCCCAGGACTTTACTGGGAACCGTGACTCTGAAACTCGGGTGTGACCAGCTGGGTTCCAATCTAGGCCAGAGGTCTGCCTTTATCACTCTGCTCCTAACTTGGGCAGACCGCAAGGGACCCGGGTATTGTGTCTTGGGACTCTATGCTGGGATGAAGATGCTCATTACTGGGCAGATTCTCAAGATTTCCATCCCTGGGCAAGTGTCTGTGGGGAGTCATTGGACTTGCCCCAGTACAAATATTAGCCTGGAGAGAGAGACTTGTTTTGCTATCACTATCAACCTCTTACATGCCTGGTGTGCACCCCCAAGATAACCCAGGGCCTGGTGAGTGAGTTCTCAATGTGACCCACATAGAGCCTGCTGAGTAGCTGATGGTCTGTCTCTATCACCACCTGTGCAGGGTAGACAGCAGGGAATCACAGAGCTATCTGGGAATTCAGTATCAGGCTGATATAACCCAACTGAATAAATCTTAATAGTCCAATGCCTGCAGAGTTCCAGGATCCTGGTAGAGCAGATTTATATCCTGGCTGATATCATCAGTGGTTGATAGATGCAGCAGTGAGCTGTGAGCCCAAGAGAGCAGCAGACAGACCATTGCAGTGTTGGCCACAGTCCAACCTCTCCTGACACCCCAGGATGCACTGGTCTTAGAGAACTGTTGGTTCCAGATGTGATCTATTATTGTGGGGCTTGTGGACATAGGACAAAGAGTTTGAGCCAACCTCAGGCTCACAAAGATGCTTGTAGAGATAGACTACTCCCTTAGGCACATGTCCAGTTCATACTGAACAACACAACAGCTGCAGATTTTGTACAAACCTGAATTAAGGTAGTATTATAAGATTGAATCAGTAAGAATATATCAGCAGTAGACCTGAGGCCAACTGTGACTTAGAGTGCTATCTAGTGCTGAAATAGCAGAAGTGTCCATAGGCTCAGAGGGAGAACAGCTGCTTAGGATTTCTAAGGCAGCCACAGCTGTAGATCTGAAGAAATGTGCAGATGACAGTTTATTTACATCTACAAGCATCAGGAACTTCCAGTGATCCATAACCTCATCTAAAGATCAAAATAAGATGCTAGAAACCAACCACACAGGAATTAAAATTTCCAAATGCTTAGGATAAGATGTCAAAATAGCTGTTTTGGAGAAACTTAATGAAATTCAAGAAAATACAGAGAAATTATTCCATATTTTAACAGAGATTTGCTAGAGAGATGAAAGGAAATAAAATCAAGTAGATATCCTTCAACCTAAAATTATATTAAGTGAAATTAAAATTGTGTGATAGAAGACATATACAGCAAGATAGATCAATATAAAAATAATTAGTTTGAAGTAAGACTATTTGAAAATACACAATTGGGGGTGAAGAAAGAATCAAGAAAAATGGGGAAAAAAAGCTTATAGGAAATATGGGATAGTATGAAGAAATATTGAAGTTATTTGGATTCAAGAGGAACTTGAGAATGCCAAAGAAATAGAAATCATATTAAAAGAGATAACAGAAAACTTTCCAAACCCAGAGAAAAACACACATATAGGAAAGTCAAAGGTGACCAGTCAGAGTCAACCCAGTCAAGTCGTATTACACTCATGCTCTCCAGAGTTAAATAAAGAGAGCATTCTCAAAAATGTCTGAAGGTAGAAAGTTACTAGTTAGAGGGTTGTATACAAACACATTCATAACACTATAATATTAGAAACGTAATATGTAAACCATTTATCTTAACTGTAAGGACAGAAAAGTTATAATCAATTAAAATGTTAACAAGCAATATAGAAAAAGGTCAAATGTGACATCAAAAATTCAAAATATGAAGAAAAATTGAACATAAATGTAGATTGTTTTAATAAGATTTGTAATATCTTTTTTCTTCTCTTCATTTATAATCAGTATTAAATTGTCATCACTTCATGATAACCTAACATAGCCCCAGGGAGATTTTGTAAGCCTCAACAATGACCTCAATCACAAAACAAAAATCTAAATAGATAAATAAAATAGACTTCAAAGATCATAAGCCAGGAATTACAGTAACCATTAGAGAAATGACTTAATGGCAAATGCAGATTGTAAGAGAGGAAGAAAGAATGACACTACAATGAATAAAAAGTATCAAAATGGCAGTAGTAAAACTTCACCTATCAATAATCACTTTAAATATCAATGGATTAAATTTCCAATTAAAAGATACAGAGGAAGCAGGAATGAGTAGAGGAGTTTGAGTTCAGATCTGAAGCTGCCACCTCCCTGAAGCCTGGGGTGCCGTGATGTTCACCTTAGCAGTGCTCTCACCTCCTGGGATCCTGCCTTACCTCCTGTGTCCATGTTCCTGCTAGGGAATGAGGATCTGGAGCTTTTGTTAACCTGATGCGGGTGCATGAGTTACAAATCACTGACATTTTTGGCTTCTTGGCTTTTTCTAACATTCCCCACTCATTTTTCTGTCAGGGCTTTTTAAAAATTATTATTTTGAAGAATGTTGAAAGATATTACACAGATTCATTTGATTCATTTTTCTCTTAGATATTTACTTCCTAATTTGTGTTTTGTTCTATAATATGCTTTTCCATTGCTTTTTTGGTGGTATATAGTAATTCTGTCTTATTTATTGTTCTTGTATCCAGTAATTTTGCCTAATTGTTATATTTTGTTTAGATTATATCACGTTATCTTTGTGTATAATTGTATGATCCACATGTATGGTTGCTCAAAGATAGATCCTTATCTTTTACATTTCCAAAAAAAACAAGACATAGAGTAACCAAATGGATTAAAAATCAAGACCCAACTACATGCTCCTTACAAGAAATTCACTTTGCCTCTAAGGACATACATAGACTGAATGTGAAAGGATGGAACAAAATATTCCATGCAAGTGAAATTCCAGAGAAAGCAAGCATAATAGTATTTTTAAGAGATAAAATAGATTTTAAATCTACAGCAGTAAAAAAAAGGGGGGGGGGGGACCAGGAAGGTCATTTGGTCATTTTACAATGATAAAAGGTTCAATCTAGCAAGAAACTATAAAACTTATAAAGAAACACCCAATATTAGAGCACCCAAATACAAAATGCAAATATTGATAGACCTAAAGAGAGAGAATACTTCAATACAATAATGGACAAATCAGGGCAGTGTTGTGGTTTAGTGGGTTTAGCCAACACCTGCAACACCAACATCCCATATGGGCACCAGTTCAATTCCCAACTGCTCCACTTCTGATATAGCTCGCTACTAATGCGCCTGGGAATGCAGCAGAAGATGGCCCAAATCCATGGGCCCTTGCACTCATATAGGAGACTTGGATGAAGCTCCTGGCTCTTAGCTTTGGACTTAGCCAGCTCTGGCCATTAAGGCTATTTGAGGAGTGAACCAGCAGATGGAAGATTCTCTCTATGTCTCCCTCCCCCACTGTAACTCTGCCTTTCAAATAAAATAAAAATAAAAAATTGGACAAATCATCTATACAGAAAATCAATAAAGAAGTATCAGATTTAAATAGTATCCTAGATCCATTGGACCTAACAGATATCAACAGAACTTTCCATCCAACAGCTGCAGACTACATATTCTCAATAGCACATGGGACACTTCAAGATAGATCACATGCAAAACAAGTACCAACACATTTAAACCACAGAAATCGTTAGAGTGTCTTTTCTGACCACAGTACTATGAAACCAGAAAATATTAACAAAAACTTTGGAAACAACATAAATACATGGAAATTAGTGAACTCATGAACAACCAAAGGATCAAGGAAGAAATCCAGGGGATAATTTTTTAAAAATTCTTGAATGAAAATAGAAATGCAAGGTCTGCTTAAAACACTGTTAAAGTTATTACAAACATTACTTAGCTGAAACAGCTTAGAAAGTCAAAAAATAATATGACAGAAGAAAGTACCAGAGAGTCTTAAACCATACCAACAAGCAAAACAGAACAAATGAAATACAAGAGAACAATGAAAACAAAAGCATGTTTCCCCCTGTCATAGAAAGAGAGTGAGAATCAGAATCAGTTCTTTTCTTGTGAATTCTCCTTAGCACTTAGAATTAAGTGAGCAGGACTCATGATGAAATGTTGATGAAAGAAAAATTAAAATGTCTTGAATTTCTGAGGACAACCACTATCCTCAGCAGGCTCCAAGGCAGAGGCTCCGGGAGCAGGCAATCAACCTATCAATGTCTGCATCCCATATCAGAGTGCCTGGCTTTGAATCCAAGCCCTCAGTTTCAGCTTCCTGCTAATGTGCTCCCTGGGGGGCAGCACATGATGGCCCAAGTGGTTGAGTCTGCCATTAGATGGGAGGCCTCGATTGATCTCCCAGCTCCCGGCCTTAGTCTGGCCCAGCCCTGGCTGTTGCAGGCATTCTGGGGAATAAACCAGCAGATGGCAGCTCTGTCTGTGTCACTATGACTCCCAAGTAAATAAATACAAATTTTGTTTTAAATGGCAGAAACTCCAAGTGTGTGTTTTGTGATTGCTCCATTTACGGTTGAAGTTGGCAATCAGAAAGGCATGCATTCCTTAATTTCAAACCTTTGGAAGTGCTACTTATCTGAGAAGGAAAAAAAAGCAATTGTTTTGAGATTGTTACTGGTAGGGAGTTTTCTGTAATGCTTAGAGTGAGAGTTTTATTGGAATAGTGAACATGATAAATTCCTTATCTAAGAGACCTGGGCTTTGACAAAGCTCACCATTTTCTGGTTATCCACAAGAAGGTGAATTTTTTTTAAGATTTTATTTATTGGCCCGCGCCGCGGCTCATTAGGCTAATCCTCCGCCTTGCGGCGCTGGCACACCGGGTTCTAGTCCCGGTCAGGGAGCAGGATTCTGTCCCGGTTGCCCCTCTTCCAGGCCAGCTCTCTGCTGTGGCCAGGGAGTGCAGTGGAGGATGGCCCAAGTGCTTGGGCCCTGCACCCCACGGGAGACCAGGAGTAAGTACCTGGCTCCTGCCATCGGATCAGCACCATGCACCAGCCACAGCGCGCCAGCCGCGGCGGCCATTGGAGGGTGAACCAACGGCAAAGGAAGACCTTTCTCTCTGTCTCTCTCTCTCACTGTCCACTCTGCCTGTCAAAAAATAAAAATAAAAAAAGACATAATTTTTAAAAAAAGATTTTATTTATTTATTTGAGAGGTAGTTACAGACAGTGAGAGGGAGAGACAGAGAGAAAGGTCTTCCCTCTGTTGGTTCACTCCCCAAATGTCTGCAACAGCCGGAGCTGCACCGATCTGAAGCCAGGAGCCAGGTGCTTCGTCCCAGTCTCCCACGTGGGTGGGCCATCCTCCACTGCTTTCCCAGGCCATAGCAGAGAGCTGGATTGGAAGATGAGCAGTCGGGACTAGAACCAGCGCCCATATGGGATGCCAGCGCAGCCAGGTGTAAGATTTTTCTACTGCACCACGGCACCAGTCCCAAGGTGAATTTTTTTAGCCCCGAATTTCATGTGTATAAAATGGCTAAATAATAATATGTGATGACATTTCAAAAATTAAAAAAATAAGATTATTTGGTGCAAAATGTTTTTCTATAAAAGTTTATTTATTGACTAAAGAGGCAGAGATACAGAGAGAAAGGTAAAGACAGAGAGGTCTTTCATCTGCTGGTTCACTCCCCAAATAGCCGCAATGGTTGGAGCTGGGCTGATCTGAATTCAGGAGCTTCCTCGGATCTTTCACATAGATGCAGGAGACCCAAGCACTTGGGCCATCTTCTGCTGCTTTCCCAGGCCATCAGCATGGGGCAGGATTAGAAATGGAGCAGCTGGGATTTATACTGACACCCATATGGGATGCCGGTGCTACAGATGAAGGCTTAACTCTCTATGCCACAGTGCTGGCCCCTTTTGCAAAATGTTTTAAGTCCATGCATAGTTTTTCATAGTATTCATTGTCCATAAACTTTTTCAAGACCACTTATATTTGTAAAATTGAATGAGCATGTACCCAATAGAATGAATGCTTCAGGTGTAAGTTTTATTTCATCATTAGCAAGAGGGGTTAATTTCAAATCTGAACCAAATGTATGCTTTCTGAGATACTGAATCTCTGGGTGCCAAAATATTCTCCTTGGCTTTTCCTTGGGAGGTGTAGTAGTGGGGAGTTTGCATAGTAGTGGAGAGTTTGTGGCATAAGTTTGAGGGTCATGTTCAGCCTCTGAACCATAGTTAACGGGGTGCTACTAGTACAACCACACAGAGATCAAGCTGTGCGTGAAAGTACAGTTGTGGGTGAAAGCAACCCACAGAGTTTAGATGTGCAGACTGTAGAGATGCTATCATACTAATTTCCATTTTCAGAAGAAAGGTATGATAATCAAGTTATTAAAAATACGACCTCAACTCCCAGTATTTGATGTTCCATGAGTAACTCTTGGTCACAGATATCTCTGGGGCTTTTTTAAAAGATTTATTTATTTATTTATTTGAAAGGCAAAGTTACAGAGAGAGGCAGAGGCAGAAAGAGAGAGGTCTTCCATCTGCTGGTCCACTCCCCGATTGGCCACATGGCCGGAGCTCTGCTAATCTGAAGCCAGGAGCCAGGAGCTTCTTCTGGGTCTCCCATACAGGTGCAGAGGTCCAATGACTTGGGCTATTTTCTTCTGCTTTCCCAGCCCATAGCAGAGAGCTAGATCAGAAGTGGAGCAACCGGGACTCAGACTGGTAGCTGTGTGGGATGAGAACACAGCAGTCAGTGGCTTTACCTACTATGCCACAGCGCCAGCCATCTCTGGAGCTTTTAAGAAACCTTGGGCTAACCAAAGGCACAGAGCAGTATGTAAATTTACTAGGAAAATGGAAGGCTTCAGGGAATATGTTTTCAGTCACAGTAAACCTATAATATTTATCACTTATTCTCGGGGTTGGCACTGTGGCGCAGTGGGTTAACACCCTGGTCTGAAGCTCCAGCATCCCATATGGGCACCAGTTTGAGACCCTGCTGCTCCACTTCCTGCCCAGCTCTCTGCTATGGCCTGGGAAAGCAGTAGAAGATGGTTCAAGTCCTTGGGCCCCTGCACCTGTGTGGGAGACCTGGAGGAGACTCCTAGCTCCAGGCTTCGGATCTGTACAGCTCCAGCCGTTGCAGCCTCAGATGGAAGATTCTCTCTCTCTCTCTCTCTCTCTCTCTGCCTCTCTGCCTCTCCTCTCTCTGTGTAACTCTGACTTTCAAGTAAAATAAATAAATCTTTAATAAAAAATTTATCACTTATTCTATAAATATAGTATTACAATAACATTCTGATAATAAACTTTTTAAACTACTGTTTATTGAGTGCCCACAAAGTACATGACCTAGAGGTGTTAAACCCTCCCAGGTTACATGAATATTAGGCATGGCTTCTGTCTTGGAAGATGTTGCATGTATTTCAGAAGACAAAATATAACTAGGACAAGGAAAGAGGAAAAACCAACTCAAGAGGTCTCAAGCACCAACACAGACTGGAGGGCACTGGTGGGCAGTTTAAGGATCAGGAAAAGGATACAGAGGTATCATGAAGAGTGTGGTACAAAGAGTGTTAGTTTGGGAAAGGTAGACTGGTGGAACCCTCACCCCAGAAAATGATTTAGGTTCTTGTCAAATTGAAAGAGAAGAGTGGTTATGGGATGAATGTGATTAAGCCACAAATGACTAACAAAAGTTCTCTGAGTTCTTTTCAGTCAACCTTGAAAAAGACGTTTTTGCTAAAACTGTAGGAAGATGAAAAGACAGCTACCCAGTGAAGTTACACAGGTGTGCCAACAAAATAAGGGCATCAAGAACTGAGTAGACCAACCAGTCAATTGATCAATTGGCCAAAGCAAATTATCAATTCCTTTTTTCTTGATGATTTAAAAATATTTTTCCAAGGGTGGTTAGACCTGATAACCTTGTCTCCTTATATTTGGACATCATGATACCAGGAAAACCTCTTCAAAATGGCAGAGGAGTCTAAGATCCCCACCCTTCATTTATAACATTTGGTTTCTTGAGATGAAAATGGTACCTATAAGGGCAACATCTTTAAATAAATGATTAATTAACACTGCATTTGCTGAGAGTCTACTATACAAGGTGTCATCAAGATGTTCACAGATATTGTGAGTCATGAAAAATTATACATGGATTTCAAAAAGTTTTGTATCAAAATGAGATTATCTTTTAGTTCAACTTTTAATAAATGTTTGCAAGCAAACTTGAATGTGGCAGACTGTTCTGGAATTAGGGATGTAGTATTGAACAACAGATAAAAATGTCTACCTTGCATTCTGGTATGCAATCATGATTAACAATAGAAAACATATGTAAAATCTTCATTGCCCAGAACTAAGAAGTGTTATGATTAAACACACACAGATACAAGTAGAGAGGAGGAGAGGGGGTGCCTACATGCATGCTTGTAAAGGGGGAAGCAGTCTAAAATAGAGTGGGAAACACTTGGTCCTTTTGAAAAATGCAATAATGTTGATGAAAGGTAATGATGCAGAATTATTTAAGGGGTAGTGTTAAAATACAGTGAGTAAAGTCTGCACTTTCAGATACTGGTATCCCATATCAGAGTGCTGATTTGAGTCCCAGCTACTCTATTTATGATCTAGCTTCCTGCTAATGAACTTGGGCAAGTAGCAGATGATGACTCAAGTACTTGGGACCCTGCCAGGGGGCCAAGATGGAGTCTCCGGGTCTGGCTTTGGGCATTTGGGAAGTGAAGTGAAGCATTGGATGGAATATTGATCTCGTGTTCTTTTCAGTGCACTTAAAGCATAGTTATTGGGCTGAAATAGGCTTCTCAATATACAAAGAGAATTACAAGCTGCCCTTGATTAATGTGGCTTTCGAGCACTTTATATTGATATTTCTTTAAAATTTTTGAAATTATATAAACAGAACAAATTTCATGTATTTCATCTATAATTTTAAGAACATGATACTTCCAACCCTACCCTTTTTCCTTCCCTCACTCTCACCCTGCCTCCTCCCTTTCTTAATTTTCTTTTAATTTTTATGATGACATACTTTGTTTTTTTTAAAAAATTATTTATTTATTTGAAAGGCAGAGGTAGAGAGAGAGAGAGACAGAGATCTTCCATCCATTGGTTCATTCCCTAGAAAGCTGCAATGGCTGGAGCTATGCTGATCCAAAGCCAGGAGCCAGGAGCTATTCTGGGTCTCCTGCATGGGTGCAAGGGCCCAAAGATTTGGGCTGTCATCTACTGACTGCTTTCTCAGGCCACAGCAGAGAGATGAGTTGGAAGTAGAGGAATCGGGACTCAAACTGGTGCCCATATGAGATGCTGGCACTGCAAAAGGTGGTTTTACCTGCTATGCCATAGTGTTGGCACCAGTGACATACTTCAAATTTACTTTTAGTCACAAGATTAACCTTTCACTAAGTAATTCAAAAAGTAGTAAGTAAATAACTACTGTTCCTTGGGAGTATAGACAATGGCTATAAACAATAAATCTCACAATGTCAGTGTTGCTCATACACATTATAATTTTTGTACTGTGTATATTAGTTATTGCAATTCAAGTAAAATATAATTGTCTTTTTGTGACTGACTTATTTCACTAAGCATAGTGATCTCCAGTTCTATTTTGTTGTAAAAGGATTTCATTCTTTTTTATGGCTGAGTAATATTCCAGAGTGCATACCATAATTTCTTTATCCAGTCATAAATTGATCACAATCTTGGTTGATTCTATATCTTAATGTTGTGAGTTGAGCTGCTATAAACCTGGGAGTACCAGAAAACTCTCATATGTTGACTTGATTTCCATTAGGTAAATTCACAGGAGTGAGATGACTGGGACATAAGGTAGACCTATTTTTAGTTTTCTGAGGCATTCCATGATGTATTCCATAATGGTTATTTTAGTTTACATCTACAACAGTGGATTAGGGTACCTTTTCCTATACATCCTTGTCAACATGTGTTATTTTATGATTTTTGGATGATAGTCATTCTAACTGGGATGAGATGAAACCTCATTGTGGTTTTGATTTGCATTCCCTGATGGCTAGTGATCCTGAGAATCTATTCATGTCTGTTGACCATTTCTATTTCATCCTTTGAAAAGTACCTGTTCATATCCTTAGCCCATTTCCTAACTGGATTGTGGATTTTGTTGCTTTTGAGTTCCTTATATACTCTGGATATTAATCCTTTATCAGATGTACAGTTTGCAAATATTTTCCCCCTTTCTGTCTATTGCCTCTTTAGTTTGTTGAGTGTTTCTTTTGCAGTACAGAAGTATCTTAGCTTGGTCTAATTGCATTTGTCTATTTTTAGCTTTATTGCCTGTGTTTCTCGGGTGTTATCTAAGAAGTCCTTGCCTGTGCCAAGGTCTTCCTCTAGTAATTTGATCGCTTCAGCTCTTAGGTTTAGATCCCTGATCCATTGTGATTGATTTTTGTATATGGTGTAAGGTAGTGGTCTTGTTTCATACTTTTGCATGCAGAGTTCCAATTTTCCCAACACCATTTATTGAAGAGTCTGAAAATTCTAAATTTAGTTCAGTGTTCTATATGAAGCTTTCACCTTTTATTTGAATAAGACATTTTTCTTTGTTCCTTTGAGTATATAACAGCTTTTATTCATTTTTTTTTTCCAAAAGGTGGTACATGGAAAAGCATTTTAGATCTTCAAAGTGGGATGCTTTCCATTCATACTCAGAATGTACTCTTCCTGGGATTCCACCATTGTTAAATCGTTCCTGTAAGTCCAGAAGGGGTTGTTCTCCAAGTTACTAAGAGGAAAGAGGGAGTGGGGATGAAGGAAAAAAGGATGGGAGAGCAGGCCTGAAAAGGTACCTTGGTTGTGTGAGACTTCAAAAGAATAAGGCAAATTGTGGACAAAGCTGGTGGCCTCCAGGACAAATGCAACCGGTGGGCTATTTTGTAAAGAGCTGATCATGGTAGTGATAAAGAATTTCCACAAGAATCTACAACATCAGAAACTCTTCTCAGAAATCAAGATAGAAATCTGGCCAGCGCCGCGGCTCAATAGGCTAATCCTCCAACTGCAGCGCCGGCACACCGGGTTCTAGTCCGGGTCGGGGTGCCGGATTCTGTTCCGGTTGCCCCTCTTCCAGGCCAGCTCTCTGCTATGGCCTGGGAGTGCAGTGGAGGATGGTCCAAGTGCTTGGGCCCTGCACCCGCATGGGAGACGAAGAGAAGCACCTGGCTCCTGGCTTCGGATCAGCGCAATGCGCCGGCCACAGCGTGCCAGCCAGGGCGGCCATTGGAGGGTGAACCAACAGCAAAAGGAAGACCTTTCTCCCTGTCTCTCTCTCTCTCTCACTCACTCTCCACTCTGCCTGTCAAAAAAAAAAAAAAAGAAAAAAAGAAAAAAAAATCAAGATAGAAATCGATTAGCACATCTTCTAAGAGAGGTTCCTTCAATGATTTGCAGCCAACAAATAGGAAGGGAACAGAACATTCTCTTATTTAATCTTCTTTAAAATTGCTTTTGTATGATATTTCAACTTCAAAAAGTTCCTTTGAAATTTAAATCACTTTCAGGCTTCACTGTTCTTAAAGAAGCTCTTTTAGTGATTTCATTAACTTAAATACAGAAAGCTGTGACCTGCAGTGAGAATAAATTATAGACTACCTACAAAAACTGCACTTTTCACTATCCGATATCAATAACCTGGTGAAGTTTAGAACTGAGAGATAACATTCTTCAAGTTAGAAAGATTGACTAGAGAGTGATTGTCAGAAAAATAAATCATGATTTTCCACCCCATCAAAGACAGATCTGTTGTACAATACAAATAGCACAGAACCAGACATTTTCTGATTTCTACATATTATGTGGCTTATTTCTACTTATTATTTATTTTGTGTGGCTTAATATTTATCTATTTGGGGCCAGTGCTGTGGTACAGTGGGTTAAGTTGCTGCCTGCAGCATGTGCCAACATCACATGTGGGCACTGGTTCAATTCCCAGCTGTTCCACTTATAATCCAGCTTCCTGCTAATGCACCTGAAAAAACACTGGAAGATGGCTCAAGTGCTTGGATACCTGCCACCCACTTGGAGACCCAGAAGAAGCTGCTGGCTCCTGGCTTCAGACTAGCCCAGCCAGCCGTTGCGGCCATTTGGGGAGTGACCAGCAGATGGAAGTGTGCTCGTTCGCGCTCTCTCTCTCTTTCTCTCTCTGAATTCTCCCTCTCTCTAACTTTAAAAGGCAGAGTTACAGAGAGATGAAAATATACACAGAGAGTTATTTCAAACATTTGACTCACTCCCCAAGTGGCCAGGAATGAGCCAGCCCAAAGTCAGGAACTTTATCCAGGTCTCCCACATGGGTAGAAGGTCTAAAGCACTTGGGCTGTCTTCCACTGCTTTCCCAGGCACATTAGCAGTCAACTGGATTGAATAGTTGAGCAGCTGGGACTTAAACCAATGCCCATATATGATGCCAGTGTTGCAGTTGTTGGCTTGCTGTACCACACCAACCCTAGCTTAAATTTTTTTCAGATTTTATTAAACTCTTAGTTCATCTAGGCTATCCATTGATAATGCCATATCCTAATATACAAGTAACAATGTGCTAAGCTGGGAAAGACTGCTGAAAATACCAAGTTTGGAGAGCAAGAGCAGAAATCTTGCTTTCTACTTGTCTTTGAGATGTCCATGGGGGCCGGCGCTGTGGTGCAGCAGGTTAAAGCCCTGGCCTGAAGCACCTGCATCCATAGCCAGTTTGAGTCCTGGCTGCTCCTCTTCCGATCCAGCTCTCTGCTGTGGCCTGGGAATGCAGTAGAAGATGGCCCAAGTCCTTGGGACCCTGCACCCATGTGGGAGACCCGAAAGAAGCTCCTGGCTCCTGGCTTCAGATTGGTGCAGCTCTGGCCGTTGTGGCCATCTTGGGGAGTGAACCAGTGGATGGAACTCCTCTCTCTCTGTCTCTACCTCTGTCTGTAAATCTTTCAAATAAATTAAATAAATCTTTTTTAAAAAGAGAGATGTCCATTAGACATGGAAGTGAAGATGCTGAAAAGAGAGCTCCTTCTATGAAATGAAACTCAAGGGAGATCATCTTAGACAAAATCTGGCAGCCATCATGTTACAGATGGTATCTAAATCCCAAAGCTTATATGAGAAATAACTAACTTGTTAGTGACCATATATAGAGAAAGGCTTACTAATTGAGACTTGGGGATCTGGAAAAATTGCTCACCGGGGAGAGCAGAGGATTCAGCAGAGGAGGCTAAAAAGCATCGAGAAAACCATGGGAGAGGTGTATGGTATACAGTGAGCTAAACTTTTCCCAAGGGATTTTGGTATGATCAACTATGTAAAGTGCTGCCAGAAGGTCAAGTGCATGAGAATTGAGAGAATGCACTAGTGAATTTAGCAAGAGTGTGTATCATTGTTAACAAGAACTGCTTTGTTGAGCAAAGGATAAAGAGCGTAATAGAGTAATTTCACAAGCAAATAGGCAGAAAGGTAATGGATACAAACTGTAAAATTCTTCAAGAAGTTTTCCTGGAAGTAGGCATTTGGTGCAGCTATTAAGGCCTCTCTGTAACTCTGCCTTTCAAATACATAAATCTAAATATATACGATACCACTTGGAATGTCTGCAGCCCATATCAGAGTGCCTTGGTTCAAATCCCAGCTCTGCTACTGATTCCTGCTAATGCACACCTTGTATGGCAGCAATATGAAACCTGCACTGAGCCGGCGCCATGGCTCAATAGGCTAATCCTCCACCTTGCGGCGCCGGCAAACTGGATTCTAGGCCCGGTTGGGGCACCGGATTCTGTACCGGTTGCCCCTCTTCCAGGCCAGCTCTCTACTATGGCCCGGGAATGCAGTGGAGGATGGCCCAAGTCCTTGGGCCCTGCACTCCATGGGAGACCAGGAGAAGCACCTGGCTCCTGGCTTCGGATCAGCGCAACGTGCCGGCCGCAGCGTGCCGGCCATTGGAGGGTGAACCAATGGCAAAAGGAAGACCTTTCTCTCTGTCTCTCTCTCTCACTGTCCACTCTGCCTGTCAAAAATAAAAAAAAAGAAAAAAGAAAAAAAAAGAAACCTGCACTGAGTTCTAGACTGCTGGCTTCAGCCTGGGTCAGTCTTAGCTTTTCTGGACATTTGGGGAGTGAATCTGTAGATGAAGAAACTCCTCTTCTCTCCCCTCCCCCCTCTCCCCCTCTCCTCCCTGTCTACCTTCTCTCTGCCCCCCTCTCCCCCCTCTCCACCCCTCCCCCCTCTCTCTGCCCTCCTCTCCTCCTTCTCTCCCCTCTGTTCTCCTCTACCCACTCCCCCCTAGCCTCTCTGAAAAAAATAATGAAAGGAATAATAGAGAGAGAAGGGGTTATGGTTGTCTTTTTGGAACTGTACTGACAGCAAGTGTTAAATCTGTTTTCTTTAATAATTTTTTAAAGATTTATTTTTGAGAGGGAAGGTTACAAAGAGACGAAAGCAGAGACAGAGAAGAGAGAGACAGAGAAGAGAGAGAGAGAGAGAGAGAGAGAGAAATGTCTTCTATCCACTGTTTCACTCCCCAAATGGACACAATGGCTGGAGCTGAGCTGATCCAAAGCCAGGATCCAGGCCATCCTCGGCTCCCTTCCCAGGTGTATTAGCAGGAAGCTGTAACAGAGTGGTGCGCCAGGACTTAACCCTGCACCCATTTGGGATGGCAGCAATGCAGGCAGCGGCTTTATCTGCTATACCACAGGGATTGCCCCAATAAAAATTTTTAGAAGAATATTTACTTCTATCTTTTGCCAAACATTTCTGGAGTTTTTATTTGCATACATTTCTGGAGTTTTATTTGTCTTTTAATTTTAATATGTGATTTATGATTTTTGACTTTCAAGATTACTGTCTTTTTTATTTTATCCCACGTTCCTTTGCAGTTTTTGCATGTGATCTGTACAGCAAGAACTCTTCCTCCTTCAATCAAATAAATATAAATGTCCCTCGATATTTGTTAAGAAATTCTAGATTTTGTTTTACTTTTGAAGATTTAAAATGTCTAGACTACTACTTATATTAGATAGGAAGTAGGAATCCATGACCCACCCACCTTCTTCACAACCACCACTCTGGCTGCCTTTAATTAGTACACGATGTCCAAGTGCCAGAACAAGTTGTGTAACTGCATCAGGGCACTTCCGTGTGCTGGATCAAAACTGCCTATCTGTGAGCTTCTTCATCCTTGCAGTGGAAGCAAGGGCAAAGAACAGCACACGGCTTTTCTCAAGTACATGTTCCCCTCTTCTACCAGAATCATTCACAATGTCTGCCGACTATATATTTTTGATGATTTTATTCATTTCTCAGATTAAAGGTATGTCTTAAAATTTTTATCAGGTATTTCTTACTATGCTTAGAAATAATGTCTCTTTTGTCATAAATTGTAAATGATAAAAAAGTCACTACACAGTGGTGATTTTGCTAAGTACATAGCATAAGACATTGTCTAAATTACAGCAAATCACGAGATTTCTGTGATTCTCTGGATTTTCACCCAACTCTTAAAGAGGCAGACCCACAGTGAGAAAAAGGAAGGAGTGGACCTTAATGGGATACTTACAACATAGCAGGCACAGTGCTAGCCAGGGGCCACTTTGTAGATTATAATTTAATATTGATATTTCCACTTTAGTGATAGCGAGAATGAAACTAATATTAGATCCAAGATTTAAATATGCTACTTGCAGTCATACAACACATAGCTATTAAAACCTATATCTCAATCAGGGCATATTTGATCTCTCTTCCTTGGTCTTGAAGGATCAAACCTCATTGGAGAGGGATCACCTCCCAGAGAACTACCAATGTGATAGGACAGGAGATAAAATTGCATTTAGTTTGGACTCAGAGCTGTGTAAAACTCTTTAACAAGTAGATGCCTTATACTTAACTATGAAAGCCAGACTTCAAATGAAAATGTCCTCTGAAAAGAAAATTTTATAACATACATGGAAACAGATAATTCCAATACAAGCTTTGACAAAGGCAAAATCCAGAAACAGGCACATAGAGAATAAGATGACAAAGATGACAACTGTAGAACAAAGTGAAAATATGGAACAACCAAAAAAAATACTGATGTCTTTGCCTCCTTTTTAATTTTGCATATGTTTTACTGATTTTTATTTTTTTTTTTTTTTTTTTTTTTTTTTTTAAATATCAGTCTCAGTTTCCTTGCTTGTAGAGGGGAATGGGGTTGGTAATTCAGTGATAGTGTACCTGGAGGCTAATTGGAAACAAGTGAACGGTATTGAAAACAGTTCCATTTTTCAGTCACTATGCATGAATGTTAACATCCGATGGATTTTTTTCCTGTTATGTTTCTTTCAGAAGATGTAATCCCTGGAGCAGAGGGCCAAGAATTGGTTTATCCTAAAAAACTTCCTCTCATACAGAAACGAGATGTTGGGCACGCCCATGATTATGACATATCGGTACAGATTTTGATTTTGTAAATCAGATTTGTTGCTACCATGGGATTTGCAGAAGCTGCTCTTGACCCCTCCAAATAGCAGAGGAAGAGAAGAGAGTCAATGTTTCTGAGGATGCCCTTTAGCTTACAGCAGGAGTGAGGGGATGAGCAAAAGGAAGCAAAAGGAGTAAAATTGAGGTCATCGGGGTGCCATTTTATGTGTTGAAGATTGTATGAGGAGTTCTATCAACAGCTTTCCTGGCTGAATTCAAGAAACTTCATTTGTTCTGATCTGGAGCCCCTGGAATATAATCTCAAACATTTATCTTGCTTTCTCATAGATTTGATATGGAGGTTTCTTTACTGTAGAGATACTGCATCAAAATTGGACAACTTTTACAGGAACAAAAAGACCTGCTTTATTGCTTAGCGAGTGCTTATTTCTGCTTTAAAAGCTAAAATTATTTAAAATAATTTTCAAAAGTAATGGATGTATATTGAAGAAAATAGTTACTATACATGAGTGAACAAGCTTCAAAATGAAGTTATTTTCTATTCCCTTTGTTGCAAAGGACCATAGATAAATGTCCTCAGCGGGTTATCATTAGTTATCGTATTTGACTTGCAATATAAGCCTTAAAGTTTTTAAAATATTTTTTATTTACCTAAGCTGAACAAATTTAATGCATTTCATATATACAGATTGAGGAGCACAGTGATACTTCCCACCCATTGTAAAAATTAAATGAAAGAATAAGAAAGGAAAGAGGGATGGTGGAAGCCTTAAGTTTTAAATTTGGTTCTTGGAAAATACCGACAGGCCCTTTGCCTCAATCTGCTACGGAAGTGCAACCCTTTCCAAAAGCAACAGCTTTCTTTCCTTTTACCATTAGAGCAGCCACTGTTCTAGGTCCTCACTTCTCAGTCTGTCATAAGTAAGATATATTTTAGCTTTACAAATGGTACTACAGAGAATTTTTTTTCCTGTAAGTTGAGAGAAAAAAAGAACTCAACACTCATTTCAGTTAGAAAATCATGTTTATGTTCCTTTACTGTTTTTGAGAATGATATTTTGCTTCATCTCCACCTCTTTTCCAACCTTTCAAACATTTGTATTAATTGAAGATTGGTACTCAGTCACAGGCACAAAAACTATCATGTGGAAGCTGGTGGCCTCTTCTGGAAACTATTGTCCTGAGACAATAAAATAAAGTTAAATGTCCAAACAAGCAGCTAAGACATTGCTTGGAATGCCTGAAACCCATATTGGAGTTCCATTTCCAGCTTCCTTCTCAATTCCAGCTTCCGGCTAGTTTGTACCCAAGGGAGACAACAGATAATGGCTTATGTAATTGGGTTCATGCCACCCATGTGGGATATCTGGATTGAGTTTGTGGCTCCTGGTTTTGTCTTGGCCGAGACTTGGCTGTTGCAGACATTTGGGGAGTGAATCAACAGAGGCGAGCTGCATCTCTATTTCTTTCTCTCTGACTCTTAAATAAATTTCTTGAAAATAAAAAATCAATACCCATGGTTATCCATTTAAATAATTTATCACAAGTTCTCATTGGTTTTTGAAAGACTTTTATTATAGACAATGTCTGTTACCGGTAAGAAGCCAAGGAAACAGGACCAGTCATAAATTACTGGTGAAGTTCTAAACTTGTACGTTGTTCAGGATATTTTGATAATATTCAGCAAAAGTCATATATTTTTTCCATTCATTAGCAGTATAAACACTAACTTTAGTGAACTCCTGAAACCAACTTTCTGATTGCAATGTTGATTAAATAAATGAAATTTCATTTTAAAAAATATTTATTTATTTATTTGAAAGAGAAAGAGAGAGTTACTCCACCCACTGGTTCACTCCCCAAATGGCTGCAATGGCTGGAGCTGTGCCAATCCAAAGCTGGGAGCTAGGAGCTTTCTCCAGGTCTCCCATGTGGGTGCAGAAGCCCAAAAACTTGGGTCATCTTCCGCTGCTTTCCCAGGCCACAGCAGAGAGCTGGATTGGAAGTGGAGCAGCTGGGACTCGAACTGGCACCCATATGGGATGCCAGCAGTGTAGGCGGAGGCTTTACCTGCAATGCCACAGAGCTGGCCCCTCATTTATGTTGTTTTGCAGCCATATATTACAGCAACAGGATAACATTCATCAGAATAGTAAATAGTCATGATTTATTAAGTGAAAAAGTAGACTATGGGGCATTATATACAAATTGTTTGTTTTTTTTAAACAGAATATCTGTATGTGACAGTTGCTATACAGCCATAGAATAAGTTATATTTCCTTAAGAAAGGCAAGAATGTACATTTTTCACTTTGTTTTATAACAAAAAATCTCCTTTAAAATTGTTTAATTTAAAAATAACAAAGAGTGGGCATCATGGCACAGCAGGTTGAGCTGACGCCTGGGATGCCAGCATCCCATATGAATGCCAGTTCAAGTACCAGGCATCTTGCTTCCACTTCAGCTCCCAGTTAATGGGCCTGGGAAGACAGTCGAAGATGGCCTAAGTACTTAGAATGCTGCCACCCACTTGGGAGACCTGGATTGAGTTCTATGTTCCTGTTCTTCCTGGCCCATCCCAAGGTGTGGTGGCTATTTAGGGAGTGAACCAATGGATGGAATCAATCAATCTCACCACCCCTTTTGTCTCTCCTTATCTCTCTGTGATTCTGCCTTTCAAATAAAAAAATCTTAACAACTTGAGTAAAATCCTTTTTGTAACACTTGCTATTAGCATTTATCATTTTGCCTGAAAGGACTGCTGAGTAGCCTGTAGGAGGTGGGTAATGTCCCCCTTCAGCTACCCCCTCCCCACCACCAGGACACACTAAATGGGTACATGATGATGTCACATGTTGCATGTTGGATTTTTTTTTTTTAGGAACTGTATGAAGAGGAATTGTTATATGAAATAAAACTAAATAGAAAATCTTTACTCCTTCACCTTCTAAGATCAAGGTCAGTTCTATTGTGATTTAATGCCTTATAGGTTTTATAGTCTATGGTATCCCAGTTTTCCTTACCTACCAGTAAAGTGAATTCCTCAAGTCACTGTTATTCACATGTGTGTGTTATATGGTTTATTCTTTGTTGAAGACAAGCCCTCTGCATTGCTACAGCTTAAAGACAATTATAGACACTGTTTGCTAGCACCAGAATTATACCTATGGATACTTAGGGTTCTTTGAGCTCCATATAGTCACTCTGATCACCACCTTTTGAATCAGTGGGACAAAATATATTAGAAAAAATGTTTTTTAAAGGGACTTGTAAACTGTTTAAAATAATCTTAAATAAGGAACCAGGTTGGTTGGGAGAGTAAATTAAGTGCTGGAAAGAATTTTTTTTATCACAACATCTTGTATAGCTACATAGTCCTAACACCCTTAGCTTTCTTCATTAGCCTGCATCAGAACAATCTCTGTTGCTGCTGTTTAATTTCTATTGTTTACCTTTCAGCTATTTCTATACCTAATAGCTCTGTCTCTGAGCCACAAGCAAAATTATAAGCAGTTGTCAAATATTAAGAAGAATAGAAGGTAATACTATTCTTTCCATTCTTCTTAGAGAATTGAGATTGATCTATTAGTTAAACACAAAAACCTCTCATGTTTCTGAATTCTACATAAGTATACAGAAACAGAGCAGGTTTAATGCCTTTACCATATGGATAATATATTGAGACTACATTTTTTAACATTCTCCAAGAAAGCTAGCATTTACTGAGCCATCACTGAGACATCTCCATGTGCATTTCCTCAAAATAATTTCTTAATTCCTACAACAACCACATTAAGTATTGTGTTAAGTTCCACTTCGAGGTGGACAAATCATAAATACACTAAATCAGTGGCTTATGTGGGGTCACAATGCTCATAAGAATGATATGGCTGATGCTCCAACTTAGATCTTCCAGCTTTCAAAATTAGCTCAAGCTAGGATATAATGTTTTGCATACTTATTGAGGTGCTGGTCATTTTTAAACGTATGCTTTCATTTCTCTTGTGAACACAAAAGAGTAAAATTCCTGGGTCATAAGTTATGTATATATTCAACTTTATAAAATTTTGCCAGAGCGTTTTCAAAAGTTGTTACGGCTGGCACCGCGGCTCACTAGGCTAATCCTCTGCCTGCAGTGCTGGCACCCAGGTTCTAGTCCCGGTTGGGGCACCGGATTCTGTCCCGGTTGCTCCTCTTCTGGTCCAGCTCTCTGCTGTGGCCCAGGATGGCAATGGAGGATGGCCCAAGTGCTTGGGCCCTGCACCCACATGGGAGACCAGGAGGAAGCACCTAGCTCCTGGCTTCGGATCAGTCCAGCGCCGGCCGTAGTGGCCATTAGGGGAGTGAACCAACGGAAGGAAGACCTTACTCTCTGTCTCTCTTTCTCTCACTAACTCTGCCTGTCAAAAAAAAAAAAAAAAAAAAAAAAAAAAAAAAAAAGAAAAGAAATGTTGTTACACAACTTCATATAAGTACCAGCAATATATGAATAGTAGTAGTTTCATATTATTCAACTTTAGAGGTATTACTCTTTCTAATTTTATCTATACTAATGGGTTTGTGATATTTCATTGTGATTATATTGTATTTCTTATTGAATTTTTCCTTCATTTGTTGGCCATTTGTGTAACTTCTGTTTTTTTAAATATCATTTTCATTGTGCTAATAGACATATAATCATTGAATTGAAGAAGATCTTTATGTGATTGGAAGGTCAGCCCTTTGCAAATTTAGCTCCTTTTAAGGTTTCATTCTTGCCTGTGGCTTTTTCATTAATTTTGTTAATTTTGCCTTTTTATTTAATTTTTTAAATTTTTATTTATTTTTAAGGTAAACAAATTTCATATATACAGATTTAGGAACATAGTGATACTTCCCATTCTACCTCCACTCCCTCCCACCCTCCCTCTTCCTTCTGTTCATATTCTTTTTTTTATTTTTACAATGATATTCTTTCAGTTTATTTTATAGTCATAACATTAACCCTACAGTAAGTAAAAAATCCAACAAATAGTAAAAAGAAAAAAAAAAACACTGTTCTTCAACAGTAGAGACAAGGGCTATAAACAATCATCAAATCTGAAAATGTTGGTTTTGCTCATATACATTACATTTTTGCTATCCTATTACTTACCACAGATCAGGGAAAACATATATTTGTCTTTTTGAATTGGGCTTATTTCACTAAGTATAATGATTTCTAGTTGCATCCATTTTATTGTGAAAGACAGGATTTCATTCTTTTTATGGCTGAGTAGTATTCCATAGTGCATATATGCCACATTTTCTTTAATCATTGATAGCTGGACATCTGGATTGAGTCCAGCTATTGTGAATTGAGCTGCTAAGAACAAGGTGGTACAGATAACCTTTCACATGCTGATATCCTTTTGTTTGGGTATATCTCCAGAAATGGGATTGCTGGGTCATCTAGTAGATCTGTTTTCAGATTTCTGAGGTATCTCAATACAATGGCTGTACTAGGACACCTTCCCACCAGCAGAGTATTAAGGTTACCTTTTTCCCCAGGACCTCACCAGCATGTATTGTTTTTTGATTTCTGTATGGGAGCCACTCTAACTGGGGTGGAGCAAAACTTCACTGTTATTTTAATTTGCATTTCCCTGATAAATAGTAATCCTGAGCATTTTTTCATGTGTCTGTTTACCATCTGAATTTCCCTTTTGAAAAATGCCTGTTCAAGTCCTTTGCCTATTTCTTAACTGGATTGTTTGTTCTGCTGTTGTTGAATTTCTTGAGCTCTGTATAGATTCTGGATATTAACCTTTTATAAGTTCCATAATTTGCAAATATTTTCTCTCATCTTTTTGTTGTCTCTCAGTTTGCTATTTCTTTTGCAGAGCAGAAGCTACTGAGCTTGATGTAATCCCATTTGTCAATTTTGGCTTTGATTGCCTGAATGTCTAGGGTCTTTTTCAAGAAGTCTTTGCCTATGCCAATGTCTTGCAGAGTTTCCTCAATGTCCTCCTCCAGTAATTTGATGGTATCTGGTCAGAGATTTAGGTTCTTGATCCATTTTGAGTGGATTTTTGTATAAGGTATAAGGTAGGCATCTTGTTTCATACTTCTGTATGTGGAGATTCAATTTTCCCAGCACCATTTAATGGAGACTGTCCTTTCTCTAGGGACTTATTTTAGCTCTATTGTCAAAGTTTAGCTAGTCGTAGATGTGTGGTTTGACTTCTGGGATTTCTATTCTGTTCCATCTGTTCTTACAGTTTGTTAATATGTATCACATTTATTGATTTGCATATCTTAAACCATATCTGCAAACCAGGAATAAATCTCATTTTGTCCAGGTGAATAATCTTTATGATGTGATATTGGATTTGATAAGCTAGTATTTTGTTGAAGTTTTTTTGCATCAATATTCATCAGTGATACTGGTCTGTAGATCTTTTTCATTGTATCTTTTTCTTGTTTTGGATTTAAGATGATGCTGGGCTCATGGAATGAGCTTGGGGGCTTTCCTCCATTTCAGTTGCTTTGAATAGTTTGAGAAGAGGATTTAGTTTTTCTTTAAAAGTTTGGTAGAAAATTAGCAGTGGAGTCATCTGATCCTCAGGTTTTCATTGAGGGGAGGATCTTTATAACTGATTGAATCACCATCTTGATATTGATCTGTTTAGGTGTTCTGTGTTTTCATGACTCAATTTTGGTATATTGTATGTATGAGAATCTATCCGTTTCTTCTAGATTTTCCAATTTGTTTGCATATTTCTGTTGTAGTAATTCCTGATGATTCTTTTTATCTCTGTGGTATCTGTTCCATTTCCTTTTGTATCTCTGATCTTATTGATTTGGGTCTTTTCCCTCTTTTTTTGGTTAGTTGGGCAAGTGGTCTACCAATATTTTTTTTTTTTTATTTTTCAATGAACAAGGTTTTCTTTTTTCTTTTCACTGATCATTTGCCCTGTGTGCTTGGTTTCAATTTTGTTTCCCTCTAAACATTGCTTTTCTGTATCCTATAAGTTTTGATATTTTATATTGGCATATTTTCATTCATTTCCTGGAATATTCTATTTCCCTCTTGTTTTCTTATATGACCCATTGTTCATTTTAGGAGCATGTTGTTCAGTCTCTATGTGTTTGTATATTTTCTAGAGATCCTTAAATTGTTAGTTTCTAGCTTCACTCCATTGTGATGAGAAAAGATACATGGTATCTTTTTTAAATTTTTAAAAAATTGTTGAGACTTACTGTAGCCTAGAATATGGTGTGTCCTGGAGAAAGTTCCATGCACTGATGAAAAGAACATGTATTCTTCAACTGTGTGATGAAATGTTCTATAGATATAAGTTAGATCCACTTGGCCCATAGTGTAGAAGAGCTCTGTTGCGTCTTTGCTGATTTTCTGTCTAGTTGATCTGTCTATTGATGAAAGTGGGATGTTAAAATCCTCATTACTATTGTATTGGAGTCTGTCTCCACTTGGATCTACTAAAAATTGTTTTAAATAGTGAGGTACTCTAGCATTGGGTGCATATATATTTATTATAATCACACCTTCCTGTTGAATTGATCTCCTAATCATTACATAGTCTCCTTGTCTCTCTTAACAGTTTTTGTGTTAAAGTCTATTGTCTGATATTAGGATGTCTACACCTGCTCATTTTTGCTTTCTGTGTGCATGGAATATCTTTTCCATTTTCACTTTTAGTCTTGTGTATCTTTGTTGGAGAGATGTGTTTCTTGTAGACAGCAGATAGATGAGTTTTGTTTTTTAATCCATTCAGCCAGTCTATCTTTTAATTGGAGAATTTAGGCCATTTACATTCAGAGTTACTTTTGGTAAGTAATGATGCTGCCGTTTTTCCATAAATGTCACTATTTTTTACTTTGAATTTCCTTTGTAGTCTTAATAGATTTTCTGCCTTCACATTATTTCATAATGATGACTATGTTTTTGTGTATCACACATCATTAAATATCATTTGTAAGTCTGGATGACTGGTAACAAGTTACTTCAATTTCTGTTTGTTATAAAGGGTCTTAATTTCACCTTCAATCCTAACTGAGAGCATTTCTGGATACAGTAATTTGGGCTGACAGTTTGTTTATTTTAAAACTTGGACTGTATCTCTCCATTCTCTCCAAGCCTGTTGTTTCTGATTGGAAACCAGCTGTCAGTCTCATTGGAGATCCTCTGAAGGTAATCTGGTGTTTCTTTAATGCATATTTCAGAATCTTTTCTTTTTATTTCCTGTTCAAAGTTTGACTACAATGTATCATGGTGAAGATCTTTTCTGGTCACATCTATTAGGAGTTCTATGTGCTGCTTCTATTTTTCTGTCCCTGTCTTTCTCCAAATTAGGGAATGTTTCTGTTATTATTTCACTGAATAGGCCCTTTATTCCATTCTGTCTTTCCACCTTTTCAGGAACTCCTACAATCCACATGTTGTGTCATTTGATAGTATCCTATTATTTGCAAACAGCTTTTTTTAAAATTTTCCTGATTTCTTTTTTTGTTATCTTTTTTTTCTTTTTTTTTTTGGACAGGCAGAGTGGACAGAGAGAGAGACAGAGAGAAAGGTCTTCCTTTGCCGTTGGTTCACCTTCCAATGGCCGCCGCAGCTTGCACGCTGCGGCCGGCGCACCACGCTGATCCGAAGGCAGGAGCCAGGTACTTATCCTGGTCTCCCATGGGGTGCAGGGCCCAAGGACTTGGGCCATCCTCCACTGCACTCCCTGGCCACAGCAGAGAGCTAGCCTGGAAGAGGGGCAACCAGAAGAGAAGGTTTTCAGAGCCAGCAGCCTCTTGCTGCACTGCCTTGGCAGTTTGAGTCCCAGAGCCTTGTGATATGTTGAGAGGATTGGGGCACCTCACCATTCTACATGGGTTCCCAGCCCCTGTCAACCCTCCCAACCAAAGTCAGTGGGGAATGCAGATTTTCCTCTCTGGTAAAATCCTGTGGTCACATGTGTGCACAAGAACTGTTGCAGCATCTACTGGTATCAAGATGGCACCTTTGTGGGGTTGTGGGGAGAAACGAACATGCTTTCTTTTTCTGGATTAGGTAGGTATCCTGCCCTATGCTTGGGCTCCGGGCCATATTCAGTGTCCATGTAGTCTGCAAGGTAATCCCTCAAGTGCTATCTCCAGTAGCAGGATTTGCTGCAGTCTGCTCTAACCTCGGTCTCAGATGCTGGCATTTCCTCTAACTTCTAGCTGCAGGAGTTGTTCGTGGTGTCCCTGCTCACTGCTCCATATATGCACCACACATGCTGTTCCATGGTGTCCCTCTTTCTTCTGTAGAATTTCCACTGCAAACTCCTCTCCAGCTCTCTCCTGGAAATGCACTTCCTCTGCTTTTCTTCTGCTATTTTCTGCTGGTCATGCAGCACATCTTTTCTCTGTTCATCCATATTGGAAATCTTGTTGTGCCTATTGAAGAGTAAAAATTATGTTATTGGGCCGGCTCCGTGGCTCACTTGGTTAATCCTCTGCCTGTAGTACTGGCATCCCATATGGGTGCCAGGTTCTAGTCCTAGTTGCTCCTCTTCCAGTCCAGCTCTCTGCTGTGGCCTGGGAAGGCAGTAGAGGATGGCCCAAGTGTTTGGGCACCTGCACCCACATGGGAAACCAGGAAGAAGCACCTGGCTCCTGGCTTCAGATCGGTGCAGCACCTGCCTTGGTGGCCATTTGGGGAGTGAACCAGTAGAAGGAAGACTTTTCTCTCTGTCTCACTGTCTATGACTCTACCTGTCAAAGAAAAGAAAAACTGTTATTTTTGGTTGGTGGATCAGGCCATGCTGCCACGTAGGATGCCTACATCCCATATTGGAGTGCTTGGGGTTGATTCTCCTAAGCCCCACTTTGATTCAGCTTTCTGTTAATGCACCTGAGAAATGGCAGATGATGAATCAGTTGCTTGAGTTCCTGCCACCCAGGTGGGAGACCAGGATGGTGTTCCTGGTTCCTGGCTTTGTCCTGGCCCAGTCCTGCTGTTGCAGGCTTTGGGGGAGTTAATCAGCTGATGCAAAATCTTTCTCTCTGGGTCACTCTGCCTTTCAAATAAATAAATATTTAAAATTGTTCATTATTTCAAAGAAATTTTAGTTCCTCTTTTTTACCCCTATATTATTTGCTTTCTAGGACCTAAGAAAAATTGGCAACCTTTAAGTCATTATATTTCACATTGTTTACTTTTAAGTCTTCACAGTTTTAGATTTTCATTTTGCTCTATTATCATCTTGAATTTCTGTGTGTATTCAAATGTGTGTGTGTATGCATGTGTATGTGTGTAATTTGCTGGAAAAGTGAAGGTTTTTTTCATACTTATAACCAATTACAGCAGTCCATTTTGTTGAATTCTCTTTTCTGTATCAAATGATTCTTTGATAAGTTGGAGAAAATCAAATGATTATTTATCGGATCTATATTCTATCTTATTCATCTGTTTATTCAATTCTTAGCCCATAACTGCTCTGTCTTCATTACTGCAGCTTTATACATTGCCTTGTAACCACTGTGTGTAACTTTTCCCATTTTCTTCTATGGTAGATTACTTTAAATTATAGGTAATTTACATTTCTGTATAAAAGTTAGAATCACCGGGGCTGGCACTATGGCGTAGTGGGTAAAGCTGCTGCCTGCAGTGCTGGCATCCCATATGGGCGTCAGTTCGTTTCCCGGCTGCTCCACTTCCAGTCCAGCTCTCTACTATGGCTTGAGAAGGCAGTACAAAATGGCCCAAGTCCTATGGCCCCTGCACCCATGGGAAACTGGGAAGAAGTTCCTGGCTCCTGGCTTCGGATCAGCACAGCTCTGGCCGTTGCCGCCATCTGGGGAGTGAACCAGCGGATGGAAGACCTCTCTCTCTCTCTCTCTCTGCCTCTGCCTCTGCCTCTCTGTAACTCTGCCTTTCAAATAAGTAAATATATCTTTAAAAAAATTAGTTAGAATCACCTTGTCAGTACTAGAAAATAGACTGCTGGAACATTGATTGGGATTTTATTAAATCTGTAGATCAATTTGGAGAGATCTGATATCTCAATGAGTATTTAAGTTAGAGATTTAATATGTATTTGTCTTTGAATTCTTCAATAGTATTCTATGATTTACAATGAAGAGCTCTCAGAAGACTTTTGTTACTTGTATATTTTGTTGTTACCTAATATTTTTAATAATGCTTTTAAAATTTTATGTATTTGTTTTTATTTTAAAGGTAGAGTGACAGAAAGAGGCAGAAATCTACCACCTACTAGTTCACTCTCCAAATGCCCACAACAGACAGGGCTAAACCTAACTGAAGCCAGGATCCAGTAACTCTATCCTTGTCTCTCACATAAATGGCAAGAGCCCAAGTACTTAGACCATCTTCTGCTGCCTTTTCAGGCACATTAGCAAGAAGCTGGATTGGAAGCAGAGCAACTGGGACTAGAACTGGCACTCCTAAAAGCAATGCCAGTGTTGTAAATGGCAGCTCCACCTACTACACCACAATGCCAGGCCTTCTGTATCAATTTCAAACTATAATGTTTATTTAAACTAATTAACAACGGTTAATATTTACATTTATATAATTTTATATAAAATGTTATGATTATACAAGTTTGCATATATCTGCTACTTCCTTATGCTGTTATATTTATTATATTTTTCAATTATTTCAATTTGCTTTTATAATATTTCCATTTCTTTTTTGATATTTCATGTCTTGAGTTCAAACATATTTTCTTTCACATAGTTAAGCATAGTTTTAATAGTTGTTTTAAAATCCTCATCTGTACTTTCAACCTCTGGACAAGCCTCTGGTAGTTCTATACTAGTTGTCTTTTTTTCTTGACAATAGCTCAAATTTGCATATTTCATCATAAGAAGTAAAATTTGGATTATGTCTTGAACAATTTGAATGTTATGTGGAAGAAACCGGTTTCTGTTATATCTGTACTTTTACTTAATTAGACAGTTACTTTGTTGAACTCCAAGTACACCTGTCATTGGGTGGCTCTCCTATTTCAGTTCAGTTATTTTATTCTTAGAAGAACTACTTTTATTCTGTCCCTCATATACATGGTTCAGGGATAATTGAGAATTTGAGACTGAGTTTGTTTACATAACTGAGGATTTTTCCATCCTTGTCTGTTCTTTAAGCATTCAAAAGTCGCAGAAATGAACAGGTGTTTGTTCATGTTTGTGTGCTTTTTTATTTTTTTGATGAGCGTGAAGCAGGATGTCTGCCTTCTGTTGTCTTTCAGATTTTGCATGTTTAGCATCCAGGTTGGGGCCAGGCTTGATATATGCTGGGGAAGTCAGGTGCTCACTGGTTATTCTAGGAATTGTGCAGCTGGGGGTTGTTACTTACCTCATTTGGGAGACAGCATAGCTGAGACAGGACTTTCCTCTCAGGAGTAAAATGGAGTTACTTGGAAGTTGGAGCTGTTTTTGAGCTTATACAAAAAAATTCAAACAGTAGATTCCATGTGTGTGTGTCCAACCAATAGTGCTTAAGATATCAAGGAAAATATCTGTAGACTTTTTTTCTTGTCATTATTACTAAACAGCAAAATATGATAATTATTCATAAACTATCTTATATTTGGTATTATAAATCTAGAGATGACTTAAAGTGTAGGACTGAATATGCATAGGTTATATGCAAATATTGTATCATTTTATATATAATAGTTGTGAATATCTGCAGATTTGGGTATCCATGGGGGAGAGGGAGCCACGTACTCAATATCCCCTGGATACTGGGGATGACTGACTTTATATGCATTTTCTTATCTATTTACTCATTTTTGGAGAAAACATTTAAATTCACTCTCAATAGTTTTCAAGTGCAAAATACACGTTTGTTGTAATCACCACATTGTACAATAGATCTCTCAAACATAATTCCTCCCATCTAGCTGAAATGGCACTTTTAGTCTATATTAAATTTATGGCTTATTGATTTTAGATAATTTATAATGGACATATGATCATTTTTCATCATATTACATATTTCACTACTGAAACAAAATGTTTAATTGGAGGGAAAAAGCTAATGTCTGGCTGCTATCCTGATTAGTCTTTCTTTGAATGGATCATACCAACAACATAAATACATATAAATGTGTTGCAGTGATATAACATGTATTTAATCTCAGATTTAATACTAGACTGTCATATTATGTATCAAAATACTATGGGATTCTATCTGATATAGTATTTTATACAGTTTCTTGACATGTTTATATTGTTATATATTTTAAAAAATTCTAGAATTTCCACTTGGAGAAAAGTGGAACAAACTTCTCCCCATCCTTGTGACTAAATACAAAGAGACATTCTACATATAGAGATTACACACACACACACAATAAAAGAAGGCTGAAGAACAGAGAGAAAGTAGACCAGCTAAAGACATTGATACCTAAGGAATGACTGCTGAATAAGAAGAATTCACTCTTTATTTTCACTAGCACTTGGAATGTGCCACTGTACAAAAAAATGGACAGTCTGAAGGGAAAAGACACAGTTTGGTGATGGAGTAGCCTGGCTTCTCTCCTACTTTATCAAAGTGTTATTTATAGAATATCTTGAACTCATGGCAGTTATACTGTGGAAACCCAAAAAGCTCAGTTGTTGCATTTCAGAAGCCTTAACTTGTACGACTAATGTTTCTGTCGTGTGTTTCAAATGTCTATTTTTCAAGGTAAAGTAAAACAATTTACTTTTGTGTTCTTGGGTTCTATTGTGATATCCATCTCCAGAGGCTAATAACATGATGCTGGCTGCCTGCTGTTTAATGCACAGGAAAGTGTAGACATTGGGTGACTTGAGTGAAAACTCAAAAAGGCATCCCTCTTCTTGCACAGAGAAAGGACTACAAAATATTATGTGGAAAGAGTAGCATTGATGGTTATCTCTATGGTGGGATTTGGAATAACTTCCTCTGAGCTGTTTTGTTTCAGAAATTTACAATATATATATACATATATGCATAGCTTTTAGGTTATTATATAGTGAAATATATCATGTCACACATTTATATATAATTTTTATATTCAAATGCCTACTTAGATATCATTTTCTCTGAGTCCTTTTAAAAAATGTTGATTTTCTTAAAATTGTCAGAATCTTTACCTGGCTTATCTACAGCCTTTATAAAACCAGAAATTTAGGTAGAAGGCTTTTCATATGAGTGGATTTGATGCTGATTTTTTTTTTAATCAGGAGAGAACTTGCTGAGATTTGAGAACAGCCTGGAGACTTTTTTATCACATGGTGTTTTCATCTGCTAGATTTTTAGAATGAATAAATCACTCTACCTTTCTGCTCTGTTTTTCAGGGAGTTCCTAGCCTCAAATTATAGTGAAACACACTACACCACAAAAGGAGAAGCATTCATGAGGCAGGTTCAGATCAAGGTATCTTAGTATCTTCTTAAGTCTCTTCTCTGAAATTGTTTCCTAATGTGATTTTGAGTTCTAGCTCAACAAACCACTCCAAAGCACGATAATAGAAATAAGTCCTGAAGTGAATTCTCTAGAATGTTTATAGAAAAGAAATTATGACACTTTGAGCTCTGAAGGAAGCTGATCACTGACAAAGAAGCAAATTAGTGAATGGCAATGTATCCTTGTTTACTAAACTGATTTCCATAGAACCAATATGTTAAGTCTGGAAGAAGGTGAAGGACCCTAAAGAAGTATAAAGGCACTCTGATGACATTGCAATCAAAATGGGTAAAATCTGAAGAAAAGAAACAACTTTGAAAATATCCATCAAATTGGCTTCATGTGATTCCTATCCCTTGCCCAGTATTGCACCAATACTGATGTCTCTCTTACCTTTTGCAAATGAAGCTTTTTTCAGTTACCATTGAAGATACTCTGGTGGGTACTTAAAATAACAATACACTTGCAAAAACCAATTTCCTCTTTTGAAACAACTGTCAAATTCTATGAGATCTAACTCATCATACAATCTTGAAAAGTAAGACAGGAGGAAAATTGGTAGCACTCTTTGATGTAGGGGGTGGTTATTAGCCTGTGAGGATGTAAGTTCCCTGGAAGGCCATAGAAAGTGTCACCCATAGGCAGAAGTTGAACGTATAGAACTGATGGGAAGAATGATTATTTGAGGGCCAGCACTGTGGCTCACTTGGCTAATCCTCCGCCTGTGGCGTAGGCACCTGGGTTCTAGTCCCGGTTGGGGTGCCGGATTCTGTCCCAGTTGCTCCTCTTCCAGTCCAGCTCTCTGCTGTGGCCCAGGGAGTGCAGTGGAGGATGGCCCAGGTCCTTGGCCCTGTACCCACATGGGAGACCAGGAAGAAGCACCTGGCTCCTGGCTTCAGATTGGTGCAGCGCGCCGGCCCTAGAACCAACGGAAAAGGAAGATCTTTCTCTCTCCCTCTCTCTCTCTCTCGAACTCTACCTGTCAAAAAAAAAAAAAAAAAAAAAAAAAAAGAATGATTATTTGATGAGATTACTTAGGGGCAAAAACACCAGATCAGGAGCAATGAAGACATGAACTTGATTGAATCAGGGGAACTTGTTTGAGCGTGATATCTAATTGGGGGAATCATCAAATTGACTTCATTTATTAGGCAATTAATAATAATTGTAACTATTAGCAGAGGACAGTTAATGGATTTTAGAATGGATTCAAGAGGTAATATTTCTAAGGAAAAAGGCAGATTTCTGAAACTGATATTACGTAAGAGATTATTACATTTTTGAAAGATTACTCATATAATTTTATATAAATTAGTAAATATACAAATAAGGAAAAGTTCTCTACAGCAAGCTCTACTATGTCCAAATGAAAGCATGTATGAATGAATGCGTGAACAAGTATGACTGTATCTTGTCCGAATGAAATACTAAGATTTTGAATAGAAAACATTTAGATATTAATATATCAATAGCTTTCTTACATTAACAGATTACTTTTTCTATTTTAGGAGCACTGTTTTTACCAAGGATCCATCATACATGAACTTGATTCTGATGCCAGTATCAGCACATGTAATGGCCTGAGGTAATACAGACTATTTTCTTTTTCCTTTTGCATTTTCTTATGAATACTCAAAGATATCCACTTATTTCCTTTTACCAATTCTGCTAAGTAAAATGATGAATGAGAAAGAGCCATTATATGTTCTCATCAGGAATATCGCTGTAGCCTCTGATTTGTACTCATGTTTGACAAAACAATGTCTAATGCACAGCCCTAAGCAAGACAAGTTTTTTGCAGCATACAGTCAAGAGATTCACGGTTGGATGATACCTGAAAGTCATCTACCCTTTCCTCACATTATGGATCAGAATACTGAAATCAGAGATTTACTCCTAAACATTCAATCTTGAGTGACAGAACAGAGTCCAAAATCCAGGTCTTTTGAGTGTTAAGTCTGTGAATTCCCATCACACTAATACGCTTCAATAATTGAGGCTGTTTCCAGTCTCTACAAAGTAAGAAGTCAGAGTAAAACCTATCATTCTGTAGAGATATTGAGCTCAAGGACAAAGGAGGGCAATGCAGAGAAGGTAAAGCGTAAAAGAATGAGATACTTTATCTCCACTTATGTGGGTTTAATTCAGTAGCTGCTAGTATTTGCTAGGATGGGAACTCCTTTAATGACAAAATTACCATATAGGGTTATTGGGGCTTCCATATATTTAATCTAAAAGTAATAGATAATGGACATAGAAATTTATAAAACTTTGCAGAAACTGAAATTTGGCAGTGGTCCACAACCAAGGTGGTAATAACTACTATACCTATCTCCAGAGCAGAGATTAGACTGGTAAACTTCTGAAAATCCAGGAAAGTTGATTCTTAGAGAAATTTATTAATTAACCAAAGGTCATGTCTTACCTAGTATGTTTAGCACCCCAAACACCAAGCTACAAGCTCAGGAGGTATTGGTCTTGTGGTTTCCCTTTTTAGAAAAGATGAAGTAAACAAGATGGGATGAAATAATTATTCAATATTTATTGTATTCCTAATTGTTCCAGAGGATTCTTCAGAGTACATGACCAAAGATACCTCATCGAACCTGTGAAATACTCAGATGAGGGGGAACATTTGGTGTTCAAATATAACCCAAGTGTGCTGTATTCAACCAATTATTCTTGTGCAGAGCTCAATTCTACTGCAAAAAATCATCTAAAGAATACCAGCTCTAAGGAAGACTCTCAAAAAGAAGTGAGTACTCCAGTAACTAAGTTTTCTGTTCACTACTGACTACTTGATCCCAGGAGAGAATGTGTGTTTCAATAACAACATCAAGTGCACTATCTTAGCTCTTCTGTAAGTTCAAAGTGGTGAACTTCTTTTCTGACATCCTCTTGCTAGTAGCTTCATCCTGTGCATTTGTGACTTTCTGATCTTGAGCTCAGCTTCCTGATCACAGTTATGGGTCCCATAATTTTCATTACTATGATCAACTTATGGATTTATTTCTCTATAGGGAAGTGCAAAGACTTCCATACCTAGCCATATTGAGTTAAAACTGTCAGTAATTTTTAATGGAGCATCTCGAACTAGGTAAAACCTGTCTTTTACAGCAAGATTATCCCCATGATGAATCTGTGAGTCTATAGTGGAGGAAACCGGGAGGTATGGTGTGTTCTCATCACCTTAAAGGCAAACAAAACAGCTGATTATTTGCTTATCTAATTTTACCTGTGTTGGTTAAAAAAGTGAGCAGAACCTGTTCACAGCCCATTCAGTTTGCTCTGGTGTATAGCTGTAAATTTGTCCTGGATTTTTGATTCTTGAATCCTCTTAATTCACCCTATATAGCAACATTATTTTATGTCTATAAAAATTTTATTGCTATGATTAAATAAAGATTCTTCACTCCAAACTAAATATTATGTTAAATAAAGGTTTCAAGTACTTGCAAAAAAAAAAAAAAAAAGAAGTGAGTACTCTATTTTTTAAAATGGTTTATTTATTTATTTTAAAGACAGATTTACAGAGAGGCAGAGATAGAGAGAGAGGTCTTCCATCTGCTGGTTCACTCCACAGATGGTCGCAATGGCTGAAGCTGCGCCCATCTGAAGCAGGAGCCAGGAGCCTCCTCTGGATCTCCTACACTGGTGCAGGGGTCCCAGGGCTTATACCATCTTCTACTGCTTTCCCAGGCCATAGAAGAAAGCTGGATCAGAAGTGGAGCAGCTGGCACTTGAACCAGCACTCATATGGGATGCTGGCACTGCAGGTGGGCTTTAGCCATTATGCCACAATGCTGGCCCTTGAGTACTCTATTTTTAAAATCATCTTTAATATAAGAAAAACATCTTTTATTTCCTTTGCAATCCTGAGGAAGAGAGAATCTATTCAGCTATTGAAAGGTATGAGCTACTCTGAAATCTTAAAATCAAGTGGTCTGAAATCTTAAACTCAAGCTCTTGTACTTTTTATCTATGTACAAAGTATTCACACACTACAGTAAATCTTAGTTCTATCAATTTCAAGAGAGGAGGGAGTCTTCAACCCCACCTGTAGATTGGCAACTTTAGGAATGTAGGTGACTGTAAAGAATGACATTTGCAATGTAATGAAATGTATCCTAGACAATTGTCTTTCCTTGCCTTCCTTGTCATTTTGGATTGGGGGCAGAGGGAGGGGTTTGATGACAAAACAAACTTTACCTTTCATCAGGCCAACTGTTCTGGTGGTTGTGGAAAATTAAGAGAAATAAATTCCATTTCAGGTGGAAGGTTGCTTGAAGTCCTCTGTGTTAAAGCTTTTCTATGCAACTAGTTCATATTCCTTGAAGTCCCTACTAGTTGTTAGATTGTAAGCTATATGATTGTTTATCTGCTTTGCTTGTTTGTGATATAAACAGTATAAAACATACCAGATGTCTAACATGTATATTGACTGAATTACTTATTTATTAAATTATTCAGTCTACAAGAGCAGGACTTAGTCAAATCTTGGAAAGATAGGCCTCGGGTTTATCCTTAGAGAATACTCATATGCCTCTGTATTTGCACTGAAAGTAGGCAACTTAGCAGGATTCATGATATTTATGCTTTATAAAAAGATCTATGATTATCAATATTTATTTGTTCCCTGGAATTGAGATGATGGCAAATTAGGAGGCTGGTTGAGTAGAAAGAATGCAGTCAATCCTGGTAGTCCTGCTGTGGCTGTAGGGTGTATATGGGTGTTTTTACTTACTTAGGAAGCCTTTACGGTGTAAATTAAAAAAAAAATTAATGTTAAGAACTTGACTTATGATTGTAACTATGATTTGAACTGAAATACTGAAGAAGGGAAGAATTATCAAGTATTGTATATTTAAGATTGTAAAATATGTTTAGGGACAGATTTTTAATAATATAGTTGGTCTTAGATAAATTTATAATAAAATTAGATATTTATCAGAAAATTAGATAAATAATTATAGTAACATTTCTTACCTTGAAAATGTTAGCTTTTTTCAACTTAAAATGTTGATGAAAAATGTTGATCATGCTTCATTGAATTTTCCATAAATTTACAGAACAACCACAAAGAAAAGTATATTGAACTGTTCATTGTTGCTGATGACACCATGGTAAGTTTTCAGATGACATTTTTCTCTTGCATTTTATAAAGCTACAGTTGTACTTCTTGTATAGTAAGAAATGTTTTCTCATCAGAGTTCAATTCTGGATTGAAAATGGTTAAGTACCTTGTTGTAATGCCTGCATTTCATATCTGAGTGCCTACATTTTGATTTTCATTTCTGATTAATGATCCCAGCCTCTAACCAATGCAGATCCTTGAAGTCAGTGTTAATGCTCAAGTAATTGTATTCTTGCCACCCAAACGGGAGATCTGGATTGAGTTCCTAGCTCCCAATTCAACCTGTCCCAGCCTTGACTGTTGCAGGCATTTAGGGAGTAAACCTACAGATGGGAGTGCTCTATGTCTCTCATCCTTTCTCCCTCTCAGTGAAGAAACAAACAGGTAATTCCAGAAAAGCAATCCAAGATAATACTGAAGGCAACTCTTGATGTTATTTCAGAAATAAAGGAATGATAAGTCAATCAGATATCATTGCAGAAAAATTGCAGAATATCAAAGATGAAGAAAAAACTCCTTAAAAATCAACTGGAACAAAGGGATATGTTGCCGATTATTAGTGAATAAATGAGTCACTAACAGATTAAAGAAGTAATACCTTACTACCAGAAATACACAAAATAACCTAACGACATGGTACTAAAAAAAGAACACCAAAATAACAGGTTTAAGAGGAAACACAATTTTTTAAGCTTTTCTCTATCAAAAAAATTTGATCTGTAAAAGTAGAAAAAGAGAAAATTCCTCACATACTTTATAAATTATTATACTAGCGGTGGTTGTCACTCATGCCACTGCCCTGTCTAGTGGCTGGGTTGATAGTCTGGTGTAGGATGGCCTCAGCCACATGTCTGGTCTGTGGTACTGAGTTTCTGTTGATCTTGGGTCTTTATCAGGCTGTCCTGCACTTCCTCACATCATAGCTAGGCACTAAAACTTTAAGAAAGAGGCCAGGCTCTGCTGTGCAAGGCATCTTCCATCTTCTCCCTATATGTTTACAACTATCTGATTTGCCTAGGGAAGTCATATAATCAAACCTAGAATCAATGTTGGGAGAAACTTAGACATGGGTGAAGATATCTGGTGGAGTGATTCTCTGAGAGTCATGACTGTAACAATCCACACTACTGATAGCAAATCCAGATAATAGGCTTATGAGAAGATAAAATTATAGGCACATTCCACTTACAAACACAACTGCAATGTCCTAAAAGTATTTGCAAGCACAGTCCATCACATATCCAAAAAAGTTTTCTTAGAAATGCAATTTTATCTCAGTAAATATTGCTTTATTTTGACATTGATGTTTTTTAAAAACCATTATCTATCAAGTATCTCAAATATATAATATATATAATATATAAGTATATATTTATATATGTAGCATGGATGACTGTGAAAATACACACACACACACACACACACACACACATATATATATAGTAAAATGCTCAGCATGTAAGAAGTAGAAGAATTACATGATACTTATGATTTCCTATTCTGTATGGACATTAAATTTAGTAATAAAATATTTGAAGTTTTTTCACCAAAATTGGGAAAATAAACAGATTTTTATTCAACATTGCTACTGGTAATTCTAGCTGATAAATAAGAAAAAAGTAAAATCTATATTGATTTAAGAAAACATTTTACACATTAAAAACAACCATCAAAAATTTAATGAATTAGTTCTAGACACTAAATTATTAAATTAGCATATTCTCAAGAACATTAACATGTTGCTGACAATGATAAAACTTTCTGTAAGATTTATATTTTTATTTGAAAGGCAGATCACAGAGAGTGAGGGAGAGATAGGGATATCTTCCAATCACTGGTTTACTCTTCAAATTGCTGCAATGTCCAGGGCTGAGTCAAGCCAAAGCCAAGAGCCGGAAGTCCATTCTTGTCTCCCACATGGACGGTAGGGGTCAACAGGCTGAGCCATTCTCTCCACCGTCCCAGGATCATTGGCACAGCACTGGATGGGAAATGGAATAGTCAAGATTTGAACCACTGCAGACATGGATGTCAGCATCACTGGTGGTGGGCTAACCTGCCGTACCATATTGCTAGCCCTGAAAACTTTGTTCTTAATAATATCTTTATTTAATTGAAAATGAATCTTGATATGAATGGAAGGGGAGAGGGAGAGCAGGAGAGGGGAGGGTTGCAGGTGGGAGGGAAATTATGGGGGGGGGAAGCCATTGTAATCCATAAGCTGTACTTTGGAAATTTATATTCATTAAATAAAAGTTTAAAAAAAATCTTTATTGGTAAATACTAATAACAGTTTTTAAAAATATTAAATCTCTCGAATTAGGGAAGTTTTGCTTGATGAGATTTCAGATAGATGAGACTAACTTTGTATGCATAGCTCTAATACATTCTGCTTTAATATTCTTGAAATATTTAAGTAATATCTTTAGAGCAGTCTTCATGACAAATTATTCACTCTCATCTGACAAAGAGTATCCAATATGTTAGATTCTGAATATTAAACATATATTTGTTTATATAAAGTAATATATAAAAATAAACATTAAGATAAAATAGTATTTATAAATAAATATATGTAACTGTAACATACATTTTGGTACTTCAGAAGTTCATGGAAAAGTAGAAATAAAAGATAAATTCACTTTGGTATAAAAAACACTTTGAAATCCATGCCTAGTGTTTTCATAATATGCATTTTCTATGAATAGTTTGAAGAACCCATTCTCACACACCCAAACATATACACATACACATACACATATTCAGGGAAAGGTAGAAAGAGCATGCCAGTCAGAGAATAGAAAGACCAAGGGTATCTTTTGGAAAAATGCTGAGGAATTTATGTATGTTGAAGCAATGTGAGGAGTTTGAAACAGGGCAGGGAGGTAAGGATATGGATGTAAGTACCAGCACTGAAGCCAGCAAGTTGAAAGGGAAGAACGGAACACAACTGTCTGATGGCCCTTGAGAACACCAACAATTTTGTAAACGTTTGGCAACACAAGTGGGAAGTTCACACCTACACATCCCTGCCCCACACCCTGCTGGCTACAAATCACTGTTTGATAAAGTGTCATTCCCTCTGATCCCTTAGATACTGTCAGAATCCTTTTGATTATATATCCCATAATTTGTGAGCACCATGAGCACAGGACAGCTGTGTAAGTACCTGTTTTGTGTAGTATAATGGGCGCTCAAACTTCAACAAGTGCTGTTTCATTAACATGATAAACTACAGAACACTAACCAACTGGTTTAATAAAATTCATGCAATAGAATGTGAAAAGAGGACAAAGTAAAAAGAAAATCTTAAAGTAGTAGTAATCAAAGGACATCTCTAGAGACTGTAGTAGCTAGAAACTTTTTTTTTTTTTTTTTTGGATAAGATAGCTATGTAGTTGCTCAGTTTTTAGGTGATTTATTGTTCCAATGCTTTGATTTTTTTTCCTTATAATTTCTCATAATAAAAAAAAAAATTGTGTTGGGTCTGGCGCCTTGGCTCACTTGGTTAAACCTCCACCTGTGGCGCCGGCATCCCATATGGGCGCCGGATTCTAGTCCCGGTTGCTCCTCTTCCAGTCTAGCTCTCTGCTGTGGCTCATGAGGGCAGTGGAGGATGGCCCAGGTGCTTGGGCCCTGCACTTGCATGGGAGACCAGGAAGAAACTCCTGGCTCCTGGCTTTGGATTGGCGCAGTGCCAGCTATAGTGGCCATTTGGGGGGTGAACCAATGGAAAGAAGACCTTTGTCTATGACTCTACCTGCCAAATAAATAAAAAAAGAAAAGAAAAAAGATTGTGTTGAATTCTTATTAAGTGGTTATTACTAATTAATATTGATACAATGTTTTTATTTCCAGTACCGTAGGAACAGTCATCCTCACGACAAACTAAGGCACCGGATTTGGGGAATGGTGAATTTTGTCAACTTGGTAAGGTTCGACATAGTTTGAATCAAGCTGAAAAAAAAAAAATACAAAGAAGCTGTTAGGGTAGTTCTCTTCTGGACTGTTGTAGTAGTCACCCTAATACTGAGGCATTCAAACACAAAAAATAACCTAGTAGACTAATTAGTAAAAATCAGAGCAAAAAACCAGAGCTCCAAGTTTTTGTTTTCTAAGAAAATACAGTGATATTTAAATGAGTTTCTGATCACAAACTTTATGAAGCCACATACAAAGTGTTGGAAAACCAACCACATACAAACCAAATCCCACTACTATAAATGTCACTACTCCACAGTTTTGCATTTTTTAAAAGGCTTTCAAGTTATAAATTATTGCCAATGGTTTGACACAAAAATCAGAGTAACTATTTAAGCAAAATCTATTATAATTTAGAAATATTCATCATTTTAATGGTCTACAAACTTTAAATTGTGAACTGTATACATTTTTATTTGCTGACTCCTATGATTTCTGGATCTAAGATAACAAGGCCACATAAGAAGACATTGTAAGGAACGGGCTCTCTAGTTCAGTGGTTATTCATATATCATTTATAAGACATTTGCTGTGTCTGCAGTTTTGTGCTATTATGAATACAACTGCTTTAAATATGTGTGCACAGTTGTGTGGACATAAAATTGCATTTGTTTTATAAATAGGATATAGGAATACTGTATCATGAAGAAAATGAATGCTTTATTCTTTACCTGGTCCTCACAAATGTTGACATACTTTATTTTTTTAAAGATTTTTTTATTTATTTATTTGAGAGCTAGAGTTACAGACAGTGCTGATCCAGCTCCCTGCAGTGGGCCTGAGAAAGCAGTGGTAGATATTGTGAGTACTTGGTCCCCTTCACCCATGTGGAGACTGGGAAGAAGCCCCAGGCTCCTGGCTTTGGCTTGACTCAGCCCTAGCTGTTGAAGACATTTGAGGAGTGAACCATCAGTTAGAGGATCTTTCTCTCTGTCTCTCTTCATCTCTCTGTAACTCTGCCTTTCTGCCTTTCTTTTTTTTTTTTTTTTTTTTTTTTACAGGTAGAGTTATAGACAGAGAGAGAGAGACAGAGAGAAAGATCTTCCTTTTCCGTTGGTTCACTCCCCTGATGGCCGCTACAGCTGGCACTGCGCCGATCCAAAGACAAGAGCCAGGTTCTCCTGGTCTCCCATGCGGGTGCAGGGCCCAAGCACCTGGGCCATCCTCCACTGCCCTCCCGGGCCACAGCAGAGAGCTGGACTGGAAGAGGAGCAACCGGGACTAGAACCCAGTGCCCATAACTCTGCCTTTCAAATAAAAAAAATAAATTTTTAAAAGATATATAGAAGCATGTTTCTCATAGTTATGAAATGACTCTTTGCAATTATATTTTTTTCCATTTTGACCCAATATTTATTATCCTTTTATAATATTTTTTTGTTTTTAAAACTAATTCTGATTAGTATTTTAACAATAACTCAAAAGCATGTAAAATAAAAATCAGCCTACTTTCTCTATGAACACTCAGCAGCTCTGGCCCTCATCTACCTATCCAAGTTGAGTAGAAGGAATGGAGGGCTTGGGCAGCACAGGGAACCTGCAGATCCTTTTCTGTGGGGGTGGCTTGACACTGTGAAAAATGACTTCTTCTTCAAACAGATTTATAAAACCTTGAAGATCCATGTGACATTGGTTGGCCTTGAAATATGGACAAAAGGAGATAAAATAGAACCGGATTCAAATATAAGAACCACCTTATTACGTTTTTCAGCTTGGCAAGAAACAACCCTTAAAAAAAGGAAGAATTTTGATCATGGTATATTACTCAGGTATGTGACCACGCTTGTTCCCTGCATGGCTTAACTGGATATTTAAAAAGAAAACAAATGACAGCAACAGAATCTTTTTTTTAAAAAATGTATTTATTTGAAATATGAGTTACAAAGAGAGTGAGAGAGCAAGAGATCCATCTTGCATCACCTGGTTCACTGCCTACATGGCCGTAACAGCAAGCATTGGGCCAGACTGAAGCTTCATCCAGGTCTCCCATGTCAGTGGCAAGGGCACAGACACTTGTTTCATCATTTGCTGCTTTTCCCAGCCCCTGAGATTTTTTTATTATTTATTTGAAAGGCAGAGTTACATAGAGGGAGATAAAAGTTTCTATCTCTTCCTCTTCCTACTTATCTGCTGTTTCACTCCCAAAATGACTACAAAGATTGAGGCTGGGCCAGGCCAAAGCCAAGAACCGGGAGCTTCTTCTCACATCAGTACTGGAGCTCAGTACTTGGGCCATCTGCTGCTGCTTTCACAGGCACACTGACAGGGAGCTGGACCAGAAGTGGAGCAGCCAGGACTCGAGCCAGTGTCCCTATGGGATGCCAGCATCACAGATGGCGGCTTTACCTGCTACACCACAATGCCTGCTCCACTTTAAAGTCTTAAAAGTTGATCATACAATTAAGTCCATTCACTGCATTGCATTTTTCCTCTGAATGCTTGTAATTTAACTAGCCTGCTTATTTTTTTTTAAGTGCTCCTATCCAGAGCTGAGTGCAGAATAGACTAGAGTCAAGTAAAATGGGACTCTAATCTTATTTTTTGCTTTTGACAATTTCAATTTAAGATTGCATTGGTTTGTTCAGTGTCTCTAGTATATCAGAAGTTTAAAATAAGCTCAATAGCACTAATTTCTTCCTTGATTCCAGGACTCCATAAACAAAAAGCTACTTCCAGATGCCAAGGAATTAGCATGGTTGTAGGTAGTTCACTGTACTTTGATCTCTGTGTTAGTAAAACTAGTAACTTAGATTAAAGAGTGTGTTTGTATCTTGCTTATAGTGGGAAGTGGCTCTACACTAATGCCCAAGGAATTTCTTATCCAAAGGGTATGTGCCTGCCCTATTCTTCCTCCAGTGTAATTAAGGTAGGTTGTATTTTATCCATTTATTTATTTGTTATATTACAAACTTGAAAAGTTTGATTTAAATTTCCATAATGGTACATGCTGCATTGAAACAGACACATGTATATTTTGTCATGTATTCCCACATAGACATGTCATGACAACACATACATTTCTTTTATCGAATGAGAAAATAAACGTTTTCAAAAAACCATAGATGACTAATGAAGGTAAGCCAGTGCTTTCCAGAGTTTAAAAAAAATCGGTTACAGATCAAAATACAAGTAGCAAGTTCTCTTATTTAATAAATGTATTTATTGGGGCCTGCACTGTGGCAAAGTAGACTAAACCTCTGCCTGCAGCACCAGCTTCCCACACAGGTGTCGGTTCATGTCCTGGGTTCTCCTCTTACAACCCAGCTCCCTTACTCCTAGATGGGAGACCCAGAAGAAGCTCCCAGCTTTGGATCGGCCCAGTTCTGACTGTTGCGGCCATTTGGGGAGTGAATCAGTGGATGGAAGACCTTTCTCTCCGTCTCTCCCTCTCTTTGTAACTCTACCTCCCAAATAAATAAATAAAATCTTTTTTTAAAAAAAGTTATTTTTTTTCATTTTTCATTCATTACTGTAAGGACAGTAATGAACATAAAACTTGATAGCTTATTAAGTAAATGACGATAATTGTTCTTGTGCTGACAAAAAGAAGTACGTAAAATACTTAATATATCAAATCAAGACAGGCTTCTAATTCATTTTAAGAAAGAATAAATCTATGAACTGTTGAATCCCCTTATTTAACCCCTTCCAAGTCATTAAATTTCTGTTAAATGCTGTCCAAGTAATCCTGAGAAATTACTGAAAACCTGATGGTTCGTATTTGTTTCCTAGTTGTGACTATGCCCAGTTCACTTTTAAGACCACAAACTTAGAAGCTAGTACTTACTGAAATGACTACATAATTATTTTATAGAAATTATTATGCCATTTGTTTTGCCTGCACTTTTAAAAGATTTATTTATTTATTGGAAAGAGTTACAGAAAAGGAGAGAAAAAGAGAGATCTTCCATCCACTGGTCCAATCCCCAGGTGGCAGCAATGGCCAGGGCTGGGCTATGCTGAAGCCCGGAGCTTCATCTGGACCTCCTATGTGAGTGGCAGGAGCCCAAACATGTGAACCATCTTCTAATGTTTTCTCAGGCCATTATCAGGGTGTGGGATTGGGAGTAGAACAGCTAAGACAAAAACTGATGCCCATGTGGGATGCTGACATCACAGGTGGTGTTTAGCCCACCACGCCACAACACCAGCCCCTGCCTATGGTGTTTTAGTAACCTAAAAACTGAATTTAGTACAACAGAAGCAATCTAATATGATACAGGCTGCCACTACTTCACTTATAGTACTATAACAGGTCCATGACACATTTTAAACTTCATATAAATTGTGTAGAGTAACAAAATTAAGAGGCTTTTTTTATTACTATATAGCAACATAGTATCCTACTCTTTTTTGGAAATTTTTAGACATGTAGAGATAAAAACATGAAATCTAACTGTGCACCAAGATAACAACCGCCAGCGCCACAGCTCACTAGGCTAATCCTCTGCCTTGTGGCGCCGGCACACCGGGTTCTAGGCCCAGTGGGGTGCCAGATTCTGTCCCGGTTGCCCCTCTTCCAGGCCAGCTCTCTGCTGTGGCCAGGGAGTGCAGTAGAGGATGGCCCAAGTACTTGGGCCCTGCACCCCATGGGAGACCAGGAGAAGCACCTGGCTCCTGCCTTCGGATCAGCGCAATGTGCCGGCCGCAAAGCCAGATCCCCTATGGACACTGGTTTGAGACCCAGCTGCTCCATTTCTGACCCAGTTCCTTACTAATGTGCCTGGGAGAGTAGTGGAAGATGGTTCAAGTGCTTGGGCTCCTGGCCTCAGACTGGCCCAGCTCTGGCCATTTTGGGAGTGAATAAGCGAATGAAAGACCAACCTCTCTGTCTCTCCCTCTCTCTGTAAACTCTGTCTTTCAAATAAATAAATCTTTTTTTTTAAATAAATCTGTAGAATCCAACAATGATTATTACTACACCTTAAAAAAGTATGTCAGGCCAGCGCCGCGGCTCACTAGGCTAATCCTCCGCCTTGCGGCGCCGGCACACCAGGTTCAAGTCCCGGTCGGGGCGCCGGATTCTGTCCCTGTTGCCCCTCTTCCAGGCCAGCTCTCTGCTGTGGCCAGGGAGTGCAGTGGAGGATGGCCCAAGTACTTGGGCCCTGCACCCCATGGGAGACCAGGAGAAGTACCTGGCTCCTGCCATCGGATCAGCGCGGTGCGCCGGCCGCAGCGTGCCGGCCACGGTGGCCATTGGAGGGTGAACCAACGGCAAAGGAAGACCTTTCTCTCTGTCTCTCTCTCTCACTGTCTACTCTGCCTGTCAAAAAAAAATTAAAAAAGTATTTCAAAATTGTGGAGCTTTAAGTATTTAAAATGTCATTTTGCTGACTTCACTATATAATTTAAACACTGACATGTCGAGGAGGGAGGTAATTTAGATGATCTCTCAAATGGATACTAATTAACTATTTTGAGCAATAGTTAAAAAACTACCTACTAGAGTATGCTCTCTTTTTTAGAAATTTCTAACATGCATTTTATTTTAACCAGGATCTCTTACCTGACCTGAATATAGTTGCAAACAGGATGGCACATCAGTTGGGGCATAATCTTGGGATGGACCATGATGCATTTCCGTGTACCTGCCCATTGGGAAAATGTGTGATGGATAGTAGTGGAAGGTGAGGCTCATATAGAGAATACATCTAAGTATTATATGAGTGGATTTTGGTTAAACTTCATTATTGTAGGAATATAATGTTATCCAGCATAATTCCCTGGAAGGTCTGCTACAAAACCTGGTAGAGAAAGGAGTTTTTCTTATGAGGCCAAATCTTAACAACTGTTATATGTGTCCCTTTGCAGTGATATAGTGAAAGAATTTTTTAAAGATTTCTTTAAGATCTATTTAATTTATTTAAAATCTATTTATTTGAATGAGTAACAGGGTGGGGGAGGGAAGGGAGCGAGAAGGAGAGAAACTTCCATTTGCTGGTTCACTCCCCAAGTGGTTGCAATGGCCACGGCTGAGCCAGGACAAAGTCGGGAGCCAAGAGCTTCATCCACATCCCCACATGGGTGGCAGGGACCCACACAATTGGGCCATTTTTCACTGTTTTTCTCAGGCCATTAGGGAGCTGGATCAGAAATAGAGTAGCTAGGACATGAACTGGAACTGATACAGGATGCAGGTATTGCAGACACTGGCTTTACCTGCTAGCCACAATACTGGCCCCAGTAAGACAAATTCTAAAACTCCAATTGGGTAATTGCAAAAGTACACAACAATCCATTAGTGTTAATCTCCACCAAGGTGCTTCCAAAAGGAATAGACTGTATGCCTTGTGTGTCATCTTTGCTATAAGCTGCAACTTCCTCCCTCACACTTGTACTCAAATATCATTTTAAGCAAAGTCTTTCCCGATTACTTGATCCAAATTTTTAATTCTGCTCTGTCACACATGTACCTTGTCATTTTCTACCCTCTCTCCTTTTGTTTTCCTTAGCAGATTCTATGCTTTACATAGTTAGCTTAATATTTTGCTTTTCCACTAGAATATAAGCTCCTTGATGTCAGAGAACTTTCTCTGTCTAGAAAAGCCTCAGGCAACCTTTCCAAGTACTCATTGTGATAGATAATTCATAAATAGTTAAAGAATCAATAATATGCATGCATTCATCAATACTCCTGTGAGTTTTCATGTGTTCTGGTCCTAAGTTTTGCACCAATTTGAATCCCTTCATGGCCAATGCACCTAATGCATGGTATATATGAAGAACAGTGTATGTTAGTGATGATTCATGCTTCCACATATTGATAAAATGAATGTAGTAACTGGAATAGAGTAGAAACTTAGTAATATCTAATCAGCTATATCATTAGTAATATTTTTAGAGTCCTACCATCCCCTTCTAATAGAATCAAGATCCTAAAAATCCTTCTTATTCAATCATAGCATCAATAATAATGTCAATGGGGTCAAAACAAAAGGAAGATAGAAAGAAGGTATATTTTAGTGTCAAAAGAAATATGTCACATTCTTTAAAAAGTATATGATATTATGAGGTAGTTTGTTTAAAAAAAAAAACACCTTTATAATGAACTATGTATTTCTAGCACTGTGTTAGCTAGTGGTTGATTCTTAATTGAACATGACATAGTCCTTGCTTTAGGAAGTTTATAACCTTGCAAGGATGATAAACAATTATATGGCTTACTTCAAGTTAAAAGGGAGAAGAGAACTGTAAGTTCAGGGAGCCAGTCTAAATTGTGGGCTTCAGGAAGTATTGGTGGTGGCTGCATTGCTGAAATTGTATGTATTAACTGTGTTTTGAGAATATTTCAAATACTATAGATTTGCTCTAACACTGAATATTTATATTTGTGCTTTTTAAAATCTTTATACATAGAACTTTCATAGAAACTGCACCACTCTGCATTGATAGGATTAATCTGTTTCTCTTCCCCTATTTCTAGCATCCCTGCATTTAAATTCAGTAAATGTAGCCAAATCCAATACCAGCAATACCTGAAGGATTACAAACCAACGTGTATGCTCAATAGTCCGCTTCCTGACAAACCATATGATATCCCTTACTGTGGAAACAAGAAAGTGGATGAGGGAGAAGAGTGTGACTGTGGCCTTGTTCAGGTACTTACAAATGATGCTGTCTTTATAAAGCTGATGTTCAGGCAGGGATATAGCTATTAAAAATCCTGTGCTTTTCTATCTCTTGGTGCAGATTCATTTCAAGGCTCCTTAGCAAGTCATGAATTGAGGTTAGCAACATCATATTTGCCTGGTTTATATAATTGGCTCATTTTGTGAGAATTGCCCACAGGTGTCATTATCTGATCTCCTGTGCACAGAGGAATCTGTTCTACAAAATCTTAATAGTCAACTGAGTTTTACTAACGATGTTATACAGCCAGCTTTTATATCACAGTTGGACAGTTCCCATTAGGAGAAACTTTTTATTAGACCACAAACTTTCAAACCCTTTCACATATTTGTTGTAATCTTAGTCCTGAAACATTTATAAAACATCTTTGAGGAAAAAAAAATTAAAGGAGCTCTCATGTGTTGTTCTCCCCAACATAGAAGTTATTTCTTTCAGAAATGCATCAAATAACCATGTGTTCTAGACAGCTACTACCCAAATTAACAATGCATATAAACCACCAGGGGCCATTGTTAAATGTGGGGTCTGATTTCCTGAAAATGGCTGAGGCTCTATGTTCCCACCAACCTTCAAGTCTTCTGCTGCTGTTGGCCTAAGGACTGCAATTTCGGTATCTATGCACAAGACCTGGTACAGTTCAAAAGAGATCTCACAGGCCATAATTAAGAGACTCCATATTCATAGTCGGGACAATGACCTGACCAGTGATCATTAAGAACTACTCTTCAGATGTCTCTGATTAAATATGAAGAGACTTACTTATGGTGTGTTTCTTTGGAATGATTTTACAGTTTCAACTCAATGTTTATCTGACTGAATGCAGAGAAGTTTCTTTATATTTTTAATTTTATTGGATTAGAGAAAGCCCAAGTGATCATCCTTCTGTTACTTTGATGTCTTATAAGGTCAGGCTGGACTACTTGGCATCTTGAGAAAAACACAGAAGTTGTATTAACCCACATCAACTTGGGTATAGGGAAGGACATTTAGGGAATGGAAGTCATCAGCAGAAAGACCATAAATTATAGATTTTCTGATTTTGCCAATTAGATGCACTAGCTGTGGAATATTCAACAGTCATGAAGGAAGGAAACACAGTAAAAATCGCAAACACCAGCTCCAAATAGTTATCTTTATCTAATTATCACCTCCTAGGATCACACATTTGTATTTCACTCAAAGAATGTAGAAAAGCAAAACTAATTAACTTCAAACAGGAGCCAAAGCCCAACCAATTTCTGATCTTTAATTTCTGATTATTGCTAGGAGTGCACTAATCCTTGCTGTGAAGCTCACAAATGTATTTTGAAACAAGGATATACATGTGCAGAAGGAGAGTGTTGTGCATCTTGTCAGGTAAGATTCTTAACTGGGAGAGGGAATGTTTGTTCTCAGTTTAAGTATATGTAGGATCAAAGAGTTGTCTGGCCAAGGGATGACCCTGAATGAAATCAGGCTTCCAAATGCCCAACATTACCTTTTTGACATGCTGCAACTTCTGAGCATTAGGATAAGCAGAATATGATATTTTTGGAGTAAAGTTATATGAACAACACTGTTGTTTCTCCTTTTTCAATCATTACCAACGTAGTTAGCCTTAGTTAATAAGGAAGACTGGTGTTCCAATGCCAGTGAAATGGCTTATGGGTGGAGAAATATTCCTCAGGAAGATGACAAGAAATCTAAACAACTTAATGCAAAGGTTTATTGATACTACTTTTTTTTTTTTTTTTTTGACAGGCAGAGTGGACAGTGAGAGAGAGACAGAGAGAGAAAGGTCTTCCTTTGCCGTTGGTTCACCCTCCAATGGCCGCCGCTGCAGCCGGCGCACCGCGCTGATCTGATGGCAGGAGCCAGGATCCAGGTGCTTTTCCTGGTCTCCCATGGGGTGCAGGGCCCAAGCACCTGGGCCATCCTCCACTGCACTCCCTGGCCACAGCAGAGAGCTGGCCTGGAAGAGGGGCAACCGGGACAGAATCCGGCGCCCGACCGGGACTAGAACCCGGTGTGCCGGCGCTGCAAGGTAGAGGATTAGCCTATTGAGCCATGGCGCCGGCTGATACTACTTTTACCTACCTTGATTGTGAACTAATGTATCATGAATCTCCAGATCTCTCCAGAAATGAGAGTAGATGTTTGTTCAAAGGCTGAATGGTACAATATGGCAATCAATTATCTCCAGCAATAAGTCAGTATTTTTCCAGTTCATAAGGAGGTACATTTGATTTCTTGGAAATGGAGATTCCTCATAAGCACTTACTAGCCTGGTTGTGGTGAGGAAGGCATGGACTAAAGCAAGAGATAAAAATAAGATAACATGGCAGGTGTTCTCATTTATTTTATCTGTTTTATCCATTCTAATTTTACTTTAGGCTGTTCTAATTCCAAATCTCAAAACTGCAATTTTGTTCTAAAAATCAAGGTATTTACAAATAATAATTCTCAGTGAAATCAAAAATGATTCATCTTTAAAGCCTTTTTTAAGAAAAAATAAATGGGTCACCTTTTTGCCTACTTAGGGAAACTAACCTAAATGTGTCCAAGCTTCCATCTGTTTAATGTTAACAGTTGAAAACAGCAGGATCTGTGTGCAGACCAGCAAAAGATGAATGTGATTTACCTGAAGTGTGCAGTGGCCACTCCCCTGAATGTCCTAAGGACCAATACCAAGTCAATGGATTTCCTTGTAAGAACCAAGAAGGCTACTGCTTCATGGGGAAATGTCCCACTCGGGGTGAACAGTGTTCTGAATTATTTGATCATGGTAAGAGACAATAGGAGTGAATGACTAATAAAGATATCAATCTGTATTTATTATTTTGCTGAAAGAATTTGGAGCAAGATTGGAGCCAATATTCCCTGTGGTAATGTCCCAAGATATTATCTAGAATTTCTCTGGATGTTACCTCTAACATCTGTTGATCTTACCTCTGTAGTAATTGGCTACGTCAGGATGAGTATGAGAACTAATGTATATTTCTCTTTTTTAATATCTAGTATCTCTACTCCATATCCTCTATCTAAAATATCCTCCTGACATAATAGGCTGGTTTTTAAGTTCTGTATTTATGCCACTGTGCCTCACCACTCTGATTTGGCCTGATACTGAAAGTTCAAAAGTATCAGAAAAATAAGGTCTTTTGTGATTTGTGATAGTTATACTTTCATTCTCTTACTTGTACCACTTTGCACCCCAGGAGCAAAAGAGAGTGTTGACATATGCTACAAGATGAATAAAAAAGGAAATAAATTTGGATACTGCAAAAGAGAGGACAACAGATTAGTTCCCTGTGAAGAGAAGTAAGTGCCCTTTAATAATGTTTTTGCAAAATCAGAAGGGCTCCAGTTCCAACAGCTGCACACCTCATTTCATAGAGAATGCAGGGAGGGAGAGTGCACACAACCCTGACGAGGTTGACTGGAATTTATTTACTGCATTTCTCCAGTGAGAGTCATGGAATGCCAACAGGAAATGTGAGGTGGGGGGGGGGGGGCTTAAGAAGCTTGGAAAAGGAGGAAAAGAATGGTACCAGAAGAGGGGGTGGGGGAATACATTGAAAACAGGAAGAGAAAGCGGGAAATAAAAAAGTGAAGTCATTACAAGTAAAGTAGAAACTGATATTGGGTGAGAGGGAGAATTTGAAAGTTAGATCTGATCTAAAAATACAACAGCACAGCCCTGTTTTCAAGGTTGTTACTGACATTCTGCAAGCCTTTTTACATGCAGGACAGGCTTTGGACTGAAAACAACCACGACAAAAACCTATGGTCAATTCTACAGACAGGGTGGACATTGACAGTCACTTAACTTCCCCTGCTTTCAGTGACCGCCTACCCTGTAAAACGGGGGTTGGAACAATAGCAACCTGGCCAGTTGTTGTCAGAACCAACTGAGGCACTCTGCATGGAAGCATGTGAAGAAAATCTTGGTGTGTCTCTCAGTTAAAGCTATGCTAATTCAGATTGCAAAAAAGGAATATCCTCTGTAAACTTGTGAGGATATGTTACCTATGAGAATCACAAAGAAACCAAAAAGCAATGTTTATCTTTTTATACTCTTTACCTACTCATCTGTGTTCCCAGGGTCAGAACTTTAAGTGTTCAGGGTTTTCTCTGCTTGTTCTGCCCATTTAACCTGCTGACAAATCTAATCTCTAAAGGCATGGTTCCGGTCTCAAGTCTGAAATGCCTTCCTTTCCTCAGAAACATCAAATGTGGAAAGATATACTGTATGGGAGGACATCATTCCAATCTCATTGGGGAAGACAAGATCTATCACCTTAAGGATGCAAAGCAGAATGACACTGTGGAATGCAAAAGCATGTTCTTATACTATGATTCTAAAGATGTTGGCCTGGTTTTTCCTGGGACAAAATGCGGAGATGGAATGGTAAGTTGAAAGGAACCCTTTAAGAAAATTCTTGGTTTAGCCACTTGAAAAATCACTGGTTCTGCCAAAGGCAAAAAGGAAGACCTTTCTCTCTGTCTCTCTCTCTCTCACTGTCCACTCTGCTGTCAAAAAAATTAAAAAAAAAAAAAAAATCACTGGTTCTGATAATTGGATCCAGAGGGGACTATAAATGAAAAAGCAGGAAGAACCTTGACAAGTTGCTTAATCAAAGAGCAGAGTGGCGATAACACTGTAGTAAGTATTCCTTTTGTTTAATTTTATTTGTATCAAATGATATAATTATTAACAATTTGCTTAATTAGCATGTTGTAGTTATTTAATGAGATTATTAGCATGACTTTTTCCAGTTAATGTTCCTATAAAGTAGACATGCATTCTTAACTTATTTTCTTCACCCAACAATATTTCCTGACAATACACCACGGGGCCTATTACAATGCCAGAAACATCTGATTTAAATATGAGAGTACTTGAGAATTCCACACATTCAATTAAACTATTGTTATGCTATAACAAGTATGTTCAGGGTCCAAATGAATAATTGGTTGCTTTTTTCCCCCAGAATATGGATAATATTTTAAATGAGTGACATTTTGGCTTTGACTTGACGAACAACATTTTCAACACTGAGAAAAATTGTTTCCTAATTTTAAATTTGCTTTAATTGATACATATTATACATGTATGTATACAATATGGATTAGTGTTATAGTTTGATAACTGTATATAGTGAGGCTCCAGAGTAATTCGCATATCTATCACCTCATTTATTTTTGTGTTGATAGCTTTCAAAATTCTCTTTAACTATGCTGAGATATACATTCAATTATTAATGATAGTCACCCAGCTGTACTATACGACATTAGAAGTTAATTCTTTCTATCTGTAGTTCTGTACTCATTACCTAAGCTACTTTGGTTGATTCTATATCTTGGCTGGTGTGACTCATGCTACAGTGAACACTGGGTTGCAGAGAATATTTAAGGAAGAAATACCTGTATAATATGCAAAGGTAAAAAGTATGTGGCCCGTCTGGATAATTGACAAGTCAGTATCACTAGAGATTTGGGCAAAACGGCAGAAGATGAAGTGGAACAGAGAGAAAGAGGCCAAATTTGAAAGGGTTTATCATGCTATGATGAAATGTTGTGACATGTATGTTAAACAACATGCAGTTCATCAAGGGTACATGAAAAACATACTGTAGGGCCGGCGCCGCGGCTCACTAGGCTAATCCTCCGCCTAGCGGCGCCGGCACACCGGGTTCTAGTCCCGGTCGGGGCGCCGGATTCTGTCCCGGTTGCCCCTCTTCCAGGCCAGCCCTCTGCTGTGGCCAGGGAGTGCAGTGGAGGATGGCCCAGGTGCTTGGGCCCTGCACCCCATGGGAGACCAGGAAAAGCACCTGGCTCCTGGCTCCTGCCATCGGATCAGCGCGGTGCGCCGGCCGCAGCGCGCTGGCCGCGGCGGCCATTGGAGGGTGAACCAACGGCAAAGGAAGACCTTTCTCTCTGTCTCTCTCTCTCACTGTCCACTCTGCCTGTCAAAAAAAAAAAAAAAACAAAAAAAAAAAACATACTGTATTATTCAAAATTCAGCTGTTTAAAATCAAAAAGTTTCTCCCCATTTCTCTATACCACCACCCACTAATATTACAATGGCAATTATATAAGAGAAATAAATTGGAAAAAAAAAAAGGTCAGAATGCAAAAACTAGAATTGAATGATTTAAAGGAGAATTATATTATAAGTCCATATATTTATCTTTCATTCCATTAAAATGATTAAATGAATATCAAAATAATGATAAACTTTAATTTGGGAAAATTAACACATATAGACTAACAAAAAGCTAGAAAATATAGATTTTCAACAAAGTACCAAACAATTGGCAGTTCATTTCAGGTATGGACGGGCTCAGCAGCATACTTGGGGGAAAAATGGAAAGACTTAATTTCTAAATAGAAGAAATATAAGATACTCAATCTCAATCACAATTAGAAATGATTAGAGGCAACAATATGAAACTATTGAGTTGAATTTATTAGCAATGCATTTATTATAAGAATTTTTAAAATACTTAGCAAATAGTAATATAATTTCATAAAATCTAAATTTATTACAAAAGATTAGAATTCACAGGAAGGGGAAAGAAGTAAAAGCATGCTAAGTGTCTTATCCTTAATTCTTCATGTAAAATTTTTTCTTACATAGAACTCTTTAGGTTCAAATAATTAATGTAAACTAGGTAAGTGTGTAGATAATAGTATGTATAGCATTCAACTTAGAAAAAATAATCGCGGGGCCGTCACTGTGGCGTAGCAGGTAAAGCCCCCAGCTGCTCCCCTTCTGATCCAGCTCTCTGCCATGGCCTGGGAAAGCAGAAGAAGGTGGCCCAAATCCTTGGGGCCCTGCACCCATGTGGGAGACCTGGAAGGAGCTCCTGGCTTTGGATAGGCACAGCTCTGACTGTTGTGACCAATGGGGGAGGGAACTACTGGATGGAAGACCTCTCTCTCTTTCTCACTGTGTAACTCTGACTTCCAAATAAAGAAATAAATCTTTAAAAAAATTATTCCAAAATAAAAGTGATAATTAAAGCAAAAAATAGGCTAAAAGACTAACATTACAAAAGATCTAATCATATGGAAGTTGTAGCTTTAAACATATCACTTATCAAAGTAAATATGAATGGATTAAGATCTCTGAATTTAAACTTTGAGTTGATGGCAAAAAATAAATGAGCAAATATTAACCAGGAAAAACCCAAAGTCACAAAAACAGTATTTTGATAGTAAAATTTACCGTTTTAAAGGAAAAATTAAAAACAATAGTATTAAACACAAATAAGAAGATTAATTGATGTTAATAAATGTCCTACTAGCATGTATGGTTTCAAAAGCTTAGATGATTCTCATAGCAAATTTTTAAAAATACTAGAAATAAGAAATAAAATTGTACTGTTGTATCTTTAATAGATTAATATCCTAAGAATTAGTAGGGATGTGAACATTTTAATTAATAAATTTATATATATTAATGTTCGTGCATACTTATTAATCAAAAAATTATGGAGAGTTTCTCTATCCACAGAAGACTCCACATGTGGAGTTTCAAAATAAAAACCACATAAGTTGTGGTGAAATCATGTGAATTAGAATGTATAATTTCACATGTATGTACATGAAATTACATTTTCACATATCATAGGTCATTATAATTCATATCTGCTTTTTCATTTATAGGTGTGCAGCAATGGTGAATGTGTAAAAACTGAGGACGTCTATAATTCCACCAATTGTCCTTCTCATTGCAATGAAAATCCTGTAAGATTTGCTTACTTTTTGAATTAATGTGTTACCAGCCACTAATTTGCATAGAAATTTATTCATAAGGCTGTGTGTGTATAGGTATGCATGCTGATGTTTGAAACCAAATGTACATTTGGTATCCATTTTTTCTTGAGTTATTAGTAAAAATGATCTAAACAGAAAAACTAGTTATCAAATGTATATTGTCAGCATTGCAAGTAAATGGTTTATTACTCTATTAATAATCTAGAAATTCAGTGAATTATTGAGTTTTAAGTAAATTATGAACTTTAAGCCTGTTTTAAAGGTAAACTTATCACAATTTTCACTTGTTATACAAATGTCAACATTAGCCTAAAGCTTTTGAGAAAAAAAACATAAAAAATATTTATTTTTTGACTATTAACACTGTTCAATATAAGCAATTACTGGAAGTGTTTGTGGGTATCAACTTTCCTAAATCTGCTTAATCAACAATTTATATAGAGTCATATATATCAGATATTCTTTGAAGTAATACATATATAGATTTTTGTGTATCTGTGTCTATATTTAGATAGTCACACAAAGGTACCTCAAAAAGTGTGTGGAAAGTGGAATTAACAGATCTTTGTTTTGGTACAAAAATTTTGAAATCCATGCATGTTAGGGTGTTTTTAAAAAGTTCATGAGAATTCATATTATGGATTTCAAGATCTTTTGCACTAACATGAAATAAATCAATCTTTTCATTCTACTTTACGTAAACCCTTTGAAGTACCCTCATGTGCTTTTAAAAAATACTTATGAGGTGAATACAATTCCTATGCCGAGTTTTATAGAATGAATCAGGCACATATGTTTTCATAGAAAAGCAGAAATGCTCTAAACACAGGAAGCCAACTACAGAGTCTGTGCCCCTAACCTTTACACCCTGCTCTTTGATAAGCTAAACATTGGGCTACCACTTTTATTCCCAGTCAATGATATCTCATTACTGCTAAGCTTAGAGTCTGTACTGGGGTTATAATATGTCCAATTCTGGCAAAGCCTTTTTATTTAACGCTGTGAATCCATTTGTAGAAGGTGAATCATGGTGTTCTGTTGATTTGTCTTCACTCTTGCTCAAATCCATTCTTTTTTTTTTTCTGAAAACTCAAAAAGACATATTTATTTATTTATTTATTTTCATTTTTTTAACTTTTATTTAATGAATATAAATTTCCAAAGTACAGCTTATGGATTACAATGGCTCCCCCCCCATAATGTCCCTCCCACCCGCAACCCTCCCCTTTCCCACTCCCTCTCTCCTTCCATTCACATCATGATTCATTTTCGATTCTCTTTATATACAGAAGATCAGTTTAGCATACATTAAAAAGATTTCAACAGTTTGCTCCCACACGGAAACATAAAGTGAAAAATACTGTTTGAGTACTAGTTATAGCATTAAATCTCAATGTACAGCACACTAAGGACAAAGATCCTACATGAGGAGTAAGTGCACAGTGACTCCTGTTGTTGACTTAACAAATTGACACTCTTGTTTATGGCATCAGTAATCACCCTAGGCTCTTGTCATGAGCTGCCAAGGCTATGGAAGCCCCCTGAGTTCACCGACTCTGATCATATTTAGACAAGGTCATAGTCAAAGTGGAAGTTCTCTCCTCACTTCAGAGAAAGGTAGCTCCTTCTTTGATGACCCGTTCTTTCCACTGGGATCTCACTCATGGAGATCTTTCATTTAGGGTTTTTTTTTTTTTCCCCCAGAGTGTCTTGGCTTTCCATGCCTGAAATACTCTCATGGGCATTTCAGCTGGATCCGCATGCCTTAAGGGCTGATTCTGAGTCCAGAGTGCTGTTTAGGACATCTGCCATTCTATGGGTCTGCTGTGTATCTCACTTCCCATGTTGGATCGTTCTCTCCCTTTTTTATTCTATCAGCTAGTATTTGCAGACACTAGTTTTGTTTATGTGATCCCTTTGGTTCTTAGTCCTATCATTATGATCAATTGTGAACAGAAATTGATCACTGGGACTAGTGAGATGGCATTGGTACATGCCACCTCGATGGGATTGAATTGGAATCCCCTGGTATGTTTCTAACTCTACCGTTTGAGGTAAGTCAGCTTGAGCATGTCCCGAATTGCACATCTCTTCCCTCTCTTATTCCCACTCTTATATTTAACAGCAATCACTTTCATTTAAGTTTCAGCACTTAAGAATAATTGTGTATTGATTACAGTATTCAACCAAAAGCATTAAGTAGAACAAACAAAAAAAATACTAAGAGGGATAACATATTAAGTTGCTCATCAACAGTCAGGGTGAGGGCTGATCTAGTCACCATTTCTCCTAGTGTTCATTTCACTTTAACAGGTTTCCTTTTTGGTGCTCAGTTGTCACCAATTCATTCTTTAAAGGTGATTGCTTCTTGAATGTTGTTTGCTGATTTTTGTGCAACAGCAATTTTGGTATGAAATTCATCAATTATAAAATGTGTGTGTGGGCATGCACACACATACTTCATGTAGAAATAGCGCTAAGCAAGGTGAGGTGCAAAACAAAGTTTTTTCAGTCATTTGATTCAACTGTATGATTGTTTGTTCTTCCAGGTGAATGGTGGTGAACCCCAGTGTACATGTGAGGAAGAACAATTACTTCCAGACTGGGAAGAAAACTTAAATCTTACCAGTGAGCCTCCTAGAACGTAGTAGTGTATATATAACAAAAGCGTAACCAGTGACAAAGTTTATTTTTGTTGTTTTCTAGTCTGCTACATATGTGTATGGTCTTTTTAATTTTTATATTGTGTGTTTGAAGATGCAATTGACTTCACTGCAGTGTATAATTTTCAGGCTAAATCTGGGAACCCAGAATACGATGCCTTTTCCATAGTTAGTTAATAACTGACAACTAAAACTTCCCCTTTTTGATTGTGCTTCCCTTAAACATAATGGAATGTTAGGTTGAATGTCAATCACTGATACCTCTGATAACTTATATAATGTTTTGGCCTTTTGTTTTAATTCAAAAAGTGAAGGGGTGGGAATTAAGACTGTAGTAGCTCCATCAAGTGTTCGTATTCACTAGGATAAAATCAATGCCCTGGCTAAAGCTCGTGTGTTTTACCATTGCAGGTATCTCCATAATGGTTGCTGTGCTTGTCTTGGTTATTATTGGTGTTGGGGTTGTTACATTATTTATTAAATACCAAAAATGTATTAAGTTGAAGCAAGTTCAGAGGTATGTCTGCATTTTCTAAGTGTTGAATGGAATCATTACAAAGAAAATGTAAGCTTTGTAGAGAATGAGAAAAAGTATAAGTCTTTTACTGAAGGCTGGGTAAGAAGCCTAGTAAATTAAGATTTTATACACTTGTTAATATCAAATTTGATCTCAGTGACTGCTAACCACTGCATGTTGGAATCACCTAAGGATTTTACCAAAAATATACTGCTAATAAGTACTCAAGGCATTGTTAACTTAAGGGTTATAAGGCAAAACTTGAGCATTGATATTTAAAAATCCTGTAGATGATTTGGTTTTTACCATGGTGGTACATGATAGTTCATGTCACTTTTCATTTCTTCCTGCCAGCCCACCTAGAGACACACTGGGAGTAGAGAATAAAGGCTACTTTGGTGAAGAACAGCAAAGGATTGACCCAATCTTGCCAGATATCCATCCCCTACATGTAAGAAATTTGACTTGCAAAATTTAATTGGATAAAAATCGTTGTGAATGTGTGTGTTTAAAGTGGAACTAACCTTAAACTCAGTGGGTGGGGTGATGCAGGTGAGTGATTTAACAGGGTTCCACACACATGAAAGTTTCAACCAACATAAGAGGAAAGGGAAGAAAACAGAACTCAAGAAACCCCCAAGACATTGCTAAGACATTATTTCAGAGCAAACTATATTAGTTAAACAAAATATGATCTGTGTACTATTGGAAAAATGTAAACCATATCTGGTTATAAAACAAAGTCTTAAAGATACAAGAAAAAAACAGCACTAGATGTTTGTTAGGAAAGAAGAAAAGTGTTGGATCAGTAACCTCAGCTTTCACTTTAAGAAACTAGAGAAAGCAAATGAAACCCAGAGCACAGGAAGAAATAAGTATCAGATAGGTCACCGATGAAATAAACATGAAAAATAACAGAAACCAAGATGTATTTCACATGTTGAATAAACTTTCCACCAAAGTAAATAGAAAAAAGAAAACTGAGTCAGCACAGATTATCTACATGAGGGATCAAAAAGATGACTGGAGATGCACCATGGATTAAATTAATAATCAGAAGATATTATAACAGATCATTACTTAGAAATATTTGACAGTGTAATGAAATAAAAATACTTTCTGAAAGATGAAAATAACCAAATTTAGCCTTATTTAATAATGAAATTGAATTTGTAACGCAAACCATTCCACAAAGAAAACAGGCCCATGTGACTTAACTGGTGAAGCCTATTGAACATTTAATGACAAAATAAGACTAATTTTGTCTAACTTTACCAGAAAATTGGGTGGAGGGACAGTCTCCAACATAAGTAACAAGGGCAGTATTTCTCTAATATATACCTACATGAAGCCATTGCAGCAAATAAAAGCTATCAACCAATACTTTTTTTTTTTTTTTTTTTTTGACAGGCAGAGTTAAGACAGTGAGAGAGAGAAAGGTCTTCCTTGCATTGGTTCACCCCCCAAATGGCTGCTATGGCTGGCGCTCTGAGCCAATCCAGAGCCAGGAGCTTCCTCCCAGGCCACAGCAGAGAGCTGGACTGGAAGAGGAACAACCGGGACTGGAGTACCAGTGCTGCAGGCGGAGGATTAGCCTAGGAAGCCATGGCACCGGCCCTATCAACCAATACTTTTAATAAATATAGGTATATGAGTTACTACAGAATTTTGGCCAATACAAAACCTTATGTATATTCCTTGTAAAATTCAGTAAAATAGAAATATAAAGGAAATCCTTGAACCTGATAACGGGTACCTATTAAAATAACTCCTAGCTAGCATCGTATTATGGATAAAAAACTGACTACTCTCCCTGTAATATCAGGAACAAGGCACCAATGTCCACACCCACAACTCCTATTCAACCATGTACTTGAGATTATGGCCTTTCCAATAATTTTTTTTTTTTTTGACAGGCAGAGTGGATAGTGAGAGAGGGAGACAGAGAGAAAGGTCTTCCTTTGCCATTGGTTCACCCTCCAATGGCCGCCACGGCTGGCGCGCTGCGGCTGGTGCACTGCACTGATCCGAAGACAGGAGCCAGGTGCTTCTCCTGGTCTCCCATGGGGTGCAGGGCCCAAGCACTTGGGCCATCCTCCACTGCCTTCCCGGGCCACACCAGAGAGCTGGCGTGGAAGAGGGGCAACCGGGAAAGAATCTGGCACCCCGACCGGGACCGGAACCCGGTGTGCCGGCGCTGCTAGGTGGAGGATTAGCCTATTGAGGCGCAGCACCAGCCCCAATAATGTTTTTAAAAAATCCAAGTTAGAAAAATACATCTTTGAATTCACAGAACACATAATTACTTATAGAATATAGTAGGGGATGCATAAAGAAGTGATTTTAGTAAGATTGAAAAGATTTTAGGACTTTTAGGTCCAAGAATAGTATAGAAAAATCTATTGCTTGCCTATAGACTCACAATGAGCAATCCAAAAACAAAATGAAGTAAAACATTCTATTTACAATACCATCAGAAATTAAAAAAATGCTTAGGGATAAATCTAATAAAACATGTGCATAAAATCTTTACAACTTTATAGTCCTGGACTAATATACAGTGCATTTTAATAAGAATGAAATATTTTATTAGTATTTCAATTTTGATGCATATATTATCACCATCATTTTATAGACTAATTCATTCATCCAACATGTATGGAACATGTACTGACTCACCAAGTATTAGTCAGGTATTGTTCTATGCCCAGTAAAACTGTTTAAAATGGTGAATTAAATCCCTGTTCTCATAAAGCCCACTCATTGTGCAAAATGATTAAATACATAGGTGATAGAATATCTATTACAAAAACCTACAAAATATTAATGAGAAAGATTAAGAAGACTGAAACAGATAGAATGAAACATATCTTCCTGATTTAGAAGATTCAATATTCTTAGTTGTCTTTCTCTTTAAATTGATCTATAGGTTCAGGATAACCTCAGTCAAAATATTAGCAGAATGTTTTGTAAAACTAAAAGATGAACTAACAAAGTGACAAGATACAAATTAACTGTATTTCCACATCTTAGCAATAAACTCCGGAAATAAAAAATGTAACTCAAAGTAGCATCAAAAATGTGAAATATTTATGGGTAAACTGAACAAAGTACAAATCAGAACTGTAAATGGAAAATGGTAATATGTTACTGAGAATGTTTAAAATGCCTAAATAAATTAAGTAGAAAATTCATATTATGCTGCAAACTTTCACCACACTAATCTGTAGATTCAAAAAAGTGAGCCATTTTTTTAAAGTAGAAAGTGACAGATCAACTCCACAATTCATTTGGAAATACAGACTACCTAAAACAGTTTTGTAAAAGCAAAGTGCAGTTAGGAATTTTACATCACTTAATTTCAAGACATTATGCTAATGTAATCAAATAGGGTGTGATTGGCATAAACATAGTCAAAGTAATGAGACAGAATGCAGCACTCAGGAATAGATCCACATATAAATGGCCAATTGATGGGTCTTACAAAAATGTATACACAAAGATCATTTCACAAATGTTATTAGAACAACCATATGTACAAAGATTAACTTTGAACCATCCCTGGAATGATAGACAAAATTAACTCAAATTGTAACACAGACATAAAGCCATGCACCTATGTGTATCTTTTCTTGTAGGAAACAAAACTTTTTAAATGTTCAAGATGGAATTATAATGTATAAGACTAGTGTTTGGAGATAAATCTCTAAACACACAGAGAAGTCACTAATTTGAGGGGAGGAAGTAATCACGTTGGGAACATGAAGTGGCGAAGCTCTTAAAGCAATGATAGAATTTTTTACCTTAAACTTTCATTACCTCCTGGGTGTGTGTTAATCTCTGCTTTTCCCCATGCAATAATATGTAAATAAAGTGATAATTATTAGTGGGGATGTGTACAATAGGAAGAGCTAATGAAGGGTTAAATAGTAGAAGCAAAGGGGCAGATGAATGAGTATTATGTGCTATACCAACCACACACAAACCAGATAAACCCAGAACTCCTATCACATGAATGCACACTCTTAGAAAACATTTACAACAATGTTTCAATAGCATTGCTTGCAAAAACTAAAATGTAAAAACATTCGAATGCTCACAAGAGTAAAAGGGATGAACAAATTTCTTTGTATTCATACAACAAAACATTGCAGAGGAAGGGTAACAATTGAACTGCTGATACTACCACAAACTCACAAATGCACTATCAAGCAAAAGAAGCCAAATCTAAAAGCAAACTGTAAAACTATAGCTATCAGGCTGAATCTACAGCATTAGAAGGCAGGATAGCAGTTACCATAGAGAATCTTCAGAGGGGTTAGTATTTTATCTTTTCGTCTAACTGGTAATGGGTCACAAAATTAACCTATTTTTCATATTTAGTAGTTGTGTCTTTCTTTGTGTATATTTTCACTAAAATAACAGCCTTAGCAATATAAAAGCACCTAAGCAAAATGCTAAAACTCCTGAAGTCCCTTCTAATAGCAGCTTGTTTAGTGACTGTGACAACAATTGATTTCTGATGCATCAGTCACACTGAGGACTGATTAAAGGCTATAAGGTATTCCTTTAATAATTAACTGATGAAGACATTGCTATCTTTGATAAGATTATACTGACTAACCCATAATGAAATACCCACCAGAACCCAAGTCTTAAAGGAGGATGCAAAATCCTCATGTTTAAAGGCTGTCAGCTGACTGTTGCTAGGTGCAAGTACCAAAGAAAATATCATGATTTAAGTAATTTGAGAATGGAATTTCTCTCATTGTTGGCAGCGGTCTGTTTATTACAGTTTCAGAGATTTTGAATCCTTTGCTCAGATTCTACACTTCCCATAAACTCTGTTTTTGCTGCCTAATACTGCAGAACATGTCCCCACCATGCCCACACAAATGCCATTGTAATAGAAATTCCTCCAGTCAACTCCACTAGAGTATGTATTTTAGATAGCGTTTCTGGTTACATAATGACTGATCATTTTGACTCACTTGTAAGAAACTTTTTATTAACCCAATGGTAACTTCAAGATGGTAAAAAAAAAGTCTTAATTGTCCACATTTATCAACAGAAAATATTGTGTGATCGCTTTTAAAGCTAACACTAAGATTTTCTGGTGTAAAACTATGTGATGCTAATATGAATCTCATATAACTATTTGCCTTGAAGTTAAAATGAGAAGCTGTATATAAAAATACTTAGTACAGTATCAGGCATCTATTTAGCATTTGATATGAGTTCATTATCTTGTATGCCTCATGTGCTGCTGCAGTTATTTTCCTAATTGTGATTCCTTTAAATTAATATGTAAATCAGGCACACTCCCAGAGAAAGAAGTTAGGTAAAAGCGGCCAAAGCATATGATCAACAATGAACAGTCACAGATGCCAACTAGAGGTTCAAACAGAGCCTGGGGCATATTTGTTACATTTCTTTTCTATATTGTAACCTCCTTAAGGACTTTCGGCTCCTGTATTAAATAAAGGGCAGCTAGAAGAGAAGCTTAATGAGTATTTGTTGAATATATTAATAAATTCAATTTCCTACTGGTGCCATAAACACCATGGAATATTATAAACACAGATTGTATAGGGGAGTTTTAGCCGTTATGTTTAGGGCTTCTGTATTTGGCACAACATTATATGAAGAATAATGGTTTAACTGATGCATGTTTAACACATTAGGTATTTATCACAGGCTAGTCCTCAGCACCACTCTGGTTTGGGGAAGATTTTTCTTTGATTTCCTTCCCAATTAGATTGATGTCTGCAACCCACCCCAACTCAGAGCTTTCTCATGCCCTGTTTCCACTGGACCATGCCTTCTAGTTGTATTGCTGGCCACTGTCAGGGGGGAGGGATACATAAGCACTTGTAAGAGGGTATCCTCCATCAGGCATATCAGTATTTTAATAGGAAGCTGTGGAGGTTCTCAAAGACCTTCCATGTCCAAAGCAGTGTGGAAGTTCAGGCATACAGACCACTAGAAATATTAAAATTCAAGGATAACACATCTGTCTGCTGTTACTCATGTCACAATATGTAAATGCCACTCTTCTCACAGGTAAGACAGCTTTATGCTAAATCCTTATCTTCATCTGTTGCAACACAACAATCTAGGAAAGAATATTACTTCCATGTCTTATAGTATTGGTTTGTTTACTAGGAATACATTCCAAGGATGGCTGGGAAATATATTGTAGGGATTTAGGGCATAGATATACTTGTTTGAGTATTCATTATAGGTTAAATGCATCTTTTTTTTTCTTTTTTTTTTTTAACCAGGGAAGAGCCGAAGAGTCCTTGGAGAACCTTCCAACCAGCTTTTCAAGTCCCCACTACGTCACACTGGTATGGCCCTGCCTCTCTCTGTTCACTGTGCTGGTCTATGTCCATTTCAGTGATAATTTTGATGCCTCTTAACCATTTTCTAGTTTCTTGGGAGGACCCAATAATATAACATAGCTGTTTGATTTGAGGTAGAAATGTGGCATTGGCATAGAGACTTTCCTTTGTTTGCATTGATTTTTTTTAATTTCATCTGAAAGACAGGCAGATCTACCATTTACTAGTTGACTCCTCAAATGTACAACTGTAGGGCCTTGAGCAGTTCAAAGGCAATAGTTCAGAGCTAAATCTGAGCCTCCATATAGGTGGCAGTAATCCAAATGCTTTAGTCGTCATCTGCTGTCTCCTAGGATTTGCATTAGCAGGAAGCTGGAATCGGGAGGGGACCCAGAATTCAAACCTGACATGGGATACACATATCCCAAGTGGCATCTCAACTGCTGTCCCAAAAGCTCACCAAGAAGACCCACTTTTTACAGACTAAAGTCAGGAAAGTGGGTGAGCCATGTCAGTCTCAGGACAGACACTGCCTTAACAATGCTGGCATTTCATCCATTATGAATTCTTGTGATCTTTGATTTTTTTAAACTAATGCATTGCCCATGAGAGTATTTCAGGCATAGAAAGCCAAGACACTCTGACAAAAAAAAATTACCTAAATGAAAGATCTCTGCAAGTGAGATCCCAGTGGAAAGAACAGGTCATCAAAGAAGGAGCTACTTTTCTCTGAAGGGAGGAAAGAACTTCCACTTTGACCATGGCCTTGTCTAAATATAATCAGAGTTGGTGAACTCAGGGGGCTTCCATAGCCTTGGCAGCTCATGACAAGAGCCTAGGGTGATTACTGAGGCCATAAACAAGAGTGTCAATTTGTTAAGTCAACAACAGGAGTCACTGTGCACTTACTCCTCATGTAGGATCTCTGTCCTTAATGTGCTGTACATTGTGATTTAATGCTATAACTAGTACTCAAACAGTATTTTTCACTTTATGTTTCTATGTGGGTGCAAACTGTTGAAATCTTTACTTAATGTATGCTAAACTGATCTTCTGTATATAAAGAGAATTGAAAATGAATCTTGATATAAATGGAAAGGGAGAGGGTTGCAGGTGGGAGGGAAGTTATGGAGGGGGGAAGCCATTGTAATCCATAAGCTGTACTTTGGAAATTTATATTCATTAAATAAAAGGAGAAAAAATTAAAAAAAAAAAACCTTAAGCATATTGTTTTTACCTCTTCTACTTCAAAGTCAAATGCCTCACTGACCTCATCTTAGTCTCAGCCCAGTTCTGAGGGATGTAAAATGTTGGTTGTCTAGGAGGCCTTGACCAGCCTGAGATGTCTAAAACCATTCCCTCCATTAGCCCTTATGAGACAGAAAGATTAGTCCAATTGGCACATGCATACATTATAATGAAACTGAATAAAAATTAAACCACGTATCATTACGGGATCACTAGGAGCAATCCAAATGATGTCTCTTAGCCTGATTCCTCAATATCACGTTATCTAATAGAATACCAACCCATTCCTAGACACTGAATGCAGCAATATTCTCAATTCTTCTCTTTTTAAAATGACCAATTCTCATTAAGCTTTATTTATAAATGATTAAAAGCTACAATTAAAATAGTTTTCAGAGTTCTCAGAGCAAACAAAAGATCTTGCCATGTGCCAGAAAACAGTGGTGGGGCTAAGTAACCAGATCTACTGCTCCCCATTGAACTCCTGAAGTTAATTTTTATCAATTGGTTTTACTAGGAGTCCATTAGAGGCATAATATGAATGAAAGTCTTAACATTTAATAATAGTTTTAAAAATAACATTTTACAAGGAAGTCATATGGTTTATGAGAATTTCACTTAGCCAGAACTATCTCCCACCCCTCCTTCTGCCATCCCATATCAATATAAAAACTGTCTTAGGTTTTTAATAAACATGAAGAGTTGGGCTGCATGTGCTCATGTGTATATGTGCATGGGGAATATCTGATGCACTTTCAATATAGCATAATTTATTGTTACAGAAGCCTGCAGGTCAAGATCTAAGAGGAATCAAAGATCCCACCCAAAGCGCCAGAGTGGTATGTTCCCATGAACTCCCTTTACCTTTCTCTAAAATGCTGACTTGCTTTTGTGTTCTTGACCTACTCATTGATCAAGGGGTATGAACTCTGTTCTTACCAACAGAGCAGGTTAGGAGGATAAATTGGTTTTCACTGATATGCCAAAACTTCTGACAGATAATTCTACCAAATATGTTTTAGTCAAGGGGAGGTCTCAATCACAAAGGAACAAGACAGAATCAACAATGCTAGCATCTCAATACATCTGAAAAACAGCAGAGCACTTTGCTTTGAAGTATTTTAAGGAGCATAATAGTGCTGGTAATCACAGAAAAAGAACAGTGTTATTCATGCTGGCTTTACCAAAGTTTTCACTTAACAGATCAAGAACTAAGTGTGTATGCAGAGTGCTTTCATCCTTGAATTAGTATTTCCACATTGGAAAATGTATCAAAACTTGTAACTATTGCAAAGAGAAATATAGATGAGCAGTGCAAGTCTTTGATTTCACTCCCTCCTCCCCTTGTTGTTGAGTTTCTCCCATGTACTGGGTTCAGGGTTGGCATGAAATTTCCTCACTGAGTGTTCTTATAAGGAACCACACCCAGTACAGGTCTGCTGCCATCACTGTGGTATATCCTGCAGGAGTTTTCCCATGATGTTTCTACCCCATAGTGAAACTGTCCCATGCAGAGCAGTGAGTGAAGACACTCCTTGCTCAAGCAGACTGTACCTGCTGGGCATCCTGTGCTGGAAAACAGCATTATTTTCCTTCCTTCACCCTAGGGGCCTACTGAGTTTATAACTGCTTTATTATCCATAGCTAAGGAGACATACACAAGTGTGAATAAATATAGTACAACAGGATCGTGAAAGATGATCCAAATAGTAGTTATAAATGAGTAACAAGTAATGCTTACCTATGATAAAGAAAACAACTGAGTTTTAACCATCTGTTTCTATCTAGAGATTGAAATTGGATATCCACAATGGCTGTGCAAGTCTAGGTTGAAGATTCTGGAGCCAAGATTTCACAACTTTCCCTAGATTATTTCCTACACAAAATTCTTGTAGTTTTTCAAATGTTCTTTATTTGAATAGAAAATGTTTAAGAGAAATAACTTCTTTCTGTTACATTTACTTATACAAATCACAACCTGTAGTATAGATATTTGCTATGAGAAAAAAAGTGTCTTACTGTTTTTAGTTCAATATAAAAATAAATAGTCTCCTTGCTCTAGTGTTTTCCTACAAAATGTCAATCTTCTTACTTTTAAAGAGACAAAACATTTTTTTGACAGGCAGAGTTTGAGAGAGAGAGACAGAGAGAAAGGTCTTCCTTTTCCATTGGTTCACCCCCCAAGTAACCGCTACGGCCAGCGTGTTGCAGCCGGTGCGCTGCGCCGATCCGAAGCCAGGAGCTTCTCCTGGTCTCCCATGCCAGTGCAGGGCCCAAGGACCTGGGCCATCCTCCACTGCACTCCTGGGCCACAGCAGAGAGCTGGACTGGAAGAGGAGCAACTGGGACTGGAACCTGCAGGCAGAGGATTAGCCTAGTGAGCCGCGGTGCCGGCCTAAAGAGTCAACACTTTGAGAATGCTGACTTAAACCTTGAATCTAAGAAGCAAAGCATTGGTTATAAAAGCTTACTTCTTTGCAGGCATAAAAATACTCTCTGTATTTGAAACAAGACATAATTCCTGCTAGTTCTGGTTTAAATGAAACCATCTGCAGAAGAAATGTCACCTTAGGCAACACAGGGTGGCATTGGTCTCAGTGGTTATTGAAAATTGAAGAAGGTGGAAAAATAGTCATCAGGACTGCAGAATGGTCAGTACAGTCAGGAGGGCGCAGCATGCCTCTGGCAATTCCAGGTCCCTGGATCTGCTGTTGCACAATTCCTTAGGAAGCCCATGGAGAAGTCCGCATATTAACCTCGCTGAGCAGATGGACTCGTAATTCCCATGAAGGGCTTTGAGCTTCTTGCAATACACGGATCTGAGCATTTAATGAATGATTGCTGGCACCTCTGCCTGACCCTTGCTAGTTTGCTGAGGGGTGGGGGGGGGGCTTTCCTGGGAGTGATTTCAGCTATTTCTTACACAGGTGACTCTCAGTGTCTCTCCTATGTTCTCTGTTTTTGAGAACTGTAAAAACTATGACTTTTTTTTCCATCACTGAAATAAAGTTCTCAAATGCTAAATGAAAATTTTCTGATTCAAAGAAATAAAGGCTACAAAACAAGAGCAAAAGCCTATTGTCCTTGGTGACATTGTGTTGCTGGGCTGACTTATTTTTCCTGGAGGAGAGAGAAGGCAGAGGACAGTGACGATTCAGCACTTTATACCTGTCAGCTATCTACCACCGTGCTTGTTTCCATCAAAGTGTCACTGTGAGGACGAATAGTGATAAGTGTACATTTGAACTGAAAGATGCCAATAGAAATAGTCAATGGAAATTTGCAGTAGAAAAAGAGAAACCCAGTCAAACAATAACCCTCTGATGTCCCACATTAAAGAGAAAACCACATTTCCATTTCCATATTTTCCTGAATCCGGTGTAATTTGATCTGTGATACATATTCTGACGATTCCCTTCCTTTAATTAACATTCCAGCTTCCTGATTTGATATTTTTATCATTGTCTCCATTTCTTTTAGAAGACTCCTCACCACCACCCATTTCTCCTGCCTTGGGGGTTTGAATAGAACTACTACTCATTTCTGGTGATTTTTATTTTCTTTGTTTTTTTGTTTTGTTTTTTTTTTTTTTGTTTTGTTTTGTTTTGTTTTCTTCCCTCTCTCTTCAATCCCTTTGCCTCCTGTTTCTTGCCTAGATAATCTCTCTAGTGTCCCTTTTCTTCACAGAGTCCCAGGGCCTTTTGCCAGTTAAATCCCTTTCTGATTTTAGGTGGTGTTGGGCAAACTCAACCAAACTACTTAACTCAGACTTAGAGACTTTATCTCCCTTTCAAATCCATTCCTTAGGCATTGTTTCCTTCCAACACTGTCCCCAGGTCATGATGCAATTTTCACAGCTTCTCCCCACTAGTTGTCCTCATGAGACCTAGTTATGCCCCTTCTTATGGAGCCAGTTATGGTTTCAGAAGAATACATCGGGGTTCCTAATTCTATCCTTTGGCATACATGCGTAGGAAGAGTTAGAATTAACTCATTCTACAAAGCAGAGTCATTATCCAATTTTTAGGGATTGGAGTCTAGTCTAATCTAATTGGAGAGGAACAATCCAAATGATTTGCAAAACAAAAGTCTATAGGAGCTCTTAGGAAAAAGATGCTAACCTGAGACTAGTACAGGTGCGGGCTGGAGTGAGGGAGTTCTGAGAATGTGAGAAGCATGGAAATTTTGAAAAGTTCTCCCCAGACTCCAGGGGTGCACAGGCATGAGGGTGGGGACTTCAGCACTACAGAGAGTAAAATCCAAAAAAGGACTGCAACTGGCTGAGTGACACCCACCCCAGCTTCCCAACACGCATATAGATCAACGTGGTGATCTGGAGCCCTGCAGGCTCTTCAGCTCAGATCCCTGACCATGTGATGATGAAGACCCTCGTAAAACCCTCAGGTAAAATGAGATCAACTGTGAAGATAGGAATTAAAGCCTGAGGACAGACTTCAGCGACTTCACACTCCAGGAAGCGGGGGTTGGTGCTGGAGGGTGCCTGGGGCAATAGGTTTTGCAGCTTAAATCAGCTAAGTCACCTTTTACAACACTCAGAAAAAGATATATAGGAATCCACATCTGCTATGATGTATTATTTAAATACTTTGTACCAAGGAATTTCAAATATATTTTTACCTCAGTTCTGCCAGGAATGCCGCCATGGTTATCCAAAATAAAACAAGATCTCCACCAAACCATGACCTACCACTAATGTTCCCACGATAGCATGAAGTGTTCTCAGTATCGACCATCTCTACATAGCCACTCTGCATTTTTCTCAAGGCATCTGTCCTGCCAGACTACTATAGAATGCGAAAATCATGCTGCGTGTGCTAAAAATGGGGAAGTTACATCCTTAACAAAGTTAATAACTTCTGTTAGTGTGCTAATGTCTGTGTCAGATAACCCATCCATGAAGTTCATAGAAGGACCACTAGGTGGCGACATAGCCAACCAAATTTAATGTTAACTGAAAATGTCTCAATGCTTCCAGCTCTTCCAGAGAACATTAGGCTCTAAAAACATCAAGACTTTAAATAAACTTTAAACTTTCTGGATTCTACTCCTGATTACTAAATATGGAAATTGGATGAATTTTAGCAGACACTACATTCTCTGCCAAGGTGGTGGGTTTAAGTAGACACAAAGGAGCCATACCCCTAAACAAAAGGGGAGCTGGGCTGACAGCCCGAGATTTCAGAACTCAGATTTGGTCAGAAAGATATATTTCCTTTACTCTCAGTTCTGAAATCCAGTCTTCTGGACCTTGGAGCACCAATAGACTAAAAAAAAAAAAAAAAAAAAAAAAAAAAAAAAAAAAAAAAAAACAACAACAAAACAAAAACAAAAACAAAAACAAAAACCAATCCCCCGAAACCATGGTGGGTGTCTAGGTTGTTTTTTAATTACATGTTATCTGTTCTTTCAGTTTTTTTTGTTTGTTTTTGAAGCCTAGCAAGTTAACTGGACCCCTTGCTGCCATGGAAACCGAGGAGGTCCCCTAGCCCACCTTCCCCAGGGATGTATAATGGATAGTAAATGCCAGGAGAAGCCAAGAGCCTATGTGACTTATCTGACAGTGTGGTGGATCGGCGATGACAATTGATGTCCCTCTACTAATCGTCACCAAGGAGTGAGAAATATTGATTAGGTTCCCAGGCTTGTGGAGGCTTCCTGGTCGCTCTCTAACTGCAGGTCAGGCTTTCAGGAAACTCTGGAGCCATTATACAGGGAAGGGACTGTCTTGTGGTCTTGACAGGATCCATTAACATCTTTCTCCAGGAAAAGCTTCATCATGAGCAACATGTAATGGGTATTGATCGTTAGGAAGACACATTTAACTTTAAAATTCCAAGGTCTCTGGAAACAGAAAAGTGGGGAATGCTGGCTGGGAAGACACATATCAGAACTGTCTTAGATGATCACCTGCACATGAATTCAAACGCCAGTTGGTGCTGCCTGTTCAGGGGTATCAGCAATTTGCTGCAAACAGAACGCACAAAGCATTTACTGAGTGCACACTACTTGTCAGGCAATATTCTAAGCCCTGCATCAGCAGTATGTCATTTTATTTAAAACAACTCTGAGTTAACTACTTCTATTATTATTCTCACTTTGTAGTTTGAGAAAATTGAGGTCAAAAGAATTAAAATAATTTGTCAAGAGAGAGACAGCTGATAATGTACTATAGTCAGGATATCAAGCCAAGAAGTCTCACTGCAAAGAGTAGGCTTTTAATGGACCCTGTGTGCTGGTGTAAATACAATCTTGATAAGGAAAAGGCTCAGGAGCCTCAAACTCCAGACCTCAGTGAGTGATTTTCCATCCAAACTTCCCAACCTTTGCATCCATATATTGTAAGGTTAATCTTAGGAGTATAAAGTAAACTGAAAACAGATCTTTGTAAAAACTAAGGATGGATATAGGAGAGAAGAGGGAGAAGAGTGGGAGCATGGGTAGGAAGCATCACTGTGTTCCTTAATCTGTATGTGAAATGCATGAAATTGGTATTCCTTAAATAAAATTTAAAAAGAAAATTAGAAAAGCAAGCCACATGGGGGCTTGATATGCTGTTATCCAAAGCAGAGTTTTGTTTGGGAGTGGACTGAAACCTTAACCCTTTTGCATCTCATATATGCTGCTCCCTAGCAGGCTGTTTGCAGTCCTACAATCTTTCGTTTCACAAACTTCAGATTCTAAAAAAATGCCTCCTAAAAGAACAGAACTCTGCCTGGGGAGGTGTTTTAATTCAGCCTAGTGTGCTGGCCAGCCTGTCTGTCGCTGTCTCTGTAACACTGGGCAGGGAAGAGAAGACAAAGGTGAAATGGACATTGAGCAGCAGCCAGTGGGTCAGGGCATTGTGGAGGTCAGTGAAGAGCCTTTCCTGGACAGGCTTCTGCCCTGATTCAAGAAAATGAAGAACGCACTGGAGGAGTGGGTATTTTCAACACGTGGGGAAATGGAAGGTATCCAAACTGTTCTTCCAGACTCCAGGCTCCTGCTAGTCCATGTCACCTTTCTGGGAAATGTGCAAAACTTCATAGCGGCCGGCACTGCGGCTCAGTAGGCTAATCTTCTGCCTGCAGCCCCGGCACACCAGGTTCTAGTCCTGGTCGGGGCGCCGGATTCTGTCCCGGTTGCCCCTCTTCCAGGCCAGCTCTCTGCTGTGGCCCAGGACTGCAGTGGAGGATGGCCCAAGTGCTTGGGCCCTGCACCCCATGGGAGACCAGAAGCACCTGGCTCCTGGCTTCGGATCAGCGTGGTGCACCGGCCGTGGCGGCCATTGGAGGGTGAACCAATGGCAAAGGAAGACCTTTCTCTCTCTCTCTCTCTCTTCCTCCCTCCCCCCACACTGCCTGTCCAAAAAAAAAAAAAAAACAACTTCATAGCAAGAAGTACTTTACAGACAAGGAAACTAGAGGTAAGGGACCCTCAAACACACATCAGTGGCAGATCAATGGCAAAGCAAATTTGAGCTCAGGTCTCAGGACAAAGCCACGATCTGGTTCCCCCGTCAGTCTTGAGGTGAGAGAAGCAAAGTGATGACAGCATCAGGGGTGGCGCCTGAATGACCTCGAGTTCATCTGGAAAAGGCAGCTTTGGTTTCAAAGGGGAGGCCAGCTGAGAGCAGCACGTGCTAGCCTAAACTTCTTTGCTAGAAATCAGCACAGTGACAAGTTCATTGTTCTCCATATTCATCAAAGTCAGGACAGATGGACAGATGGGAAGACAAAAGGTCAAGGTTTGTTGTCATTCTACCAGGACTCAAAAGAGAAGTCACTAGGCCGAAAAATGTTGGATGATTTTCAACAACTCCCCCAGCATGTAACAGAACTCTTATCTCATATTGAAAATATTCCTTTCACAGTATGAGCATTTGTTGCTTGACGACAATAAGGTAGTCCTTGACAGTAAGGTAGGGATGTGGAGGTGACAGTGTCTCTAACATCCTGGGTTCAAAGTCACTCTCCCCTCTCCTTTAAAGTCCAGACCCAGGTCTGTGCCTTTTCAGGTCACCAGGCAAAGTGATCAGAGGTTATTTTGACCAATGAAATGTCTCTGATGTTTTCTCTGACAAAGGACATTTCAAAAGCTTACGGTATTGCTTACTTCAGTCTTTGGGCTGGCTAAGAGAAGGAAGACGTAATCCCTTAACCAGCACATTGAGCAAATTTGATGCCTCAGTGTTGAGGCATTGCCAAACAAGTCAGAAGACAAAAAAGTCAATCTATTCCATCTCATTAATGCTGTCTTGGTTGTTTCACAGGTTTCTATGGTGAAAATATCCCCAGCTAGACATTGTGACAGTCAATATCCCACCTTCAGAAATGAGTTATCAGGCACAAGCCCAATCTAGTGTTATACTCCTGCAATGATTCTGAGAGAGAGAAAACACTTGGATTCAAAAGGAAAAGTGATAAAATGGCAGAACCACAAAACATCATTTTCTGCATCACAGAACAGCCAAAGTTACCAACTTTACTAGGATGCCCCAGGCATCCTGAAACAAGCAAATAAAGACAGATACAAATAATATTTATAGATTTCAGAGTAAAAATAATATTTCAAATAATCAATATGGGTTGGTGTCATTTAGACTCTGTTTACTTTTTCATTTATTCTTTCATTAGACTTTTACCCATTGTATACTTGCCGTATTTGAGGTATCATCTTAGGGACATGAAGAAGTACAGATGTGTAAAACTCTGCCCTAAGAAATGCAAGCTTCATGGGAAAGTACAATGGCTTCTAAAAGGACCATTGTCAATCACTTTGATGAATGACACAAAGGAAGAAAGTGGTGGGGACAACTGATCCACAGAGGGAAAAGAAGTGTATGCTGTTTGGTGGCATGGGGAAGGCTTCCTTCAAGAAATACTTTTACCAAGGTCTTAACAGATGTGCAGAGGTTTTCAAAGAACAGTATTTGCATTCCAGAGAGAAGCAATGAGCCTGTGCACACGTGTTAGACAGGTTCACGTGTAATAAGTTTGTTTAGCTGAATCACAGGGTATGTAGGAGAGTGTAGAATGAGAAGAAATTGAAGCCAGGCTGTGGTTATCTTAAAGGCAAAGGATTAGCCTATAGAGCCTCAGCGCCGGCCCTGATGTACAATGTAATACTTTATCCATTATAGTATTTTTTTTGTTCTAGTACCATTGGTTGAACTCTGTAATTCACACACAATTATTCTTAGGTGTTTAAATTTTAACTGAAAAGTGATCCCTGTTAGGAATTTGGAAAACATTATGCTGAGTGAAATAAGCCAATCCCAAAGGGACAAATACCACTTGTTCTCCCTGATAGGTGACAACTAACTGAGCACCAAAAAGGAAACCTGTTAAAGTGAAATGAACACTAGGAGAAACGGTGACTTGATCAGCCCTCACCCTGACTGTTGATGAGCAACTTAATATGTTATCCCTCTTAGTATTTTTTTGTTTGTTTGTTCTACTTAATACTTTTGGTTGAATACTGTAATCAATACACAATTCTTCTTAAGTACTGAAACTTAACTGAAAAGTGATCGCTGTTAAATATAAGAGTGGAATAAGAGAGGGAAGAGATGTGCAATTCGGGACATGCTCAAGCTGACTTACCTCAAACGGTAGAGTTAGAAACATACCAGGGGATTCCAATTCAATCCCATTGAGGTGGCATGTACAAATGCCATCTCACTAGTCCCAGTGATCAATTTCTGTTCACAATTGATCATAATGATAGGACTAAGAACCAAAGGGATCACATAAACAAGACTAGTGTCTGCAAATACTAGCTGATAGAATCAAAAAGGGAGAGAACGATCCAACATGGGAAGTGAGATACACAGCAGACCCATAGAATGGCAGATGTCCTAAACAGCACTCTGGCCTCAGAATCAGCCCTTAAGGCATGCGGATCTGGCTGAAATGCCCATGAGAGTATTTCAGGCATGGAAAGCCAAGACACTCTGGGGGGGGGGGGAACTAAATGAAAGATCTCCATGAGTGAGATCCCAGTGGAAAGAACGGGTCATCAAAGAAGGAGGTACCTTTCTCTGAAGGGAGGAAAGAACTTCCACTTTGACCATGGCCTTGTCTAAATATGATCAGAGTCGGTGAACTCAGGGGGCTTCCATAACCTTGGCAGCTCATGACAAGAGCCTAGGGTGATTACTGAGGCCATAAACAAGAATGTCAATTTGTTAAGTCAACAACAAGAGTCATTGTGCACTTACTCCTCATATAGGATCTTTGTTCTTAGTGTGCTGTACATTGAGATTTAATGCTATAGCTAGTACTCAAACAGTATTTTTCACTTTATGTTTCTGTGTGGGAGCAAACTGTTGAGACCTTTACTTAATATATGCTAAACTGATCTTCTGTATATAAAGAGAATCGAAAATGAATCTTGATGTGAATGGAAGGGGAGAGGGAGTGTGAAAGGGGAGGGTTGCGGGTGGGAGAGACGTTATGGGGGGGAAGTCATTGTAATCCATAAGCTGTACATTGGAAATTTATATTCATCAAATAAAAGTTACAAAAAAGGCAAAGGATTTATTAAAATAATTGAAATTGATATAACATGATCAAAATTGTGCTTTAGAAAAAAATCACATTTTTAAAGGATGAATTAGAGAGAAAGGCTACTGAACCATATAAGAAGATATCAAACCTCACAGAGAGCAAAGGTGGTAGAAACAGAGAAGAGAGTGGCTTGAAGAAGCACTTGACTGATGGGCTGAGGCAGCAGGGAGGAGGTGGAGGAAAGACTTGCTCTTGCTGTCTAGGTCTCTGATTTGTGCAGATGAGGCAAAGAGAATACTGAGAAGAGGAGGTTGAGCTGGGAACACTCTCAAATGACTCTCATGTGTATAGTACAGTGAATTAGAATGACAAAGTACACTTGGAAAATTACTCAGATAAGTTTTCCTCAAAAAATTAGTTAAAATATGTATTCAATTTTACTCAAATATGCTAATAACTAGTTGCCTAGAATTCTGGACCAAAAGCAGAGGGTATGCTGGGTAATTTTACTAAATACAGTTTTTTATGTCCAAGAAATCTGTTCTGTTTATAAGTAGTGAAAATAAAATGGATTCTGTCATGACCTTTGGTAAACTCCTCTATAACTCTCACTCTGAGTTCCTATAAAGGCTCCTCAAAGAATAAAGCCATAATATTTGAAAATAGAGAGTGACACATTACTAACATAATCCTCTTTTATCTTTGAATATATTTTATATAAAATATAAATATATTTTATATATTTTATGTTTTAAATCTTCTATATTCTATATATATTCTATATAAAATATATAGAATATTACTCAGATAACACTCATTATTACTCAGATAATACTCATATACATCATATATAGTTTACATAAAATTTATATATCATATATAGGTATACATCATATAAAATATTTAAAGTATATGTATATAAATATATATGAATATTCATATACATATATTTTAATAAAATAATTTTATATATTTTATATATGGATCTCAAATTTTTAAGTATATTACAGATTATTAAAATAACTATTGTAATATCTGCTAATTCAAACATCTGTATCTATTCTGGGTTGGTTTTGATTAAGTTTTCTTATTGAAACATCCTATTTCCCTGATTTATATGCCTGCTCATTTCTGTTGGATCTTACACGTTGTGAATTTCAACCCTGTTGATAGATTTTTTTATATTCCTACAAATGTGGTTGAACTTCATTCTGACAAGCAGTGACATGATTTGGAAACAATATGATTATCCTAGCCTTGATTTTACAATTCATTGTACAGGACCCGAGCACTGTTGAGTTTATGCCTCTGCATTCTTCACTACTGCAGCAAGACCCTTCTGAGTAGTTTATTAAATGCCCCATAAATTCTGAAATTTCCAATTTCATTAAGGAGAAACAGGCTCTTTCCTAGCCTCATGTGTGAACCGGATACTTTTCCCTATAAACCACTGACTTGTTCTTTCTCAGTTGTTCCTTAGTTTTCTCACAAAGCATATGCTGACTAGTCAATTATTAAATACCTGGTGGGAATGCTTTGTAAATATCAGAGTGCCATTTCTGCACAACTCTCTCTTCTCTTACATGTGGTTGGTCTATGTGAGAGGTGAGATCTAGTACCTGTTACTCAGCTAATCTCTCTTTGGGTAGAAGCCAAAAGTGAAGTTGAATTACAACTCCTTTTTCTTGAAAATGATGAACTTGAAATCTGAAACTAGATACCTGGTACAGAATACAGGAAAGCCCTGGAAAACTTTTTTTTAAATTTTAACAACTGTTACTGTTATGATAAGAAAGCAATGGAAATTATCACAATAGAAATTATCACAGTTCAGAATCCAGAGACATAAACTAAATAGAAATCACTTGTGTTGCAACATTGTTCTTTCTAAAAGTAAGGTCCCTGTGAACATACCATAGTTTAGACCATTGCAAAACAGAGTTGGAATGAAATAATCAAGAACAAGAATGTAGAAAAAATAAATAGCAGTATAAGATTCATAAGCATAATCAATGCTCGAATAACAGATTCAAAATATAAAATACTTGCATTTTAAAGAGTCACAAGATAACCAGAAAATGGAAATAATAAAAAACTGTGATTTATATATATATTATATTATATTTAAAATGCAATGCATGTGTTAAAAACATATTGGACATAACCTAAGAGAGAATTACTGATCTTCATGCCAATTCTGAAGAAATAGTCCAGAATGCAACAAAGAGAGATGTTGGCAAAAAATGAAAGAATTGTTTAAAGATGTGAAAGAAAATAAAAAGATCTAATTTATATGAACTGAAGTGATGATAGAGAAACCAGATCATTGCTATTCAATCAACAATAGCTAAATATTTCCCAGGAAGTGGAAAAAGAAGATGGAAAATAAAAGAAAAAAGATTTGAAGCTAGAACACGGGCACTTCTAGATAGCAAGCACCTATCTTAAAAATCATGGTAATGTTGCACATCGCTAGGCTTAGAAGGAAGAGCTCAAAATCCCAGGGAAAAAATCCTGGTAAAAAGGAAAGGATTGAAAGCTAGGATGGCATTGTATTTTTCAAGGCTATTTGGGATGCTAGAAGAAAATGGAGCAAAGCCTTCAAGTGTTAAAGGGAAAATGCTTTCCAAGCACTCATACTTTAGCAATCAAGTATAAGGAAGAATGGACATGTTCATCACGTGGATTTTCAAAGTTGTACCTGTTACTCACCTTCAGGGAAATACTGGAGGACCTACTACAAAATTTAAGAAGATAAAAGAGTGAAGAGGACAAAAGATGACTGACAGCAGTGCTGGGTGAGGGAGTCCTAGTGGCTCTACTCAGATGGTGGCAGAAGGATTGAAAGCACCAGAAGTCTCTCCAGGAGGAAATATACAAATGACAACTTGTTTGAGTCAAGACACACTTACTAAGAGAGAATAGAAGCATGACTCACTAAATCAGCTCCCTCCCTATCTGACCTATATCCATCTCCTGACCTATGTATTCATCTCCAGCTCCAAACCAATCAGGAGTGAGGAGCACCCAGATCTCAATCACAAGATTTCTTATTGGGCTGTTAGAGATTTCCCAAGCTTCATGCCTGTCCAGAACAGCCCGTGTCTGATGTGTGACTTCCTGGGTGGTGGTAGTGAGCAAAACCGCCATGTTGAGAATGTCATGTGCAAAATGTCAGCAGCTACCGTGCAGAAAACTGAGCTGAGTGCAAACTCACGTACTGTGTCAAAGGAGAGCCACCATGTCTCCCCAGCCAAACCCTCACCTACTTCCTGCCATTGAGCCAACTGGCAGAACTTCTTCCCTCCATGCTGTCTTCCTTAACATGAGCCTACAATAAACTTTATCTGGGTTGCACATTGCCTGTTGTCAATTTCTATTTGCAAGTCAGCCAAAGAACAAGTCTGTAATGTTGCCATGCTGAGACGTAGCTTCTGGTTTGGCTGCAACATTGTTTCTCAGAGGTTGATTTTGTTCCTCAGGGGACAATTTAACAATGACTGGAGACAATTTTGGTTGTTGCAACTGAGTAGGTAGCGACATCTAGTGATGAAGTCAGTGATACTGCTAAACACTACAATGCACAGTAGGACCACCAACCCCACTCCCTTCCCAGTATAGTCATCAGAACAGAATGTCAGCAATACCATGGAAAAATACCATACTAGAGAGTTTAAAACAAAAAGACAAATAGTTAGAAAATGGAGATAAAAGGTTGATAAATGTTTATCCACCAATTGAAAGGCAGTAGATAATTCCTAAAAATGATGAATGTACAAATGAAAGTACAGGCAACTTATTTAAAAATAGAAAGGTAAGGGACTGGTGTTGTGGCACAACAGGCTAAGCCATGTCTGTGACACTGGCATACCATGAGTACTGGTTCAAGTCCCAGCTGTTCTACTTCTGATCCAGCTTCCCGCAATGCATCTGGGAAAGCAGCCAGAGATGGCCCCAAATTCTTGGGTCCTTGCCAGGTATGTGGGGAACTCAATTGGAGTTCAGGCTTTCTGGCTTCAGCCTGGAACAGTCTGGACTGGCCATTGCTGCCATCTGGAGTGTGAAGCAGTGGGTGAAAGATTTTCTCTCAAATAAATAAATAAAAGTAGCTGATAGTAGAAATAACTGGAAAGTATTAAAAGGCTAGAATAAGACAAAAGTGAAAATAAAAGTGGGAAAGAATGTGATACAATCTCCTGTTGTCATATATCTTTGAATATTATTTTATCTTTTAAACTAAGCAGTTAATATGAAAAATATATTTATTTTAAGGTAAGGTAGCTGCCCATCAGGAAACTCAGTAAGCTAATTAAAAAAAAATAGGGTTATGGCTCATAAAATGAATAAGTTTCTTAGATAATTGTGATGAAATTTTACTTTCTTTATTTTCTGATGAAACTTTCTGGCTTTCAGAATATTTTTCCCTATTATTTCAAGTCGATGTCCTCCAGTGGACAGTTCAGGTGGGGCAGAGTGAGAAGTTAGGTAAAGGGAGCACCAAAGTACCCCACTGTCCATGTAAAATTGTGACTGACAAAGAGGGGTGTGTGCAAAATGGGACCTGAAGTTTAATAAAATGAGAACGAAGAGCCCACAAATTGAAATAACTGGCATTGCGAGGTAACTTGGCTAGAATGACAGAAATGAATAGGAGGTGGTCTGGAAAAATCCAGGAGAGAGCCAATATCTGCTAGTAGGCTTGCGTTGAGTTCTCCATACACATTTGCACATGTAAGGTCAGCCACTTAGGGAGAACTGGACAAAATATAATTTCAGAATACCGTATGTTGGGAGGACTCAAAAACTGAGCAAAGATACATACACACAAATGCACAGAGGGTAAAATTGTTCTTTTATTTTGAAAGTCAATCCACAGCCTCTGGGATTTATGTGGGAGCCACATAAATAAATGAAATCAGTAGTTTGCAGGGAATCAGGCCAAAAATTCTCTTTGCTGCAACATGAAGGAACAACATTGGACACCAGTGGCACTAGGTGTCTGACTCGCCTGACAAAGTACTGCATTCCGCACTTGACTAAGGAGTCTAGTGCTCAGGACTTGTTTATTCTGGGTAAAGCATTTCCTCCTTGTTTTAAGGAGCACTGCTAATACAGAAAATCAAGGCTTAAAAAATAACTCAAGGATTTTAAAAATTGATTTACTATTTTAATTAGATGCAGTGATTAGAATATCTTGTATTACATCACATTGTTTAGAAGATGACAGTGCAATTTTCATTTAATTGCTAAGATAATAATTTTATTAGTATATCCAGAGGCTGCATATATGCATAAAAAGCTGGAGATGGTTTTTAGAATAGCTATGTCATAAGGAAAATTTAAAACTCTGTTGAACTAGTGACCTTAATACTAACTTTTACTTGGTTAAAATCTCCCTTTTCACACTCAAATTTCTCAACTATGCATATGTTAAGTATATTATTTTTATATCATTATAAGAGATGCAAAGTTATTTCTTAAGGATGCCACATTCTGGCAAGATATTAGAAACAGAAAGAGTACAAGTTTCGTTACAGGGTCTTTGTTTTTGTTCTGTTTTTCATAAAGCCAGTAACATAACCAAAGAATATTTAGCATTTTAATGGATTAACAGACCACATGCTTGGGAAGGTCAAGACAGGGTCTAAGGTCCACCTTGGTGCCAAGTGGGTTGACGTGGGAGCCGGCAAGCAGAAAAGAGTCTAAATCATCCTTGTTCTCAAGGCTTTCTTACATGTTTAGGAATAAAGACTAATGTGTAAAATAAAAAATCCCAAGTTAAATACCATGCACTAGCCTGAAACAGATTATGAGAGCAAGTATTTCACATACACGCAAATGTGTGTGTGTGTGTGTGTGTGTGTGTGTTTGAATCTCAAGAGCCTTGTCAAAGAAACTTTTCCTGGCTCTGAACATTGGGTATTACAAGAGAAAACAAAAGAGGCAGGAAGATTATGAAATTCCTACTTACATGTTTGCTTAATTCACTATTTAATATCAAGGGGAATTACTTCTAGTAATTAAAAATTAATGTGTTTTTAAGATACAAAAATGAGTGGTATCTGGCCATGTCCATTCTCTGAATATCAAGTGACTTGCCTGAGACCCTAGAACCCAGGCAGGACTAGAACAAATACTCTTCTTCCCAAACAAGGGCAGCACCCACTCTGCTTCTGCTGACACAGAACAGAAACCATGAAGTGCATCTCCAGCTCCATGGCCACCTCCCTTGTGAGCACAGAGCTACCCAGAATTCCCAACCCAGCTTCTTTGCTCCTGGAAGGGAGGCACGTGGGATGAAGATATTCAGCCCTTGCTTGTTAAAATTTGCCTCCTGTAATGATACTTACTATGAAAAGGAAATCCTAAAGACAAACTTAGGACAATAAATGTGATAAATGCAGAAGTTTCTACACGCAATCAGGATCCAATTTTGCCCTGCTTTATTTTCTCAGTTTTTCATCACTTAATTCTGAATCAAAGCAATTACCCTGCTCTCTCAGTAAACTACACAGTAAACATTCTTTTGTAGAGCACAACTGTAGATCTGATTTATCTGTATGACACACACTCATTCTCTCTTTTGGTGGTCTTTCTCTAATTCATTTTACATAAAAAGTATCAAAATAATTCTAATTCCAATTCATGACATCCTACTATTCTTACCAGTGAGACAGTTGTTTTTGTCTATATATCATTGTTACAAAAATTCTGGTTCTTGAAGGTCAGGAAGCCATCAGCAAATATTTAATTAGCATTTACTATGAGCTCGCCTCTTAAAAATGCTATTAAATATGTATGATAACTACAAAAAGGAAAGCAGTTCTTAACCTCCTATTAAGATTTTGAAAACAAGACTCATTGGTAAATAACACAGAAGGGTACATGATTGAAAGTTGGATGTTAGGGCATGGGGTATAAAGTGTGATGTAGCCGAAACGTCCCATGTCTTCCCCCACTACAACCAAAACACAGAGTAGTAGTCTAATTGCACTCTGCAATCCTACCAGCCAAGTTACTCCTGTCAGTCCTGACACAACCCAGTGGTGTGTTTTACAGTCATTTTTTGAAGTCTCTAAATGCCCTTATGTTATTTTGGGGAGTCCCACCGGGCTTCCCATATGTGTCTACATCTCAGGATTGGCCGGCAGTCATGACAAGGAATTGAAGCAATTTGTCCGCTGGCTTATGTCTGCTATCTCATCTCTTCTACTGGCACTATTCAGATCTTCTGTAAATCATGCTAAACTTTGAGTTATCTGGCTGCCTTTGCTGGCTGGATGCTCTTCAGGTGCCCCTAAGATTTATTTTCCATCCTTTGTTCCTGCCCAAGGATGTGGATTGCAGCATTGAGCATTTTTCTTCCTCTTACTTCCTTTTGGGTTTGCCTGATAGAAGACAACAGGCAGATCTCTGGAGAAGGTGGGATAGGCTTTTTACTTCTCCGACTTGTCCACAAAGGACGATGGGCTGGAAGTTACTTTGCATCTCTACTGAAGTTCCCAGCATTTGTAATGCAGTCTTCCTCTCCCTCCTAATTTCTACAGCAATCTCTTATCTCTCTTTGTGCCTTCAGAGTAATGCTGATAAAGTCTAGCTATTTTTGATAGAACTGGAGTATTTTGTCCTCTTCAATTTTTTCAAATTAACTGACACATAAGAATTGCACATACCTATGGGATACTATGTGCAGTTATACATTGCACAATGTTCAACTCAGGGTAAACATAGCTAGCTCCTTGAACATTATCATTTTCTTCCTGGTGAAAACATTCAAAATCTCCTCTCAACTATTGTCTTAAAAATATTTACAGTACATTATTGTAACTGTAGTCACTCTATTATGCAACTGAACATCAGAACTGCTTTCTCCTATAGAACCAAAACTTAGTACCCCTTGATTAATATTTCCCATTTTTTCCTCCCCTTACTCTCCCCAGCCACTGACAATCACCATTCTACTCTTGACTTACATGAGACAATTTTTTTTATATTCTACACATGAGTGAGATCATGCAATACTTGCCTTTCTCTGCCTGTTTTGTTTCACTTAATATAACATGCTAATGTTGTCACAATGACATAACTGCATCACTTACATGGCTAAATAGTATTTAATGGAGTATATGTATCACATTTTCTTTATTCATTCATGGTATGCACTCACATCATTTCTATTTCTTGGCTGTCATAAATAGTGCTGCAAAAACCATGAGAGTACAGTTGTCTCTTCTACAGACTGACTTCATTTCCTTTGGATAGTTACCTAGTAATGAGATTCCTGGATCATATGGTAGGTCTATTTTTAACTTTTTGAGCAACGTCCATACTGTTTTTCACAATGGTTATGTTAATGTACATTTCCCACCATCAATGTGCAAGTGTTCCCTTTTTTCCACATCCTCAATAGCACTTGCTATCTATTGCCTTTGTGGTAATAGAATTTATGACTGGAGTGGGAATATATCATTATGCCTTTGATTCATATTTCCCTGATTATCAATGATTTTAGTGTATTTCTATTTTCACATATCTGTTGGTCATTTTTTTGTCTTCTTTTGGAAAATGTCAATGCAGACTACTACCAATTTTTTAATGGGATCATCTGGTTTCTTTTGCTATTGAGTTGTTTGAGTTCCATGAATATTCTGGTTATTAACCTCTTATCAGATATTTAGTAGCAAATATTTTCTCCCATTCTGTGGGTCATCTTTTTACTGTATAAAATCTTTTAAGTTTGGTGCACACACATTTGTCTATTTTTGCTTTTTTTTCCTGTGTTTTGGGGGTCTTATCCAAATATCCCTTGTCCATTCAATGTGTTGAAGCATTTTCCATGTTTTCTTCTAATAATTTCATAGCTTTAAGAGTTACATTTGGATCTTTATTCCATTTTGAGTTTATTTTGTATATGGTAAAAGATAGGAGTCTAGTTTCATTCTTCCCCATGAGGAGATACAATTTTCCCAACCACTGAAAAGGCTGTCTATTCTTCAATGCATGTTCTTAGCACTTTCGTCTAAGATCAGTTGGCTGTAGATGCAAGGGTTTGCGTCTAGTGTTTATACTCAGTGAATTTTCGGCCTCCTGATATTTTCTTTTCTCTTTTTAGCAGCTCTTTCCATTTGAAGAGCTCCTGTTAGCATGTCTTACAATGGTGATAAATTCTCATCTTTTTGTTTTTGGTATGAAAATGTCTCTCTCTCCATCATGTCTAAAGGACAGCCTTGCCGGTATTCTTGGTAGGGTTTTTGTTGTTGCTACTGGGGAAGTCTTCTCCCACTCTCTCCTGGCCTGCAAAGTTTTTGCTAAAAAGTTTGCTATTGGCTATTGGGCCATGTGTGATACCTGCAAGCATTATTTGTCTCTTTTCTCTAGCAGCTTTTAGAATCGCATCTTTAACTTCAGAAACCTTAATCTAACTTTATGGCCTTGATTGAGTTGAATCTAACTAGTGACCTCTAACCTTCCTATATAGATATTTGCATCATTTCTTGGTTTAGGAAATTTTCTTTTTAAAAAAAAAAGATTTATTTATTTGATAGAGTTACAGACAGAGGTAGAGACAGAGAGAAAGGTCTTCCATTCACTGGTTCACTCCCCAGGTGGCTGCAATGGCCGGAGCTGTGCTGATCCAAAGTCAGGAGCCAGGAGCTTCTTCTGGGTCTCCCACATGGATACAGGGGCCCAAGGACTTGGGCCATCTTCCGCTGCTTTCCCAGGCCATAGCAAAGAGCTGGATCAGAAGAGGAGCAGCCAGGACTAGAACCAGTGCCCATAGGGGATGCCGGCGCTTCAGGCCAGGGCATTAACCTATTGCACCACAGCACCGGACCTAAGGAAATTTTCTATTATTATCTTTTTGAATATGCTTTCTGCTACTTTGACCTTTTGAAGTCCCTTTTGAACACCAATAACTTAGACATTTGCTCTTTTATTGTTATCCCAAAGTTCTCATAAACTTCTGTCAATTCTCTTCCTTTTTTGCCTTGTGAATTTTGAAATTGCTTGTAGTCAAGGTCAGTAATTCTTTCTTCTATTTGATATGTTATGCTATTTATGGCATCTATTTTATTTTAATCTCACTTAGTGAACTTTTCCATTCAAGTATTTTTGCTTGATTTATTTTAAAAATTACTTTATCCTCTCTGCTGTTTTTTCAACTGGAGTTTTAAATTTCTCTATGCTTTCCTGAATCTCATTAAATTTCCTTAAAACAGCCACTTTAAATTTCTCAACTGAAAATTTGTGTGTATCAGTTGCTTTCGGATTGATTTTTGACACTTCATTTGTTTCATTAAATGAGATCATGGTTCCCTGAAATTTCTTTTATTTATTAATTAATTAATTAATTTATTTATTTTATAAGGGAAAGGGTATACTGATGGGAAATCTTACAGGTCAGAGGGAAGGGGCAAAGAAGAAAGGGGATGTGGGTTTGAGTGCGGGAGGGTGAAAAAGAGAGAGAGAGAGATCTGGAGAGAGCTCCCTCAAAGTTCTTAATGCTTGTTGTTGTATGTCCTCCTTAGATTGAAGGAATAGAATTTTTTTCTACTATTCCATGATATGACTTTTTTTTTTTTTTTTGACAGGCAGAGTGGACAGTGAGGGAGAGAGAGATCTTCCTTTTGCCGTTGGTTCACCCTCCAATGGCCGGCGTATCACGCCAGGTGCTTATCCTGGTCTCCCATGGGGTGCAGGGCCCAAGCACCTGGGCCATCCTCCACTGCACTCCCTGGCCACAGCAGAGAGCTGGCCTGGAAGAAGGGCAACCGGGACAGAATCCGGCACCCCAACCGGGACTAGAACCCAGTGTGCCGGCGCCGCAAGGCAGAGGATTAGCCTATTGAGCCACGGCGCCGGCCCCATGATATGACTTTAAAAGTACTTATCTTCCAGAAATTCTAAGCAGTCTGCCTACTGATACTCCTGCCATTTCAGCACTAGATGGCAACATAAGCCAAGGTCTTCCACAAGTCTGTTATGGGCATAATGTTGCTGTTTGAACACTAGAGATTGCCCCCATCCTACTTTTGTCCCGAATTTGCAGTTTTTGTGTCATTCAGAATGAACTAAGGAAGTATCTAAAAAGGAAGACTCTAACCCTTCAAGCCTCTTCGCAGGGGCAGGGTAGCCCAGATGCCTTGTCTGTAGTCACTGGCCTGTCATCCAGCACCACAGAAGCCTGCCTGATTCTGAATCTTGCCATTTGCTGTAGCCCTGCGCCTCCAGGGCTCATGCCTTCGGGCCATGTGCTCCAGGCTTCCTGGCCCAGATACAGGCCTAGATGTTCTTCCACGTGGCTGGTTCCTGGTGCTCAGTATGAACCCCTATTCACCTCTCTCTCTTAAATAAAGCTCTCACTCTCCTATGCATCTTTCTCACTAAATAAAAGCTTAAAATGTACCATGCTGCCTCATTTATCTGTGCCGGTATTTAGAATTCTTCGCTAAATATTAGGCAAGAACCCTTTTGGGCTTATCAATTTGGGGATTTAGTAATAAGCCTGTGGTGAAATTGTATGGCACCCCAAATTTTGGTAGTACATGTGGCACCCTGGATAGCATTTCTAGGGAACTTTAAGGGGCCACATTTTAGTGTAGATTTTAGGGGGTCTTTTCCAATTTCACTATAACCTTTTATGAAATAGCAACTCCTCATCTCTTGCTACTCTATTCATTTACTCTTACCAATTATTTCCATATGAGTATGGTGTCTGTGACCAGTCTGGACCCTGAATGCTACAATATAAAAACTCTGCTGAGTTTCATACACCTAATTAAGTTGATATGGTTACATCAACTTTCATACAGTTCAATTCCCTACCATCTTAATAAACAGGCAAAAAAGGAATAAAATAAACAATAAATAAATAATACTCTACACCTTTCTTCCTCCTCACAGGCTCTGCTCCTAATCACATAAAACAAAATTGCATTGCATGTATATGCATACAAAGAGATATGGCTGAAAGTGGCAAGAGTAGGAAAGGCTTGACCTAGAGGGCATTGGCTTAGCCATGCAGAAGATTCTCAGTTCCAGTAATAGAAGTGTAGCAATAGTAAGAAACTAGTAATTATAATACTTGGCAAATTAGAAAAGGTTCTAGCCACGTGGAAGAGCAACTAGGCCTGTATCTGGGCCAGGAAGCCTAGAGCACATGGTCCGAAGGCCATGCGCCCTGGAGGCGCAGGGCTACAACAAGTCCCCTCCTGACAAGAGGCCAGGGAAGAAGAGCTGCTGGGCTACACCATGTCCTGTGTCCTGGCTTTTAACCCACTTCCAAAGGGGAGTGGTTAATTAACCTGGTTCCTGGTGGGCACCCAGGTGTGGCCAGGTAGGGGAGTGAGGTCACACAGGGGCGTGGCAAAGGCGTTGTCTTCCAGTTCACGAATCTAACAATTTTAGCCTGTATGTCTGCCTACTTCATTCCCCCCTCAGAGACTCCAGACCTTAATCTTAAGGGGATGTTGATGGGTGTTGAGTGACCATCTTCTGTAGCTACTTCCTGCCTACCTATTAATATATTTTAGTGTTGAGAGAGAATAAAAATGTATTATGGCATTAAGTATGCAATACAATTATCAAAATGCATGGATATTACACGAAACATCTCAGATGAAATTCTTTTTAAATACATATGACTTGTTTTGCAAATCCCTTGGGATCCTGAATAGCTCTACCAGTTTTAATGATATTGTTGGAGAAAATGCTGGTGCCTCTGCAGACAACAGTGCCATTTGGAAGCAGCTAGCGTGTGCTTTTCCATTCAGTGATGGAGCCATTTTTACCATCAGCCAGCATACCAGATACTCCTTAAGCTAAATCCACTTTTAGGAAATAATAAAGAAAAATTTCTTGCCTCCTCTAAAAACTCATAATTTTTGATAGCAGCTGAGTGAGCTGCAGAAATCTTTCATGAAGGAATTTTTTTTTTTTTTTTTTTTTTTTATTTTTGACAGGCAGAGTGGACAGTGAGAGAGAGAGACAGAGAGAGAAAGGTCTTCCTTTGCCGTTGGTTCACCCTCCAATGGCCGCCGCTGCAGCCGGCGCACCGCGCTGATCCGATGGCAGGAGCCAGGATCCAGGTGCTTTTCCTGGTCTCCCATGGGGTGCAGGGCCCAAGCACCTGGGCCATCCTCCACTGCACTCCCTGGCCATAGCAGAGAGCTGGCCTGGAAGAGGGGCAACCGGGACAGAATCCGGCGCCCCAACCGGGACTAGAACCCGGTGTGCCGGCGCCGCAAGGTGGAGGATTAGCCTATTGAGCCACGGCGCCGGCTCCATGAAGGAATTTAACATCACAGATTGCAAGAGTGATGAAACATGGTGAAGGTCATTGGGCCATGCTCCTCATTGTTCAGGTGAAGAAAGTAACACCCAAAGTGGCTCAATGACTCATAAGCTAGGAGACATATGGTACTATATCCTAAAATATTTGGTGCTTGTCCTGTATAGTTCCCACTTCAACATGTCTCCCTGATACCTTCTCCAGTTAAATGCCTTCATTATCAATGAACTAACAAGGACCCACTGTGGGGCAGGTCTCAAGAAGAGTTTCCTCTATTCATTTAACACTATGCCGAGTCCACATTGGTATTTATTCAAAGCAGAGAAGAGGGCCAGCCCTGTAGTGCAGTGGGTTAAAGCTCCAGCCTGCAGTGCCAGTATCCCATATGGGCGCCAGTTCGTGTCCCGGGTGCTCCTCTTCCTATCAAGCTCTCTGCTGTGGCCTGGGGAAGCAGTGGAAGATGGCCCAAGTGCTTGGGCCCCTGCACCCAGGTGGGAGACCTGAAAGAAACTCCTGGCTCCTGGTTTCAGATCAGCATCAGCAAAGCTCCGACTGTTGCGGCCACCTGGGGAGTGAACCTGCGGAATGCAAGACCTCTCTCTCTGCCTCTACCTCTATCTCTAACTCTTTCAAATAAATAATAAAATAAATATTAAAAAAAAAGCAGAGGAGACAGGATGAAAGAGTGACACCGACAGGGTTTCCTTTTTGTAGTAGCTTTACTAGGATGAACCCTTTTCACTCTGTCCTTTACATTGAACCCTATTTCCTCTTTAGGTACTTTGCCTAGGTTATCTCACTCAGCACTCACAATCTCAGAGGGGTGTGTATATGTGTATCTTTGTTTTGTGGATTAGTAAATTTGAAGCTCTGGAAGGTCATCTGTCCAGATCACACATCTGCTAAGTGGCAAAGCCGAGAACCAACTCTGGATTCCAAATTGGTTACTTATCATCAGCATCAACTCTGCCTCTAATTTTTATACAGTACCTGCTTTAATACAATAGAATCATATTTACAATTCTGGGATTAGAAGTAACAGAATCGTATTTCAATTGATATGGTATTTCGTATTTTCCAAATGCTCTGCACATTTTTATTCTCTGCTCATTGAGGAAAAAAATTTATTAGTGATTTTTCAAGTCATAGTGGTGAAAGCAGATAAAAACAAAATAAAGCAAGGCAAGGAGTAGGGGTCTGAGACTATGGCCACAGAGGCAGAGCTGGATTAAAACTTGTAGTTTTAGGGCCAGTGCTGTGACGCAGTGGGTTAACGCCCTGGCCCAAAGCACCGGCATCCCATATGGGCGCTGGTTTGAGACCCTGCTGCTCCACTTCCAATCCAGCTCTCTGCTATGGCCTGGGAAAGCAGTGGAAGATGGCCCAAGTCCTTGGGCCCCTGCACCCAGGTAGGAGACCCAGAAGAAGCTCCTGGCTCCTGGCTCCAGATTGGCAGAGTTGCGGCCATCTGGGAAGTGAACCAGCAGATGGAAGACCTCTCTCTCTCTCTGCCTCTGCTTCTCCTCTCTCTGTGTAACTTTGACTTTCAAATAAATCAATAAATAATTTTTTTTAAAAAATGTAGTTTTTTTTTTTTGATTCAATGCATTAGATTGAAACTCCCATGCATCTACCCTCTAGAATTGGTCTATTATTGGAAGGGCCACTGAGGACTATTCTCCAAAACTCTAGTAAGGAGTAAAATGAAAAACGTTATAAAATTAAACCCAGGAGTCACAGAAACCAATGTTTTTGATTTGTGGAAGTCTCATTACCATCACTGAAATGTCAATGCCTCCACACAATCTAATGAACTGTCAGCCTTAAGCCACCTAATATTATGTAATGTGATAAAGATCCACTGAGGGTAGAGGGAGCAAGAGAGCGTAGCACAGTGTCACAGCACGTCTACACAACATCCCTCAGCAGCTGCTTTCAGATTTTGCCGCATGGATCAAGCACACTGTGGATGCCATTCTGATTTATATTACAATGACCTCCAGTTAGTAACACCAAACTTCCTGCAACTTCAGCATTGTTGTTTCCAGGACTGAACATTTGAAAATGGTATATTTAAGCAAGATTGAGGTGCTGCAAGATTGATCTAAAATGTGGGAGTTAGACTTCTCATCTACCTCCAGCTACAGAAATAGGCTATGGAAAACTATTCAGATCATGAGCAGAATAAAGACAAGAAATGGAATAGTGACAAAAGCATTTTACCAGTAGGAATGAAAAAGTTACAGAAACACAGTGTTCTGTAAAATACTGTGGCTAAAATCTACAGGGCTACAATTAAATCTAAAGTGATTGCTGGAAGAACCTAAATTTGTTCCTACTTCTGCATTCATTCTTTAGATAATCTCAGACATGAAATCTGACCTTGGGGAACCTGTGGACAGATCTGTAGCTTGGGGGCATAAATTTACCTATACTGATGACAAAATGTCTTAGTCAAATTTATCACATCTAAAGTATCTAATTCTTAGAAGACACCACTGTTAAGTTTATAGACCAAGTTTTGGTTTTCTTGTTTCCTATAGCACGTAAATATCCATAAAAGACTGTAAAATATGGTGGTAAAATGTATAGTTTAGCCCTAGAAAGCTGTCTGACTCTTTACTACTTACACATGTAAAGCTGTTCAGGTTCAATAATCAAACTGTGCCTCACTCCTCAAAGGTAAATATTGTAATACATAGTGCACACCTCATGAGCTTGTTGTAATAATTAAGTGGATTAATATATGTGAAGCAATTAGGACAGAGTCTGACATGTACAATAGTTCATACAAGCAAACATCAACATGTTAAAAAGAGCTTAACTCTAGCTTCCCTATCTTTATTGTCTTCCTGACAGTATATCATTAGTAGTATTTAATACTGAACGTGCCCAGCAAAATCATTTGAAGTGAAGGTTACGGTGAACTGCAAAGAGTCAGAGTAAGTATCCTACACATTTCCAGATCCCCAGAATTGTTCTCATAGCCTAGAGTACAGCAAATTCAAATACTTTAGGAAACTTCTTCATAAAGCTTAATGTATTCCTTGTTAATCCAGGAATTTGAGAATTAAAGACTTTTCTCACAACTGTGAAAGGAAACTAAAGGTCAGATAAGCTCAATCTCCTGTCCAAATTCAGTATTATAGTACGTTTTCTTTTTTAATAGACTATGCTAGGCATAAAATGTTGGTGGGGTTTTTTTTTTTTTTTTGAGATTATTAATTTGTTGACACTTCCTCCCCACGTGTCCTCATTGTAGACCCAATGGGGAGGCAAATTCTGGGACTGGGTCTTACAAAGGCTTATAGAGATTTACCTGTCTTAATTTCACATTCCACTGAAAAAAGAAAAGTTTCTGAAGGAACTGGTAATAAAATTCCCAATTTAGTCTTTAAAACACATATGTAATCTACTTAGAATTCAATCTCTGAATATATAGGGTTGAAACACTTACAAAATTGTGATTATGAGTCAATTCCTGCATGAACCATCCAGATTTGACTACAGCTCTTGGACTTCATGTGAAGGCTCAGTTCAGGGCCAATTCTGATTAAACCAAAAGGGACTGTAAGGAAACCGACCACCTACCTTGAATATGGTCAGGAATCAGCCCTGCTTCAATCAGCCCAAGATTCTCCTGTAGTGAATCCCACATATCTGCTTGTCAACTGAGCTGAAATTTTCCATGACTCTCTACCATGGGTTTCCAAACCACAAGCCTGCATTTCTGCCTCTTTTTCCTGGTTGTACTCTAGTGTGTTCATGGCACTAGAAATTGCAATAAAAACCTAACCGAAATAGGACTCCGACTTACAAACTTAACCCTCTGTAGCATTTGATTTGGAAACTGGATCTGTTTTCTTTATTCGCTGTGTTTGTTTATATTTTGTTCTAAACCAAATGGGTCCCCTGGAACAATGATGTTGATTTCACCTGATCATGAGATACATCTCCAATATGTAGAAGTTCTTTAGTTTAGTTCCATCCTTGGGATCAGACTTCCTTGTTTATACATGAGAGCACAGATCAGGAAATGTTACTTGTTAGTGGTACTGGTAGATATTCCCCTTCTGATTTGTTTGTGTCTCAGAAGTTAGCATTCCATTTGGAGCTGTTAGTTGTGGCTCAGCCTTTGTCTACTTACTCTGCTCCTCCCTGAGCAGTTGGAAACTGTCCATCAGGGTTCAACAGGCTCCAAACCAGAGCCTATAGTGATCCACTTCATTCAACGTTAGAAATAACATGCCAAGAGTTATTCCCTGTAAAATCCCATGCATATATGCATCTAAAGAGGTGAATGGAATATATTATTTTTAATTTCCAATAATTAAACAAAATATATCAATGTTAGTTTATTCATAAAATATACCAAGAATTTTAAAAACATGATTTATGGGGCCAGTGCTGTGGTGCAGCAGGTTAAGTCACTGCCTGGAGCACCGGCATTCCCTATGGGTGCCAATTTGAGTTCCAGCTGTTCTACTTCCCATCCAACTACATGCTGGAGCTGTTGGGAAGGCAGCAGAAGATGTCCCAAGTGGTTGGGACCCTGTACACATGCAGGACACCTGGAGGAAGTTCCTGGCTCCTGGCTTCAGCCTGGCCCAGCCATGGCTATTATGGCCATTTGGGGAATGAACCAGTGGATGGAAGGTCTCAGTCTCTCTCTCCCTCCATCTCTCCCTCTCTCTCCCTCTCTCCCTCTCTCACAGCAACTCTGCCTTTTGGATAAATAAATACATCTTTAAAAAGCATTATTTCTATGTAAAAATTATCGATGAATTTTACAGATATAAATTTGGGTAAAAGAAACAGGCACAAAACAGTATTACTAGATGCTTGTGTTTATATAAGAACAAAAGAAGGAAGAATCAAGTAAGAAAAATGGTTGCCTCTTGGAAGAAGAAGAGACCAAAAGGAGACATGAAAGCCTCCTCAGGGATGCGGATAATCTGCAAATGTTCTGTGAAGAAATATCTGGGCACATTCCTGAATGTATATTTCATTTCAATTAAATATTGTTAAAATAAAAGCATAGTCTTGGCACTTAAGGTCCCTGTAAGGTCATTTAGGAGCTAGAGACTTATAAATAATCAATGATTTCCCCTGGCCATTTATCCACCTCCATTCTAGTAAGTCTCTTGTGGACAGATAATGCCAAAATCCATAGCAGAATCCCTGACATTGCTACACTCCTGTCAAACAGACTTGATACACATGAGCACTTGTGCATTTCCTCATCTTTGACAAACACATCCACAACGCTGTTCTCTGGTTGAAAATCTTAAATATCTTCAGTCTTTCTTTCTTTCCCTCCCCGACCAGTCTCATTCTGTTCACCACCTCTTGCCTTTTCCTGGATAATTGCAGCAGCCACCTAAGTGGCCTTCCCAACTACATTTTACCCCTACTGTCAATAGAACTTCATCAAGCCTATAAATATTACACTGCCATTCTTTTGCTCAAAAATGTTAGTATTTCAGTTGTCTGGTGAATAAAGACCCTATGCTCGGCCTGCATAACTGCTTTCAAGCTATCTCACTTAGGTCTCTTACTGCTTAACTTCTCAAATCCAATGCTGTAACTAGAGTTACATTTCTCCACATTTGCTATGTGTAGTCTTACTACTCATATTTTGTTTTCTTTATTAATAATATTCCTTCTGCCAAGGATTTCCTTTCTCCTATCTTCAGAGACTTAATTCTACCTATCTTAGAACATCCAAATCAAATGCTACATCTTCAATGACTTTTTATTCTTCATTTTTCCAGATGTAATTTCTCCCCCACTTTCAAGAACCACCATGTAATTTTTATTTCTGTTATTCATATCCATCAGTTTTCTCCTTAGATTAAGGGACTAGTACCAAAAGTGTAATCAGAAAGTATGAATTTGAATCCTACCTTTGCCGTTTACTAACTATGTAAGTTGAGTCAAGTCACTTAAGCAAAGCCTCAATTTCCTGTTTTGTAGAGATATGGGAGTGGATGGGAATTTATAGGACTCATTGCAATATGAATCCTACAATAAAATGTAAACCTTCCAGATCTTTAGGAAGCTTTAGGAGTCAAATCAAAGACTTTCCTAGGTGACCTCCACAGCTATTCCGTTTTAGAAACCTCTCCATGTTTTAAAGACATTTGTATATGTTCTCCCATCCTCTTCAGGGTTTTAAGCTCCTAGAAAACATTTTGCAACTAACTCATGTATATATTCTTAGCAAAAACACCTGTCTATATGCACTGTACTTTCTCTAGAAATGTTTGCTCTTCAAGTAAATCCTGCAAAAGAACCACATATTTAGGGTGGTGACTTACACACAAAATTAGGTAAATTAGGAATTTGTTTGGCAGTGGCCAAAATGCTATATTCAATGGTAAAAAACATAATCTGAACCTAAGTGCTATTATGGGTCCAAGGCAAAGACCCTAATAATTTGATGATTCATCTAACTGTAGATAAAACAGTGAAAGGGAACCTGACAAACACCTTATTCAAGCACATCATTTTATAGGTGAGTTGTGCCAAGGGTTGATAGGATTTTCTCACGTACTGTAGCAAGAGTGCTGCAACGGGATGCCAGCTTTATTCTCATCTCTAGAGATCTCTTCAGTGTGACACATTACTCACCTTTGAAGCCCTGTTGCTAGGCAACCTTGAGCTCTTTCAACCACTTAGGTTTAAGTGAATTTTATGAAATTTCTCTGCTTGACACAGCTGAATGATGGTGAGGCTAAGTAGTAAGAAGGAACATGTGTGGGAACAGCCAGTTTGTGAGCTTAGGTTAACTCAATCAGTTTCTCCAACTGGAAGATAGTAGGGCCCTACATGAGGGGAAAAATGAGTAGGTAGCTAAGGGCATTACAGCATCAAGCACCCATCATTCCCGCAAGTCCTGAAAGTGCTCAAATTGCTCACATTGGCAGAGAATATTAATCTTACCATGACCTTTTAAAACATAGATTTTCCCCCAAAATATATTTTTGATCATTTTCTTTAAGAAGATTTTTACCTGGAAGTTTCCACATGGAATATGATTTTTATAGCACCTTAAGGCAGAGGCCTTTTTGTCTCACTTGATTTCTCATCTTTCCCTGAAAAAATTGCCCTGGGGACCCTTCTGGCCCACTGTTGAACTCTGATATTCTTAGATTCTTTGGCTCCTTCACTGGGGAAGGAAATGGGAATTGTAACAGACTTCTATAAGTAGATTTAACATTGCTATCCACATTTATCTGCAATGCACCACAAATGTCTTTTCCAGCACAGCTAGCTCAAATACTGGTGGTGCTTTCATAATTTATAACATATTTGAGTAGAGAGACTTAGATCACATATTTAGCAGGGTACAGTTTGTCCTTTCTTGAAAGCTTCGATATGATGAGTGGTTTGTGAACAATTATTCTCTGATTACTGTTTTGATCAATAAGCAATTCTGAATACAGTTTACTCCATCAAAAATAGACAACTGTGATTTTATTTTAGCCCCTAATTTAACCATGCAATAACAATTAGCCAGCTTTATTAAAGGTGATGAAAGAACTATGTATCACTAATGAGAAGTATTGAAACTTGGCAATGGCCATCCACACCATTTAAATCATTTGTAGTAAAACATGTTATAACTATAAGTCACAATGATTTGATTTTTATATAGCACTTTTCAGAATACAAAATATTTTTTATTTTTGTTCACAGTGACCCTTTGAGATTTGCTCTAATTTAAGCAGAAAAGGAGCCAAGTCTCAGAGATTTCATGTGATTTGCCTAAGTGCATTCTGTGGAGGAGCTGGGACCATTATCCCAGACTTTTAACTCTAAGTCCACAATTTTATTACTAATGATACTCTTTGCCCAGCATCAAAAATCATACTTATTGAGCTATCCTATCCTCTGCATGGCAAAAAATAGTAACAGTAATAGGAACTAATGCATTTGAAGATGATGTTCTATTATATAGGAGCTATTATTTTTCCCTTACCGATAAGAAAACTTAAGCAAAGACAAATTATGTAACTTGTCAAATACCATACCTTTAAGAGATGGAGGAAAATTCAAACTTTAGCCAATCTGTGACTACTAAATACCACAATGACTGATGTAATCAATATAAGGCAGTTAGCCAGTGGCAGTAAAGTAAGGTGGTGGTCAAGCAAGATCACAGATTCATCTGTGGACATCTTAACACAGCACTGACTTTCTGCTTGATTTATGAAGGAAAATGTATTTCAAGATGTCAAGATTATGCAGTGAAAGAACATTAGACTCAGGCACTGTAGGTTTGAGAACACAGCTGAAGACAGGAGTCAGGGGATGAGCAACAATATAGCTCTATCACCAAGATGTTATTTGGGACATTTGTCTTTAATTCTTCCATGAATCACTCCCAGAACTTTCTTTATTCCCTAGTTAAATTGATCAAATAAAATATGATAGGTGACATAATCATACATCCCACTTGCCTTGGTCATTTCTATTTAGTGCCTGTTCCTTCTAGAGTTCTTTACATCCTCAAATACAGCCTAGTAGGGATGAATTATGTGGTAATGAACTTGTACTTTCTGAACTATCAGTTATTCATTGAAAAGAAAAACCTAAAGTTTATTGTGCAATTAACTCGATTTTGGTTTCTAGTTTTTAGGTATTTCCCTTGACTAAATTCCTTAAGTTATCTCAGCCTTATGTCTTACATCAGCAAAATGGGCATACCAATATAACTATCATGTACTCATTATGAGGATTATGTACAAGCATTGACTCTATAAAAATTTGTTCCCATTTTCATTTTTAATATCATGTAACTGCACATTGACAACTGTACTTTTCTGTATAAAGTATTTTTCCAAGTTCAGTAAGTTCCTTTAGTAATCATGACCAAATGTTAAATATATTGTATGTCCCAAGCACTCAATTTGCTTACTTATAGTTAACATCTATAATACAGTAATGTTCTTTGCTAGTGGATATGTCTATTAATTTACCTTCTTGAAATATTTAAGCAGCAGTTAGATAAAATTATAACATAGAACCAGCGTTAATGCTAAAAAGTCATCCAGTCCAGTTTCTCTATTTGATAGAAAAGAAAATTGGCTCCCAAGGAAGAACAAAATTTATTCTCTGTGGTATAAGGAAATCTCTCCTGGAAGTTGCAATGTTTCTTTCAAGATATGGAACATTTCTGAGCTAGCAATTGTAAAAAATAGTTCAAATTTGTATGGTGCATAACAATTCAAAGTCTTCCTATGCACCATCTTCTTCTAACAGTCACATCAGCATACATCATCTTCATTTTGCACATGAGAAAATGTTCCTCCTTTATTAAGGAATAGCAGTCCATAGAGTAAATTAGGATTTTGGTCAGAGATCACAAGTTCCTTAAAGAAACAGTATATTATATCTTAATAAAACATTGATGTGGCTTATCAACACATAAAATAAAACATTAACAGATATATTAACAGGAATATTTGCAGTCTTATAATCTGATCTGTTTAGGATCATGATGTTAGGATATTCCTAACATGCAGTTGAAAAGGGAGGAAGAGAGACATATTCCAATTATTAAAAAGAAACTGTAAACCTAGAATTTGGTACCATACAAAGCTCTAACTTACAAATAAAGGTAAAAATGACCTTCCAAAACAAACAGAATCTGAAAGAAAATGTTGGAGCTGGTGCTGTGGCACAGCGGGTAAAGCTGCTGCTTGCAGTGTCTGCACCCCATATGGGAGCCAGTTTGAATCCCAGCAGCTCCATTTCTGATCCAGCTCTCTGCTAAGGCATGGGAAAGAAGAAGATGGCCCAGGTCCTTGGGCACCTTGGGAGACCAGGAAGAAGCTCCTGGCACCTGGCTTTGTATTGGCACAGCTCCAGCCACTGGGCCATCTGGGTAGTGAACCAGCTATGGAAAATACCTCGAAAATCTCTCTCTCTCTCAATCTCTTTCTCTCTCTCTCCCCTTCTCTCCACCTCTCTGTAACTCCGCTTTTCAAATAAAAAAAATAAATTTAATGAAAGGAGGAAAGGAAGGAAGGAAGGAAATGTCACTACTTGTCCAGCCTTACAAATAATTTTTAAGGATGTGCTACACACAAAAGCAGAGAATGATGGTCATCATTTTTAAAGAATATGAAGGCAGAAAATCTTCTAGTAAAGGAAATCCAAAGCAAACAATAGGAATATGTACAAAAAAATGGTGGGAACAAATCATAACTTATCATTAATAACCTTGAGAGCAAATGGCCTAATTCTCCATTTAAAAGACACAGACTGGCTTAATAGATTTAAAAAAACTCATCTATTTATAGCCTACAAGAAACATACATCACAAACAAAGATATACGTAAACTTAAAGTGAAAGGATAGAACAAATTATTTCATGCAAATAGAAAGCAAAAAAGAGCAGGTATAGCCATCCTAATATCAGACAAAACAGTCTTTAACTTAGAAACTGATAAAAAAAGAGATAGAAAATAACATTTTATGATTTAGGGATCAATTCAGCATGGAGTTATGACTATTATAAATGAATATGCACCTAGTGCCAAGGTGCCTGGCTATTTAAAACAAATGTTAATGGATCTCAATGAGACACAGACTCCAAATCAATAGTATTGGGTAACTTTAACACCACACTTTTATCAATAGACAGAACAACTAGACAGAAAATCAACAAAGAAATAACAGATCTAATCTACACTATGGATCAAATTGACCTGATATCTACAGAATATTTCATCACACAGTTGAAGAATGCACATTCTTTTCATCAGTGCATGGGCCTTTCTCTAGGAAAGATGATATGCTAGGCCATAAACAAAGTCTCAGCAAATTCAAAAAAATTTAAATCATACATGTATTTTTTTCTCATACAATAGAATGACGCTGGAAATTAACAACTCAAGCATATTGAGAATATATGCATACACATGGAGACTGAACAGATTGCTGAATGAACAGTGGGTCATAGATGAAATCAAAAAGGAAATAATAAAAATTCCTGAAAACAAATGAAGATGACAATGCAACATATTAAAACTTATGGTATACAGCAAAAACATTGTTAAGAGGGAAGTTTATAGCAATTAGTGCTTATATGAAGATTAAAAAGGCGGCCGGCGCCATGGCTCAATAGGCTAATCCTCCACCCAGCGGTGCCTGCACACTGGGTTCTAGTCCCAGTCAGGGTGCTGGATTCTGTCCCGGTTGCCCCTCTTCCAGGCCAGCTCTCTGCTGTGGCCCGGAAAGGCAGTGGAGGATGGCCCAAGTCCTTGGGACCTGCACCCCATGGGAGACCAGGAGAAGCACCTGGATACTGCCATCGGATCAGCGTGGTGCACCAGCCGCAGCATGCCAGCCGTGGCGGTCATTGGAGGGTGAACCAACGGCAAAAAGGAAGATCTTTCTCTTTGTCTCTCTCTCTCTCACTATCCACTCTGCCTGTCAAAAAAAAAAAAAAAAAAAACAACATAGAAATTCTAAACCAACTGAAAACCAATACAGAAATTGAATCAGTAAAAAGATATTCTCAACAAACAAAGCCTCTGGACTGGATGGTTTCACTGCTGAATTCTACCAAACTTTTAAGAAAGAACTAATCTTGCTACTTCTCAAATTATTCAAAACTCCCAAACTCCTTTTATGAGGGCAGTACCACCTGAATTCCAAAACCAGAAAAAAGAAACAACAAAGAGAATTATAGACAATATCCCTGATGAACAGAGATGCCAAAATCCTCAAGAAAATACCTGTTAATTGAATCCAACACTATATCAGAAAGCTCATTCACTTGGACCAAGGGGGCTTTATCTTTGTTAGGCAGGATGGTTCAACATTAGCAAATCAATAAATGTGATACATCACATTAAGAAATTGAAGAATAAAAGCCATATGACTGTTTCACTAGATACAGATAAAGCATTTGGTAAAATACAGCATCCTTTCACGGTCAAAAGATTAGGGAAATTGGTTATAGAAGCAACATTTGTTAATACAATCAAGACAATATATGACAAACCAACAGCCAGTATATATTGAATGATGAATAGTTGCAAGATTTTCCATTACCAGAACAAAGACAAGGATGCACACTTTCATCATTGCTATTCCATATACCCTGGAAATTTTAGCCAGAGCCATTAGGAAAGAAAAAGAAATCTAAGGGATACAAACTGGAAATGAAGAAGTCAAACTATCCTTATTTACAGATGATATGTAGAATCATATCATATAGGGGAACAAAAAGACTCCACAAAGAGACTATTGGAACTCATATGATAGCTCGGTGAATCTGAAGGATATAAAATTAACTCATAAAAATCAATAGCCTTTCTATAAATAGGCAATGCCATGGTTGAAAAGAAACTTCTAAGATCAATCCCAATCACAATTGCTACCAAAAAAAAATTAAATACCTTGAAATAAATTTAATCAAGGAGGTAAGATATCTTTACAACAAAAATTATAAAACTAAATATTAAAGATAAATACAAGAAGACACAAAAAATGGAAAATTCTTCCATATTTATGGATTGGAAGAATTAATATCATCAAAATGTCCATGCTACAGAAAGCAATTTACAGATTCAATGCAACTCCAATCAAAATACCAATGATATTCTTCTCAGATCTAGAAAAAAACAATAGTAAAATTCATATGGAAACAAGAGAGAACCAAAAAAGCACTAAAGCAATGTTAAATATGAAAAACAAAGCCAGAGACATCACAATACTAGATTTCAAAAAGTTCTATAGTGCAGTTATTATCAAAACAGCATAGTATTGGCACAAAAATAGTCATGGAGACCAGTGGGCCAGAATAGAACCTCCAGATATCAATCCACACATCTACTAACAACTAAACTGAAAAATGAGCTAAAATCAATGCCTGGAGAAAGCATCGTCTCTTCAACAAATAGTGCTGGGAAAATTGGATCTCTGCATGCAGAAATATGAAACAAGACATTTTCATTACAGCTTACACAAAAATCAACTCAAAATCAATCAAGGATCTAAACCTATTACCTGATACCATCAAACTACTAGATGAGGATATTGGGGATACTCTGCAAGACATTGGCATAAGCAAAGACTTCTTGGAAAAGACCCCAGAAGCACAGGGATTAAAAGCATAAATAGACAAATGAGATTATATCAAGCTAAGAAGCTTCTGCTCCTCAAAAAAAAAAACACTCAACAAAGTTAATAGGTTACCAAAACCAGAATGGGAGAAAATATTTGCAAACAATGAAACTAGCAAAGGATTAATATCTAGACTTTATAAAGAGCTCAAGAAACTCAACAACAACAAAACAAACAATTCAGTTAATGGGCAAAGTACATACTCTCTCTCTCTGTGCCTTCCAAATAAGCAAATGAATGTTTAACAATAAATACTGATGACAATGTGTGGGAAAAGTTACCCTAATCCACTGTTGGTAGCAATGTAATCTAGTTTAACCATTGTGGATGAGAGTATAGAGAAAGTCCCCAGAAAGCTGAAAAAAATATATATATATATGCACACATACCATATGACTAGCCACCTTGTTCCTGGGAATTTACCTAAAGGAAATGAAATCAGCATATGAAAGGGTAATCTGTACCCACTGTTTATTGTAGCTCAACTCACAATAACTAAGATATGGAATCAATCCAGATGTGCATAATTCAATGACTGGATAAAGAAAATGTGGTATATATACATTATGGAATACTACTCAGCCATAAACATGAACCTAATCCTGTCTTTTTCAACAAATTGGATGCAACTGGGAACCATTGCACTTGCTGAAATATGCCAGTTCCAAAAAGACAAATATGTTTCCCTGGTCTGTGGTAGCTAACAGAGTACCAAAAATGCAATGCATATGAGTGAAATTGACATTTTGAGATTTTATTGTTTATAGCTCTTGTCTCTACTATTGAACAACAGTTTTTTTTGCCTTATAAAATAAACTGAATCTATGTCATTGTAAAAATTAAAAGAAAGAATAAGAATGGAAAGAGGAAGGTGGGTGGGAACATGAGCAGGAAGGAGGATATGGTGGGGAGTATCACTATGCTCCTAAATCTGTATGATGAAATACATGGAATTTGTTCACCTTACATAAATAAAAAATTGAAAAGTAAAACAATAATGGTACTGCAGTGTTAAATATCCATTTCTATTTATTGTTGATTAAAACATATTACTGATTTGAAATTTAAAAAAAAAAATTTCTGATGAAAGTGTGAAAAAACAAAAAATAGAATAAGATGCAGTGGCTGGCCTGAAGCACACTTGCCAGAGCCTGTTTTATAGTAGCTGATCTTGCTAGAAAGGGGCTACAGAGATGACTAGGCAACTTCTTGCATAGTGAAACAGGCTTTAGTTATGACTTTCAGAGTGCTCAGCAGTGAAAAACAGAATCAGGTAAGTAGAGTATATAATGGGAAAATCCAACATAGAGAGTGTCAGGATTCTTGAGAATCACGTAAATTGTTGTTATGATTCTCATTCAGCAAAACTCCAGGTCTATCCCCTAAAGGAGATGTGAATAATACTTTTCTGATTAATATCCATCACCTTTTATAGCAATTTCTTGCTAACTATCTGTAATCTCGCTAGACTAAAAACTGCATGAAGGAAGCTAAATCTCAGTTTTGTTCCTATTATAATTCAGCACTTATCAGACATATTATAATTCTTCAACAAATTCTTGTTTCACAAATACATGAATTAACACATTAGATAGGTATTGGCATTGCAGCACTACAGGTTAAACAACCTCTTGCTATACTAGTTCAACTCCCAACTGCTTTGTTTCCAATTCAGCTTCCTACTAATGTGCCTGGGAAGGCAACAAAAGGTGACCCAAATCCTTGGACTTCTGCCATCCATGTGGGAGACCTGGCTGCAAGCCCTGGCTCCTGGTTTTGGCTTTGTCCAGCCCCAGCCATCGTGGCCACTTAGGGAGTGAAACATCTATTGGAAGATCTCTGTCTCTGTTTCTCCCTTTTTTCTATGCTACTCTAATAAGTGAATGAATGAGTGAATGAATGAATCATTTAAAAGTCTTTATAGAACTGGATACTAATCAAGAGGCTAGATAAGATAAAAAGGGAGCAAATCAATCAGGCAGTTAAAGCTCTACATATAGAAATGGAATCCTACATATCAGATTAAAATTTTGACCATGGTGGGTACTTCCCTCTACACACAAGATTCAAAGTCAATCTGGCTTTGAACATCTCCTTGGGACCAGTTAAATTCAGCATATAGCTTATTCCTAAATCTCAACAGAAAGGAAAAGCACTATTGCTATTCAATGTTCTTATTAGGGTTAGCTCAGAGGATATAAGTCTGACTGCCAGTGGGTCAAGCACTAGGGAATCACAAAGGCATTAGAAAATTTATCCTTGCATTAGGTCATTTTAAATAGACGCTCTGGCAGATGCTGTAAAGTCTTCATATTAGCTTCATTTATTATTATGATTTGATGGAAAGCACAATATTGATTTTTAAAGTAAAAGCAAGAAAGGCTTGGAAAGGTTTTGATCATTTCCATTAACTTTATTGGATCTGCAGCAGATCATCTATTAAGATCAGAACATTTGTGTAGACAAGACAGAATTCTGCATTATATTTGTTTTGTCCCATTCTGCCTTTCAATGGGCAAACATAGTATTATACTCAACTATAAAAGATTTTTCTCTTTCTAATCAATTATTTTATTAACCTCTTAATGTAAATAATTTCAGTTAGAAAACATAATTTGTTTATTTGTTTAACAGTGATTTAAAGAATTCAGGAAATATCTAAGTGTTTCTAAATTAGGCATCATCATTTTCCCCTTGAATATGTTTTTCTATAAAGAGTACGAAGTAGCATTTAAAGATAATTCCTACTTAGCTATGAGTCATGCTGGGATAAATGCCATAGAAGGTGAAGCTGTGATATGGTCAGAAGGAAACAAGTAGAACCCTGTTGGTGGGAATGCAAACTGGTAAAGCCACTACGGAAGTCAGTCTGGAGATTCCTCAGAAACATGAATATAACCCTAAGATACAACCCAGCCATCCCACTCCTTGGAATTGACCCAAGCGAAATTAAATGGCAAGCAAAAGAGCTATCTGCACCTGCTGTTTATTGCAGCTCAATTCACTATAGCTAAGACACGGAATCAACTTAAATGCCCATCAATAGAAGACTGGATAAAGAAATTATGGGATATGTACTCTATAGAATACTACATAGTGGTAAAAAAGAATGAAATCCAGTCATTTGCAACAAAATGGAAGAATCTGGAAAACATCATGCTGAGTGAAATAAGCCAGTCCCAAAGGGACAAATAGCATATGTTCTCTCTGATCTGTGAGAACTAACAGCTAAAAGAAAATCTGTAGAAGAGAAACTGACACTATAAGAAGCAATGACTTAATCAGCCCTTGTCCTGACTGTAGAGGAACAGCTTACTATTTTATTTTTATATGAAAATTGATCCTTGTTAAAAATAAGAGTGGGAATAAGAGAGAGATGTACAGTTCGGCACATGTTCCCTCAGACTTAGCCCTAAGGGTAGAGCTAAAAACTTGCCATGGAACCCTAAATCTCAATAAGTTGGCAGGTCCCAGGGCCATCTTACTAGTTAGAGTGATCAGTTTAAGTTCATAACTGACCATAAAGATAGGATTAATCAAAGGTATCACATAAATAAGACCAGTGTCTGGTAATAATAATTGATAGAATTAAAAAGGAGAAAACGATCCAACATAGGAAGCAGGATATCCAGCAGACTCACAGAATGACAAATGCCCTAAACAGCACTCTGGCCTCAGAATCAGCCCTTAAGGCATTCAGATCTGGATAAAAAGTCCATGAGAGCATATCAGGCATGGAAAGCCAAGACACTGAGGCAAAAAAATGACCTACATGAAAAATCTCTGTGCGATCCCAGTAGAATGAACTGGCCATCAAAGAAGGAGGTACTTTTCTCTGAAGGTAGGAGAACTTCCACTTTGATTATGGCCTTGTCTAAATAAGGTCGGAGTTTGTGAACTCAAGAGGCTTCCATAGCCTTGGCAGCTCATGACAAGAGCCTCGGGTGATTACTGACTTCTTAAATAAGAGTGTCAATTGTTAAATCAACAACAGGAGTCACTGTGCACTTGCTCCCCTGTAGGACCTCTTTCCTTAGTGTGTTGTACTACGAGAATGAACAGTAAAAGTAGTCTTCAAATAGTTCTTTATACTTTGTGTGTCTGTGTGGGTGCAAGCTGTTGAAATCTTTATTTAATGTATGCTAAACTGATCTTCTGTATATAAAGAGAATTAAAAATTAATCTTAATGAAGAATGGGATGGGAGAGGGAGTAGGACATGGGATGTTTTGGGGGTGGGAGGGTGGGTATGGGGGGAAGAACTGCTATAATCCAAAAGTTGTACTTATGAAATTTATATTTATTAAATAAAAGCTTTCTATAAAAAGAGAAACCAGTGGAACCAATAGAGTATATTTAACTCTCTTTCTAAGGCTTAGGTATGAGTTTGAAATAGAGTATGCCCTCAGAAAATAGACGAAAGAACAGACAAAAGTGTGAGTGCATTATTTATTTTGAATGAAGTGTGTGTGTGTGTGTGTGTGTGTAAGGGAACTGGCTGCCAAGCAATGCAAAGTGGTAACCAAAGACGTAAAGGCCAATGGCTCACTACTGGCATTGATTACAGAATCAGGTCAAATCTATAGTTAATGACATGAGCTCCCATAGTATGACGGAAAGGTGTATATGTAGAACAATGTCTAGCTGCTAATGGGTAAACTACAGTTGATGTGAAGACTTTTATCTAATCATGGAAGTAGAACACTAAAAGGAACACAGGACACGGCATTTGGGAACACAGGCTTTCACTTCGGAGGTAAAGGTGAAGACTATAGCCCCACGGCATTCACAAGATTAAAGTTGGTAACAGGGAGACTGGGTGAGTGACAAACCAAATTCTAGACCTGTTAATTCACCTGATGGATGCTATCAATGTACTTTCTCTCTGGATGCGGATTAGATAGACATGGTGCGTATTTAACCCCAAATTGAGGAGTTCAGTATCTGACAGGAGGAATGAGTCAAGGAGGGGGTGATAACAAAACAGAGTGGCTAAGTTTCCTTTCTTTTCACTACCCATGATTAAATTTTACCCAATGTAAAGGGGAGATAATTAAAAACGATGACAAGGAGGGTGTTTAAATACCTGCCTGTAATCCCTTCAAGTTCTTTGTGAACTAGCTTCCATTTATCCCTGCCCAGACAAGGAACCTGAAGTTTACAAAAGTTAATTCATTTCTCTTCTAGTGTTGTTACAAAATGGGGACAGAGGTGTTAAATCTAGATCCTTTCTAAGCTCATTATAACTTATGCTTCCTTGAGATTCTAAAATGAAGTCTGTGAACTGCAAAGAATACAAAAGACCCGCCCCCCCAAAAAAAAGAATACAAAAGACCCAGCTCTTCTCTTCTGGACTGGACTTCTCTCCTTTTGGCTAAAGAGAATTCCAATCATGTTCAGGCCCTTACTCCTTAGTCTGACCCAAGTCATTGTCACTATTAACCAAACCAAAGATGTATATTGTATTAGGTTCTAAGAGACATTTAAAAATTTTATCTCCTAAATTTTGACCTTCTAAGGTTTACAGTCTAATTGAGAGCAACATGTAAAAACTGTTACATGAAAACATAGTTAGGTCCCTATATTACTACAGAACTGCCATAAAATAAGACAAGAACAAATGTAAGGGTTCAAAATATGAGGACAGAATAGTAGGAACTGCTACTATAGAAGAGATGAGACTTTCCTTTTGCCACATGTTTCAGTGCAATTGAAAACAGAAGTAATGGGGAAATTGTTCCTTTACAGAGAAGAACTAGCATCCACTCCTGATGAACTGTAGGGATCTTCAGCACCAGACTCCTCTAATGCTGCTCTAATCCCTTTGCAATATTCATCACTTTTCCAAGTGCATAGATTTCTACTCCTCTCCCTAGATGCCTAGGCCCAGAACTAGCTTCCAGCTTGCCAAAGTCAAGTGAATAAGGAGATACAATCCAAGGAAAATATTAGATATTTCAGAAGCCACAGGGTTTGCTGCACGTAGCAGACATCCGTTTATTGTTCTGGTTGCTCTCTTTTACTTTCAAATAAAAAAATACAAAAGGACTTGTATTTTATAGCATGCAAATTGAGGTAGATGAGTCAGCAGAAAGAAAATGAAATTATCTTTCTAAGTCAAATTTACCATTAGTATTATTATGTTTTGAATGGAAATTCATGGAATTTGCTTCATTAATCTAACCATATGCCAAATGAATACTCCACAGAATGTCTTTAATGTCAAGAGCTAGCTCCGACTCTGCACTACATAGGATTTATACACACAAGAGTTAAAGTATTAGAAACTATCTTAAAGCTCCTTGGAAAGTAAATAGCCAATGAAAAACTCTTTTGGTGAGGTAATGCTATTTGTTTGAACTTCATTGGTTGAGTATAAAATTCCTGTTTCCAGGAGTTGGAGGACAAGTTTGTCTGCAACCAGAAAAAACTGGATATTCTCCAATTGCTTATATAAGATATTTTATGATCACTCAATAAAAGCTAGTCCCTCCTCAATTTGCCAATAGCCTTGTTGAATTATTTCTCAAAAATATTCAAACAAACTACACTGCAGGGTTTTCTGCCTGCTCCAAAAGAAAAGTCTGCATTAGATATTAAGAAATGTAGAGCTAAATCCTCAATAATTATATTTACTCAATATCATAGGAAAAATACTGAACTACTAGTTAATTCACATTGTCCCTCATCCCAGCTCAGATACAATCACCTTTACAATCTTGTTCTGCTACTTGCTACTTCCAGATTTTAGTTCCCTGAATTTATTTTTTTAACACAAAGAAAATAACTATGTCAGTACTACCTACTTCATGAGCTTTTTCATGTAAGGGCACCTAGTTAAATATTGAATGTACAAGAGTACTAAAAGATGTCATTATCTACGTCAACATCCAGGGTTGCTGGTAAAGTTAAAGAAGATGACATTAATAATGTCTTACTTTTGAGGCAATGGTAGCACCCTTTATAAGTAAGCACAGAAAGCCTCTTAGTTAGAAGTGATACTTCCATATGTTAAAAATTCCCAGGGAGTAGAGAAGGCAGTCTGTTTTTTAATGCTGGGGAGAAAGATGCTGGCTTTCTTTGAGAAGAGTTCTATCTAAGCCAAACTGCCTTGAAGCTTAATTATCTAATTAGAATATTGCTCTTATCTTTGTGGAATACAGATAGGCTGTCCTTTGCACTGGGTATCCTCCCTTTTCAATCTCACTAGACTTTAAAACAAGTAGCCCACTGAACACTGCACCACTGAACCATCCAGGTATATAACACGTTGCATAGGCACATCTGTAGCTCTACATTTGTTACAATCTTGGCAGGAAAAAATGCAAGATTCCTTTTCTAAGAGATTGTGCTCATTTTAGATCCTAACATATTTTAAAGCAAAACTCTTTATGCCCTCCCTCCCATCTTAGCAAATGGCAATCCCATTCTGCATATGGTACAGATTAAATATCTTGCAGTCATTCTTGTTACCTCTCTTGTGTTAACCCAACCTTGAGCCCATCAGCAAATCAAAATATATCCAGAACCCAGCCCTTTCTCACCACTTCAATAACCACTGTAGTCAAAACTGCTATTCTTTTCCTTACTCCCTGGTTCATTGCAATAGCCCCTTATCTAGTCTCTTACTATGCCTTCATCTCTACACAATCTATTATTCATAACATAACCTGTGTGATTTTTTTTTTTTTGACAGGCAGAGTGGACAGTGAGAGAGAGAGAGACGGAGAAAAAGGTCTTCCTTTTGCCGTTGGTTCACCCTCCAATGGCCGCCGCAGCCGGCGCGCTGAGGCCGGCACACCGCGCTGATCTGATGGCAGGAGCCAGGTGCTTCTCCTGGTCTCCCATGGGGTGCAGGGCCCAAGGACTTGGGCCATCCTCCATTGCACTCCCGGGCCACAGCAGAGAGCTGGCCTGGAAGAGGGGCAACCGGGACAGAATCTGGCGCTCTGACCGGGACTAGAACCTGGTGTGCTGGCGCCGTAAGGCGGAGGATTAGCCTAGTGAGCCACAGCGCCGGCCGTGTGATTCTTTTTAACAATGAAAGTGAGCTATGCCACTCATCTGTTCCAAATCCTCCAGTAATCCCATCTCTCTTGAGAAAAACCCAGAGGTCTTACAGTGATCTTGCTTCACCGTCCCCTCTCTACCCTCTCTCCTAATGTTGCTGCCTTCTGCACCTCTGATATAAGACACATCCCCCTCCCTCCTCTTTGTCCCACATCCCCATTTGCAGGATGGAGAGGACTATCAGCTCCCCTAGTTCTCAGACTGTTACACTGCTCATTTGCCTGAGGCTCCAGTATACAGATGCCTGTCTGAGGGCTGCTTGCTCTCCTTAATCACATTAATTCATTTTCATAACAAGCTCTTATCTCTCTCTACCTACTTACAAACCTATCTATTGTCTATGTATCTACCTCCTATAAATTATTGATTTCATTTCTCTGGAGAATCCTGAAAAATACACCCCTATAACAAAGCATCCTCTACTCAAAACATTTCTCTTCTACTGTACTATATTTCTCTCCACAGTTCTTATCACCGTCTGGCAATTATTATGTTTTCCTGTGTATTGTCATTTTTTTACACTACAGCACAAGCTCCATAAGAGCAACAATGAAGTCTGGGTTTTTGTTCTACATCATAAGCTACTAGATATAGATGCTGAAAAATATATAATATTGTATCCAAGAAAGGCAATGCAGTAATATCTGATTTGAGGTAGCTATAAAACAGTTAATATTTAAGGAAAACCAAAGTATAATTATAAAGTCTTAGATTAATGCTAAAAATGTAGTAATATACAGATTCCTAGGGGAGGAAATCAGTCAGTGTTAGTATGTTGGGATCAATGACAGCTGTTAAAGGACAGCATATTGATTGGGGAAATAAGGAAGAGTTGTATACAATGAATGCTTAGAACTATTTGGAGACTGGGAAATTTCTTTTCCCAGCATTTTTATCTCATTTAGAGAATAACAGTTGTTAGAAATAATTTTACATACATATCCATAGGCCTTCACTACATAATGAATCTCTCATATGTTTGTACATGAACATTATATATATATATGTATACACACACATACACACACACACACAGGAGAGATATTGAAAACGCCATCTACTATCTTGAACTAACAGTTAAATACTAACATATCATATACTCTCCAGGTACAAGATAACTAGTTATTCATTGTAGGTTGAGATGTACATATTTAAATTCAGATGTATAGAATTTTAATTATCTGCAAAAATCAGCATACTTCTGAAAAATCCTTATTTACATCCTTATAAGAAACAACATGGAATATGTTAAAGAAAAAATCATTCCGATATTTATTACAATGATAAGGGGACAGGCACATGACACAGCAGTGAAGACATTGTTTAGGACACCTGTCTCCCACATCGGAGTGTCTCAACTTGAGTCATACCTCTGCTGCTAATTCCAGTTTCCTGATAATACACAACCATGGAGGCAGCAAGTGATTCAAGCATTTGGATCCCTGCCACCCATGTGGGAGACCCAAACTGAGCTCCTGGCTCCTGGTTTCAGCCTGACCCATTCCTAGTTTTCGTGGGCATTTGGATGGAAGTTTCCTTCCTTCCTTCTTTCTTTCTTTCTCTTCCTCTTCTCCCTTTCTCTTTTCTCCTTCCCCTCCCTTACCTCCCCCCATCCTCCTTCTTCTTTCCCTCATTCTCTATTTCTTTCAAATAAAAAATAAATAAAAAGATAGGAAGACAGTTTTTTCAGGACCTTTGCAATAGGTGTCAAGATTACTGCAACAGGAGAGAGTTGATCTGTGAGCACAACAAAGACAATCGAAAATTTACAGCCAATGAAAAAAATGAGCATCAGCAGATTGAAAATTACTAACAGGAGATATCCAGAGCAGGGACCTGCTTGCTAAATTGCATTAGCAGAATTCTTGATGAAGGCAGGCCAAATGCACATATATCACAATTGATGGATGACAAATTTGATCAGATATCAGGGACTGAACATATTCTTGCTAAAATGATTTAGCAGAATTCATGCTAAAACTAAAGCGGACAACACTAAGATGGGGCCCGGGGAGACAATCTCATCTAAAATAAGGCTCAGAAGGGCTTAACCAAAGACTGGTCAGGGAGAGAATCTTGGTCACATGACCCCGTCGAAACCCATATGGCTCTAAATATAAATAATTAAATACATCCATTATTTAATTCAACAATAACTTTCCAATGAGTTTGCTTTAAACACTGTGCTAAATATGGAGGAAATAAATTCTAATATGATACAGTGCTAACAGGAATTGCCACTGTAGTATTTGTGCTTGCATTAACAAATATAAGGAATATTGAAGAAATAAAATAAAGGAAGTTGCCGGTGGGGTATAGAGATTTTGCTTTGAATATGTTGAATTTAACGTGCTTTAGATACTTCCAAATCTGGATGTCCAGCACAGAAGGTAATAGAAACGGAGATAGGAATTTGCAAATCCCTGTAATAGAAATAGGAGTTTGAGTCACTGAAGAGGAATTAGTACACAGTAAAAACATTGCATAAGAAGATGATGAAAATGGAACTCTGGGTGCACTCATGCTTAAGAAAAAGCATTATGTATCCAATAAAAAAAACATTTATCTTATATTGCCCTAATATAACATAATAATATAATATAATTGCCCTAACTGTTCCTAAAGAGGTTATATTATGAAAAAAAGCCTTATTTTCCAATGTCATTGATAGGTTTAGATAAGCAAACGTGGGCATTGTCGCTCCCCGTCTTCGTGGAGGAACGACACAGGACCCTGCGCTGTTCTTTTGTCTGCTCGGCCCTCCCCGGGTTTGCTGCTGGTTCTTCCCGGGTTGGCTACCGACCCTTCCACCTCCGTGGAAGGGTGGTTCCCCCTAGCCACTTTCCCCACTTCCGCAGGGGAGCGGCACACCTCCAGCCGGCTCTCTCGGGGGCTGCTCAGATGTTCCTCAGGTGTTCCTGGTGCAGGTTGTCTCTCTCCTCCTTTATAGTCCTCTTCCACCAATCCCAACTCTGCTAACCACACGCCGAGTACGCTGCTCTCCTCCAATCAGGAGCAGGTCCTACAGTTTATTGGTTGAACTGGAGGCAGCTGTGTAGAAGCTGTTTTTACTCCTCTCCCAGCGCCATATTGTGGCAGAGCAGATGCATAGAATAAGTCTTAATTCCAGTAACTTAGCTTAGTCCAAGTTGCTCCACACATGCATTACTCTGCAAAGCAGAGAAAGAGAAGAGTTGGATGTTCTTTGAGAAACATCTGAGGAAACAGAATAAAAAAAAAAAGGAGGCTAAATGCTGAGGGAGATCAGAGAGAGACACCTTGGTGCAGATATGAGAAATCATACCAAAGAGATATTTGAAGTTCTATGATGTGATTTTAAGTTCTTCTCTACAAATGAAAATTTCAGTGTAAGTCCACAGTTTAAGATGTCTTTATGCATATGAGTTCAGTAACCTGGATGGGGAAAGTGTGGTCAGTTCTCAAAGAGCTTTTGATTTTCACTTTTTTGGCTATTTGGAGAAATTAAAACACATTCATAAAATAAAACAGAGGTAGCCATCAGAAACTAGGCCCCAAGAACTAACAAGAATATGTAGAAAACCTCCTACTCACTCCAAGAGCAGGAAAGTTCCCTCTGATCTGCGCTGAGTTATACAGACAAATGATGCACACAGGTGAGACATGCACATGGAGGTAAGAGGGTGGATAGATGGAAGAAATAAGCTGTGTTCCATGCACAGCAGATTGACTATGGTCCACATAACATGTTATATATTTCAGGAATAACTGAAACAGAGGCATTCCTTAAGAGTGCAAACATGAAGAAATGATGAGAAAATGGAAATAGTCATTACTCTTATTTGATCAAAATGTACCATTGAAATAGCACACTGTACCCCATTAATGTATACAATTATTACATGTAAACAAAAATATATATAATGAGCTTGGCTAGCTAGCTATATGATCTTAGGCAAATTGCCAACATTTACCCATAAATTAGCTCACATACATATGCCTCTGTAATAATATATCAAATTCACGTTCAAAATGATAGCTTCCCTGAGATGCTTGGCATGAACCATCACATGTGACTGTATACTTAACTGCCTTTCTACACTCATCACCCATGTGTCTATGCAAAATGTTGCTTCACTACACATCCCAAAATAATACAGGAATGATATCTGTACACTTTTTAAATCTACATATTAATGTCTTAATTTAGAAAATGAGTATTTTAATTTTATGAGGGCTTTGTGATATGTAAATCACAAAACACAGAGAACAGAAGTTCAAAAATGTTTCCATAATGCAAAAAAGCATATCAAAAGGACTGTTTCATAAAAAAAAATAATGCAGCAACACAAACCTGTGTGTATTCTGCAGGCAGCTGATGTCAGATTTTCATGATGTCCTTTAAGTCCCAGAGGACACCCTTATTCATGCTGCAGATACTGCAGAGATGTGGGTGTGGTTTCTAATACAGAAAATGACTGCTTATGAATATTCATAGACACACTCTAGATAAAACCCTCTAATGGTTTTTCTGGGAACAGTTAAAATAGCAACAGTAAATTTTGAGTTAACCAGATACCAGTAGTTAAGGAACAATGCTGAGTTCCTTGAAAATGAATGTGTATAACACCTCACTTCCAAAGACTCATCACGGAGCTTGTCTCCTCTGAGTCAGCCTCCCTGAGCTATAAGGCCATGTCACTTGAAACAAATTGGCGATAAACAAGAAGCATGATTCAAAGGCAGCCATAAAGCATAGAAGCACATTATTTTTTAAACAGTGTCTATAACTTGATATTTCTGGATCCCCAGGAAGAATTCTCAAACTCAGCACTAAACATTCCTTAAATGGTATTTATTTTCACAAAATTGTCCACTGAATTACGCCATTTTTTGCCTAATCATAAGCTGATATTTGTACAAATTAGGAAAAAATACAAAGTTTCATAAGGAAAATCAAAACACATTTGATTCATAATGTAAAAAATATAAGCAGTAATAACATAAGAGAAATATCACATAAATTTTTTGCAATTTTGTCTGTCCTAATATGTGTACATACACAAATACATAATATTTTAAATGTATATTTTATATAAAGAAATTTGGAATTTAACTATTTGCTGTTTGATATCAAGGTCATTTTACCAAATCCTTATAAATGATGTCAAAATTCAACATTATGGATATGCTACCAGATATCTAAAGTAGCTTCAGTTGCTGTACATATAGTTTCCTATTATTATCATACATAAGAATATAATAAATATTCTTAGACATAGGCTTTTGTAGGCTTTTCTGTGGATATTCTAGGAGTAAATCTCTGTATTAGAATTAGCCTGGAGAACTTTGACAGAATTGTGGAGGGTTTATGGGAATTTGTGCTCATGAATGAACATTCTTGTTGCCCCATCTACTGACCACCACTAATAATAATGCTGTCTATGATCATAATAACAAAAACCCTTAATCTACATTCTTCTATTACCAAGAAAGTTTATTACTAGTTATTCCTTCATTTTTCTCTATATTTTTGGTAATAGCCCTGTTATATCCTTGGTCATGGTATTTTCCAGTGTTGAAATAAGTTTACCTAGTATTTAATTCAGAACTTTGAGGTCTTTATGTTTAAATATATATATATATATATACACACACACATACACATTTGTTTAAGTATATGTGTGTGTATGTAAATATACATATTCATGCAAGAGTGAGAGGAGAGAAAGAAAACAAAAGAGAGAGAGAGAGAAAGATCCTGTCCACTGGTTCATTTCAAAATGCCACAATTGCTGGAGTTGGGCCAAGTTGAAGCTGGGAGCCTGAGACTCAGTGTAGATCTCCCATGTGGGTAGGAGGAATCCAGCTACCTAAGCCATTATCTATTGTCTCCCAGAGTATGAATTAACAGGAAGCTGGAATCCACCAAGTGCCTGCCCTTGTATTCTTTATTATTATTACTACATTATTATTCATATATAGATAATAGAGTTTATGAATTTCATAGATACAATTCCAACTCTTTCTTTCTCAGCCTTTCTCCATATCATTAGGTATAGTTTTCAGAATATGAGATTTTTTTTAAATAAATTGAGAAGCTTTTCATTTTTGTTTCTTCTAAACTAGAATAATTTATTTGTTATAACCATTAAATATTCTTGACCTGTCTTTGACTAGTTTCTGAGTGGTCAGTTGTAAGCCCCTGTATATCCTATCTCCGTATACCTGCAGACTTGACCAGGCCAATAATTAATGCTAACAATAAAATTTTTGATGAATACCTGCTTTCTTCACTGGGGAACCTAAGTCACACTGTATTAATAGGTCAGTCACACAGGTGCTACAACAAAAAATCTAAGACTCCAGGACACAGGTGAGCTTCCTGGTTGGCAGTACTTCTGGCATTTTGACTTACATAATTTCTGGAAGAATTAAGTGCTGCTCGTGTGACTCCACTGGGAGAGCATAGCTAGGAGCTCATGCCTGTTCTCTGGGAAATGACCCTCTGCTCCAGGCATCTCCATCATTAACCTGTTTGCATCTGTATCATTTCATTGCAATACATCTTAAACATGAATAGGACAGCATCACAAAGTTCTGCAGGTCCTTTTAGCAAATCATTGAACCTGACCTTGGTCCTGGGAACTATGACACAACAGCTGACAACATTGAAAAATCTTCAACAAATATCTGGTAGATCATAAGAGAGTCGTTGAAACCAAAGTTTGGAGGAGGTTACCATGGAAGTCTGGGATACAACTAGAGCAGTGGATTGAATTCTGAACTTCACATCTGTCACTCTGTTCTCAGAGTAGGAATGGAATGGCAAAATTATGACACCCAGGAGACAAACCTGGTACAGCTGTGGATAACTCAGGAATATCCAGCGGGTCCCGGCGTGATGCTCAAGGCCAGCAGTGAAGGTGCAGCTCTGAGCCAGATTTTTGGACTTAGACCAACTCCTTCCTGGCTCCATAGCAAAGGGCAATTTAATCAACCTTTCTGTGCCTTGGTTCTCTCCCTTATCAAATGAACATGAACGTTTGAAGATCAGTTTAGCCCATATAAGTTAAAACAGCATGTAAGAATAACCTAAAAATGTGGGCTATTTTTATTATCATAATTATACTTTTTGTATCTAAAAATCTAGGATCATATAAGAGAATTAATGCAGACATTTAGCTCATTTAGGAACAAAAAGTTCCTCCATGATCAATAAGGGTAGCCTGGTCTCACAGTGTATTTTGAATACGTCAAAACAATATTTTAAAGTAAATATGTAAAAAAATTTTACAAAATATCAATCAGTAAAATTAAGATACAAAGATAGATATCATTAAACCCTCAGGCCTTATGTGATTTTCTTTTGAATATTTACATTCAGGATGTTTCTTTATGAGCTCACATAGATTCTTTCTTATACAGTATTATTCTCATATGTTGTACTGCAGAGGTAGGAGGGATTACTGCTGTAAAAGGCAATATGATTTTTAAATTTTCATTTATTGTTCAGTTCATTTGATTTAACAAGCAGAGAGAGAGAGAGAGAGAGAGAGAGATACCTTGAATCTGCTGACTCATTCCTCATGTGCCTGCAACAGCCAGAGCTAGTTCAGGACAGAGCCAGGAGCTAGCTTGGAACTCAATCCAGGTTTCCCACATGAGTGGGTAGGGACTGAAATACTGGCCATTTACTGCCTCTTCGTATGTACGCTGGTAGGAAGCTGAAATCAGAAGCCCCTTTGGGACTGGAACTCAGGCACTCCAATATGGGAAGGGGACATCCCAAGCTGCATCTTAACCTTTGTTCCAAATTCGAGCTATTTGCAGTCATATTATTTTATAACTCAGAACAAGCAAAACAACAAGCACAGTGATTATGTTTAAGGGTTCTAGAATCATTCAATTTGTGTTCACTCTCCACCACTGCCACCTACAAATTCTGTGACATGGTACTTGTCACTTGAGTTCCTGAGTTTTACTTACCTCCTGTCTAGAATTCTATTTATGAAAACATCTAGATCACTTAGAGGTTAAGAGGATTAAATGAAACACATGAGGGTGGTGAGAATCTCCAGTAATAGATTCTCCAAAAATATTAGTTAATTTTGCTAATGATATGTTAGGTACTAGGCCAAATATGAGAAGACAAGGTTTTAAAAGGGTTTAGGGTATGGTGAAATATGGGTACCTGAGAATGAATATCAGTGTGTGTCCAAGGGTTTAATAAGGAGACAGACTTAGAAGATAATGCATTGCAGCACAGGCAGAAGTAATAAATTCTGTCCAACGGAGTCTGCAGCAGTGACCTGTAAGTCATTGACAGCACTCAGGCAGAAGATGGGGCCAATGATCATTTTTGCAAAGGTGTGTTGGGTATAATTAGAGAGAATACAAAATGAAGTTTCCTGTAGCTGGAAAGGAGGCTGTAGGCAGAGATGAGGAAGGTCAGAGTGAGCATGGGGTACAGGAACCCTAGCTTTCCCAACGTCATCAGCATTTCCCCAGTTGCTTTCTTAAAGGTAGAGAGTGCTGCAGGCCTCCAGAGTCCCTGTCTTTAAGCTGTTTCTCCTTAGACTGTGCAGTCTGTTCCTTCAAAATCTAAAATGAATTGCCCTTGTTGGCAGATGGCTGAGATGACGGCAGTTAAGGCTGTCTGGAATGCCTGCATTTCCAATGAGATCCTCCTGATTTATTTCATCTGCAGTAATTAAACTCGCCTTTCTTTGCAGCAATGGTTTAAAATGCCAGGCGCTCTGGGCTTCACTGAAGGTGTTTTTTGTTGTCACTGTTAGGTTAGTCTGGGACAACTTCAGAGGCATCTTAACAACCCCTGCTGTGGCCATTTAAAAATTTCACTTTTAAACCTGAAGGGAAAATGCCTCCTTCCTGCCCCCTTCCCCGCCCCCAGCCACAATACTGAGGTGGAACTTACAGCCATTCCATTTACTTGAATCAAATACTGATAAAAATTCTCTTATGTGTGTCTAGACCAAATGATATCTCCTTTGTATCTGGGTAGGCTTTTCAGTGTCTGGTCAACAGGGTAGTAACAGGGTAGCAGGTCTGTCAGCACTATCAAGCTCTGAGGAAAATAGGAATTTGGGAATAGTGTGTGCAATAAAGCATGCAAAAATATAGAGACTTAAAGCCAAAATAAAATAAGCTTCTTAAACACCCACCAGAAATAATGCAATTAATGCCAAAGTTCTACTTAAGAAATCTACAGACATTTAAGATAAGATTCCAGGCAATAGTATGCTTGGATTAGCTCACTGAAGAATCTGCAGGCACATTATGTATGGTGCAGAGAAAGACAAAGGAAGCCAATGTGAAAAGACACAAGCAGCAGACCTACTCTGAGTTGCTTGGCTGGAATGGATCATCTCTCATTTAAAGCTCAAAGGAGTAAGCCAGGAAAATAGGCTTACTGAGAGGTGGTTCTGGGAGAAAGGAGGAAGCATCAAAAATAAGGTTCAGCAGTACTGAAAAGAGACTGGTGGAAGTGGTAGGAGATAAAAATAACAGCAACAAAGCTAGCACCTCCTGCAAACTTACCGCATATTGGTCACCAGATTAAATCTCTGATATACCTCATCTCATTTAAAACTCAGCATGGCACTGTGAGTTAGGAGAATCATTATCTTGTTTTGCAGAGGAAGGGATTGAGGTACAAAGAGTACCCTTTAGCGAATGGACCAAGGTCATTGCGCTTGGTGACTGGTGTAGGCCAAGTGATGAAGGGCCACCTATCCCAAGTCCAGCTTGAATATCCCCTGAAAGCAAGGCAAAGCAGCAGAGAGATGTGTGAAGAAAGTCAGAACCTTGGGTGGAGGAAAGAAAAATGGAGCCAATTAGAAGGCTTTAAAGCCCACATCTGAGGGTAAGAGATGAAGCGGCAGTTGTGCATGTAATGAGAAGGGAATTGATTTGAGGTCTAAAAAGAAAACTATAGTGGACCATCATAGTCAATTTGAGAGTTAAAGCAATGAACTAAAGCAGATATTAAAGATGTCTTATTATTTTTTTTTATTTCCCAAAGGGAAACAGGAATCTGAACAATTATACAGGATTTATACTGTGGTGAATATTTACTTGGCACTTTGGAAAATCCAATTAGCAAAAATAGACTGCATTTTTTAGCTCATGGGGCAGAATCATTAAGGAAGAAGAAATTGCCTCTCCTGTGACATTTTATTTTAACTCCAAACAGGAAGTCTTATTTAACAGCCTTTGTTACAAAGTTGATCAACATAGTTTGAAAAATGGTACAACATAAATACAATATAAAAGTGATGCTGTGAGGAGTCAGATGGGTTAATAGGCAGTCAGTGGAAATTAGAGTGAGAGTCCTTGCTTTCTCCCAAAGGCAGTCTTTAGCAAGGTCAAAAGTGCCTGGCTGCCCTCTCCTTGGGAGCTTCTAACCTTATCATGAGAACAGCAAGGGAGTAGTGACTCCACCCTTCTGAGCTCCCAGTTTACTGTAAAACAAATTAGGTATCCCATCCTTGTGATGGCTCTCTTGTTTTATCATGAGCAATCCAGACAAATTAAAAGACTGCAAATCAGTTTTTTTGATGGGTTTTTGTCCCCACCTTGTAACTGAATGTAGCCTGATTGTCCGGTTGGAAATTCTACTTCCATGTGAGACAAAGAACCGAGCTAATAATATTTTCTCTGCAAACCTATTCACCCATAACAATGCTGCATGAGTCAGCTTCTAGCAAATAGAATGGGTAGCCCTATTTCGGCAGAGTTTCTTAGGGATGAGGACCTCTTAGCTCAGTCTTTAAGAGAATAAAAAAAGTTATAAACTAATTTGTATGGGGATTTCAGTGATTTGAAAAAAAAAAATCACTCACTTAGCAGATTCAAAACCAATCTCCCTCAATTTCTTTCTGATATGTCCATGAAAACAGTTCAAGGACAATTTACTAAAGTGATACTTCACTCCTAAAAAGACAATAAAAGTAGTAGCTACTTAAAATTTTCCAGGGGAAATGAGACCAGAGAAGGATGAGAACAAGAGCCCAATTTGTCTGGCTCCAGGATATCTTTCCCAATAAAACAAATGGACAACACTGTAGGGATTCAGGCCACGAAATAGAATGATTTAGCATTTTTCACAATGACCATTGGGAGTTAAGTTCCTATTAAGTCCTCTTTGCTTTTTTTTGTTTTGTTTTGTTCTTTAACATGTAAGTAGATTTATTGCTTATGTTGAATTTTCAAAAATCACTTTTCAATTACAGTTTCATGTTTGGAAGTTTGTGTAACTTTATGAGAAATAGGAAATACACCTGTTACGAGATAGGAAAAGTTATTAAAGTTGGTATGAATTATCTTGGCTTGTTTCCTAAATCCAAAAAGAAGAAAGAAGCTATAAAAGGTACAACAGGTAGTTTTTGATCAATGTTTTATAGCATAATTAACTAAATGTGTACAAATATTAAATTTATAAGTCAATGCATTTTTATACAGTATCCATAGCCACATAATCAGTAACCAATTCAAGAAACAGAACTTGGCCAGCATTTCAGAAGTTTTCAGTCACTAACAGTACTTTCTACTGAACAATGGTGTTATGAACCCAATGTTCTCATCCTATTCTCAAATTCATATGCTGAAGTTCTAACCCCCATATTATGGTATTAGGAATATGAGGCCTTAGATTTAGATTAGGTCATGAGGGTAGAGCTCTGATGATGGGATTAGCGCCCTTATAATGGGAGCCATATTAGTGCTGGTTCTGTCTCTCCACATATGTCCCACGATTACTTGAACACATGGCAAGATGTGACCACCTGCAAGCCAAGAGACAAGTTTTCAGAATGAAATCTGCCATCTTAGTTCCTTGATCTTGTACTCTCAGACTATAGATGTGTGAAAAGCAAATTTCTCTATTGAAGTCACCCAATCTACTGCATTCTGGCAGCTCAAAAAAACTAAGACAAATGGTTACCATCATTTTGACTTCTAACAATATAGATTCCTTTTTCTTGCATCAGGATTTTAGATAAATATAATTATATTTTTATGTTGTCTTCTTTACATCCATAAAATGAGAAATTCATCCACATTCATATGAAAAGGGAAATGCTTTGTCTATTTCCAGTTTGATGAATAATTGTGTATATGTGTGTGTGTGTCAGCTGGGGGTGGGGAGATGTTACCATGAATGATGCTGAAACTGTTCAAATGTTTTCCTTGTGTCGGGAGAAAAACTACTAAAATTCTCACTTCACCACCATTTTCCTGCTAATATAGAGAATAACACTGGTTAATTTGCAGAGATATAATTCTAAGAACAGAAGATACTTCCCACCCTTGCTCCCTCCTCTTTCATCTTTTTTTTTTTAACTTTTATTTAATGAATATAAATTTCCAAAGTACAGCTTATGGACTACAATGGCTTCCCCCCCATAACGTCCCTCCCACCCGCAACCCTCCCCTTTCCCGCTCCCTCTCCCCTTCCATTCACATCATGATTCATTTTCGATTCTCTTTATATACAGAAGATCAGTTTAGCATACATTAAGTAAAGATTTCAACAGTTTGCTCCCACACAGAAACATAAAGTGAACAATACTGTTTGAGTACTAGTTATAGCATTAAATCTCAATGTACAGCACACTAAGGACAGAGATCCTACATGAGGAGTAAGTGCACAGTGACTCCTGTTGTTGACTTAACCATCTTTGTTTTTTCTTTTAATTTTTGTGACAACATACCTTCAATTTGTAGTATCAGGTTTAATGGTCCACTAAATTAAGAGCTTGAAAAGTGAGCATTAAGAATACCACTGTTCCACAGGAATATAAGCAAACACTATATTCAGTAATCAAATCACAAGCTGTCAAGTTCACTCATATACATTAAATCTTTTTTTTTTGTACTTTCCATATTAGCTATCACAAATCAAAGAAACCATGATATTTGGGAGGTTCTAGCTTATTTTACTAAACAAAATGTTCTCCAATTACATCCATTTTGCAGCAGAAGATAGGATTTCATTTTTTTTATATGGCTGAGTAGTTTGCCATTGGATATACATGCCATATAAGTTCTATGAGCATGTTTTGCTTTTTTATTGGATGTGTGCATATATGTGTGTGGAAGGTATTTAGCGACATATTCCACAAAATGTTATGCTAGAATTTTTTTCTTATATTTTTCAAACTACCTAAATTTTTTTCCTAGAAAAATTTATCTATATATTCCATCCAAATTTATTTGAAAAACTTTTCCCTATATCCTCTTATCACTTTAATATGTATAGGATCCTCCACATGCGGTGCCAGCACCCCGGGTTCTAGTCCCGGTTGGGGCACCAGATTCTGTACCGGTTGCTCCTCTTCCAGTCCAGCTCTCTGCTGTGGCCCAGGAGTGCAGTGGAGGATGGCCCAAGTGCTTGGGCCCTGCACCCCATGGGAGACCAGGAGGAAGCACCTGGCTTCTGGCTTCAGATTGGTGCAGCGCGCCAGCTGTAAGCACCCATTTCGGGGGTGAACCAACGGAAGGAAGACCTTTCTGTCTCTCTCTCTCTCTCTCACACTGTCTAACTCTGCCTGTCAAAAAAAATATATGTATAGGATGGGTACTAACGTTGATTCTTTCTGTTGGTAATTTGTTTTCCCTCCCTCCTTCCCTCCCACTCTCCCTCCTTTCCTTCCTTCCTTGCTTCTTCCTTCCATCCTTAATTCTTTCTTTTCTCCTTTCCACACTTAATATTTTCTTCTTCTTTGTTGATTACTCTTTCTAGATATTTATCAATGATACTTTTTTATAGAGCTAATTTGTTTCTTCTGTTGTACTCTTAAATATTTTATTTCTGCTGTTAACTGTACAAGTTTCCTCCTTTTTTTTTTCTTTTTGCTTTGCTGTCTTCTTTCTCTAATAAACAAATGTAAACCTCAAATCTTGCCTTGAGCCCTAGCTGATTTTAGACGCTTCTTTTATATTTAATATTAAATTTTTGCTGAAACTTAATTCAAAGTAGTCTGTAATTTTGGTCCTAATTACTTCTTTGACTCACAAATTAATTAGATGTGACTGTTTAACTTCAAAAAGCTTGGATAATTTTAAATCATCTTATTATTATTTACATCTAACTGGAATCCATTGATGGTTAGATATAGTCTGAATATTAATCTTTTGGGAACTGTTAAAACTTTGTTCATAATGCAGCATGTGGGGATTTTAGCAAAGGTTTTATGTACACTTGAAAATAATGTAAAATCTATTGTGATTGGAATGTTTTATAAAGGTCAATCAGAAAAAATTCATTGTGTGTTCAAGTCTTCTATATCTTTATTGAGTTTTGTCTACTTGATCTGTAAGCTATACAGAGAAGCTTATGAAAATCTCTGTGATGTGGATTTATCCATTTCTCCATCAAATTATGGCATCTATTTTTGCTTTATGCATCATGGAGATGGATCACTAGGGACATACAAATCAAAATTTTAATATTTTATAAAAGATTTACTCCTTTATTATTATTAAACGTACCTCAACACCAGCATCATGTTTACTTCAAAGTCTGGTGTGTTTGATATCAACAAAGTTACTAGAGTTTTCCCTTATTAAGTGTGTATGGAATAGGCCAGCACCGCGGCTCAATAGGCTAACCTCTGCCTTGCAGCGCCGGCACACTGGGTTCTAGTCCCGGTCGGGGCGCCGGATTCTGTCCTGGTTGCCCCTCTTCCAGGCAAGCTCTCTGCTGTGGCCTGGGAGTGCAGTGGAGGATGGCCCAAGTGCTTGGGCCCTGCACCCCATGGGAGACCAGGAGAAGCACCTGGCTCCTGTCTTCAGATCAGCACGGTGTGCTGGATGCAGCACGGCGGCCACTGGAGAGTGAACCAACGGCAAAGGAAGACCTTTCTCTCTGTCTGTCTCTCTCACTGTTCACTCTGCCTGTCAAAAAAAAAAAAAAAAAGTGTGTATGGAATATATATGTGTGTATTTCATTCCATTTATTTTCACTATGTTTTATGTGCTTAGATATTAGTCTTTATCCCATTAGTAATTTTTTTAGTTGTGCTTTCATCCAACCTGTTATTGCTTGTTTGCCATATGTATTCTCTAAGTATGTGTATATATATATCATATAGAAGGATGTTTATATATGTATATATATATACATACTTATATATACATATTATATATGTATATATGTATGTATAAACATAGAGAGAATATAGAGAATGTATTTTTACCTTTATCTCATTTTTATATATTATTTTAAATATATTATATATTGTTATATAAAATATGTTTAATATATTATCATGTATTGTATATATTGTATATTATCATTTTTATATATTATTTAAATACTTCTATTATTTAATTTTCCCCTATTCACTTTTATTTCCATACTATTTAGTCAATCTTTCAGCAGTTACTACAAAATGATATGCGTTTAGAATAAGTTCAGTGTAGCACAAATATTACTTTAAAAATTCACAATAATGCTGGAACTTGTAATTTTGACTACATTTATTCCTCAAGCCACTCCTATTATTTTTGTCACACATTTAAATTCTATATCTATTTTGTATCCACAGAAGTTTATGAATATTTTTTCGCTGTAGTCCACAGTTCTACACATTTTTTCACATATATACTCTTGTCAGTGCTTTTCATTCTTTCTTGTTATACATATTTCCAATGGAATTATTCATTATTCAACTAAAGCTATATTTGAATTTTTAAATATAGAACCAATGGTGATGAATTTACTCAGTTCTATTTGGATTATATTTTTATTTTTACTATCTTTGAAGGATATATTTTTCTGCTTAAAAATTCTTGCTTGGCAGTTATTTGTGTTTCAAGACTTTTAAAATGTCATTGAATTTTCTTTTAATATTCACCTGATCTGTATATTAAAATAAACTGTCAATTAATCCTTTAAAGATAATATACCCCCAAAAGCATGTGTCTTTATTATCTACTCACCAGAAATTTTTGTTTAAAAGTTTAAGGAAATGGATATGCAAAGTACCCAGGTAGATTGTTATACATTGTGTGTATGTAATCAAGTGTCATAATTCACCACACAAAAATTTACAACAATATAGGGGAAAAGATAATATCCCATAGTTTCCTCTCAGGACTTTTAAGATATCCTCTCTCTCTCTCCCTCCTTCTCTCATTCCTTCCAATCATTCAGCCAGGATGTGCCTAAACAATGTGTAATATATTTATCAATATGACAGTCTCCGAACTATCAGAAGCCATGGGTTGTTGTTTTATGTTGATTTTGGAAAAATTTCCTTTAAAAACATCCTTCTATATCTTTGCCCTTAAACATCAAGCACACAAAATACAAATACCATGTTTTCCTTGATCTGTTGTAACTGTTTAATAGTGTATCAAAAATGTAACATATAGTACTAAAATTGACATTTTGAGATTCAGTTACTGTTTTTTAAAGGTATGTAAGTTTTATGTATCTCACATATACAGATTTAGGAACATCTCTACGGTTGAGGAACAATGTCTATTTCTTCTTACTATTTGTTGAACTCTACTTAAAGTAGGGCTAAAATTATGTGTCAAAAATAAACTGAAAGTGGATCATTGCAAAAATTCAGAGAGAGAATAGGACAGAGAGGAGGTAGAATGGTGGGGAACATTAGCAGGAAGGAAGATATTGTAGGAAGTATCACTATGTTCCCAAATCTGTATACCTGAAATTTGTCTACTTTAAATACTTTCTTTTTTTAAAGTTTTATTTAATAAATATACATTTCCAAAGTACAACTTTTGGATTATAGCGGCTTCCCCCCCCCATAACCTCCCTCCCACCCGCAACCATCCCATCTCCCACTCCCAACCCATTCACATCAAGCTTTATTTTCAATTATCTTTATACACAGAAGATCAATTTAGTATATATTAAGTGAAGATTTCAACAAAATACACCAACACAGAAACACAAAGTGTAAAGTACTGTTTGAGTACTAGTTATAGCATTAATTCACATAGTACAATATAGTAAGGACAGAGATCTTACATGGGAAGTCAGTGCATAGTGACTCCTGTTGTTGACTTAACAATTGACACTCTTATTTATGACATCAGTAATTACCCGAGGCTCTTGCCATGAGCTGCCGAGGCTCTGGAAGCCTCTTGAGTTCAACAACTCTGATCTTATTTAGACAAGGCCATTGTCAAATTGGAAGTTTTTTCCTCCCTTCAGAGAAAAGTACCTCCTTCTTTGATGGCCCATTCTTTCCACTAGGATCTCACTCACAGAGATCTTTTGTTTAGGTCATTTTTATTTATTTATTTTTTTCACCAGAATGTCTTGGCTTTCCATGCCTAAAATACTCTCATGGGCTCTTCAGCCAGATCGAAATGCCTTAACAGCTGATTCTGAGGCCAGAGTGCTGTTTAGGACATCTGCCATTCTATGAGTCTGCTGTGTATCCTGCTTCCCATGTTGGATTGTTCTCTCCTTTTTAATTTTATCAGTTTGTATTAGTAGACACTAGTCTTGTTTATGTGATCCCTTTGACACTTAATCCTATCATTATGATCAATTTGATCAATTATGAACTGAAACTGATCACTTTGACTTAGTGAGATGACATTGGTACATGCCACCTTGATGGGATTGAATTGGAATTCCCTGGCACGTTTCTAACTCTACTATTAGGAGTAAGTCTGAGCATGTGCCGAACTGTACATCTCCTCCCTCTCTTATTCCCACTCTTATATTTAATTGGGATCACTTTTCAGTTAAATTTAAACACTTAAGAATAATTGTGTGTTAAAGAGTTCAACCAATGGTATTAAGTAGAACAAAAAAAATACTAAAAGGAATAAAGTAGTAAGTTGTTCCTCGACAATCAGGACAAGGGCTGATCAAGTCATTGTTTCTCAGGTTTCCTTTTAGCTGCTTAGTTATCACCGATCAGGGAGAACATATGATCCTTAAATACTTTCTTAAAAAAGATAAACAAGATGACTGAATCTTGTCATCTGTTCCTAGTTAAAGCCTTCTGGGTTTCCAACAGAAATCACTGTGACCCTATCTTCTTGGCAATGAGAAACTGCGGAAATTTCTTCTGTAATTTTCAGAGGTTTTCAGTTTACCTCTTAATCTACCACTCCAGGCAGCATAATAATTTGACAACAACCTTGAAGAGTACACTGACTGTGCTTAAATGCCTATGACTTTCCAACTTTTCCATTGCAATTCTGAACAAAAGTCATTACCTAGTTTGTCTCGAGCAGTAATCCTCTACTGGAAGTCAAATCTAGAAACATTTTACAAAATTTTTTTATTTAAGTTATACAAGTTTCATGTATTTCATATATACAGATTTAGAAACACAGTGACACTTCCCCACCCAACCCTTCTCCCCCTCCTATGCTCCAAGCCTTCCTCCTCCTTCCTCTCAGATTCCCACTCTTAATTTCACTTCATTCCAGTTAGAATGGTTTTCATACAGAAATCAACAAATAACAAATACTGGTGAGGATGTGGGAAAAAGGTACCCTGATCCACTGTTGGTGGGAATTTAAACTGGTACAGCCACTGTGGATGACAGTATGGAGATACCTCAGGATTCTGAATATAGACCTATCATGTGATACAGCCATCCCACTCCCAGGAATTCACCAAAACCAAAAGAAATAAGAATATGAAAGAGTTATCCATACTCCCATGTTCATTGCAGCACAATTCACAATAGTGAAGATACAGAATCAATCCAGATGTCCACCAAAAAGTATAAATTCTTACACCATGTCTGTTGTCAGACCTGCAAGTAACTCTCCAGAAAACAAAGTTGGAACTGTGCATTGGTGTCAGCTCCTCATCCCTGGGTAAGGTTTTCAGTCCTCACCTCCGGTTCTCAGGTCCATGTGCGTAGCATTGTAAGTATCAGGAGACTGGAAAATTCTGCTCAGGTTTTCGAGGTTTGGGTCCTAGCCTTCTGTCCTGTACAGATTTAAATGTCACTAAATGTACCCATACTAAAGGGGAAAACAGCTGTCTGCTTGAGGACTTACACATCTCTAAATCTGTCATTTAGCCCATGACTGCCTATTTCACCACGGCTTGTTTCTCACCCAGAAGTAGTTCACCAGCTAGGCTAAGCCTAGATACCCAATTCCTACCCAGAATCAGATAATGCCCACGGAGTAGCTCTAACTCCACGTTTCACCTTCTGAAAGTTTTCCTTTCCAAAGATTTGTACTCTGCAATCCTCATAGTTCTGTGATCCTCTGACAGTACTGATAAAAATTCTAGTTTATCTGAATTTTCTAGTTGGTCTCAGTGGGGACATTGGAATGCAATACAATTCTCCACCCTAACCCAAAGCAGAAGCCCTGACTTGGCCTTCTAAATAAAGTAAATGTCATTCCTCATTTTCTAGTTCTACATATTTTTTTCCAGATCTTCTAATTGTATATCAGTGGCTTTTACTTAGGGCTTTTTTTCACCTACATGAAGACAGGCAACATAATTTTACTTCAAAGGAAAGGGAGATTTATATGCCATAAATTTCATCTTTTCCAACTATTTGGGTTTTTTTTTTCACCTGCAACCAGAGTTAAAAGAAATCAATTTTCTATAAATGTTATATTTTAACAATGTAGTATCATATTTATGCCTTCTGAATTGGAATTTACATGTTCATACATTTTATGGAAGTGTTTTCTAATTCCCCACCTAAGAACTGGTAAATCGAGCCATTCCATTCACACCTACTCTGTCCACTGCCCTCCCTTCATTGACAGTGGTTGCAGTTTACCTCAGCTCTTGACCAACACCTGTATCCAAACAGCCCCTCTCCCCTCCTCCTCCAGTGCTGTTCATAAAACACTCAGGTAGTTTTGTGTTCCGTAATGTCATTTGACTTTAGAAGGAAGTTCACCTGGGACCTTGAGGCTTTTAAAGTACACAGGCATTTAATCACATTTCCACAGCATCTTGAAAGCAGAAGTTTTGACACTTTTATCCTTCTGTGAAACACTGGTAATATAGCAGGGTATTTTGGTTAAACGATTGCTTTACAGGGTCTGGCGCTGTGGCATGGCGGGTGAATCTGCCACCTGCAGTGCCAGCATCCCATATGGGCGCCGGTTCAAGTCTAAGCTGCTCTACCTCTGATCCAGCTCTCTGCAATGGCCTGGGAAAGCAATAGAAGATGGCCCAAGTCCTTGGGCCCCTGAACCCACTTGGGAGACCTGGAGAAATCTGGCTCCTGGCTTTGGGTCAGCACAGCTCTGGCCATTGCAGTCATTTGGGGAGTGAACCATTGGATGAAAAACCTTTCTTTCTCTCTCTGCCTCTCCTTCTCTCTCTGTGTAACTATGACTTTCAAATAAAATAAATACATCTTTTTAAAAAAGGTTGTTTTATATAATCCCACATTTGCATCTAAATAATTATATAATGTAGTTATTATTGTCTACATTTGAAGAGTGATAAAATTGAAAACCTAAGGTATTAATTGACTTCTCTAAAAGTCAGACAGCTAAAAATAAATTGGCTCAAATCCAACTGTTCCAATTAAAAATTCCATGTTTTTTCCACTTACTTCCTTGACTTAGTCTGGAAAACTAGTAAGATAGATATTGTTTGGGAATTAGGAAAACACACAAGATCCTGCTCCTTTAATATGACTTTATATATATATATATATATATATATATATATATATATAGTCCATGGGAACACTATCGAGACGTATAATGGTAACTAATGAACAGCAATTTCCAGGGAGTGCAGTAAGAATCATAATATGCAGCTGATAAAGTTCTATCAGACAAATGTGTTGAGTTCTTAATGATTGGGTAAAGGATGAAGGAAGAGCAATTGTCTAGAAGAAAGCAGTAAATGGAAAGTCAGAAGTGTGGATCACCAATGTCCTCACATTTTAAGTATAAGCTACTTGGGGAATAGCTTAGAAAATCATGAGAAACCCATGTTCTACAAAAGATTCTCACAGCTAGAAGCATTTCCCAGAATCCGCTGAGCCACTCTCTCAGATGCCACAAAACATCATACTGATACCAGCCAAGTAGGTTGTTGGCCCCTTAAATAAAACACTAGGGCATCTCCAGTAGTATTTCCATTAGCTAACAACATTTGTATTTTAATATTTCAAGAAATATTCTTCAGAACTTAAATGAGGGAACTTCAAAAAGTATGCAAAAAAGGAATTAAATGAAAAGCTTATACTGCTACAATATTTTTTAAATCTATGCATAAGTTTTTCATAATATGTATTTTTCGTGAACTTTTTGAAAATCGTCAATACTACCTTTTTGTGCTTTTGATAAGATTTTCCTTAAGTCACTATAGACAAACAAGGAGACAAAGAATAATATGTGAATATTTTAATTTGTTAGACAACATATATCTTACCAACTGTTCTTGGAACACTAATAGCACCTCTGAATACTTCAATTTCCCTAAAATTGGACATCATTAACTCTCACCTAAATTGTTGTTACATTTAATAGGCCAATATTTATTTATTTATTTTTAGTTTTTTTTTTTATTTGACATATAGAGTTAGACAGTGAGAGAGAGAGATAGAGAGAAAGGTTTTCCTTCCGTTGGTTCACCCCCCAAATGGCCACTACAGCTGGTGCGCTGTGCTGATCCGAAGCCAGGAGCCAAGTGCTTCCTTCTGGTCTCCCACACGGGTATAGGCACCCAAGCACTTGTGCCATCCTTCACTGCCTTCCCGGGCCACAGCAGAGAGCTGGACTGGAAGAGGAGCAGCCAGGACTAGAACCCGGTGCATTGGGCCAAAATTTATAAAGTGTTATTTTATCTGCTTTTGGATCTCTCACTTTTACTTTGTTACAGTTTTCTGATCAGAAAAGCAACATAAACAAGACAATGTAATTATTACCTCAATATTATGGGTCTTAGTATAAACTAGAATAATTCAGAAATCACAATGTTACATCTTTATAGGAATGTATGCTTTCAAAGATGAGTTACTTATTTTATTTTACTTTTATTTCATTGTCATTCTGAGTCTGCCTTGCCCTTGGTCACAACTGCTGAACCAGAATTAAACTAAGTTTTTAATCCAGTCATTTTCCCCATTATTCCATGCTGTGTGATTGCTGATCACCCTGTTTTTCTCTCACTGACAATACTTCAACAATCTTGTTATACCTTGTAAATTCTATAATGGACAGGCTGGAATCACCTTCCCTGGAGTCTATGCTGTTGATTAGAGTTCCTGAATTCCATAGCCAAGTGACAAATGACTTGGACTTTAGGGAGCTCTCCCTTTGTGTCAGTTACTGAATTTCTGCACTTGATCTTAGCCAAAAGGCTGAGAAGCGATAATTATTACTGAATTTCTGAATCTCAGGTTCATTTTTTTATCCCTAACAAAAAAGTAGGACCTGGCCTACTTTCTAAATTTATATTATATTGCACTTTATCCCCACTTCTAACAACCCAGTTTCTTTCACTACTAGAAATGGGTTTCCAGATTTTAAAAGACCCCTGAGTTACAATACATTACGTGCAAAACATCCTGAAACCTTCCAAGAAAAAAAAATCATGCAGATATTTGGATCCACAATGTTTTTGACTTCTAAACAAAAAATGGTTTCACACAGAGAAATGACATATTTGATTTATTATGTTACAAAATGACTCTGGGTGATGTATAAATAATAAATTAGAATGAAAGCAGGGAGGCCAATTAGGAAGCTATCAATTATCCAACCAATATGATAATGGCAATGGGGCTGGAGAATTGTCTGTGAATCTTGAATAAAATCAACAAGATGTGGAAATGAGGAATCCAGACGACTGAGAGACCTACCAGTTTCCAGAACCCCTTGGTTACTCCTACATGGTCTACACAGTCTCTTGGTGACTGTACATGACACACTGATTGTATCAGCAGCTAAGCATAGTTTGAGGTTTCAGAAACTTTCAAGACAACAAGCAAGCTTTATCACCTATACTTTCATCCCATTACATCCCATATAAATACGCTCATTTATCTTAGTATGTGGAGGATCTTCAAAGCATGTGGCTGTCCACTGTTAAACTTGCTCCATGTACCCAACTAAACAAGAAAATACAATTACAGATGTGATGAACTGAAAAGATAGCTCATAGTCCCTATCTTCAATTAACTTAAACTCTAAATGACATGGAAAACTAAGATCATAATGATCGACATGCTAAATAGTAAGTGATAACATAATGAAGATATTCCTTAGGTATTTTCAGGGGGGTTGCTGTTAGAATGGTCATGAAGGTGGGTACTCAGCAATGTGTGGGCATTTGATAGATAGAAGGTAGATTTGAGACATTGTAGAGAGAATGTAACATAAATACTATGAGGACTTAGCAATGTTATTTGGTAAGTAGAGGGTGGAGGAGATGGCTAGAGAGATTTATACATAATAAATAACACTTTGTGGGGGTTGAGTAGTGCCCTTCATTGACAATTTGGGTGCCCATTTGTAGAATTCCTGTGTACTGTCCCCACAGCCAGCCTTAGGGGTGATTATAATAGTATGACCAATGCAGATATAATTAGACCCCAGCTTTTTATGAATACTCATTATATTTTATATTCTCCTTGTGTGGTAGCTGTGGACTGGCTCCACTCAGATCTTGCTCCTCAGGAGAATCTGCTATGGAGAGCACAGGTGATTGACAACTTTAAGCTGCCACACTTTGAGATACATTTAACTTCAACTCTGATATATGTTTCCTGGTCCATTCCCAGTCAATCAGTGAGCACAGCAGAGGTATCAGCACCAAGCCAATCACACATACTGACATGATCAAAGTTTTCTTCCCAGATTTGCACTGAGATTTGAAGGTCTCCCCTCCCGGCCCTTCCTTCCTTTCTCTTTGCAAAAACCTCTGATTAGCACCACAAATTGAAAGCTTTCCTTACATTCACAAGCATTTTCTATATACCTCTTGCATATCTGATTGCATCATGGTGTGTGATTCTGGGAGGACCAGGCTGATGCACCCGGACATGCATTCTTAAGAATTTATCAACAGATATTCACTGTTATTAGACACACTGTTCTAAGACAAATGGATTCTTAATTCCTTTCATGTTCCATCTAAGTCAACTCCATATTCTGATGTGTGAGGAGAAGGTAGTCCTCCATTTAGGTACCACCACTGACAAATTTTATAGTCTTGAATAAATCACTTCATTAGAACCTCAAATCCCCATCTATAAAATAAGAAAAGAGAAAAATAACATTACATTCTATTAGTCCATTTTCCATGACTATAAGGAAATATCAGAGACTGAGTATTTCAAGTAAAGAGGTTTATTTGGGTCACATTTTTGCAGGTTCAAGGGAATGGGCACCTGCATTGCCTCAACTCTGGTAAGGACTTCATAGCTTATGGAACCATGGTGGGTGTGTGCACAAATGGTAGGACAGGAAACCAGAGAGACTGACAGGGGTCAGCCTTGCTATTTGATTACTGTGTTATCATAAAAAATAACCAGGTTTCCATAAGAACTACATCAATTTTTCTTTCCAAGAGTAGTGCCCCCGATGACCTAACCAACCTTTTTTAACTAGGCCCCATCTCTTATTAAAGATTCTACCACCTGAACACTGCCACTCTGAGGATCAAGCTTTCAACCCATAAAGCTCTGAAGGACATACTTAAAGATATCCAATCCATACCACACATATTTTCTCACTTAATCTTTGACAAAGACATTATGTGAAAGCCTGGATCAGTTCAAAATTATTATCTTTATATTGTTTACACGGATTAGTAGGGAAAACTGACTTTCCCATATTAACAGCAAGTAACTAGCTTAATGAAATATCAACCAAAATTAGACAGAAGGTGGGGGGCAATGCACTAAGGAATGCCAAAAGCATGTAAAAGCTAGGAAAGTCAACCATGTGACACTCACCTAGAGCCACCAGAGGGGGGAAAAAAAAGAAAAACAGCCCTGTTGACACCATATTTTTAGTCTACAGAAACTTGAATTAGGCTTGTGACATACGGAACTGTAAGAGGATAAACATGCATTTGCTCCAGTTCTGAATTTGTGGTAATTTGTTACAGCAGCAGAAGTCTATTATACGGTACAGCCAATTTGGAAAATGCCTTCGTGTTCTCTTAAACAGTTGTATATATGAAAGCAAACTGCACTGCTGTGTTTGCTACAGCACTACTTAATAGCAAAGATATGGAATCAACCTAGATGTCCATCAGTGCATGACTGGGTAAAGGAAGTGTGGCATACATACACACTGGGATCTCACTCAGTCATACAAAGAATGATTTTTTAACATTTTCAGCAAAATACATGCAACTGAAAAGCATCATGCCAAGTGAAATAAGCCAGATACAGAGAGACAAATATCACATTTACTCCCATATATATCAAAGTTAATTTATATATAGTATAAAACAGGGTGGATACTATACTATTTGATCTACAGATATTTATAAATGTGTCTTCACTGAATTATACCCCATACATAAAATATAGCCTCTTTGATGACTTAATGACCTTTTGCTATGAAGGTTATATTATAATATTAATGTATCAACTCCTGCTTTCCAGAAAAAATATTGTGTATATATATATACAATATTTACATACAAAGGTAATACAGAAAAATCATTAAATCTCAGTCGTGGTCATTGCAGCACAGCAGGTATCAGAATTTGATTTGAGTCCTTGATACTCTGCTTCTGATGCAGCTCCCTGCTAATGCATTTTAGGAGGCAATAGATGATGGCTCACCTGTCTGGAGCCCTGGCATGCTGATAGAAGACCAAGATGGAGTTCCTTGCTCGTGGCTGCAGGCTGGCCCTACCATGACTAGTGTGGGCATTTGGGGAAAAAACAGCAGATGGAAAAATCTTTCTCTCTCTCTCCCCCTACCCCGCCTTTAATAATTAAAAAGTCAAAAAAAGGTTTCATATAAAAGGATACTACAAAAAGTTTGTGGAAAATATGTTTTCTTTAGAGAAAAAAATGGTGCATTTTTCCATAATACATAAAAATACATATTATAAAAAACTATGCATAGATTTCAAAAATTACTGTGCACTGAAATAAAACCCTACTTTTTAAAAATTTATTTGACAGATAGAGTTATAGACAGTGAGAGAGAGAGACAGAAAGGTCTTCCTTCCATTGGTTCACCCCCCAAATGGTTACCATGGCCAGAGCTGTACCGATCCAAAGCCAGGAGCCAGGTGCTTCCTCCTGGTCTCCCATGCGGGTGCAGGGGCCCAAGCACTTGGGCCATATTCTACTGCTTTCCCAGGCCATAGCAGAGAGCTGGACTGGAAGAGGAGCAGCCAGGACTAGAACCAGCACCCATATGGGATGCCGGTGCCGCAGGCAGAGGATTAACCAAGTGAGCCACAGCCCGGCCCCAAACCCTATTTTTAATGTCATTTTCCATGAATCTCTTGATGTACCCCCATATCTTCCATATGATTCCTCCATTCAACTCCGCCCACCACATTCTATTTACCGAGAAATAAAATCACATAGCCAAAATCGTATACTAATATGTATAAAACTTTGTTTCTTTATGTGCTTATACCAGTACATACTTGCAAACTATGAGAATGGAAGAAAGCTTGGATGATTGACGTTTATGCAGTGTCCTGAGTCACAGAAAAAATAGGAGCTTGGGTCTTCTGGTGTGAGGGGCAGGTGACACAATTATGGGAAGTGACAGGAGTAAATGGTGGATAATTGTCTTGTTTTGCAGATAAAAACTCTCTCAAGTGATAAAAGTATCCTCAGCAAACAGGTATTGGGTAGAGTTTTAACCTCTAAACTCCTCTCTGGTGAACAGAGTTAATCTCTCTGACTGAGGGGCCGGCATTCGATACGAGCACCAGTTCTAGTCCCAGCTGCTCCACTTCCAATCCAGCTCTCTGCTGTGGCCTGGGAAAGCAGTAGAAGATGGCCTAAGTCCTTGGGCCCCCGCACCCATGTGGGAGACCCAGAGGAAGCTGCTGGCTCTTGGCTTTGGATTGGCGCAGCTCCAACTGTTGTGGCTATTTGGGGGGTGAACCAATGGAAGGAAGACCTTTCTCTGTCTCTCCCTCTCACTGTCTGTAACTCTAACTCTCAAATAAATAATCTTTAAAAAAAATTCTCTCTGGTTGAGAAGATGCTGGGGAGACAATTCATGGAAATTGGGGTCCTTTTAGAGGATCCTCTTTGGGCGAATAACGGGAGCCCACACCGAGCCTGTACCCCTGTCAGCAGTTCCTCAGAGTCCTTGGTTCCAAGTGATCCCTGAAGCAAAGAGCCATCCTTGGGGGATGATTTCTGAACTCCTTCACTTTGCAGTTCTTTTCCGTGTCTTCCTCTCTGTTTGGTCCTGTCATTGTAAATCTAAGTGGTTTCTTTGTTCTAACTCCTAAAAACAGTTCTAAAAAACAAAAACTGCTGGATGTGACTCTGCTGAGTTTTGTGCTCCTACTCCGGGGTCTGGAGCCCTGGTGGGCTGAGCTCACTGCTGCAGTTCTCAGACTGCAGAGCCACCTGTCTCTCCCAACTCCTCCTGTCTTCTTGACTTGGAGACTTCTCCAGGTTCTTTCACTTCTCTCCTCCCCACACAGGTTTGGCACTTATTAGCAATTCATTTAGAGATTAAGATTCATTTTGTTAACTTTGTGCGATTAGAGATATACCTTTGTATCTTTTAAAAATAAAATTCAAGCACTTTAATGTGATAAAATACCTATTATTTATTTAGCAATTTCTATATCTTTGTGCATTGTCTGATAACAATCATCAAAACACTTTGAATAGATTTTACTCTCATTTTACAGGTGAATATATGGGCCAGAGAGTTAATTTAGAAAATGGATTATAGAGAAATTTGCCAAATGGTTTAAGTAGTAAGTAATAGGACCAAAATTTAATCTCCCTAATGCATTGCTTCAAAGTCAGGATCTCCTTAATGCTGCATAGCCTATCAACTAACACATTCAACATAACCTGTGATGCCCTGAGACTCAGAAGTTGTTACTGAGTCACTGGAAATATTCTACCATTTCCTTACTCAGTGACATCCAGGGGGTGCATTTGCTTTTTACCCCTACATTATATGTAAGTTATTCCACTTGTTTTCAAGTTTTTTTTGTGTTTGTTTGTTTGTTTCTGGCCCAACCTCCTTTCTATGATAACAGCTACCCAAAGTATGGATATCCTAGGTTTTCAGTGTCTACAGGGCTGTTAGTGAAACAGCACTTTTAACTCCCCACATCCATCACTTTTTGCTACAACCATGTCACTGTAGGATTTGAAAAGAAATGAGAGGCCTGAGCTAAGACCATGGCTAACTCAGACTTTATTCTGTGATTTTCCCATGACTGATACTTTATTTCTTCCCTTTGGATGAGTCTCTTGTAACTTCCTTTGAAAAGACTCCTGAGTAGGGTATGGCAGATGGCTATTTTTACTCTACTGCTATAGCACAAACACACATCTCAGGTAAGACAGTGCTATAACTAAAGGTCTTCTTTATGCCAATCCTCAAGCTCCTACCCAACTTCCCTCCTCTTATTTCAATCCCAGGTCTGTAAACTTGCTGGTTTAGTTCTCACACATAAAAAGCTTACAATTTTCACTCCTTTTCTTAAAAGAAGAAGTTGGACAATCTGAAAAACAATTTTTCTTGGATATGTCAGAGAACTCAAGACACAAGGCCAACCACTGACCCCAAAATTTGAAAAGACAAAGACATCCAGAGAGGGGCTGGCATTGTAGTGAAGTAGGCAGGCACATAGGTTAAAATGGATTAGGTTTGTGAGCAGGAAGACCATGCCCCTGTGTGACCTCATGCCCCTACCTGGCCACACATGACTGCCCACTGGCCAATCAGGTTAATTAGCCACTCCCCTTTGAGAGTGGATTAAAAGCCTGGGACAGGGTATGTCCGGGCCTCTTTTTCTTCCCTCCCTCACCCTGGCCTCTTGCCAGAAGACGGCTGGCTGTAGCCCTGTGCCTCCAGGGTGCATGGCCTTCTGGTCACCTACCCTAGGCTTCCTGGCCTAGATGCTCCTCTATGTGGCTGGTTCCTGGTACTCGGCATGAACCCAGATTACCTCTCTCTCTTAATAAAGCTTTCACTCTCCTATACATCTTTTACACTAAGTAAAAGCTTAAAATGTACCATGCTGCCTCATTTATTTATGCCGGTATTTAGAATTCTTCACTAAATATTAGCCAAGAACCCACTCAGGCTTATTAATATTGGGGATTTATTAATAAGCCTATGGTGATATTGTATGGCACCCCAAATTCTAGTGACATGTGGCACCCCAGATGGGACATCTGGGGAACTTTAAGGGGCCACATTTCGTATATATTTTAGGGGGCCAAATTCCGTTATCAGTAGCACAGCAGGTTAAACTGCAGCTGGCACCTGGGAAGGCAGAGAAACATTGCCCAGTTCCTTGGACCCCTGCCTCCCTGCCTTCTATGTGAGAGACCAAGTTAGAGTCACTGGATCCTGGTTTTTGACTGATCCAGACCTGCCTGTTGCAGCCATCTGGGTAGTGAACTAGCAGATGGAAGATTCTCTCTCTCTCTCTCTCTCCCTCTCCCTCCTCTCTCTCTCCTCTCTCTCTCTCTCTTTCTCTTTCTCTTTCTCTTTTTCTCTTTCTCTTTCCCTGTCTCTCTCTTTCCCTCTCTCTTTATCCCCTTCCCTCCCCATTTTACATCTCTGTCACTATGACTCCCAAATAAATACATACATACTTTTTAAAAGATATCCAAGGGATATAGCAATTATCTGCTTGCTGGAACAGAAACAGCTGAAGCTACAAACTGGTAAATAAATACAACTTTGATGAATTATTGGAAGCTGAGGGTAAAGTAACATTGAAAGTGAGAAACTGCTGGAGCCCGACACTCTCCCATCAGGAGCCACACCACGCTTTTCCAATGAGGAGTCAAGATAGAGGCTCTCTTGACTCTGGCCAGGGAGGGGAATAGTGTCCCTGGGGAGTACTCCTATAGCATTTCCAGTAACAAAGATTTACTCTCCAATGGAGACGTCTTAGGCTCAATTCTGAAATCTAATCTCATCTGTCAGAAGGAAATTCCTCCCCGCTCCAGTCATCTGTCTCTGTTTTAACCTCAGGGAGGAAAACACACTCAGAAGGAATCAGGACTCCAAGGAAAGATTAGAATTCTGCAGCCAAAAGAGGAAGTACAGAGAAGGGGTAAAATCCAAACACCTGGAAAAACACTTGTGAAGGTCACAGACAATGATAGAGTCTATTAAAAGACTGAGATGTCAGCAATACTATAAAGCACTCCTCCTCCCCACCATTTTACTACTGAACAATAGACACCGATACAATAGCAGTGGATTTCAGCTCACAGAGCTGCCAGATTCAGAGAATCTCTGAGGATGAGTACTTATGTGACTGAGTGAGGCAGATCCACAACCTGTTAGACCCCAAAACTATCTGTGCTGCTGGTCTTTTGAGAGAAGAAAGTCTTTATTTTTGACAAGCAGGAGGCCGGAGAATATGACTCAAATCTCCGTCTCCAGTCAGTGGTAGGGAGAAAATGTTATGGATTAGGTAGGGGCAACTAAAAGAAACACTGGAGAGGTACGTTCTGATTGGAGGAAGTTGGAGTCAGGCCAGTATGGTAAAATCCAGGTTTCCTTGTTCAATGGATATCTCATTTCTGAAAGGGCTCCACACAATTAACTTCTGGGATAGTGCTTCTTAGTTCCACTGGGCAAATTTTTCTTCTATGCAACCCATCTTGAGTGAACACACAATTCTCTGCTCTTGGGTTCCTTTGACCATGTGCTCTCATGTCCTAAACAGCTCTCCTAAAAAGTTCTTGAAAAAATATGATCAGACTGATTGTTAAAGCCTAGCTAGGATAGGAGAAACATTCATTAAAAGAACAGGGGAATATAACAAGAGGCTTGAGTTTGGCACGTTAGGCAGAATTCAATAAAGGAGTGGTGCAACCTGATAAAGGGGAATCCAATATCACTTGTGGGAGTGAAAGTTAACAGGGAAGAAAACAGTCACCCATGAAATTTGATGTCCCTAGAACCTAAATCTACATCAAGCACATGACCATTAAACACAACCCAACTCTGTTATAACAACAAAAATCTTCATCGTAAAGGGCTATTCATCTCAATTCCTTATTACTCAAAACAATACCTGGCACTCAACTAAAATTACAAGGGCAGCTAAGGTTAAGAAAAGAAGCTGTCCAAAAACACATAGCTATCAAAACTGGACTCATCTATAACACAGGTATTGGAATTATCAGAGAAGGAATTTAAAATCATAATGATTTATAGATAAGGCTTTGTCTTAGTCCACTGATGCTGCTACAACAAAATATCACAGGCTGGGTGATTTATAAATAATAGAAATTTATTTCTCACACTTCTTTAGTCAGGAAAGTCCAAGATCAGGAAATTATTAAGTTTGGTGTCTGCCACAGATGTTCTCCATTTCAAAGACAGGATCTCAATGCTGCCTCCTCCAGAAGAGAGGAACACTGTGTTCTCCCATTGAGGAAGGAATGGAAAGGAAGACATAAATCTAAGTTAATTGCCTTCAACTTTTTCTTAAGGCAATAATCTGTTCATGAGAACAGAGTCTTCATGTCTTAATCAGTTCCAAAAGGCCCTGCATCTTAATATGACCATAATGAGCATTAATCTAACATATATTTTGAAGGAGACATATGCAAACAATAGCAAAAATAGTAGAATTGTGCAAGAACAAATGGATAATTTAAGCAGAGAGAATTCTTTGAAAACATTCAAAGGGAAATATGAGAAAATACTAGAAAATCACCATAATAAAGATGAAAAAATACTTTGATGGATACATCAGTAGCCTAGATATAACTGAGAAATAAATCTTTCCAGGATATTCTTTAAATTTGTAGAACTTTTTTTGGCATAATTTATTATGTATACAATACAGTGATTTGTCTAGTGTTATTTTTTCCCTTCCCATGGGATATACAATTATTCATTTATTCCTGGCCACAAAAAAGAATTTTTACTAAGGAATTTCTGCCTTCAAGTAATTCACAAGGTATTGATGGACATATAACACACTGAAGAATAAAAAGAAATATCAAAATATACTTTGATTATAGCTAAAGAACAACAAGGTGCTGAAGAAATCCAGAAAACTGAGCTGCCAAATTTGCATGAGGAAAGAGGGCCAAGAACACAGGGGAATTATTAGAAGGTATACTGTATCTGGAGTTAGATCTTAATAGATAAGGTCATAGCACAATACTTGATAAAGAGGTGGAAGGTACTCCAAGCAAAAAATAATTTGGCTAGAGTCACTAATTTATATTTAGAGTCACTAATAATTTCTACTTCTACTTTTATTGTTATGTAAATATTTGCTTTTCATGAATTTCCAGTTTATATAGAGGGCTTAATGTCACTTTGGTGGTAGTTTTTAAAGGAAGAAATATCCTAAGAAACTTTTATTTCAATATTGCTCCCAAGTACTCTGATTTAAGGTAAACACAGCGTGAACTGAGCCACAGTCAAATCAAAGATTCTAGCCTTCAAATATAATGTTGAATATACTCTAGCCTCCAAATATAATGTTGAAGCCAAGAAATGTCATTATATATATTGATGGATGAGAATGTAGGCAAAATTTGCCCTAATGATGCGTGATTATCTTCCTAATAAAATTCAAATAAAATATTTATAACCTATATTCAGTCAAACACTCCCATTATAGGGCATTTGTCTGTTGAAAACCTAGCAGATGGTTGTAGGATGTAATGCTACTTACTTTCCTAGCTGCTATTTAGTGACATACAACTGGGCAAAAGGGTGATAGCAGAACACAGCCACCACCATTTTTCAGCCATTAGATGAAAAGGGTTCAACTTAATCATGGTTTACAAATTGAACACTAAGAAATGGAGAGGGTTTTATTTTTTAATTTTTTTTGACAGGCAGAGTTGGACAGTGAGAGAGAGAGACAGAGAGAAAGTCTTCCTTCCATTGGTTCACCCCTCAAATGTCCACGACGGCCAGTGCACTGCACCGATCCGAAGCTAGGAGCCAGATGCTTCCTCCTGGTCTCCCATGTGGGTGCAGGGTCCAAGCACTTGGGCCATCCTCCGCTGCCTTCCCGGGCCACAGCAGAGAGCTGGCCTGGAAGAGGAGCAATGGGGACAGACAGAATCCAGCGCCCCAACTGGAACTAGAAACTGGGGTGCCTGTGCCGCAGGTGGAGGATTAGCCTAGTGAGCCGTGGCGCCGGCCTGAAATGGAGAGGTTTAAAAACAAAATTTACAAAAATCTTGGAGATGTCCTTTCCATTGGGTAGTAAGAAAAATAAAGTTAACCACATTCAGTGGTAGGATTCATTGAAAGTAAAGATATATTACATTCCACATGGTTTATTTTCTTCAGATTTTGTTCTAAAAATTGCTAAAGGGAAAAATAATAAATGCCAAAAGTGATGACTGTCACATTATACACTATCAATTATATATTTGGCATTAACTATATCAGAAAAAAACACATTTAGATTTGGTGTAATGCCTGTGATATAGATGGTCTACGAAGTTACACTGAGCTAAGATTACAGGGAGCCAAGATGGCTGAATAGGTAAAAGATGCACTGCTTTAGATGAGGGGAAAATAGCAGGGAAAAAAAGTGGAGGAAGTCCATTCCCAGGGGAGACGTGGAGTGAAATTGGCAGTGGAAATTGTACAGAAGGAAGAGGGACACCGTGGGTCAGCATGGAAGGTGCAGAGGCACAGCAAAAACCTTGGACACCACTCACTATCCCTGCGGCTGAGAGTAGGAGGAAGCACCAGCTTTGGAGAGCGAGGTGAGAGAAGACTGCCACAGCCTGTGCCAATGGTGATGTTAGTGCCAGAGGGAGGGGCTCTTAGATGACACACGTCTTTGAGTCCAGCCTGGCTCTAACTGGGGGCAGGGTACCCACATAACCCAGTGGGAAAAAAGCACCTTTGTTTCTCCCAACCCTCAACAAGTGCGCCTGGCAATAGACGGGGAGAGGGCAACCATTTTGACACTGGTGGCAAGTGCGGTGGCTCTTGTGCATGCGTGCGATCTGGGAATTTTACCAAAGGGAATAATCCATGTTCCCTACTAAGTCTGGCTGGGAGGGTTGACAGGGGGCTGGGCACTCATGTAGGACTGTGAGGTGCCCCTAGCCTCTCAATATATCCCAGAATCTGGGGCTCAAACTGCTAAAGTGGAGCACCCACAGTTACTGGCTCTGTAACGTCTCTGCTCTCTCTGTGGCTGGGACAGGCTAGCAGGGCAAAACAGATTCACTACACCCCATGACTTTGGGAGGCATGTGTACTGAGCCTGTGGAAATTCTGTGATTGCATGATAATGGGCAGAGTATTGCTGGGTAAATGGGCAATCACTGTGTCCTCCACCAGAGGCTCAGAGCCCACTGAATCAGAGGTGATCATACCCTACAGGCTAGGAGAGAATGGAGAAACACTGTCCAAGTCTTCAAAAAAATTTGTCAAGACTGTACCCTGAAAAGGTTTTATTTTAGAACTAATATGAAATAAAGACCTTCTATAAGAAATAGTAATTGAAAGAATTTGTCACTACTTTTTCCATCCTTACAAATGATGCTTAAGGATGTGCATTACACAGAAACACAGAGAGTCATCCTTATGAAAGGTAAAGGCAGAAAATCTCCCAGTAAAAGTGTACAGGAGAGGCCAGCACTGTGGCATAGCAAGTAAAGCCACTGCCTGCAGTGCCAGCATCCCATATGGGTGCTGGTTCAAGTCCCAGCTCTCCACTTCTGATCCAGCTCTCTGCTGTGGCCTGGGAAAGCAGAAGATGGCCCAAGTGCTTGGGCCCCTCTACCCACGTGGGAGACGGAGAAGAAGCTCCTGGCTTCAGACTAGTGCAGCTTTGGTCGTTGTGGCCATCTGGGGAACAAACTAGCGAATGGAAGATCTCTTTCTTTCTCCCTCTCTCTTTCCTTCTCTGCCTATGCCCTTCTCTGTAACCCTGCCTTCAAATAAATAAATACTTTGTAAAAAAGTATAAAGGAAATCCAAAGAAAACAAGAGGAATATTTATGGAAATGCAAGTCCAATTATTATTATCAATAAACTTGAATGTAAATGACCTAAATTCTCCAACTAAAAGACACAGACTGGCTGAATAGATTGAAAGATTAGATTAAAAGATATACAGGACCCAGCCATCCAACTCCTTGGAATTTACCCAAATGGAATTAAAGGGGAGAAAAAAAGAGCCATTTGCACCTCAATATTTGTTGCAGCTCAATTCACAATAGCTAAGACATGGAATCAACCTAAATGTCCATCAATGGATGACTGAATAAAGAAACTATGGGATATGTACTCTATGGAACACTATACAGCAGTAAAAAACAGTGAAATCCGGGCATTCACAACAAAATGGAGGAAGCTAGAAAACATCATGCTGAGTGAAATAAGCCAGTCCAAAAGGGACAAATATCATATGTTCTCCCTGATCAATGGCAACTAAATGAGCATCTAAAATGATACCCATTGAAGTGAAATGGACACTATGAGAGACAATGACATGATCAGCCCTTGTCTAGACTGTTGAGGAACAACTTACTATTTTATTCCTTTTAGTATTTTTGTTGTTGTTGTTGTTGCTCTGTTTGTTCTACATAAGACCACTGGTTGAACTCTGTAATCAATGCACAATCGTTCTTAGGCGTTTAAAATTAACAGAAAAGTGATCTCTGTTAAACATAGGAGTGGGAATAAGAGAGGGAGGAGATATATAGGTTGGCACATGCTCACTTGGACTTACCTCCAATGGTGGAACTAGAAATGTACCAAGGGATTTCAACTCAATCTTACCAAGGAGGCAGGTACCAATGCCAACACACTTGGTAAAGTGATAAGTATAAATACACAACCAATCAAAAAGATAGGGTATGTGTCCATGAGATTTCACAAATAAGACCAGTGTAAGCAAATAATGAAGGATAGAATTAAAAGGGAGAGAATGATCCTGCGGGGCAAACAGGACACACAGCAGACTCATAGAATGGCAGCACTGCTGCCTCAGAATCAACCCTTGGGACATTCGGATCTGGCTAAAAGGTTCATGAGAGTCTCACAGGCATGGAAAGCCATGACACGGTGGCAAAAAACAATCTAAATGAAAGATCCTGGTGAACAAGACCCCAGCAGAAGGAACAGGCCATCAAGGAGAGAGGCGCCTTTCTCTGAAGGGAGGAAGGAACCTCCACTGTGATACAGCTTTGACTAAACAAGTTCAGAGTTGGTGAACTCAAAGGGCTTCCATAGCCTAGACAGCTCATAGCAAGAGTCTCGGGTGATTGCTGACGTCATAAATAAGAGTGCCAATTGTTAAATCAACAACGGGAGTCACTGGGTATATGCTCCCCATGTAGGATCTCTGTCCTTAATGTGTTTTACTATGAAACTTAAAAACAACACTACTAGTTGAACAATACCCTATACCTTGTGCGGTTGTGTGAGTGCAGCCTGTTGAAATCCTTGTTTAGTATATACTAAGTTGATCTTCAGTATATGAAGATAATTGAAAATGAAACTCGATAAAGGGTGGGATGGGAGAGGGAGTGGGAGAGAGGACGGCCACAGGAAGGAGGGAGGTGGTGGGGGGAGCCACAACAATACAAAAGTTGCACTTTGTAAATTCACATTTATTAAATAAAAAAATAACTATATAACAAACAAAAAAAGAAAAAGAAAAAAAAAGAACTTAATACTTTACCCTTTTAGTATTTTTTATGTTCTACTTAAAACTATTGGTTGAACTCTGTAATTAATACACAATTACTCTTAGGTGTTTAATTAATGCTATAACTAGTACTCAAATAGTATTTTACACTTTGTGTTTCTGTGTGGGTGCAAACTGTTAAAATCTTTACTTAATATATGCTAAATTGATCTTCTGTATATAAAGAGAATTGAAAATTAATCTTGATGTGAATGGAAGGGGAGAGGGAGTGGGAGAGGGGAGTGTTGTGGGTGGAAGGGAAGTTATGGGGAGGGAAGCTATTGTAATCCATAAGCTGTACTTTGGAAATTCATGTTCATTAAATAAAATAAAATATAAAAAATAAAAAAGATTAAAAGATAGGTAGATTAAAAGATTAGATTAAAAGATAGATTAAAAGACTCATCTATTTGCAGCCTATAGGAAACACAACTCACCAACAGACACACTAAGACTCCAAGTGAAAGGATAGAAAAAGATATTCCATGCTAACAGAAAGCAAAAAAAAAAGAGGTCTAGCCATTCTAAGATCAAACAAAATAGATTTTAACACAACAACTGTTAAAAGAGACAAAGAAGCACATTATGCAATGATTAAGGGATCAATTAAACAGAAAGATGTGACTATACTAAATCGGATATTTGAAACAAACATTAATGGATCTAAAGGGAGACATAGTCTCCAGTATTATAGTAATAAGGGACTTCAATTCCCTACTTTCATCAATGGGCAGATCAACTAGACAAAACAACAAACAACAGAGCTAATCTACACAATGGACCAAAGAACTAAAATGGTATCTATACAGCCATTTATCACATAGTTGAAGAACATGAATTCTTTTCTTCAGTGAATGGAACTTTCTCTAGGATAGACCATATGCTAGCCCATAAAGTGAGTCTCACCAAATTAAAAAAATGAATTCATAGCATGTATCTTTTCTGATCACAAGAATGAAGCTGGAAATTACAACTCAAGAATCTCTAAAACATATGTAAACACATGGAGATGGAGCAACATGCTCCTGAATGAAGAATGGGTCTTAGAAGAAATTGAAAGAAAAATCAGAAATTTTCTAAAAACAAATGAATATGATAATACACCATATCAAAACTTATGGGTAACAGCAAAAGCAATGTTAAGAATAAAGTTTATTGCCAGCGCCACGGCTCAATCAGCTAATCCTCCGCCTGCGGCACCAGCACCCCAGGTTCTAGTCCCGGTCGGGGCACTGGATTCTGGCCCGGTTGCTCCTCATCAAGTCTCACTCTCTGCTGTGCCCCGGGAAGGCAGTGGAGGATGGCCCAGGTCCTTGGGCCCTGCACCTGCGTGGGAGACCAGGAGGAAGCACCTGGCTCCTTGGCTTTGGATCGGTGCAGCACGCGGGCCGTAACACACTGGCCATAGCGGACACTTGTGTAGTGAACCAACAGAAAAAAGAAAGACCTTCCTTTCTCTCTCTCTCTCACAGTGTCCACTCTGCCTGTCAAAGAAAAAAAAAAAAAAGAATAAAGTTTATTGTAATTGGTGCCTACATCAAGAAGTTGGGAAGGCACCAAAAAATTAGCTTACAATGCATCTGAAGAACCTAGAAAAACAGCAAACCAAATCCAAAATAAATAAAATAAAATAAATAAATATAGAGGAGAAACTAAAAAATTGAAACAAAAAATACAAAATATCAATGAAATGCAGAGCTGGTTTTTGAAAAAAAAAAATTGATATCACTGGACCAACCAACCAAAAAATGCAGAAGACCCAAATAAATAGAATCAGAGATGAAAAGGGAAATCCAACAAAAGATACCACAGAAATTGAAAGACTAACCAGGAATTACTACAAAGAGCTATGTGCCAAAAAATTGGAAAATCTATAAGTGGATAGATCCCATACAATATGCCAAAATTGAGTCATGAAGACGAAAACTTAAACAGACCAATATCCATGATGAAAAATGAATCAATAATAAAGACCCTCAATTAAAAAAAAAAAAAAAAACCAGGACTGAATGGCTTCACTGCTGAATTCTGATAGTCTTTTAAAGAACTAATTTGTACAATTTAATACTTTATCTCTTTTAGTATTTTTTTGTTCTAGTTAATACTATTGGTTGAACTCTGTAATTAACACACAATTATTCTTAGGTGTTTAAATTTAACTGAAAAGTGACCCCTGTTAAATATAAGAGTGGGAATAAGAGAGGGAGGAGATGTACAGTTCCGCACATGTGCAATCAGACTTACCCCTAATAGAGTTAGAAACGTGCCAGGGAATTCCAATTCAATCCCATCAAGGTTGCATGTACCAATGCCTTCTCACCAGTCCAAGTGATCAATTTCAGTTCACAATTGATCACACTGATAAGTCTAAGAGTCAAAGGGATCACACAAAAAAGACTAGTGTCTGCTAATACTAACTGATAGAATAAAAAAGGGAGAGAACAATCCAACATGGGAAGCGGGATACACAGCAAACCCATTGAATGGCAGATGTCCTGAACGGCACTCTGGCCTCAGAATCAGCCCTTAAAGGCATGCAGATCTGGCTGAAGAGCCCATGAGAGTATTTTAGGCATGGAAAGCCAAGACACTCTGGCAAAAAAAAAAAAAAAAAAAAAAAAAAAAAAACAAAAAAAAAAAAACAAACACAAACCTAAATGAAAGATCTCTGCAAGTGAGATCCCAATAGAAAGAATGGGGCCATCAAAGGAGGAGGTACCTTTCTCTGAAGGGAGGAGAGAACTTCCACTTTGACTATGACCTTGTCTAAATAAGATCAAAGTCGGCGAACTCAAAAGGCTTCCATAGCCTTGGCAACTCACGACCAGAGCCTAGGGAGATTACTGAGGCCATAAACAAGAGTGTCAATTTGTTAAGTCAACAACAGGAGTCACTGTGTACTTACTCCTCATGTGGGATCTCTGTCCTTAATGTGTTGTCCAATGAGAATTAATGCTATAACTAGTACTGAAACAGTATTTTACACTTTATGTTCTGTGTGGGTGCAAACTGATGAAATCTTTACTTAATATATACTAAATAGATCTTCTGTATATAAAGGTAACTGAAAATGGAAAAAAAAATAAAGAAGAACTAATTCCAATTATTTTCAAAATATTCAAAACAATTAAAAGGGAGAGAATCCTCCCAAACTCCTTCTATAGCATCTCCTTAATTCCTAAACCAGAAAAAGAGACAGAGAAAGACAAGTGTAGACTTTGAAGAACATAAATACAAACATCCTTAACAAAATACTAGGTAATCAAATCCAGCAACAAATTAGAAAGATCATTCAATAGGACCAAGTGGGATTTATTCCTGGTATGCAGAGATGGCTCAACATTTGAAAGTCATTAAATGTGGTACATCACATTAACAAATTAACAAGAATCATGATTATTTCAATAGATGCAGAGACAGCATTGATAAAATACAGTGTCTTTTCTTGATGAAAATCTTTAGCAAATTGGGTATAGAAAGAACATTCCTCAATACCATCAATGTAATTTATGATAAACTCACATCCAGTATCTTATTGAATGCATAAAAGTTGGAAGATTCCCACTAAGATCTGGAACCAAAAAAGGATGCCCACTCTCACCATTGCTATTCAGTTTAGTTCTGGAAATTTTAGCCAGAGCCATTAGTCAAGAAAAAAGAAATCAAAGTTATACAAATTGGAAAGAAGGAAGTCAAATTATTCCTATGTGCAGATGACATGATTCTATATATAGGGGAAGCAAAAGACTCCACTAAGAGACTATTGGTACTATAAAACCTACCCAAAATAGATCAAAGACCTAAATCTATGACCTGATGTGAACAAATTACTAGGAAATATTGGGGAAAATTTAAGAATTTGACATAGGCAAAGACTTCTTGGAAAATACCCCAGAAGCATAGGCAACCAAAGCCAAATGACAAATGGAATTAGATCAAACTGAGAAGTTTCCACTCTGCAAAGCAAACACTAAGCTAAGTGAAGAAGCAACTGAAATAATGGGAGCAATTATTTGTAAACTATGTAAACTCTGAAACTGATAAAGAATTAATATCCAGAATCTATAAAGAGCAGATGTCCTAAACAGCACTCTGGCCTCAGAATCAGCCCTTAAGGCACGTGGATCTGGCTGAAAAGCCCATGAGAGTATTACAGGCATGGAAAGCCAAAACACTCTGGCAAAAAAAAAAAAAAAAAAAAAACCAGCCACAAACCAAACCCTACCAAACCCTACATGAAAGATCTCCGTGAATGAGATCCCAGTAAAAAGAACAGGTCATCAAAGAAGGAGCTACCTTTCTCTGAAGGGAGGAGAGAACTTCCACTTTGATTACGACCTTGTCTAAATATGATCAGAGTTGGTGAACTCAAAAGTCTTCCATAGCCTTGGCAACTCATGACAAGAGCCTAGGGTGATTACTGATGCCATAAATAAGAGTGTCAATTTGTTAAGTCAACAACAGGAGTCACTGTGCACTTACTCCTCATGTAGGATCTCTGTCCTTAATGTGCTGTACATTGTGATTTAATGATATAACTAGTACTCAAACAGTATTTTTCACTTTGTGTTTTATGTGGGTGCAAACTGTTGAAATCTTTACTTAATGTATGCTAAACTGATCTTCTGTATATAAAGAAAATTGAAAATGAATCTTGATGTGAATGGAAGGGGGGAGGGAGAGGGAAAGGGGAGGGTTGCGGGTGGGAGGGACGTTATGGGGGGGAAGCCATTATAATCCATAAGCTGTACTTTGGAAATTTATATTCATTAAATAAAAGTTAAAAAAAAAGAAACTCAATAACAACAAAACAATCCATGTAAGAAATGAACAAAGGACTTGAATATGTATTTTTAAAACGATGAAATTCAAATGGCCAACAGACACTTGAAAAATGCTCAGGAACACTAGCCATTGAGGAAATGCAAATGAAAACCACAATGAGGTTTTACTTCATTCCAATTAGAATGTATTTTACATAGAAACAATAAACAATAAGTACTGGTGAGGATGTGGAGAAACAGGTACTATAATAAACTGTTGGAGGGAATGTAAACTGGTGCAGCCATTGTGGAAGATAGTATGGAGATACCTCAGAAATCTGAAAGCAGATCTACCATATGACCCAGCCATCCCACTCCTGGGAATTTTCCCAAATAAAAATAAATCAGCATATGGGTTTTTATTTGTACTCCCATGTTCACTGCAGCTCAGTTTACAAGAGCTAAGAAGGGAATCAATCCAGATGCCCATCAACTGATGACTGGATAGAGAATTTATGGTAATACATACACTATGGAATACTACTCAGTAGTTTAAAAATGTGCAATTTGGGACATGCTCAAGCTGACTTACCTCAAACAGTAGAGTTAGAAACATACCAGGGGATTCGAATTCAATCCCATCAAGGTGGCATGTACCAATGCCATCTCACTAGTCCCAGTGATCAATTTCTGTTCACAATTGATCATAATGATAGGACTAAGAGTCAAAGGGATCACATAAACAAGAATAGTGTCTGCAAATACTAGCTGATAGAATAAAAAAGGGAGAGAATGATCCAACATGGGAAGTGAGATACACAGCAGACCCATAGAATGGCAGATGTCCTAAACAGCACTCTGGCCTCAGAATCAGCCCTTAAGGCATGCGGATCCGGCTGAAAAGCCCATGAGAGTATTTCAGGCATGGAAAGCCAAGACACTCTGGGGGGAAAAAAAAAACCTAAATGAAAGATCTCCACGAGTGAGATCCCAGTGGAAAGAACGGGTCATCAAAGAAGGAGGTACCTTTCTCTGAAGGGAGGAAAGAACTTCCACTTTGACCATGGCCTTGTCTAAAAATTATCAGAGTCAGTGAACTCAGGGGGCTTCCATAGCCTTGGCAGCTCATGACAAGAGCCTAGGGTGATTACTGATGCCATAAACAAGAGTGTCAATTTGTTAAGTCAACAACAGGAGTCACTGTGCACTTACTCCTCATGTAGGATCTCTGTCCTTAATGTGCTGTACATTGAGATTTAATGCTATAACTAGTACTCAAACAGTATTTTTCACTTTATGTTTCTGTGTGGGAGCAAACTGTTGAAATCTTTACTTAATGTATTCTAAACTGATCTTCTGTATATAAAGAGAAATGAAAATGAATCTTGATGTGAATGGAAGGGGGGAGGGAGAGGGAAAGGGGAGGGTTGCGGGTGGGAGGGACATTATGGGGGGGAAGCCACTGTAATCCATAAGTTGTACTTTGGAAATCTATATTCATTAAATAAAAGTTTAAAAAAAATGAGATCTTATCTTTTGAAACAAAATGGATGCAGCTGAGAACCATTATACCTAGTGAAATAATCCAGTCCCAAAAAGACAAATATAATATGCTTTCCCTGATTTGTGATAACTAATAAAGTACCTAAATGTAATGTTATGGGTGAAATTGACATTTTTAGATTTGATGATCATTACAGCCCTTGTGTCTCTACTTTTGAGGAACAGTGTTTTTTCTGCATACTATTTGTTGTTTATTTAATGTAGGATTAATCTTATGAGTATAAAGTATACTGAAAGTAGATCCTCATAAAAATTAAAAGTGGGAAAAGGAGAGATAGGAGCACTAAGTGTGGGAGCATGGGTGGGAGGGAGGGTAGGTTGAGAAGTATAACTGCGTTCCTAAATCTGTATATATGCGACTTGTATGCCTTAAATAAAATTTTAAAAAGCTTTTTACTTGACTTACTACTATTATGAAAATTATCTGGATACTGAGAAAAAAATTATAGACTTCCTAAACCTTGATATCTTTTGCTCTTTCATTTTATTAGATGTCAAGAACCTCGAAATCTTATTTTCCTTGCTCTTTACAAGTAGCCTGCCCTTTTGCTCAAGTCATTAAATGAACAGTGAAGTCTGCAAAGATTACTTTTCTACTGGTTTTGTTGACCTTTCTCATGCTTTTCTCTCCCATTTTGCACTCTGCCTTCAAACTTTCTATGACACTATCTGTTTTTGTCTATACATCCATAGATATAAGCTAACATTGGGTTCCAGTGACCAAGAAGATGAAGTTGAAATGCTTTCCACTCTAAAGCCAATATGATTGATTCCCACCTTATCACTCCTAAATTATTTTCCAAATTCTCTAACAATTTTTACTCGCTAAACAGTATGTCCTGTGCGTTATTTGTTATCAAGAGCCACAATTAAAATTTTTCAATTTGTATTAAAGTGTAGTGGGAAGCCATCAAAGGTGTTTTGTTTTTCAATTTGTTAACTTTTATATTTAAAATTCTGGTGCCATGACCTGCTTCTGTTTTGAGTCTTTTAAGGCTTCCTCTGAGTTCCACTTCTCTGCAACCTGGCATCCCATGTCAGAGCACCAGTTTGCATGCCAGCTACTCTGCTTCCAGCCCAGCTCCTGTTAATGCACATGGGAAGGCAGTGGAAGAGGTCCAAATGCCTGGGCCCCTTCTACCCACATGGGTGACCTGGATGGAGCTCCTGGTTCCTGACATCTGCATTTCAAATAAAGAAATAAATCTTTTTTTTTTTTTTTTTTTAAGGATTCCTCTTGAGGCTATATGGAGAATGAAGCCAGACAGAGCAGGATAGTCATTATAGTATTTGGGAAACATTACTATGTCTTGGACTAAGATGATAACAATGGAGATAAAAGCTTCAATAAAAGCTTTGGAATCAGATATAATTATCTGATGCTGAACAATTTAACCCTTCTGAGACTGAATTTATCTATGTAATAAGGGCGTTTTTTTGGATCATAAAGATTACTCTTATTAACCCTCTAAAGCCTTACACTTACATTGTTCAAACTAGTACTAAATGTGCAGAATTATTATAAGAATAAAATTTAATATATTATGCAAAATAACATCTTGATATTATATTTAGTAGATGCTAGTATTTTTCTTCTCTTCTTTTCCATTCTTTTCTCTTCAAGGACCAAGTAGCTATCTTTTTATTGTAGTCTTCTTGAATTAACCAGTTAACATTTGTCTTGCTATCCTCAGAACTTTAATTTGGACACTAGAGTGCTCTATTTTAACAATCCTCCACATTTATTATGCTTGCAAAAATCAAAGCTTTCATGATGTCACATGAACAAGTACTGATAAATTCTGGCCAAAACATGATTTTATGAACTCTGAGATTTACTACATTGATAGTGCTTTGTTATATATTTATTAAAGTATATACTTTCTCTCTTCAAATATATTAGAAATTCCTAAAGAATGATGAGAATGTTCAATCATTTGGAATACAACATTGTCTTCCATCAAGTCTAGTGTATATTAAATAAATATTTTGTGATGTAATTCAAATTCAACATCATCTACATTGAATGGTAACAAGAGCAAGAATAACCTCAAGTTGATGTACAATTCCATGTACATAATTCTAAAGCAGAAGAGATAAAAGAATGATCAAAATAGAATTGGGATGATTAGGGAGAATTTCTTCTTGGGAAAAGTCGTGCCATTGCCACTAATTTTAGTAGTTCTTTTAGTTTTAAGGAAATAAAACCTTTATTAAAAATAATCCAAGTATAGTTGGAAACAGTTGTAAGCAGTGATTGTTCCAATTTGTAATAGGCATCTGTCATAACATCTGGAATCTAAAAAAACCTATACTTAGAGCATGGTCTTTATCAGTATCATGAAACTGAAGAAGGTTCTTATTTCAGTTATGCCCAATCTGTTTACATGTCACAGTCATTCTTTTATTCAAGCTGAGAGTAATTTTACACACAACGAGTTTAACTAGTTTAACCAAACTGACTAATAAAATCAGAGAAAATGGCCCTGCAGGTAATTTGAATTAATGGGTCAATTTTACTCTAAAAGCTATGCAACCTTAATAAAGATAATCAAATAATTAGCATACAGACACCATGAAATAATTTCTTTTTCATTTTCTGAGGAATATGAAGAGAAGGATTATGAGTCAGTAGCCCTTGAACTTCACAGTCTATGAAACATTTTGCATGTTTAGCTTGATCGTCACTAGTGTTAAGATTGCTATTATACATCTCTATTTTGCAGATGAGAAAATCAAAATTCAGAGAAGCTAGGGGATTTTCTCAAAAATCACATTTTTTATGTAGCAGATAGTGAGTTTTATCTCCTCAAATACCATTGCCCTCACAATGCTGGTAGTTTGCAAATGATGCTGAGTATTAGAATAACCTGGAATTACATTCCGTGTAAGCACCCAAGATAACAACACGGATGATGTCGTGGCAGGTGATAAGGGTACTGTGCTTTGATAAACACTACATTATACACCATTTGCTTAATGCACTAAAAAAAAAAAAAAAAGTTGATTAGGAGGAGTTGGACAGCTACCAGGTTTAAGATGTGTATCTTTCAAACAAATTTACAATGAATGCTATTATTGTTTGTAGGGATGTCTTTTACCACAAAGGTAGTAATATGGACATCAATCTTAGAAAAAAGTGATTATGGAGCCAGAAGTAAATTAATTACATCTCTATAATCATGTCATATGGCCTCTTGACCTATAAAAACAATCACTGAGTATTTTACTACTTCATGATTATGGAAGTCCTATCTATCACATATGTGTCACAATTACCCAAGCTACGATCTTTGAATTTGCCTTAAGTAGGATAAAACCAAGTCACCACCCATAAGCAGCCAATTTTCAGGGCTGTGTAACATGCCAGCAGATTTTACAGAATGATCTTAAGATGAACAATAAGAAATCACAATAATTGATACATATTTAAGCTACTTTTACCAAAATCAGATTACTTTTACATGTACATATAAAATCAACACATGTAACATGGATGGATTTTTCAGCTCTTAAGAAAATTCAATTATTCCAAGATTAGAGTGACCATTCCCATCAGGTCACCCTTTACTGAATGGGTCCCTGGAGAGTGGGTCTTTGAATTTTGAGCAGATACAGTTCTAGACAAACATAGACAAGCTGATGACCCTACTCAAAATTTCAAGGTACTCTGAATTAATCACTTTAAAGATTTAAATAAAAATGTTTCTCACAAGTGTTCTCTGTACAGTAGTAGTTAGAAGAATACCTGGTATAAAAACAGCTTAATAAATATAGGGAGTAGTGATTCCTAAATGACTAGGTTTTATTTATTTTTTCATACACACCTTTTATTTAAGGGATACAAACTTTATGCATTTCATAAGTACATTATGAAAATAGTGATTCTTCTCACCATATCCATATTCCCACCCACACTCCCACCCCTTTCTCCTTCATCTCCTATTCCCATTCTCATTTTTTACCAAGATATATTTTCAATTAATCATATACACATAATATTAACTATACACTAAGTAAAGAGTTCAACAAATAGTATAAAAAAATAAAAACTGTTCCTCTGCAGTCAAGAAAAGGCTGTTCAGCAATTCATTTGAATTCACTAAATATTAAAAAGATTGATCAACTAGATTTGTGCTTTGTTTTAGAGGTTGGGGATGAAAAGATGATAAAAGATAACCCCCAAGATGTAGTAACTGCGAAAATATACCATGGCTACAAGAAGTAAATATACATTGAAAATTATATAAAGGGGCTCCCACTGTGACACAGCAGGTAAAACTGCCACCAGCAATGCCAGCATCCCAGATGGGCTCCAGTTTGTGTCCTCACTGCTCTACCCCTGATCCAGCTCCCTGCTAGTGGCCTGGGCAAAGTAGTGGAAGATGCCACAAGTGTTTGGGGGCCCTGCCACCAATATGGGAAACCCAGATGAAACTCCCAGTTCCTGGCTTTGTCCTGGCCAACCACTGGCCCATTGCATCCCATGTGGGATGCCTGCGCTTTAGGCCAGGGCTCTAACTCACTGTGCCACAGTGCTGGCCCCAGGATATAAAATTAACACAACAAAAATCAATAGCCTTTGTATACACAGCCAATGCCAAGGCTGAGAAAGAACTTCTAAGATCAATCCATTCACAATAGCTACAAAAAAATTAAATACCTTGGAATAAATATAACCAAGGACATCAAAGATTTCTATGATGAAAATTACAAAACATTGAAGAAAAATATAGAAGACACAAAATGATGGAAAAATCTTCCATGTTCATGGATTTGAAGAATCAAGATCAAAATACCAATACTACTGAAAGCAATTTAGAGATTCAATGCAATTTTAATCAAAAATACTAAGAACATTCTTCTCAGATCTAGAAAAAAAACTGATGCTGAAATTCATTTGGAAACATAGGAGACCTGAATAGCTACAACAACCTTATACAACAAAAACAAAGCCTGAGGCATCACAATACCAGATTTCAAGACATACTCCTGGCCAGTTATAATCAAAACAGCCTGCTACTGGCACAAAAACAGATGTGTAGACCAAGGGAACAGAATAGAAATTCCAGAAATCAATCCATGTATCTACAACTAACTTATCTTTGACAAAGGAGATAAAATCTATCCCTGGAACAAGGATAGTCACTTCAATAAATGATGCTGGGAAAATGATCTCCACATGCAAAAGTATGAAACAATACACCTGCCTTACACCTTACACAAAATCCACTCAAAATGGATCAAAGACAAATCTATGACCTGATACTATCAAATTACTAGAACATTGGGGAAACCATGCAAGACATTGGCATAGGCAAAAAGTTTTTGAAAGAGATGCCAGAAGCATAGGCAATCAAAGCCAAAACAGACAAATGGAATTACATAAAATTGAGAAGCTTCTCCACTGCAAAAGAAGTACTCAGCAAAGTGAAGAGACAGCCAACAGAATCGGAGAAAATACTGGCAACTGATAAAGGATTAATATCTATAAAGAGCTCAAGAAACTCAACAACAATAAAAAAAATCAATTTAAGCAAAGGACTTGAATAGACATTTTTCTTTTTTTTTTTTTTTTAAAGACTTATTTATTTGAAAGGCAGAGTTACAGAGAGGCAGAAGGAGAGAGAGAGAGAGAGATCTTACATCTGCTGGTTCACTCCCCAAATGGCTGGAACTGAACTGATTTGAAGCCAGGAGCCAAGAACCTCCTCCAGGTCTCCCATGTGAGTGCAGGGGTCCAAGGACTTGGGCCATCCTCCACTGTTTTACCAGGCCAAAGCAGAAAGCTGGATCAGCCAGGACTCCAACTGGTACCTGTATGGGGGTGGGGGTCGGGGGGGGGGGGGGAAGCTGCCGGCATTGCAGAGGGCAATTTTACCTGCTAATCCCCAGAGCAGGCCCAAACAGACATTTTTCAAAAGAAGAAATCCAATAGGCCAACAGATACTTGACAAAATGCTCAGGATCACTAGCAAACAGGGAAATGCAAATCAAAACCACAATGAGGTTTCACCTCACCCTCCTTAGAATGGCTTTCATATGGAAATCAACAAAAAAATGCTGTCAAGGAAGTGAGGGAAAAGGTACCATAATCTACTATTAGTGGGAATGTACAGCCACTGTGGAATTCAGTACAGATATACCTCAGGAATATGAACACAGACCAACCTTATGACCCAGCCATCCCACTCCTGGGAATTTACCAGAAGGAAATGAAATCAGCATTGGCGAGGCCAAGGCAACTTCAGAAGGTCTGTCTCAGCAAGGCATGAGAAGGACAGCTGTGGTCCTCTTGGTGGTTTTAGGTTTCTTGGGAACTACACTCTGCATAAGAAAGCCTGAGTGTCCTGGTGGTCCTGCTAATGATTGCTGCATTCCTAATTTTAGGGAAGAACCCTTAGTCTCATTAACCCCAAAATGTCCATTGCTTTGTAGAATTTTAATCAAGCAGAATGTTAGTGTTGGAGAAAGGGTTAATGCTTTATGCAAGGTTGAGCTATTTGTGGAAAAGAATTAAAAGGCAACAGGCTCGCTGGTATATACTTCCCACTAGAATAAAGATAGATGTTAATAAAGCTTTAATTCACTATATGCTACAAATACTACAATGGTTAGGATGTCAAAACTGTAGAGCAGATTTAAGTGAACCTTTAAGTAAGTACAATAAAGAAATTAGAGTTACAGAAAGAACTGCAAAGAAGGGTTACATTTTAAAAAGGGCCTGCTTTGAACTTGGGACTTCTAGTAAAGATTAGATTAGGAAGGTATTACTCTAGCTTCTGTAGCCAATTTCTGCAAGCTCGACATCACTCCAGGGCTTGACTTTTGTGGTCAGTTTGTTATCTCGCACCTGTCTGTGATTGTAACCCATGCTCTGAATATGCCCTTGAAAATCAAAGAAATTGTAATTAGAAAAAAGTGGGCCACAGACTTGTTATTGTGAAAAAAAAGAATCATATAGTCTCCAGCACAGCATATGAAAGAATTATCTGTACCACTATGTGTATTGCAGCTCAATTCATAATGGCTAAGATATGGAATCAACCCAGATATCTGTCAACTAAAGGCTGCATAAAGAAATTATGGCATATGTACACCAAGGAATACTACACAGCAGTTAAAAAATGAAATCCTCCCGTTTGCAACAAAATGCATAAAAATGGAAAACATTAAACTTAGTGAAATAAGGCAGTCCCCAAGACAAATACCGTATATTCTTCCTTATCCATGGGGTTAATAGAGTACCTACAGGTAGTCTATAGAAGTAAAATCGACATTTTAAATGCAATGACTTTAAATAGCTGTTTTCTCAACTGTTGAGGAACAGGATTTTTTTTCATAGTATTTGTTGAACTCTTAGTGTAGGATTAATCTCATACATATAAGTTAATTAAAAATAGATCATAGTGGGGGCAGGCGCCCTGGCTCACTTGGTTAATCCTCTACCTGCGGAACCAGCATCCCATATGGGCACTGGGTTATAGTCCCAGTTGCTCCTCTTCCAGTCCAGCTCTCTGCTGTGGCCGGGAGGGCAGTGGAGGATGGCCCAAGTGCTTGGGCCCTGCACCCACATGGGAGACCGGGAAGAAGCACTTGGCTCCTGGCTTCAGATCGGCGAAGTGCCGGCCATGGCAGCCATTTGCGGGGTGAACCAACAGAAGGAAGACCTTTCTCTCTGTCTCTCTCTCACTGTCTATAACTCTACTTCTCAAATAAATAAAATAAAATAGATCATAGTGAAAAATAAGAATGGGAATAGGAGAGGGAGGAGGAAGCATGGTGGGAGTGCAGGTGAGAAGAATCACTATGTTCCAATATTTATATTTATGAAATGCATGTATTTTGTATATCTTAAGTAAGGTTCTAGGTAATAAAAAATAAATTGGAGATTTTAATTTGAATCTGATGGACATGTGAGTCAAGAGTATAATCAAGGTTCTAATTATGTGGAGTTACCATAATGGAAAGAACTAAAAATTTATAATACTTAAGGAATATTTGTATAGTAAAATAGCAACAGGAAGTAGTGTAGGAGTTGGTACCTATTATAGTTATTAGCGAGTAGGAAGTATTCAGGGAGTCAGTGACGATATGGAAGGGGGCACAAGCCAGCTTGAAAAAAGCTCAAAGATAACATTAGTAAGCAGTAAAGTTCTAATGAAAGTTAATTACAAGGCAATGCAATGAGGTTTAAATACAGAAAGAAAAATGGACAATTTGGGGGAAAAAGAGAAAGTTGTGACTTGGGGTAAGAAAAGAGATCAAACACAACAACATATAAACAATATATGAAATGAGAGTTAAAAGATAGGAAAGATAAATGGAGCACTTCTAGTCTTGCAGTGATTCAAGAATGACTGAAACATTGGCTTTCCAAAGCAAGCATTCCCAGGAATCACGTTTAGACAGACTGGGCTCCTGAGGGCAAGTTATCCTAGTGTTAATCTATTGGGTTTCATATCCATTCCCATCTATTTCTATGTTCATAACTGTTCCACAGGAGCTAAAATTCTAGAATTTGTATTTATCAGGCACCTTTGGAGCTTTGAGATGAAATTTCAGCAGTGAAATGCACTTGAAAAAGTTTGGAAGGCAGAAGGGACACAGAGTCCATAAGCTTTCATTTGCCTCATGGGACAAGCAAGCTCCCATAGGCATAGATGTTTGCAAAAATTGGATCTTGCATTCTCCCTCCTAGACAAATTCTACTGGCAATGGAAGCAAAAGTCACAGTAGCATAGTTTCCTGTTATCTGTATCTAAGTTTTCATTTATAATCCTTTATTTCTGCTCATCTATTCAATGACTTTTTTAAATCTCTGAACTCTACATAAATTCCATCTGTTTGAAAAGCTGAGCAACTTATGTTTCTGACAGCATAGCCAAGACTGAAGGTCAGATGGTCTCAGGATCACTGTCGTATGTTGAAAAGTGATCAGATCTCTTATGGAAGCATATAGTTTCTTTGTAAAGAGTTCACTCATCCTTAATTATGTTCCAAATGGTTTCCTGACCCAAATAAAGTAATTTGATAGTTCCTAAGAGTCTTACATAATTTGAAAATAGCTGCAGTTTCCGGCACATGGGAACATGAAAGCAGCAGAGAGAACCCAAAATATAAGAAAAAATCTAATTATTCTCTTCATGGATCCTCAACTCAGGAGAGGGAGTTAATTAGTTTACCAGACTACCTTTGTGCTTTGAACTTTAATCATTTAATATTCTAGCTTTTTATTTTGAAATAATTATAGATGCGCAGGAGGCTATAACATTTACAAAGAAACCTTATGTACTATTCTATGCAAAGGTAACTTCTTACACAGCTGAAGAATATCAAAATTATGATATTGATATTAGCACAATCCATAGAGCTAATGGGTTTACACAGATTTTTATCAAAAATATACACATGTATGCAAGTAGTTATGTGTATTTCTCTGCAATATTATCTCCTCTCACCAAAATCAAGGTGCTCAACTGACCCATCAGTCAGTATTTCTTTGTGTTGCTCCTTCATAGTCACAAAGGTTCCTAACCCTAGTACCCACAACTCCGTGCTCCATATTTTTAATCATGTTATTGATTGCACAAGTGTTAACATTTATAGATTCATGTAGTATGGATTCTTTGAAACCATCTTTCGCTAGTGAAAAAAGCATAACTACCCCCTCAAAAGTTTTGTACATTCTGAGTAGGAAAACAACATATAAAGAGGATGGTGTTTAGAATAACAGCTCCCTGGGGCAGGTGTTATGGTACAGGAGGTCAACCCACTCTTTGAAATACCTGCAACCCATATCAGAGTGCCAGTTCTAGTCTAGGTTACTTCTCTTTCATCCAGCTTCCTGTTAATGTACCTCGGAAAGTAGTGGACTATGGTCCAAGTATTTAGGTCCTTGCAACCCTGTGGGAGACCCAGATGGAGTTTCTGGTTCCTGGCTTTGACCTGGGCTAACCCTGGAAGTTGCAGGCATTTGGGGGCAAACTGGCAGATGGAAGACATCTCTCTCTCTCTCTGCCCTTCAAATAAATAAATAAATCTTTTAAAAAACAATAACAACTTTAATTTATAGATATTAAAACACCTTAAATAGAAAACTTTGTTCTTTTTAGCTATATATTTACATATAAATGTAATAATTTTTTTCCAAAATAAATATATTTACATTGGAAAGTTAAAGAATGACTTTCTAATAACTCAAAGGTTTCTAACAACAAAAAGTGATTGTAATAATTTTCAAAAGCATTCTTGTGGGATGCTGCCTTATTTCTGGCAGTAAATATGTGTACAGATCCAATTATAGAAACTTCTGCTGCCTCATAGTTTCAATATTCACAATTTGACACATGAAGTTCTCCTCGTTACTAATACAGTCTTAACTTTTATGAACCTTGACAGTACTTCTTTTGGAAGAAAATATATTCCACCCACTTTGATTTTAAAAATGGGGTAAACCCAATAGAATTCAGCAAACTCGCTTTTCAAGTGGGCAAAGTTAAAATTAAAATAGAAACCTTGAGGAGCATGCCTATAACATTGTCTGATTTTATTCCGAAGAGCTCAGAGGAGTACTTCAGAGAATTAAATTATTAGCTGGGACACACAAAGGCCAGGGGCCCAGCTTTAAAACTCTTTCTCTTCCATTGAATTCCAAATCCTGGAACAAAGTACAGAACTCCCTAGCTACTTCAACCTAGGAGCCTAAAAACTACCTGAGCAACTTAATGTACATTTTTCATTTGGGCATTTTTTCCCACAAAAGATAATGACACCACATTATGATCAAGGACTGGTAGGCCACTTTTAGCTAGCTCAACAATATGGGCGAGGTAGTTCAGATAATGGAATGTTGTGATCCTTCAAGTATTTTCATGGCTGATAGCAAGATGACAAGCTTCAGAACTATTATTCAAAACATAGGATAAATACTCAGTACAAATCTAAGAAATCCTTAGACCTCTTTTCTGTACTAGGAATCTATATTAATTTCCTGGGGCTCAGAAATCAAAGCTTTGCAAATTGGATGCCTTAAATTTCAGGAACTTATTATCTCCTGGAAATGCTCTATTTCCAACTTTTTTCTCCTTGCTTTGCAGACAGCCATCTTCAAATTCACATGGCATGCTTCTCATATGCAGATCTATGATCAAATTGCCCATTTTATAAGGACACCAGTCACATTGGATTATGACCCCCTCTACTCTAGTTTGACTTCATCTTAATTAATTATATGGTCATTGACCCTGATTCCAAAGAGGGTCACAGTCCATAATACTAAGCAAAAGGACTTGGACATGTGAATTTTTAGGGGGAATACAATTTAACCTGTTAAGGGTTCATATTATTTGACTGAAAGACTTTCTCTATACATTCTCCAAACATTTCCTTCATAGATTCCTACCTGAAGATGACAATCAGATTGGGTAAACCTATAATAAGTTGCTAGTCATTTTTCTTTTTGGTTAGAGATAAGCTACCTTGGGCCAGACTGCATATTTTAGGAAAAGATTACCTGTGTGACTCTTTCTATTTGTAAAAACAGATAAGCAGATATTCTTTACCTCAAAGATTAACTGCGCCTATACCTTTACAGATTAATCCAACAAAGATGACCACTTTTTTTTTTTTTTTTTTTTTTTGGACAGGCAGAGTGGACAGAGAGAAAGGTCTTCCTTCCATTGGTTCACCCCCAATATGGCTGCCACGACTGGCACACTTCGCCCATCCAAAGCCAGGAGTTAGGTGCTTCCTCCTGGTCTCCCATGTGGGTGCAGGGCCCAAGCACTTGGGCCATCCTCCACTGCCTTCCTGGGCCACAGCAGAGAGCTGGACTGGAAGAGGAGCAACCGGGACAGAACCGGCGCCCCAACCAGGACTAGAACCCGGCGTACCGGCGCCACAGGTAGAAGATTAGCCTAATGAATTGCGGCGCCGGCCATAGAGGACCACTTTTACTAACCTTTAGAACCTTGTTTCAGAAACAAGATTGAGAAATTTGACCATAGAGTATCCTGTAAAGATTTGTGAGGCACTGGATAGACTGAGATAGTGCCAACCGAGCTTCACCAGCACCACAGGCATCGGCATTCCCCCAGGAGAACTTTCAGTAAGGGCAGGAGTCACCTGAATAAGAGATCTGGCTTAACAAAGTAGGAAGTTACTGGGAAAAAGACTTTTCAGGCATATTATAAATATATTTTAGACCCAAGTGTCACACTGGAAAGGACAATGCCTGTGTATAGAAACTAAAGAAGCAGCCGTCTTGTGAGGCCAACAGGAGAATGACTGTCGACGTGCATTATGTGGATGAAGTTGACCTGAAGAAATCATTGAGAGCTGCATAGGGAGATAGATAAGCAATACAGTCACAGCCATAGATATTCTCGGAACAACACAACTATGAATGCAACAGTGGCAGATGAAACCCAGGACCTACTGTTTATCCAGTGTTTGCAGGTAGCTCTGGTCCATGTGGATATTGCTAGTCACCTGCATGTTGGGGCAAGTCAGAACAAGGGCCAGAGTTACAGACCACAGTGGCTACCCTGGAGCAAGCTCCTGAATGCCATACTAATTCAAACAATTGAATAGATGTTCCAGATACCCCCTCCTTTGTGGGAGGATTGTATTTCCTCACTATTTTGCTTTCAGGTTTGACCTTGTGTTTTGTTTTAGCCAATAAAAATGAGCAAAAGTAATGTTGGTAAAGTTTGAGTAAAAGTAAAGCTTCCAGTGAAGGCTTCAGAACAGTGAGATAACACATTTCTGGTATTAAGGCACCCAGTTTGTGGTACTTTGTTTTGTGAGCCATGTAAAGTTAAAATGTAGAATATAGAACACATATTAAATATAAATATATAGTTCAGAAAATAGAGTCCTATATTTGTTTTGGAAATAGGTTCATTGCACTTGTAACTAATTCAGATGAAGTTGTACTACAGTAGAGCGAGTTCTAATTCAATATGATTGGTACCATTATATAAGGGGAAATAGATAATTCCCAATAACTAATTTTACATATATGACAAGGTGAATATGAAGATGTTATTGTTTCAAATCCTTCCATCTCTGTTTGAAGGTTATGTTTTCCTACCATTTTGATTTCAAGTTTGACCTTATATTTTGTTTTTGCAAATAAAAATATGAGTCAAAGTACTGTTTAATACTTTCCAGTGGGAGATTCTAAATTTGTCCCTGAACTTCTGCCATAAAACAGGAACTTGCTCAGATTGCAGCTGCTCCCTCAAGTTAGACCCAGAATGAAGACAGGATAGAGCCCTGCCCGACTAACTCTTGGGAGCAGGAATGTGAGTGAGGAATATCACTTTGTTGTTGAAACTAATAAGACATGATGGACGGCTTGGTTCACAGCTTAATTTACTCTGATCAAAATATGAGGCCTTACCAATTATAATCTCTGTGATCATTTGATAATGAGGACTTAAGATTAGTACTAATTTCCTGGAAGATGCTCAGAATTCAGTTCACAAAGGGCAGAGGATTAGGGATTTTGTTGCAAATGGCTGAAACATAAAGCAAAGTGACTAAAGGAACAACTGATTTGTAAAACTAAAAAGTGCAAAGCAGGTTGGATTCAGGGGATCCACTGATGCTTCTGGACTTTGCAGTTTTCTCCCTCCATATCCGTTGGTTCTGACTTTTTCTTCATCAGTCCCTTTTCTACCCATTCTTCCCTCATATTAGCAAGGTGACATCTATCTTCTCAGCCAGAAAATTCTCTTTAGCTCTCACTGGTCAGAAGGTCAGAAGTTCAAAACTTGTACTGAATCTCTAATTTTAATGTCTCTATTTTTATGTTTTTTTTTCTTTTGAAGTTAGGAAAAAAACTGGTTAGCTCCAGAGGAGTTAATCTCTCGTTTGCCGGAGGGCACAGGATTCACCATGTGAGTAAATGTGAATTAAGATCCCAATTGGAATGTAGACCAGAGGCTCCAATTTTTCATTTATCCCCATTGATATATATTTTTAAAGATTTTATGTATTTATATGAGAGGTAGAGTTAGAGAGAGAGGGAGAGGCAGAGACGAAGGTCTTCCATCTGCTGATTCACTCTCCAAATGGCCACAACAGCTGGAGCTGAGCCGATTCGAAGCCAGGAGCGAGGAGCTTCTTCCTTGTCTCCCATGTAGGTGCAGGGGCCCAAGGACTTTGGGCCATCCTCTGCTGCTTTCCCAGGCATCTTAGCAGGGAGCTGGATCAGAAAGTGCATCAGCCAGGACTCTAACTGGCTGCTGATCTTCCTATACCTGGATAGCTTATTTTATTTTCTAGTTTTAATCTTATTTTTTCTAAGTTTTCTTGTTTGATCAACCCTGTTATGCATGCCTTCTATTGCATTTTAATTTTTTTTTTTGCATTTTAAATTTCTTTAACATGCATTGTAGTTCAGGATTTTGGTTTGATATTGCTCAATTCCTTCCATCTATCAATTCTTTCTGTTAGAATATTGAATCATTTCTCGTTCTCCTCCTGAATTTCAGTTTCCTTAAGATGGCTACTTTAAATTCTTCACCTTGGCATTTGGAAATTTCAATTCCTAGATGGCTGGTTTCTTGCCCTTTCTTGCTTTTAGGTGAGTCACAGACTTCTGGAAGTTCATGATGCTCGTTGGTCTATGATATCATCTGCACGTCAAAGATTAGTTTTAGTAATCTGGCTCCATCTGTGCAGGTCTCTGAAGAAATTCTAAGTAGTCTGTTGATTTTCTCTTAGTCTATGGTTATTTCTGCTATGTCAGTACTGGATAGTAACCTGTCAAATTTTGTTCCAGATCCCCTGTTAATAAAATATTACTAATTCAGTCTAACAATGCTCCTCACACTCAAATTTGTCCTAAATCTCCAGTGATTGTGCTGCTTAGTATAACCTGTCTAAAAAGAGGTTCTCTGTTCCTACAAGCCTCATCATGTGATGAGTTCAGATTCCTCGTCTGTGTCTATGAATGCCATGATGCTAGATCACACCCAGAGGCTACAGCTCACTAAGACCTAGAGAGGTGGGAGAGGGGAGAAAGACTGAAGATAACACTGCTATGGCCCCCATCTGCTGCTGAGATGACACATGCCCAGTACTGCTCCTATCAGCCACGGGTGATGCTGGCTGGGCTATTAGACTGCTCAAACAAGTCTGCAGAGCTCTTCTGGGCACTGAAGCAGAGCCCTGATGGAGACAGGGGTTTTTACAATCTGCTCAATGCTGCATTTTATAATCTGGCATTGAGTCCCAAAGCAGTCCTGGGATTCCTTGCTGTCTGTCCAAGGTTGTAGGAAGGGTGATAGAAGCAGTTGCTCAGGTATCCACGTAAGTCCTTGATGGGTCGCATGCAGGAGTAACAGTAACCAGGCTCTGTGCCATTTTAGGGATGTGCACCAGGCCTGTCAAATGCTAGTGGTATGATAGACACAAACAGATCTCCTTCACCACGACTCATGTCTCTGTTTGATTGCTGTCCACAAACATTTGTCTTGAGATGGAAGCCATTGGCATTTGCCCAGTCTTTGGGATCTACAAGCCCAAAACTGATTTCCAAGACACAATCCCATGTTCCCTGGCTGGCTGCCCAGAGAACAAAGGAAGGAGATAAAGGCAGTTTCCTGCCTTACCAGATAAGTTCCAGACTGGTCACACCTGGGTCCACAGTCACTAAACTGAAAACCCCAGGGCTGTCTGTCCAGCCCACCCAAGGCTGACAGTGACATACACCAAAATGAGTCTGACCACTTGGAGCACAGGTCTCCACCTGATGCAGGGCAAACGCAGAGGCACAGTCCGTGAGCACCAGCTTGGGGCTGGAGGCGTTTGGGCTTTTACACATGTCAGGTTTGGGTGGGGTAGACTCAGCTCAGCTCCAATGCTTGATCCTGAATTCCCTTTTCCTAGCCTCTCTGTGTGGCTAGTTTCCTTTTCTGCTTGTAGTTGGGGAAGGGGTGGCAGAGGTCACCTGGTTAATGGAGATTACAAATTCTCCTTCCACATGTATGTATCTGGGGGCAGGGACAGGTGGCTCATTTTGAGGTAGGTAGGCATACAGATTAAATTGATTAGGTTTGTGAGCTGGAAGATGACACCTTCACCATTCTCCTGTGTGACCTCATGCCCCTACCTGGCCACACCTGAGCACGAACTGGCCAATGAGGTTAACTGGCCACTTCCCTGTGGAAGTGGTTTAGAGACCTGGGACCCAGTGTGCCCCTTCCTTTCCTTGGCCTCTTGCCAGTACGGGGCTGGCTATGGCCCTGCACCTCCAGGGCACATAGCCTTTGGGCCACCTGCCCCATGCTTCCTGGCTTAGATGTTCCTCCACATGGCTTGTTCCTGGTACTCGGTATGAACCCAGATTTACCTCTCTTTTAGATTAAGCCCTCACTCTCCTATGCATCTTTCACACTGAATAAAAGCTTAAAAATGTACCTGCTGCCTCGTTCATTTATGCCAGTATTCAGAATTCTTCTCTGAATATTAGGCAAGAACCCACATGGGCTTATTAATATTGGTAATTTATTAATAAGCACATGGTGATATCATATGGCACCCCAAATTCTAATTTCAATTTCATCAGAGTTTCTTCACAGTGGGCCTGGTAGTTGGTTTGTTTGCCCTCCCTCTCCCAAGAAGGAAGTATCTCTCTACACCATATGCTTTGGAGTTGGTTTGGAAGGGGAATGGGGGCAGACTGCAACTCCCCTTCTTTCTTCAATGTGACATTACAAGAGAAGGCACAGTGGCTTCCAAGCAGTTGTGAAGGTGACGTGGTGTGTGCATATCTGTTCACACTGGTGTCTCCATGAGAATATGGTCACTGGGGTGTCTTATTCAGGCATAATCTTGTTCCTTCTTGTCAGTCTTAGTTTTGATTATTGCTCTCAGAGTACCTTCATCAGTAAGTTTCAGGGGATTGTTTTGCCCTTTTAAAAATGGCTATGAAGTAAAAATTATTGTATTTTGCTAGTGATTTTGAATGTTTGATTCAGAATACAGCCTTTCATGTAAGTTCAGTATGCCACATTTTTTTAGTATCCTTTCTGAATGCATAAATCTTTGGTTCATATGAGTCATGTGCTATGTCCATTTATTCACTCCAGAGCTTAGTACTGTAAATATCTCAGCATATTACAGGTACTCAACACAAGTCTCTCAAATGATAAGAGGCAGTGAACAGTGGTTAAAATTTTTCTTGAAATCAGGTTGCCTACATTCACTTCCTAACACTGGCTACGTGAACAAAGGCCTGACTCTTAACTTCTCTTGGTGCACTTTTTCAGGAGTAAATAAGATAATAGCAGTACCCTTGCCTCACAAATACTTTGTAAGGATTAAATGAGTTAACACATTGAAAGGACATAACAAATGCCCATAGGTGTGAAGTAAGAGCAGTAACAGGGATTAAGTGAGCCTTTGAATAAGACGCATAAGCAGTTCACAATGTAAGCTAATGGATACAGGTAGCAGCCTTTGTGCTGAGTTGGCCATGGAATTAAGTGTTCATGAAAGATGCTGCTGAAAGAGTGTTCAGAAGTGGAGCCTGTTGTTTTGATAACTAAATGTGCTAAATAACAGTGTGCGTAGCAAGTTATTGTGAGGTTCAGAGCAGCTATATTTTCACTGCAGTAAACTTGTGGCCAAATAGAGCTAATGGGGTTGGGAGGTGAGGGGAAAAATTCATTAGCTAATCCAAAGTAAATGGGTGTAGATTTAACTCTTCCAATACACAAACATGGGAGATTTTTCCATTTTTGTGTGTGTCTTTTAATTTTTTTAATGCTTCATAATTTTAATCAGAGAATAAATTTAACCACGGAGGTCAAAGATCTAAGATATTTAATTTTTTGTTGATATTTTGACTGTGATTGATCTTAGAATTTCCCAGCCATGGAATTGTCTGTGTATACAAAGTCTATTAATTTTGTGTGTTAATTTGATATCTTGCCACTTTACCAAACTTTTATGAGTTCCAGAATCTTATGAGTTCCGGAATCTTATGGTTTTCCCACATATAGAATCTTGCCATCTGCAAATAGGGGTAATTTGGCTTCTTCCTTTCCAGTTTGTATCCTTTTGATTTCTTGATTTCTTTTTTTTTTTTTTTTTTTTTTTTTTTTTTGGCCTAATGTCAGCAGCTAAAACTTCAAGGACTATATTGAATAGCAATGGTGAAATTGAGCATTCTTGTCTGGTTCTGAATATTAGTGGAAATGCTTCCAACTTTTTGCCATTCAATAAGATTCTGGGATAGAGCCATTGCTGTGGCTTAGTAGGCTAAGCCTCCACCTGAGGCAATGGCATTTCATACGGGTGCCAATCCATGTCTTGGCTGCTCCACTTTTGATCCAGCTCTCTGCTTATGGCCTGGAAAGTAGTGGAAGATGGCCCACGTGCTTTTTTGGGGAGCAAACAAGGGGATGTAAAACCTTTCTCTCTGTCTCTCCCTCTCTATCTGTAACTGTGCCTCTCAAATAAATAAAATCTTTAAAAAATAAAAAATAAGAGCTGGCTGTGGGTTTGTCATAAATTGCCTCAATCATGCTGATGGATGTTCCTTCTATACCCAATTTGCTTAAGGTTTTCATCACGAACGGAGGTTAGATTTTATCAAATGATGTCTCCACATCTATTTAAATAATCATATGAATGAAATTCATATGAATGAAATTTATTAAAAAATCCAAAATAATTGATAGATATTTAGCAAGAGTAATCAAGAAAATGGAGAGAAGATACAAACTATCATAATCAGGTTTAAGAAGGTATCTTTGCCATGAGTGCATACAAAAGAAATTAAGAGACAGTAAATATTTATAAAAACAACTTTTAGACAATAATTTTGAAAATTTGATGAAACTGGCAAGTTCCTAGAAAGACACAATTACAAAACCAGAAATAAAAATAGAGGATCTGCATAATCCTATATGTAGCTATTAATTCTATAAATAAAAACATTTCCTTATAAATATCCTGAATTCATATTAAGAAAAAAAGCATTTAAGGGGGGAAAGTGCAACACCAACCTTAAAAATGCATCTAGAGATTAAAGAGGATCACTTCCTCACTTATTTTATGATACCTTCCTAACTTCAATATGAAAACTCGAGAACAATTTTAGAAAAGAAGTAAAAATTACAGGCTGAGCTCTGTATATTCTTGTCCTCCTTCCCCTTTTATGTGTAGGAATAACTTCAAAGGAAATGGAAAATGTTTGAAGTAATTGTAATTGTTTCTGGAAAATACTAGATAATCATCAATAATATTAAGGTTCTGGCACAGGGTGGAATTCGAGTGTCTGTCAGGAGTAGTTTGTGTGTGGTATGTTGTATGTTGCTATATTTCCTTACAAAATTTAGCAATCAGGTAAAAATGTGAAAATTCAAACTTTTGGATTCAATTAGTTTTGAGATATTACTGTGGAAGTGTGAAAAGGGGGGGGAGATGGAAACAGAGGAAATGGAAGAAAAGAAAAATAAGGAAAGAAAAGGAAAGGGAATGAAACAGTAGAGGAGAAGTATGTAGAACAGGCATAGTACTAGATGTGCTATGAAAAAAAGAAATGATAGGACAGGTAATGGGATGACTCAGTGCCATCATCTGCAAAATACGACATTCAAAATATCAGAGCTAGAGCAATTAATTGCAGTTGTCCCAAGACTATATATATAGGTAACTCAAGTTAAGTACAGGTGAAGTTTTAGAACTGCAGAAATCATGAAAATTAAAGGCTAGGGTGTGAAATGGATATTGCACATCACTGTGTTTACCTAACATTGGATTGGTGTAAGGAGAACCACCCCAGCTATCCATGCACTGGTATATAGGAACATACAGAAGTGTACTCATTCACTTGATAAGGTATGATAATAAGTAATAGCTTCTAAGAAGATTCATGTTTCTATTATGAGAATAAAATAGGATTTTATGTATAAAATGATTATACTTAACATTATGAGATTCCAGAGGAATTAGTACCAAAGAGGGGGAGGCTTGTGAAAAAAAAATTATATTCCTGAAACCACCTAGACCACTATATCAGAATCTCCATGGAAGAAATCCATGAAAAAAATATTTTTGGTAAATTCCTCAGGCTATTCTTATGGTCAACATGAGTAGAAGCAATTAGAAAAAAATGTGTATAATACAAGTAGAACAGTTTTTCCTCAGATAGAAGACATTTCTAGCAGACAGACGGGGCTGGCACATGGACACTCATTCATTCATATATTTACATCATTTTTGCTGTGTTTTGTGTTTAGGGTACTATCACTGCTCTGGAAGGACCATAAGTATGTGGGACAAACAGTAGCAAAAAAAGTAAAATGTGTGAAGATCATGATACTTGTTTCTAAATAATCAGGAGTATAGAGGAGTGGGCAACTACCTCTTTATTAAGAGCCAAGCAGGGGCTAGCACTGTGGAAGAGTGGGTTAAAATCCCGGCCTGCAGAGCCAGCATTCCATATGGATGCCGGTTTGAGTTCCAGCTGCTCCTCTTCCAACCCAGATCCCTGCTAATGCACATGAGAAAGAAGAGGAAGGCCCAAGTGCTTGGGTCCCTGCACCCACTTGGGAGACTCAGAAGCTCCTGGCTTCAGATCAGCTCAACCCTGGCCACTGCAGCCATTTGTGGAGTGAACCAGTGGATGGCAGACCTCTCTCTCTCTCTCTCTCTCTCTCTCTCTCTTTACTTCTATCTGTAACTTCTTTAAAATAAAAAAAAAAATCTTAAAAAAAGTCAAGCAAAAGTTTCTCAAAAGAAAGACATTTAAATTTTGTCCAATCAGTAGGAAACTGGTAGATAGAACCGAAGAGAAGACATTCCCTTATGATTTGAGTTGTGCTCCATCCCCAAAAATGATATATCAGCATCCTTACCACCTGTGCCTCAGAGTGTGACCTAAATTGGAGATACCAGCTTTACAGAAGACAGTAGTTTTAAAATGAGTTCATTGGGAGGGTGGTAATCCAATATGACTAGCTTCCTCTCCAAAAGGGCAAATTTTGACATGAAGATGGACATGCACAGAGATGCCAGCATGAAGGCACACAGGCAGAAGATGGTCTTCCTAAGGCTGAGGAGGAAAGCGTGAGGAGAGCTCCTCACACAGCCCTGGAAAGAAACCAATTCTGCTGAGAGCTGGATCTCAGACGTCCAGCCTCCAGGGCCATGAGGCAACAGTCGTTGTTGAAGTCATCTAGTTTCTGGTAATTCATTGTGGTAGCCACAGAAAGCTAAGATACATTCTGTTAAAGAACAGAAGATAAAGAAGGAAGTGTAGAGTGGGAGGAGGCTTCTACTTAATTAGGCTGTCAACTTTAACAACCAGAATCCTGTGATTCAAGAACTAATGCTATATGGTTACATTTTCTTAGTACTATGGACAGAATAAAGTGGGTTATTTTAATTTAGAATTAATACAACAGTTGCATGATAATTAATAGGTTCATATTTTAACACAACTTACAGAGTCTAGTAACATATAAACCTCTACCGAAATAGGTATGCATAGCAGGGTCACAATTCAATTAACACACACAGACATCTCTGTCCATCATCCAACACTATAGTCCATATTTCCTGTTCGACTACCCTTAATGTTCATGACCAGCTCATCCTTTTTAGACTCTTTTTTTGAAAACCATCCTTCTAATCCTCAGAGATAAAAGGATGGCTTGAAAATACATTTCTTTTTTTAATCTGATGTTGTGCAAGTCCACAGCTTCACATAGTTCCTACTTTGGGAAGCAACAATGACTGAACATTCCCAGTACTTACATGTGCTTAACATTCAGGATCTAAAAAATATACTTGGAGGGCCAGGGTTGTGGTATAAGGGATTAAGCCACCATTTGTGATACGAGCAGCCCACACGCGAGTGCTATTTGAGTCCTGGCGCTCTTCTATCCAGCTCCTTGCTGTTATGCCTGGGAAAGCAGCATATGGTGACTGAAGTGCTTGTGGCCTTGCCACCAAGGCGAGAGACTCTGAATGAGTTCCAGGCTCCACACTTCAGCCTCACACAACCCTGGCTCTTTTCAGCCGTTTGCAGAGTAAACCAGTAGATGGAAGATGGATCATCTCCCTCTCTCCAACTCTGCCCCTCTCTCTCTCCCCCTCCCTGTCACTCTGCCTTTCAATTAACTAAATCAATCTTTTAAAAGTACAATATAAACTTGGTTCCAGGCATTTGACAAAAGGTTAAGACACTGCATGGGATGCCCGCATGGCATATCAGAGCGCTCCATTCCCAATTTCAGCTTCCTGCTAATGTGCACACTGGGAGGCAGAGGGTAATGGCTCAACTACTGGGGAATCTGGAACTTATGTAAGAGAGCTGGACTGAATTCTCTACTCATGGCTTCTGCCTGGTCCAGGCCCACTATTGCAGGCATTTGAAGAGTGAACCAGCAGATGGGAGATCTCTTTCCCTCTCTTTCCCTGTTTCTTTCTCTGCCTTTTAAAATTAAATGAATAAATAAAACGGATCCACATAACTGCATTTCTCTGTGTTTGACTACTGTTCTTACATCTTCAGTCCTGCTACAGTTAAACTTAAGATTCTCCACACATCTTTCTGATACGTGCTCTGCAAAACTGCTTGCCTCAGCTGCCTGCTAATGTGCAGGAGGATTCTGATTGCTGGCACTGCACTAAGTGGGTTTTATAGCACATCTTGACCTTAGGCAGAAATTAAGCAGAGTATGCAGTGATAACTCAAAACTCTTTAACTTAATTTTTATTACTTTTTTTTTTAATTTGAGGAGAGAAAAAGAGAGAAACAGGGTGGGGGAAAGAGACAGAGAGAGAAAAGGAGAGAAAGAAGATTTGCTGGTTCGCTTCCCAAATGCCTACAACTGCTAGGAATTAACTATCTTGGTGCCAGGAACTGGTAATTCAGTCCAGGTCTTCAACATGAGTGGCAGGGACCCAACTACTTGGGTCATCACCATTGCTCCCCCGTGTCTGCTTTAGCAGGAAGTTGGAATCAGTAAACCAATGTGTTTGGATATGAGACATGAGTGTCTTAATTGGCTAACTGCTAGGCTGAACAATTGCCCTAGTCCTATTTAAACATGTGAATAAATAATATCAACAAAGAAATTGAAACTCCTTAGTGCTTTTTATTCTCCTATTATATTACAAAATAAAATGGGTCTTCAAAAGGTTGTGAAAGGAGAATAAATTGGTTTTGTTGCAAAACAATTTTGAAATTCATGCTATTATTTATAGTACATATTTGCTTGAAGTTCTTAAGATATATAGTATGCATCAATTTCAACATTTTTTGCACCAAAATAAACTTTTAAATCTCCTTTCCACAAACTTTTTGAAGTAGCCTCATATGCACTCTTATCTCACCACAAATAAACTTCAGGGTCCTGGCATTACTGAACTATTTCATGATCTTGAGGCGTGAATTTCAAAATACATAAAAGAGCAGAAGTGTGTGCTATGCTCACACGAGGGTAAGAAGTTCATGACAATGTGATTAAAATAAGAGATATTCTTAGAAAAAGTAGCAAGAAACATTGATACAAGAGAACATACAAAAGTTGCAGGTAGATTGTGAAGAGTACTGTTGCTAGGCCAAGCGGTTTGGACTCTTATTTTGTGGACTGTGCTAATGTCTTGGAAGAAGGGTTTTAAGCAAAGAAGGAATTTGAATATATAAACATATTGTATATTTACCAAGATTACTACTGCTAGGGTAATTTATGAGTATACACATCTTTAGGAGATTTTGCAATAATCCGGATGAAGACTAATAAAGTCTGTACTGAAAATGATGACCGTGACACAGAGGAGAAATGAATGAATCAAGAAATATTAAGGATACAGAAGTAAAGGCATTTGGATTGCAACAAGGGGAGGCAGGGAGTATTGTGCACATCGTGCTCTGTTGCAAGCAGATCAACCTGGAAAGAAATATTAGTTTCCCTGTTTATTATTTGTGTGGACTTAGACATATCACATAATCACTGGGGCTCAATTTCCTCATCTGGAAAATAATAATACAAACCTCATGAGGTAGTGAAGACAAAACAAGATACTGCATGTAAAACACATAGCATATTGCCAGGTACAGGATGAGTTGCCCAAAAATTTAAATTCAAATAAGATGGATAAAATTGTAAGGATGACTGAAATTTCTGACTGGGCATTCTGATAGGGGTGTCATAGAGGAAATTAATACATTGAGTTTGATGAAATATCATGATTTAATGGTTAGAAGCAAATATGATTTATATGATACATTTTAAAAATTAGAGGATTTTAAAAATTGCTTTCAGTATCGAACTGCAGCAGAATCTCAGACTGCTGATCTTACATTGGGCAACCTCCCTTGCTTCCTCTGATTAATTGATCCTTGCAGAATTGTAAGAGAAGGCATTTGACTCTGCAGCCTTATAGGCAACCCTGTGTTAGACCAGCCAGTCATTGTAGGTTCCCTTTCCAGCCCCAGATCATGCCCTTGTCAGAGTATCCCAGCTGCTCCACAGCAGGAGACACTTGACTCTCTATTAAATGCATCACACAAAACTCTGGTAACCATGGTAATAATCATCAGAAGACACAACCCCATCCCAGCACTGACCTTTTGACCATCCACAGTGAAAACCACAATTCTTTCCCATTTAGACGTTTTAAATTAGAAACTCATAAGACATTCTTTCAGTTAAGGGAAATACCACACACCCATAATGGTAGCTGCCTGACATCAATCAAAGCATGATGCAAATGATAAAATATGGTTCTAATTTAATTTTGTGCAATAAATGCTTTATCTTCAAATACAGTCAATATTTTTCAATGCTTGTATGAGTCTTGGATTTGGGGTGTCCACTTACCATTTATTTTTCTACACGAAGGAAACATTTTCAATGCTTCTCCAAGAGGAATATAACAAATATAGAAAACGAAAAAAAAGAAAAAGAAGGTAAAGCCACCACCTGCAGTGCCGACATCCCATATGGGCTCTGGTTCCTATCCCAGCTGCTCTGCTTCTAATCCAGCTCTCTGCTATGGATCAGAAGGGCAGTGCAAGACGGCCCAGAGGAAGTTCCTGGCTCCTGGCTTTGGATAGGCTCAGCTCCAGACTGTGGGGCCATCTTGGAAGTGAATCAGCATGTGGAAGACTCTTTATGCCTCGGCCTTTCTGTAGCACTTTCAAATAAATAAGTAAATCTTCTTTTTAAAAAAGGAATTCAGGTAACAAATATCCACAAAATTATTTTAGGTATAAAAATATTAATTGTGACCATATTCTAGTGCTAATCAATAATGTAAAGAATTAGAATTCTATAATTTATATAAAAGAAAATTATTTATAAAACATTAAAATAAATTACAATCTAGAAATCAAAAAAAAGAAAACGTATGTGTGGCATTATAATTAAATTTAGTGTGTCTTCTAGTTCTTCTGCTTAATTTTAAGGAGAAGCAAATTGAGGTACAAAAATTGACTCAGCCAAGATGCCAAGTTCTTAAGAAGCCACTTTGAGACTTTAAATTCACCTTTTGATTTCTCTATGGGCATTTTCAATCTCATTCTCCTTCTCCCTGGATACCAGAATAAAGTGGTAAGATGTGTTATGTTGCCATATTTACATCTTTAAGTTTTAAAGATCAACAGTAAAATAGCTTCATTGTAACAAGAAGAATGATTTTTCAGTGTGAGGCAGGCCTGCATTAAAATTCAGCTCCTGCTGTAATCTCAACCTTTTAGCAGTCTTTTTAATTTTGTTTCCTTATTTATGCAAGGCAGTAAAAGTTATTGTTTTACAGTGTTAGTGCGATAATTAATTAAATCTATATGTATATAAAATCTGACATTAAGGAAAGTACATAAGAAGTATTTATTTCTCCTGTTCTTGGCTAAATTCAAATTCCAGAAATAAATAAATAGCATTTATCTAAAGTTAATATTGAGAAATGGATATAAAGACAAGTTTCCTTCATTTTTTTTCATTTTAAAGAGTAGAAAGGTGACTTTGTCCTCTCAATTTTTTCATACATACATAGTTTTCATCAAGAAATCCAATACAAAGAATCCTAATGGTGATTAAATAGGCCCTTGAATTCACTGAGTAGACAGCATGCCTCATCCTTTGCAAGGGAGATCAAAGATCACTGAGAACCTTGGCATGTGGGAGCTCTACCATCAGTGTTTGTGAATAAGAGGTCAGGTGCCTTGTGGGAAAACTGTTAAAGGAAATAACTGCTTCCTATCCAACTCCTTGCTAATGTACCTGGGAAGGCAGCAGATGAGGGCCACCCATGTTGGAGACCAGGATGGAGTTCCCGGAATTTGGCTTCAACTTGGGCTGCCACTGGTATTTGCAGCTATTTAGGGGAGAGAAACAGAAGGTGGAAGATCTCCTCCTCTCTCTATCTTCACCCCTTTTCTGTTGCCTTTCAAATATATGTTTTAACAAAAAGAATCAAAGAAACCATAAAATTTCTTGCAAACAACTATTTCTAAGGAACCCAATAAGAGGGTGTTTATAAGAAAACACACTTCTCACATGCAAAGGAGGACATAATTTAACATTCAAAATTGCACATAAGGAAATGCAAAGATAAATATTAACAAATCCAGAGGATCTTACTCTCACTTCAGATAGAGTGTCAGAACTGAATTGTAGGACACCCAGCTAGTTTCAGAAAATTGGTTAGTGTGGGAGAATAAGCCACATACATGGTCACAGAAGTGGGTCACAGACAAAGAGTGGGAGCTAGAAACCTAACCTATTCACTCTGATTATAGACATCAGTATCTTAACCATTTTAACTGCTAGGCCAAATGGCTGCTCCCACTTGAAGTCTTGAGAATGGAAAGTGGATAGTCATATCTTTAAATTGTAGGGGCATATTAAGTTCTGCAACTGAAAATTACCTCTTTTATCATATGGAAAATATCCGAGAAATAATGGTCTAGCCTCTTTGTTTTACACTGGAGGTAGCAAATGTTCTAGAGCTTTGCTCATTATCAGCTACAAACTCTTAACACATGTTTTGCACCTCTCCTTTTGAGAAACAATTTAAAATTAATTCACAAGCCACACTCATCAGCGTTTAACAAGAGTGAAAATTTTAATAAACACCAGGCAACCACAGCATCATCCCGTGCCGTGCTAGGCAAGTGCTTTGGTGCTTCCATAGAGAGGGGGCTCTTTGAGCCTCTAGTTTTGAACACATGTTCCAGCACAGCACTGCATAGAGCCTTGGAGATGACCAATCTGGCAGTATGTGGATCCCACAGGCAGCCTGCAGGAGGCGTGGACTGCATTGCAGGCTTGGGAAGCATCAGTGAGTTTTTCATACCTCTCTCAAGCGGCATTATTGTTGGAGGCCCTCTTTTAAAGTGTTATATTCAAGTATATTACTTTGAAGAATATTATTTGATCTTCGGATTTCCCATTTGCATCACCAATACAATGAGTCTAATAACACTGTTTTGTACCTCAAGACTGTTCAAAGACTCAAATGACTGGAAAGACACTTTGGAAAGTATATGACAGTACTGTGAATATACAATAAAACAATTTAAAAAAACTTCAAAGGTCACTTATTTATAAATGTTCTCATGCTTGAAAAAATTGTTTTTAAAAAATGATTTTTATTTTAAGTATTTATTTATTTGAAAGAGAGAGAGATCTTCTCTCCACTAATTCACTCCCAAATGTCTGTAACACACATGGCTGGCCAAGCTAAAGCCAGGCATCAGGAAATTCATCTTGACCTGCCACATGAGAGGCGGGAGCCCAAGCACTCAGTCCACTACCCACTGCCTTCATTGGAGCATTAGTAGGGAGGTGGATTGGAAGAAGAATAGCTGAGATCCCAACCAGGAGTCCAATATGGGATGCAGGCATTGCAAATAGCAATTTAATCCATTGCACCACAATGCTGACCCCAAAATGTAATTTTTTTAAGAAAATGCATGGGGGCCAGCATTGAGGCATAGCAGGTAAAGCTGCCGCCTCCAGTGCCAGCATCCTCTGTGGGTGCAGGTTTGAGTCCTGGTTGCTCCACTTCTGATCCGGCTCTCTGCTATGGCCTGGGAAAGCCATAGAAGATGACCCAAGTCCTTGGGCCCCTGCACAGGCATGGGAGACCTGGAAGAAACTCCTGGCTCTTGGCTTTGGATCAGCACAGCTCTGGCTGTTGCACCCAACTGGGGAGTGAACTAATGGATGGAAGACTTTCCTCTCTCTCTCTCTCTCTCTCTCTCTCTCTCTCTCTGTGTGTGTGTGTGTGTGTATGTGTGTGTAACTCTAACTTTCAAATAAATAAATAAATCTTTAAAAAATGCATGATACCTCTTAAGGGTAATCAAAATGTAATAACTTTTGCACCTTCTCAGCGGACAATTTTGTTTTATTACCAGACCCAGCTATCAAATGAAGTATTTCAATTCTATAATAAATACAAGTTAAATATTTGCTTCATTTTTTTCTATATGAAAATAGGGCTGGAAGGGGACATCTTCAAATCTATTTGGCCTTCTTCAGATTTCAGGAAGAATTATATCATTGACAATTCCTTGGGAGAGATTTCCCCAAAAAATTAATTGAAATCAATTTCGCTCCATGGGCTCCGCCATTTTCATACTGAGACCTTACTCAGCATTTCCTCCTATGCCCACTCCATAAATAAAGTCCAGATTCGTTGGGAGCAGAGAAAGTGTCTTATTCATCTTTTTATCTTGACCTGTCTTACAATATACAGCTTTGTAAACTGCAGTTGCAAATGATAGTTTGTTAAATCAATACGTAATTACCATTCCCATTCATGTAGCTATATTGATAACCTGCATTTACTGAGCATGAACTCTAAGTTTTGCCATTGTGCTAAATACAGACAAGTTTTCATCTTAGCAAAACATTAGACAAAGTAAGTCCTTAGTAAATGTTAACTGTGCTTAAGGTTATCATCAGTTGTTATTATGACCCCACCTTGAACAGAAGAAGAAACTAGGTTTCAGAGATGTGAAGCTGACCAAGGTTGCACGGTCAGTAAATGGAGAAGCAATGACTGAAATCAGACTCTGTGATGCCATTTACTGCCGCTTTGGGGAAAACACAAACATCGTAGAAATGTACCTCTAGGACAAAAGTCCCATCTTGGTTCATCACTACAAAATTGCTTAGCCTGCTTTATGACTTGACAGATCTTTTATAGTTTGTATATTTTACTCAATATGTGTCTCCTTAATCAGATGCAATCTGGGACGCTTTTGTCTTCTTCCTTCACATATTGGGCTGCATACTACCTGCTTTAGGATTTCTCCCTCAAAGCACACTGTATTTCTATATAAGTAGCTCATGGCACTTATCAACTTATGTGCTATGATGTTCATTTATTCAGTTAAAAAGATCAATCCTTTTGTGTTTTATGGAATATTACCATGTTTTATTCTTTAGAAAATGAATGTCATACTTTTTTTTGAGAACTTTGTAATTCAGAGAAGTAGAAAGGAGAAAGACTTATCTATAATACCATTATATAATTTAGTACTTCCTTTTTTTTTTTTTTTTTTTTTTTTTGACAGGCAAAGTGAACAGTGAGAGAGAGAGACAGAGAGAAAGGTCTTCCTTTGCCGTTGGTTCACCCTCCAATGGCCGCCGCGGCTGGCGCGCTGCAGCCGGCGCACCGCGCTGATCCGATGGCAGGAGCCAGGAGCCAGGTGCTTTTCCTGGTCTCCCATGGGGTGCAGGACCCAAGCACCTGGGCCATCCTCCACTGCACTCCCTGGCCACAGCAGAGGGCTGGCCTGGAAGAGGGGCAACCGGGACAGAATCCGGCGCCCCGACCGGGACTAGAACCCGGTGTGCCGGCGCCACTAGGCGGAGGATTAGCCTAGTGAGCCGCGGCGCCGGCCAAATTTAGTACTTCCTAATACTTGGTGAATGTTCTTTTCTGAGCGTGATATGAACATATGCACTTGTATGTGTAAATATGAATGCAGTGTATAATCAAACCATACACATTAGGGTATATTCTGTTTCTTAGTTCAATAATATATTTTGAACTTATTTTCATTACATAAAGTACTCTTAAATTATTTAAATAGCTACATAACAATGTTTATTCAAACATATCATAATGTATTTAGACCATCTTTTCATTAATGTCATTTATTTTCAATTGAAATACAAGGCTATAGGAATATCCTTATAGTTGAATATATATTCACATCAATAATTATGTCCTTAAGATAACTTCTAGATTGTGTCTTATCCAATGTTATACTTCTACATAAAGGGGAAAGAGTATACAATATTTTAATCTGTATTAAAGTTGAGTACACGTATAGTAGCTTGCCTTCTATCCTTCAATCCATGTAACTTAAAAGTCTCTACATATGCCACTATACATGTGGTGATCTATCACAGCATACTAGTCGAAAGACTACATACAATTTGCAGGCCCAAAACGCAGAAGGTAATTTTTCAAAGGAGAAATAGGAATGTATATACTAGGGAAATGATAATTGTGGTGGCGTGATCATACTTGGGATTCATCCTTGCATTTAAATTTTTAATTTGCAGAATTCTAAAGGGAGCTGAGTGCATAGCCTCTAGGTTCTAGAGGTCTAACCATGAAGTATATTGGCTTTTCTAATGGGCTCTGCAATTTTAAGGAAAAGAAAAATGCATCTATTGATTTGGCTCAGCTGTCTCAATTTGGGAGCTGTCCCAGTAATGTCATTATTATGGTATGCATGCTTTTATTCCCTCAGCATCAGAATTAAGTCTATATATAGAGCAGCAGCTGCATTCTCAGCAAGACCTCAAGGTATCAAAAGCACCAGGAGCTCTCGACTACACATTTTCATTAACACAAGGCAGCAATGACAAATAACTTTCTTGATCCACATGCTATTTTTAGTCCTTAGATTTTAAAAATTTTAAAGAATTTTTCTACTTTATATACCTTCTCCTAAACTAATGCACACTTTTTGTCACTTCTAGAGTCATGCCTTATGCACTTCAGGGCAGAGATTTGAGCATAGCCAAGCAAATCTCTTTTATCTAATTCATGATATCATCAAATTAGCCTTCAGAGTACTTCATGGCTCCAACACAATGAAAACTGTAGTAACTTTCAATATTTTTATAATGGCCTTTTCCTCACAGATATTAATTTTAAAACAAGTATAAAAATGTTGAACTCACTAAGAACCTCTCATTTTAATTCTATTCCTTAACATTTTCCAAAACTATGCTTATGTACAGAAAGTCTGGCTTGCTAAAGTCTCCAATTCACCCTCACTTGCCATATGCAATGCATAAATTTATAATGTGTTAAGCCTCAAGAAAAGCTGATGACAAATTTCAGCTTTCCTACCTAGGTTTAATTCCACCTAGACTCTCTGTCCCCTTATATCAGCTCTCTGTGCTATGAAATGCTTTTATGACTAATCAAATCTATTCTGCTACAAAGATTTTAAGGGCTCTTAGGGAAAATGAATCCTGTATTAATAAAAACTTGAGAACTGCTAATGAATTATGCTTGTCTCAATGTCACTTTTTTTTTTTTTTTTTTTTTTTTTTTTTTTTTTGGCTTCCTTATCCTTGGAAGGTCATGGGCATTTAGAAAGAAGGTTTCCCCTACTGCCAAATTCTATTACATTCCTGTGAAATGCTGGGTTACAAAATACCTCTTTAAATAGTAAATTTAGTTCTTGCACTATTTTCTTTTGCTTTCTTAGTTTTTCAAGCAGAAACTATGTTCAATTTATTTCCATTTGCTTGAGGCAAAATCAGGCTTATTTAATCTCTTGCTACTAGAAATTGGGCAATTTGAAAGAAAGAAGAGATGATCTAATTCAACAAGTTCAATTTATAGAAAAAACACAGGAAACAAGTTCAATTTATAGAAAAAACACAGGGAAGTTAATGCTATGCTACACAGCAAGAGTAGAGGCTAGCGTCCAGATCTCTTAAGTCCACAATCATATTCAAGGATACTTTTCACCTTCCTTACTCTAACATATAAGTGAAGAACTTATTTGTCTATTTAAATTATATTGGTATCTTTAGAAAGAAAGTAGACTGAGAAGACTGCACTTAGGAGCCCAACATAGAAAACATTTTGATTATTTGTGTGAAAATGTCTTCCTTCACACTAAATGTTATTGTGGAACAGGCGAAAATATGAAGACAGTAAAACAATCCGTGGTTCCCGGAGGTTGGGGAGGCAGACAAATAGTTAGAACATGGAGGAGTTGGGGGGCAAATAAACTATAAGTACACATTAGTGTACATTTTCCCAAATACAGAGAATGTACAACACTAAGAGTGTTGGCCAAGGATGAGTTGGGATAAGGATGGTCAATGATGTGTCAATGTAGGTTTAACAAACTTAGCAAATGTATCACTCAGATGAGGAATGTTGATAGCTGAGGAAGAAGACTGTGGGAGCAGGGCAGGAGAAACACAGGAAGTCTCTATTTCTCAATTTTGTTATTAACATAAAGTTATTCTACAAAAAATATTTAAAATTCCTTATTAATGCCAAATCAAAAACTGGGTATCAACTAATCCAAATAAAGATGAAAGTGGTCGGCGCCGTGGCTCACTAGGCTAATCCTCCGCCTTGCAGCGACAGCACACCGGGTTCTAGTCCTGGTCGGGGCGCCGGATTCTGTCCCGGTTGCCCCTCTTCCAGGCCAGCTCTCTGCTGTGGCCCGGGAGTGCAGTGGAGGATGGTCAAGTACTTGGGCCCTGCACCCCATGGGAGACCAGGAGAAGTACCTGGCTCCTGCCTTCAGATCAGCGCGGTGCGCCGGCCGCAGTGCACCAGCCACGGCGGCCATTGGAGGGTGAACCAACGGCAAAGGAAGACCTTTCTCTCTGTCTCTCTCTCTGTCCACTCCACCTGTCAAAAAAAAAAAAAAAGATGAAAGTAACCTTCCTGAGCACAGCCAGGTAACAAAGTAAATTATGGTATAAAAAGAAGTTTCAAGCTGAATCTAAATAATAGATCATCATGAATTTGATTTGGAATTAAATTGTGGAAGTTGTGAACAGTTCACTAAAATACCTAAAAAAAATTTTAGAACAGGGAGAATGAGAGGCCTTCCTAAAATACTAGTATCTTGAATACAAACATCTTATTTTTCTTCTTAAAATATACCAAAATGACCAGAGACATATAAAATATTTAGAGCCAATGTATATCAACACTGGAAACTAAAAATAATGCTGTCTAAAATAGATAAAACATGAAGTCAAATTCTTTCTAAATGAGTGCACATAGTAATATACTGAGTAGAGACATACCAAGGACCAACTGACAGCTAATATTCTCAGAGAAGCAATATAATTTCCAAGACACTAACGCAAGATACACCAGCAGAGCCCTGTTTACAAGTCCCAGTTCTCAAGAGCAAAAATAAGATGCTCACATACAGTAAAAGAACGTGTGACTTGACTGTGCAATAAGGACTTAGGGAGAAGTTTGCTACAGTGCACTCTGAAAATGAAGCTTCTCTCAGTTCTACTACTTCCTCTCCATGTAACTTTTAGTGAATTTCTCTTTCTGTGCCTTTTACTACTCAGTTATGAAACAATGAAATATTCTTATTTTCTAAGTTTGAGAAAAAGATTAATCAATATATGAACAAAATTAATCACTGTGAGTAATAAGCTAAACAATAAGCTAGACAATATGTGGTAGCCATTCTTATCTTCACCATCATCATCATGATCTTCACCACATGTAGACATTGGTGGAAAGAAAGAAGCTGAACAATATTTTCCAAGTGTATAAAGGACAGCAGAGAAAGGACGCTCAAAAATATCTGACTCCTAGGGGCTAGATTCTGCAACAAAACAGGAATTGAAACCAAGTCCCCACTGCTATAACCTCAGGTGCCTCAGCACAGTTCTCAGACTTTGGGGATCAAAGCTTTAAGAAAGATCGTATATGAATTCAAGAACAGATTCTACTTTAGGACAAATACCAGCCTATAATTCCACTCATTGATCTAAGTATAAAGAAAACAAGACAAAACCAGTATGGAAAATGCAATTCTCTGAACAACGGCCACTAAAGATGTCTACATCCTAATTCTTATAACCTTTAAATGAATTGTCACCTGTGGTAAAATCAAAGTTGCAGATGTGATGAAATTAAGGGTCTTCAGCTGGGGATATTGTCCTGAATTATTCATATAGACCCATAGTAACCACAAAGGTACTTCCTTCTTAGATAGAGGCAGAGGGATCAGAGTTAATGGCAGCAGATCCGACAACAAAAGCAAGAAAGTGGAATGATACATGGGATGGGTCACTAGTCAAAAAATGCAGGTGGCTTCTAGAATCTGTTTAAGGAAAGAAATTTTCTCCCATCAGATCCATCAAAAAAAACCAGCTCCCCCCCGCACCGTTTTTTTTAATTTATTTGACAGCTAGAGTTAGTCAGTGTGAGAGACAGACAGAGAAAGGTCTTCCTTCCATTGGTTCACCCCCCAGATGGCCGCAGCTACACCGATTTGAAGCCAGGAGACAGAAGATTCTTCCTGGTCTTCCATGCGGGTGCAGGTGCCCAAGCACTTGGGCCATCCTCCACTGCCTTCCTGGGGCACAGCAGAGAGCTGGACTGAAAGAGGAGTAACCGGGACTAGAACCTGGCGCCCATATGGGATGCTGGCACCACAGGTAGAGGATTAACCAAGTGAGCCACAGCGCTGCCCCAGGAACCAGCCCTTCTAACACTTGGACTTTAAGCCAAATTTGGGACTTGTGGGTTTTACAACTGTAAGGTAATAAGTCCCTGTTGTTTTGCATTTTTTTTTTTTTTGACAGCCAGACTAGACAGTGAGAGAGAGAGACAGAGAGAAAGGTCTTCCTTTACCGTTGGCTCACCCTCCAATGGCCACTATGGCCGGCGCACCGCGCTGATCCGAAACCAGGAGCCAGGTGCTTCTCCTGGTCTCCCATGGGGTGCAGGGCCCAAGCACTTGGGCCATCCTCCACTGCACTCCCGGGCCACAGCAGAGAGCTGGCCTGGAAGAGGGGCAACCGGGACAGAATCCGGCGCCCCAACCGGGACTAGAACACAGTGTGCCGGTATGGCAGGCGGAGGAGTAGCCTATTGAGCTGAGGCGCCGGCCTCCTGTTGTTTTTCAATTAGTAATTGTGTTGTAATTTTCAAAACAGTAATAAGAATCTAAAATAAGTCCTTTAAAACTATTCTTCAAGAAAAAGTAAAGTGATGATGTAGCACTCAAAAAAACCTCTAAGGTCATTCTAGAAAAAAATGATGGAAAAAGCAAACAAAGAGAATCTTCTCTATGGAGCAAAGTCAAGAGCACATGAATATCATGGAAAAAGATAAAAGAAATTTATATATAACTGTGATAAATAGAGAGTGAAGGGATCTTAAGTAACAAAGGAGACTAATTAAGGTTACTGATCATTTTAAGCAAAACTTAAAATGCAGCCAGTTGCAGAGAGGATACTCCACAAAAGAAATAGGTTACACAAGGTAACTATAAGCAATGCTCTTGGGATGCAAACCACAAAGAGATAAAATTGAGAACACTACAAAGGAAAAAATAACACAGATCTAAAATACATACTATCCTTCTTAAATAAAAGGATATACCAAAGAAACACAAAAAGAAAAAAAAAAGCCAACATAAGAAAATGTTCTTGAGGAAAGTCTTGGTTGATTTAGATTAATTGGGATTACAGCATCTTAAAATATACTTTTTTTTTGACAGGCAGAGTGGACAGTGAGAGAGAGAGACAGAGAGAAAGGTCTTCCTTTGCCGTTGGTTCACCCTCCAATGGCCGCCGCGGCCGGAGCACCGCGCTGATCCAATGGCAGGAGCCAGATACTTATCCTGGTCTCCCATGGGGTGCAGAGCCCAAGTACCTGGGCCATCCTCCACTGCACTCCCTGGCCACAGCAGAGAGCTGGCCTGGAAGAGGGGCAACCGGGACAGAATCCGACGCCCCGACCGGGACTAGAACCCGGTGTGCCAGCGTCGCAAGGTGGAGGATTAGCCTAGTGAGCCGCGGCGCCAGCCAAAATATACATTTTTAAAATGTCACACTATAACTCATCAATCTTAGCATCATGCCTTGTGTGACAGTTTGATCTTATGCTGAGAAGCAACATAAAGAAGATAATACTACCTAAGAGTAGACTTGGTCCTCAACTTACAGTTTTGTGCCTCTATGGTGCTGCAAAAGCAACACATGTGGGCCAGTCTTGTGGCGTAGCAGGTAAAGCTGCTGCCTCCAGTGCCGGCATCCCATATGGTTGCCGATTTGAGTCCCGGCTGCTCTATTTCAGATCCAACTCTCTGCTATGGCCTGGGGAAGCAGTGCAAAATGACCCAAGTCCTTGGGCCCCTGCACCCATGTGGAAGATCAGGAAGAAGCTCCTGGCTTTGTATCAGCACAGCTCCGGCCATTGCAGCCAACTGGGGAGTGAACCAGCCGATGGAAGATGTGTCTCTCTCTCTCTGCCTCTCCTTCTCTCTATGTCTAATTCTGACTTTCAAGTAAATAAATAAATCTTTTTTAAAAAAGCAATACATATTCAGTAGAAACAGTATCTTTAATTTTTATGTTTTTCCTTGGCCTCGCTATACGTGGTATAATACTCTGTTGAGATTGTGGGTGGTAGCAGTGAGCTGCTGCACCCAGTCAGCCAGCCAAACAATCAGAAGGGTAAACAACCAACATTAAATAATGTATTGCGTCACTAAGGCAGGATGTTGAGTTGAATGGGTGTATTAAATGCATTTTAACTTATAATTCATTTAATTTATAGTGAACATACTAGGATATAGTTCATTCTTAAATAAAGAAGTATCTATAATTTTGCAAACAGTATTAAACTAAATGTAATTCAGCCTTTGGATCTAGCTTCTAGCTTACTTAGGACTGTAGGAGAAAGAAAAACAAGGTAATAGTATCAATCAGATAAATGCAGAATGTAGGTCATTCCACAAGACAATTGTTCTTATCACCGCAAAAGGAAATGTTATTAAATTAGAACAGGGAGAACTATTCTCAAGCACAGAGCCATCAAAATCTAATAAAACATATGAATCTTAATTGTATTTGATTTGAAAAATACAACTTTAGATGTTATTTGAGTAGTAACTGGAAAGCATTGAATATGGATATATTGTGTAAATACATTTTGCTTTTAAAAGACAATTATATAAGAGTAATAATAAAAGATTGTTCTTTTTAAAAATATGAGCATGCTGATCCTAAAGGACATCTGAAACTTCTTTGAAGTGAGTTAGTATATATACACAAGTTTTATTTTCCTAACTGGTATGGCAAAATGTTAATACAGTTGTTTCTGAGAAGTGAGTTTATGCATCTTCATTGTGTTCTTCCTTTACTACTCTGTATGCCTACTAATGAATTAAAAGCATTGTAGCCGGCGCCACGGCTCACTAGGCTAATCCTCCGCCTTGCGGCGCCAGCACACCGGGTTCTAGTCCCGGTCGGGCGTCGCATTCTGTCCCGGTTGCCCCTCTTCCAGGCCAGCTCTCTGCTGTGGCCAGGGAGTGCAGTGGAGTATGGCCCAAGTACTTGGGCCCTGCACCCCATGGAAGACCAGGAGAAGCACCTGGCTCCTGCCATTGGATCAGCGCGGTGCCCGGCCGCAGTGCGCTGGCCGCGGCAACCATTGGAGGGTGAACCAATGGCAAAAGGAAGACCTTTCTCTCTGTCTCTCTCTCTCACTGTCCACTCTGCCTGTCAAAAAAAAAAAAAATAATAGAAAGCATTTTGAGTTTAAAATGCCTCTATTTAAACTGCATAACACAAGGAATAATACAATAATTGGGAAATGTGTAACCAAAATTAAAGTGTTCTTTGTGTTGTGATATTATCAAAGAACAATCAATAGTAAGGATTTCCGTTGTACAGTGATAAATCATGAACCTGTTGTCACTTTTATGGTAGACATTGAAAGAGTAGAAAAGAAATACATAAATAACATGTTAACATGGTCAAATGTTGTATATAATAGTTGGTTAACCTAAAAAATAAGAAATTAGATTAAAGCTGAAAGTAAGAAAGGTAAAAAGGAAATAAAAGTAGATAGAAAATAAAACCCAAATAGATCAATAATTACATTAAATGTAAATGGACTAGATTTTTCACACTGAAGAGTAAGATTTACAGAATGGACCAACAAACATCAATAACTACACATGTCACACAAGCAACTACATTCTCATTAAATGAGAACATAAAAGTGAAAATAAATGGATGTACACACACACTCACACACATATGAAAAGAGCTGGACTTACATCATTATGAAACACTATACACTGTAAGGAAAAAATAGAATTTAAGAAGCGTATTTTGTAATATAATAAATCAAACAACCAGAAAGATTTCACAATCTAAGTTGTGAAAAGTGATTGCATTATTATTATTATTATTTTACTGTATTATTTCTGGTGGTCTTTCACTTTATTCATGAGTTAATGTGAAATCTTTCTTTACCGCCACTATTCCTCTCATATCTTAGTAGACAAGAGCATGACAGAAGTTAAAAGCACAAATTGTCTGCCTACTACATTATCATTCATAACATTACTTTAGTAAAAATGAAAAAAAAATCTAGGAAAACAAGGCATTAGGACATAGTGATAAACTAGGATTTTTAAAAGTAAACCGAGCACAGGGCCTACTAATCTTGCAGCAATATAAAAGGTAGTGGATATTTTTTTCCAGCTTGTTTATTTACCAACAATCAGAATTGAGTGTCTTGTTTACCTTTTATTTCTGTTATCTCTCCCCATGCTTAATGGTCAGATTCCCTTTTCAAAGAGCTAGAGGGCTAGATAACAGGCACAGCTCTCAGATAATTTTCTCCTGAGTCTTGCATTTTGATTCTCATTATTTGAAACTGGAGTAGCGTGCATATGTAAAACCAAGTTCCTAAATACATCCTTAATAGAGTATATTAGTAATTTAGTTGGGGAAAAGACATCTCATAATCTGTTATCAGTCTATATTCCACCCGTAAAATCAAGTTTTCTTTTGGCAAGTTGTTTTCTAGGTGGTGAATCCAGTAAAGAAGAAAGTACAAAAATAACCGAGAAGAAAAAGCAAAAATAACCCAGATACTCAAAAAAAGCACCCACACCATCAAGGGGCCATTATCTGGAAGGAAGATCTTTGGGGTTTTTCAAATGTGTGTGGCAGTGCAAGTGCTTTTCTAAATAATTGCAATCACTTTCTATGCATAAATGTTTTCATTAACCTGGCTTAGTTTGCTCCTGGTTAATTCCTTATAAATTCTAGTTAGCGGCTAGGCTTATCGTTTATGTTCTTCTGGGGCTTCATGTGTTTCTGCCTTCATGAGTATTTTAGTGAGAAATTGGGGGCAATCCACTAGAGGTTAATGAGGGGATTCCATTATACATTGGAAATCTCTGAATCAGTGATTTTTAATCAGGTGGCTCTAGTGATGTGCAACAGAGCTTATAAGAACTCATTAAAATGTAATTTCCTTAAATGCAATGTTTCTGTTTAACTTTGCACCTCTCATTGTATTACCACAGGCAATCAGCTATTATGGTAGTTAATTCTTGTTGCCAGAATTGAGAATGACAATACTTAACTGCCATTCCCCAATTCTGAAGTTTACAAACGATTCTGGTTCACCTCTGTACTTCTGTCATAAAAAGTGAATCATAAGCAATGTCTCTGAGGCTGAATACATGATTAGAGACATCAAATTTTTATGAATTGTAGATGATGCAAAATCCTGTGTTATGGTTAAAGGTTTAGGTGAGAACCATCTTTTCTCATTTATCCATCCATTTAACTTTTTCAAATTACTTTAAAGACACACCTAACTCATTTTTACAGTTCTTTAGGAGGGGACTGTGAGGTACCTTGATCTTATAGGAGGAGATTTCAAAGTGCAAAAGAGTAATAGAAGTGTAAATTCTCACATTGCTTTTTCTTTAAAAACTGCATGTAAAAATTCTTACTTGGGCCACTTTTTATCAGCTAAGCAAGCAAATACACTTTGTAAATCATATCAGTATGAACAACCTAATGAATTTTGCTTTCATATGCATTTTTTCAAGTGGAGGAAAAATTTTGACATTGTTGTATATTTTACCGATATTTATTTAGTACTTAGTAATTATTAGCCATGGAGGCTGTTCATCCACCTATACATTGTCAGATTTCATACTTAATCTCAGTAAGATAAGGATATTTTACTCTCCATTTTACGGAGGAAGAAACTGAGACACAGAACCTTGATAATTTGCATAGGGCCATTCAGATGTTGAATGACAGCACCAGAGTCCATTCTTACAAAGTGGCCTGGTTCTATTAATGTTAGGAACTCAGGAATTCCCAGTTTAAAAAAAAAAGTAAACAGCTTCTAATATACCTGATTCTGCATGCCAGAGTCTAGAAAACCTATGCACACATCTGTAACACTTCTAATTTAAGGCTTCATTTTACAGTGATTTTCTATCTTATTAATTCCACTTAGGTTGTTTTTCCCTCCATTTTAGTCATTTTCAAAGATTCTGCAAACTAATGGAATTTAGGAATCATGAATTTTTCTATTTCCTTCAGTGATCAACTTATTTTTCAATCTTGCTGATACGCTCTGCAAATATGCCTTTACAAAGATATATTCTCTGACTGGTGTGAAACGGGATTTTATAGACCTTGTCAACTTTGAAAAAGAAAATCTCACAGCTAGAAGACTGGCTTTTATTCCTCAGAAGCTTTTACTTTGCAGTAACTATTTCCTGATATAAAACCACCCCAAGCTTATGTATAAAATAACCCTTTCACCTACCATGAAGGTTTTCACCAACCTTCCTTGGTTCCTATTTTTGATGCAACTCAGCTTCATTGAACATGACTGTGATGTACAGGTGACTAATCACAACATTAGGGATACATTAGTAAGTAATCAAACTAACCTTCCTGCCTTCAGGGAGCTTAAATTCTACTGGGACAGACAGACATTAAAAGTGATATTCCGGGGCCATTGCTGCAGTGTAGTGTGTGAAGCCACAGCCTGCAGTGCTGGCATCCTTTATGGGTGCCAGTTCGATTCCCAGCTGCTGCACTTCCAATCCAGCTCCTTCCTATGGCCTGGGAGAGCAGAAGATGGCCCAAGTCGTTGCACTCCTCCACCTACATGGGAGAGGGGAGGAAGCTCCTAGCTCCTGGTTTCAGATCTGCTCAGCTCTGGCTTTTGTGGCCACCTGGGGAGTGAACCATGGGATGGAGGACCTCTCTCTCTCTCTGCCTATCTATAACTCTGCTTTTCAAATAAATAAATAAATGAATAAATATTTTTAAAAATGATATCTCACTCAATTATTTAATAAAGTAGAAAATGTTAAGTGCAGAGAATGAAAGTATAAAAAGGTGCTGTGAAGGGGGTGAAAGTTTAGCTAGTGTAATCAGGGATGATCTGAACTGAGTGATGTAGGAACTGAAAGAAGGGCGATACCCGGAAATCAAGATGGTTATAGTGCTGTAGTTTTATCTCATCACTCGATGTACAAACAATGATTAAAAAGTTGGCACATTATAAGCTTAAGTGCCCTAATACAGGGGTTGGTGGCAGTCTAGTTCACATCTTTGGCCTTACTTGTTTCCTGTGTTAATGAAAATCATCTTTCAGTAATGCTCAAAGGATCGACTACATTGAGCTTCATCAATATATTAAGGTTATTTTATCTTTGACTTAGGTAAGACCAATGAGCACATATTTGTTAAAGTACAGAAAACTTAGTGTTATCTATTTAATTGTTTGTCAACTTTCTCCAACACATCCAATTTCCTCTTAAATGGCACAGTTCAAAGTTTAAGCGCTCAAATAAAAGTCAGGATGCTTCTCATACATAATCTTATAAAAATCCTTACAATTATGCCCCAAAATTGGTATTTTACTTTTATCAATATGCATTCAAAGGCTCAGATAGATTAAATGACTTCTCTAATTTAAAATAGCAAGAAAATTATTAAACTGAAGTTCACACACATATCTAGCTTGATTCTGGATTCTTTCTTTTGAAATGCCAGGATTTAATCAATACAAGTGACTCCATCATACATGGAAGAAGTCTTAGAATGACCGTAGTTTGCATGGATGTCCAGAGATGGAGCTTTTTTTTCAACCTCTCAAAGTCAGGTTTGGTGTACACCACAAACCAGATATACTCTTCTTTGGCCTGTCATATTTCTACTACACCATGCAAAAATTATGTCTTGTCATACTATAAAGCTCCAGGAAGAATAGACAACCTGTCCCCTGCCCCCTTATTCCTTGGCTGAAAAGATCATGGCCTTCTGGCCAACATCCTATTGATGAATATTCAATGTTGAGATGTTAGCTCCTTGAAAAGCCTCCGTCCATGTAGCTCTTGGTGTCTTATCATCTAATCATGCCATAATTTAGAAATCATACGTCTTTGCCTCCTTTAAGACTGAGTCTTTTGAGATAAATTGCCATGTCATTTGACAGTGTCTGAAATCAGATACATAACAAATATTTTTAGGAGTAGGTTCCCTGAATTCCCATTTCCTTGAGCTAACTGATTCATACAGCTTTCTATATTTTATTCAGATAGCAGCAAATAGAACTTGAAAGGAAGCATTTTGTCTGTTGTTTTATTCAAATATGTATTAAATAGATAACTTTCAGATTTTAATAGAACCATAGCAAGCTAAACACAAACCTGCTTTCAGTGAGATGAAAGATTTTGTATAAACTAATATTTATGGGAGCTCCAGTGCTCTACATCTCTTTGAAGGAAGCACCATCTTTGCAGCCTTACCAAGAGTCATAGTAGTGAGAAAACGTCAGAATAGTATTTCTGAGCAAAAGTTCAGCCTATAAGCAGACAGAGGGTCTCCTTTTGCACTACTGTCTGTCCATGGGAGTTCTGTTCCTCCCTAATGCAATATAAAATATATGGAGAAAGACAACATCTATGGCCAGAAAAACCAGATTTGAAGTTCCAAAGCTTCCATTTAATTACTAAATGGATGTCTATAAATCTTTCCAATATTTTAAATCCACGGAAATGAAAATATATCCACTCAATCTGTTTCCTGGCAAAGTTTAACAAATCATCTGAGTATTGCTTATAAAAGTGCTTAGTCAGAAGTTAAATGCTAGATCCATTTTATTTATGGTTTCTCTAGAATTTGTTCATATGCATAGCATCTACCATCCCAAAAACAGCACCAGTCTTTTGGCTAGTCCAAAGGATAATAAAATAATAAATATAAATGAATTCTCATATTATCCCAAACTTCAAAGGAATACTCTACATCAATTGACTTCTTGTGAAATTTTGCCCAAATTAATGATACAGAAAAAAATTATTCACCATATAAAGACATTGGATGAAACAGTAAGCTTTTTAATGGTTAACTTAAATTTTTTTTAAAAAGTTTTTTTTTAGTTTGTGGGGCCCTCCTCCCTGATCCTAGGTGTCTCTATGTTCTTTGGTGAGTGCTGTTGGGATTTACTGTTTTCTTATAAGGGTGTTTATAATGTTTGACTTGGAGGAAGCTGATGAGCATGGATGGGAAAAATCTTGATGAACACACCACTAGTTTTCCCATTTGTTTCTTTTCCACTCCCAACACAATTAGCCTGATGATCCTTCAGTAGGCAGCTCACAAAGACTAACAAGGACAGCAAGAAACTGATCCTTTGAAGACAGTGATCGACTCCACATCAATGAAGCATTGTTTCTACGGGCAATCACAAACACAGAAAATGTAACCCAATGGTATCAACAACTTCCTTAAAATTACATTAAATGGGATTTAATTTTTCCATGTTTTTTCTACTGATTCTTAAATAGGGATGACTGTGTTGTTTAAATGTTTTCTAAGGTATTTAAAGAGCAAAGCTTTTTAAAAGAAATTGCTCAATTTTCCAAATTGCACCCTGCATTTATGAAATCCTTCCAGGAAATGAAGACTGAATTTTAAACCTCCCATTAAAATACATAAAACCCAAAACAAATAAATCAAGACAGCACAAAAGAATTTTCAAATGACTGTCATTTTAAAAGGTGGATACTTTTTTTTAACAGTATTAGAATTGCATGGAAACCTCTGTATCTACCATTCCCCAGTCATGGACTAGGGAACTTATTGACAAAGTTCATCTTTATTATAGCTTATTATACAATACTCATATTCAGTTGGCTGAGAGAAACCAGAAAAATCAACCTTTGTATTCCTGTATCACATTCAGCTTCACACTCTGCATGAGAAGGGTCTGTCTTTACCCAGGTCTCTTAATCCAGTCTTCGTTTTTCCTTTTATGGAGAAAAGGGTACTGTCCCTCTTATGTAAAAAAGTAACGTAAATAATCCTCAACCACTAATTAGCAATAGGATCTTATAAATGTCAAAGGGAATAATTTTATGAAAATAAGAATTAAATAAAAGTAAAGCGTAATACAATTTAATTAAAGTGTATAGTTACTCTAATTTACATTTTTATTTGAGAAAACATCTCATCCAAGGAGGCAATATCCTTGAAGACATCAATGTTTGTAAGTATCTGAAATGTCAGTGAATCACTGACCAGCAAGATAAAGAACTAGATATAGAAAAAAAAGAAAAAGGATCCAATTTTATTTGCATATTTGAGGTCATTTCAAGGATATAATACAAACAAAATTGAAGTCTAGGCAAGATGGTCAATGTCCCAGTAAAGATTAAATTCAGTGTGTGTCACTTTTCAAAACTCAGTGACAGGGTTACCTGGCCAATTTAATGATATTATAATTAAAGACATAGACAATTTGATTGATTGACATATACACAAAATATAAAAAGCACTATCATGAAGCACTGATTAGATCAAAGACTGTGCATGACTTTGCATAGCAGATGAAGTTTATTTCATAGTGGGTTGAGTGATTAAATTATTGTGATTACTGTTGGTAGCATGCCTCTCCTTTCACTTTTTTTATGTCCATGTAAAATCATATACTTATCCAAGAGGAATAGTAATAATAGAATATATTTCTGTTATTATCAGCTAATATTTATGCAGTACTTTCTGGTAGATACCATAATAAAAACTGTTTTCTTTTATCATCACAACACCTTCAGCAAGTGGGGATTATTACCACTGCCCTCTAGTTTATGAATGAGTGAACAGCTCAGACGTGATAAATAATTCAGTACAGAAAAGAGCTAGAACTTCAATTTGAACTAAAGCATATCTACCAAACATTATGCTTCCTTTCCACAGCAAATAATGACAAGTTTTTAATTCATTTAACTGGAATTTATTAAATTAGTTGTTGTAGAGAAAATGATAGAATCATAGGTAATTGCATGAGCTTTAGAATCAGTGTAGGCTAAAATTCTAACTTTATCATCCAGAAGATTTTTAGCCTTGAGGAACTTACTAATCTCTAGGCATTAATTGTCTCTTTTATAAAAAGATTAAAAATATTGTCTATTTCAGAGAATGATTTGATAAAGATACTGTCCAGCAAACTCTTAACTCAATGTCTGAATCATAGTAAATATTCAGGAAATACTCTAATTGTGATAAATATACCATGGCCTCTGCTCTCAAAAGCCATCAGTTTAAATAAGGAAGATTAGATACATATCCAGTGACTTTAATACATAATTGAAAATGACATTGTGAGAGTTGAGAGGCAAGAGTGATAAATTCAGTCTATGAGTTTATGGACATCATTGTGGAAGAGGGCAGTTTTGGGGGTGGGGGGGTTGCTTTGCAGGGTTGACCTATTTAGATTCGGTCAGAGGACATCCCAAAGAATAGCAAGAACAAAGCCGAAGTCAGGAAAACACAAACCTTGGTTGATAAACAGAGGAGGAGGCTAACTCAAGCATGTGCTTGAAGTGCAGTTGGATTCAAGACTAGAAAGATGCATCTATGGGAGTCTTAAATGTACAACTAAGGAATGTGTTCTTTATTGAAAGGATAACATAGAGCCTCTGAAGATTTTTAAGAGAGGGTCTACAGGATGTGTTTGAAATCTTAAGTAATGAATGGGTGTAAAATGTAGTAATACCTGGCAAGGAAGAATGCTATAATCAGGGGGTCCAGTTAAGGAGGCTAAGGAAGTCAAAACAAGTTTAAGTGAGGCAGACCAGTAGGAGGTTGATGTAATAAACAGACAGAAATTGGAAAAATAGGGCACAGAGGTAAGGGAGAGAAGAAAACAAAACATCTCTGAAACCTCAAGTCTGAGTTTAGGATCCAGCAGAGGTATTAAATGAAAGAACGGGAGAGAGAGAGCGCGCCTCACTTTACAGAGCAGGTGATGAGCTCTCGTGAACATGGAGGACTTGAAAGCAGACGGCTACATAAAAGTGTTGAGAGCACAATGAGAACTGTGGGACTGCAGTCAGGAGAGGCTTTATATCATGGCGGTAAGTGATTCAAGAGAAATCTCCTCAAAGATGAAAAGCAAACTGCCTTTTGATAACTGAAATTGCTGAGACAGAAAAAGAAAAGAGCGAAGAAGAAAAATTGCATGCAAAAAGGGGAAAAGAGTCAAAGGAGAAACAATGAAAAAAAAAATGTTACATAAGAAGGTGCAAGTAAAATAGCTGGGCATCAAAGCAAAATGGACAGTGAAATCAACAATAAAAATTAATAAAAGAATAGTCATAATAATGGAAGATAATTCTTTGGTAGAGCCACTTTGAAAAATGTTTGGCTGTTTCTCATAACTTTAAATATAGAAATACATGACTGAGCAATTCTACTATTAGGTATCTACCCATACAAAAATGAAAATATGTTATCTACACAAAGACATGTACATAAATTTTCATAGTGGTATTATTCATAAGAGCTCAAAAGTAGAATCAGCTCAAATAACAATTGATAAACAAAAATGTGGTATATCCATGCAATGAAATATTATTTCACAACAAAAATAAATAGAGTACTATATACACTTCAACTTGGGCAAGTCTTGAAAATATTATGTTAAATTAAAGGAAGCAGTCACAAAAAACCTTAAATTGTATTCTATGTGTATAAAATGTGTAGAACAGGTTATTCTATAGAGTTAGAAAGTAGATTAATGTTTGTCAAGGGACAGAAAAGATTTGGAGGATGGGGGAGTCACTGATAATGAGCATGAAGTTGTTTTTCTAGAGTGATTGATTAAAATATTCTAAAACTAGATGACTGTCTAACTATTTATACATACTTAAGCCATTGAATCGTACACTTAAATATGCTGAATTCTATAATGTACAAATTGAATCTCAATAAATATGCTTGAAAAGGAAGAAAGATTGAAATACAGAGGCAGGAAAAGATCAGTGATTGAAAGGGTAAAACACACAGGGTTTTTAAAGCAGTGACAACTTTTTGTATGGTACTGTAATCATGGATGAATATCCCCATGCATTTGTCCAAACCACAGAATGTATAATACCAGACTGAACTTCAGTGGAATCTATGGGATTTGGATGACAATGATATGTCAATGTAGTTTCATCAATTATAACAATGATTCTGGTGGAAGATATTGATAATGAAGTTGTTTATGAATGTATGGGAGCATGGGGTTAGTTTGAAAGAGCCTATTTCAGTGAAGCAGTAAGATGTAGAAGGTGTAAAAGCTTTTTGTATGAAACATGTGTAATAAATTTTTCATTGAGATATGGCCATGAAGTAAATCAAATGGAACCTTAAATATGACTCCAAGTAATCCATTGTCTAACGTCTCTGCAGATGAAATTCTGGCAATTCATTACATTGTACCTTTTGAGTGAATCTAAAAGCTAACGTTTTTCCACTGATTTGAACTGCTTCAACATTATAATGCATCCAAACCACCTTTTTTTTTTTTTACAGAAGTTTAAGCTATACTTAGAAATAAATACTTGCACTAATCACTGTGTGCATCATTGGCAGTCATAGCACTCAGGATGACCCAGTCAACCCTTCATCACGAATTCACCAGCCCAGAGTACAGAGCAGCCACTAGGAGGAGAGCCTCTTGAGCCTCACAGTGCTTGCCCTGACCTGCCTGGCAGTCTTACTGCAGTGTTAACACCAAGGGCACCTGCTGGAGACTGACTCACCCATACATATCATGCTGGTTGTATCAGGTGTGGCATAACTGATCAACACCCCAGGGAACTTGGCTGTGTGCTCCAGACACTAAAAGAATGTCTAGAGCCATTGCAAGATAAGAATTAATAAGGCTTAGTACAAAATAAATAGGAATACATACTAATTGAAAAATCCTGTATATAAAATTTCAGGAAAAAATATTAAGGTTAAACATAGGTGTGACATTATAATAAAGACACACACACACACACATATATATGTGTGTATATATATATATATATATATATATACTTCAAACAATGAAAATCCTCAAACTTGGTAAAGTCTGAATATCTCAAATGAGTATTACAGGCCCTATTGGGAAAAATAATTTCCCATGTTTTTTAATAGGTTTCTAATATCAAAGAGTAAATATAAGGGAATAAATGATGAGTGCTCATACTGTAAATAAGTAAACAAAATGATGTATTCTTGATAAATTTCCTGAACTCAAACAATTTTGACTATTTTTTAAAAATCTGGTTTAGTCTATTCTCTGCTCCAAAAACAATTAATGAACCAAAGTAATTAATGGTAGTGGAAAACTCCACCTTCAGCAACTTTATAAAAGGAGTTAATGCCTTTAAAATCATACAAAACAAGCCCCTCCATCATCTCCCATCAGAATTTTGTCAGCCATTCTGGAAAAAAGAAAAACAGATTTTTTTTTGGCCACTAAATGGTTAAATGCCATTCATTTTCAATTCTCTGAACTATTTCATTAATATAATGGAATTGAGACACCATAGCTTCAGGGCATGCATTACCTAAGATTCTAAGATTAATGTGCCATGCAGAGCCCTTCAGAACAAGATTCATAGAGCAGAAACATACTGTAATTTATAAGTTTGACAGATTAATGATTCAGTTCCACAAATTAGTATTGGGTGCCTACTATGTGCCAGACACATGTTTCATTACTGTAAAGGGTACTGTTCTAGATAAAGTTAAGATAGCTATAAAAATAGCAGAGTGGGTTACATTGAAAAGACAAATTTAAATAAATTTATATCAGGTAATGTAAGCACTAAAAGAACATTAAGAGAAAATACATTATAAAGTTTAAAGTAAAAACCTTATTTGGAAGATGAGCAAAGCTTGCGATCAATCATAAATTTATCTTGGAGATGAGCATATGGCCCAGCAGTGTAGTTGCCAGCTGAGACATCCACATCCCATATCAACTGCAACACCAGCCTCCGGCTCCAGACTCCAGTTTCCTGCTAATGCAAACGCTGGGAGGCAGCAGTGGTGACTGAAGTCTTTGGGTCCCTGCCACCAACATGGGGAACTGTGACTGAGTTCCTGGCTCCTGGCTTCAGCGTAGCTTTGTCCCTGCTGTTGAGGGCATTGAAGGAGTGAACCAGCATATGGGAGGTCTCTCCTCTATTTCTCTCTCTCTCTCTCTCTCACTATCTCTCTCTCTCTACTTGTTTCTTTTACTTCTCAAATAGAAATTTAAAAATTTATCTTTGACATAATAATAGAACAATATTTATATGAAAAGCAGACTACATATATTTTCTCATCTATTCTTAGGAATAGCACTTTTTTTTTTTTTTTGAAAGGCAGAGTTAGTGAGAAAGAGAGACAGAGAGAAAGGTCTTCCTTCCATTGGTTCACCACCCAAATGGCCACTGCAGCTGGAGCGCTGTGCTGATCCGAAGCCAGGAGCCAGGCGCTTCCTCCTGGTGTCCCATGTGGGGGCAGGGCCCAATCACTTGGGCCATCCTCCACTGCCTTCCCGGGCCACAGCAGAGAGCTGGACTGGAAGAGGAGCAACCAGGATAGAATCCGGCGCCCTGACCGGGACTAGAACCCAGGGTGCCAGCGCGGCAGGTGGAGGATTAGCCTAGTGAGCCACGGTGCTGGCCAGAATAGCACATGGATGTAGGTACAAACATTCCCAATATTTACAGATTAGAAAACTGAGTTCCAAGAAAATAATCAATTTCTCAAGTTCATGAACACTCAGTAAATGAGTAAAATCTGGACTAAACCTCAAATTTTCTAGTGTCAAAGGTTTAACCAGGTCATTATTATGACCTTAAAGACAAAGAAATTTGAACAAGAAGAACTGTGTTGAATTTCTTCATATGAGAATAACATGCAAAGATATATGCACAGAAGGACGTAGAGATGTTGATGGATTATCTGTAATCCAATCACACACAAACGTAGTGGGAAAGACCAGAGTATGGCAACGGACTGAATGTTTCGTGTGTTGAAACTCTGATCGCCATTGAGAGGTTGTTTAGAAGTACAATCTTTGGGCTTTAGCAGATCATGAGACTGGATTAGTGCCCTTCCGGGAAAAGGTGAGAGAAATAGCGTGCTCTCCTTCCTCCCTGAGTGGACATGGAAAGAAGCTGACTGCAACCCAGGAAAGAGCACCTTCATCAAGAACCCAACCCTGATGGCAATGTGAGCCCAGTCTTCTGAAATTCAGAACTGTGAGAAATAAATTGCTGGGCAGGCCGCTTAACTTACACTATTTTGTTTTAGCTAACCAGACCCTATGTGGCTAGGAGAGAGGTTGGGGCTGGCACTGTGGTGTAGCAGATAAAGCCACTGACTGAAGCATCTCATATTAGTGCTGATTTGAGTCCTGGCTGCTCCACTTCTGATCCAGCTCTCTGCTATGGCCTGGGAGAACAGTAGAAGTTGGTCCAGATGCTTGGGCCCCTGCACCCACGTGGAAGACCTGGAAGAAGCACCTAGCTTCAGATTGGCACAGCTCTGGCCATTGTGGCCACCAGGGGGAATGAACCAGTGAAAGAAGATCCCTCCCTCCCTCTCTCCCTCTCTCTCCTTCCTTCCCTGCCTCTGTCTCTCTTTAATTCTGCCTTTCAAATAAACAAATAAATCTTTAAAAAAGAAAAAAAGGAAAGAAAGATGTTAATGTTAGGCAAGAACTTTGTAGCTCTTTAGCTTTTTGGTTAAAAATGGAATGCCATCACGACTTTTTGGCCGGTGCCACGGCTCACTAGGCTAATCCTTGGGCCTTGCGGTGCCGGCACACCAGGTTCTAGTCCCGGTCGGGGCGCCGGATTCTGTCCCAGTTGCCCCTCTTCCAGGCCAGCTCTCTGCTATGGCCAGGGAATGCAGTGGAGGATGGCCCACGTGCTTGGGCCCTGCACCCCATGGGAGACCAGGAGAAGCACCTGGCCACCTGGCGGCGGCCATTGGAGGGTGAACCAACGGCAAAGGAAGACCTTTCTCTCTGTCTCTCTCTCTCTCACTGTCCACTCTGCCTGTCAAAAAATAAAAAAAATAAAAAATGGAATGCCATCACGACTTTTTGAAAAGACAAGGAAGTAACCAAAGCTTTGATTCAAGAAGATTGGTCAAACAACAGTTTCCAGAAAAGCTTGCATGTAGAACAATAACAATAAATATCCAAGAAGAAAGTACCCTCTAACCAAAATGCAGAGTGGTAACTAGGAAATGAATGATGAGTAACAAGGGGGAGGTTAAGAAGATATTTGATATGAAACAATGATTTATTATTTATAAAAGAATGCTAAGCATTATAATGAGTGCAATTTCAGAAGGTAAAAAGTAATGTAATAATATTTATCAACTTACTGTCTTGCTCTGTCCATATTAGACTTACAAGAATCAGCAAGTTCTCTGTTCATTTTTTGCCAGTAGATGTTATTTTGCAGAAGGACACAATTTTCTTTTCTTTTCACTCACATGAGGTTTTAGATCTATTAAACATCTTTCCCTCATTCATTTTCAAATCACTATTCATAATCCACTATTTATTGAACACTTTCTAAACTAAGCACAATTCTGTGTCCTGGGGAATAAAAGAAAAACTACAAAGCTTCTACAGTATGCTGGGGGATATATATGTGTCAACAAATTATGGCAATGTGTTGCATTAAGGGTGTGTGACAGGGGCTAGGGTTGTGGTACAAAAGGTTAAGCCACCACCACAGATGCCAGCATCACATTTGGATGCCAGTTTGTGTCCCAGCTTCTCCACTTCTGATCCAGATCCCCGCTAATGTAAAGCAACCATGGATGATGGCTCAGGTGCTAGAGACCCTGCCATCCACATGGAGACCCAGAGGAAGCTCCTGGCTTTGGCATGGCCCAGCCCTGGCTATTAAGGCCATTTGGGGACTGAATCAGTAGATGGAAGATCTCTGTCTCTGTAACTGCCTTTTAAATAAATGAATTTTAAAAAGTGTGTAACAGAAGCACATAAAAAATCTCTGTATATTCCAAGATCTCACTATAACATTCCAAATATTTATAACAGAGAAGATGAGATATAAGCCTGTGAAGATAAAGGGTGGACAGTGAGATAACTCAGAGTTTATCCGCATAGAAAACTATTTATCAACCACAACTGTATAAACAGATGGCTGTAGTAGGTTGAATGGTGCCCCTAAAAATATGTACATATCCTAGTTTCTGCATCTAGTGATTATCATGTTATTTGGGGAAAAAGGCATTTGCAGATAAATAAATTGCAACTAAGTTAAAGATCTTGACAGGAGACCATCCTATATTACCCAAATGGATCCTAATTCAATAGCAAGAAGATAGAGGAGGAGGAGGGGAGGGAGGAGGAGGAGGAGAGGGAGGAGAAAGAGGAGAAGAAAAAGGGGGAGAAAGAAGAAGAGAGGAGAGGGGAGAAAGGAGGAGAGAGGAGAGAGAAGAAAGAAAAGAGAGAAAAGTAGAAGGCCATGTGAAGATGAAGCCAGAGATCTAAATGATGCTACCAGGAGGCCCGAAATGCCTGGTACCACCTGAAGCTGGAAGAGGAAATGCTTTATGGATCCTCCTCTGGAGCTCTCAGAAGGAATATAGCCCTGCTGACACCAAAATTTCAGACTTTTGGGCTTCAGGACTGGGAGAGGATGAATTTTCACTGTTTCAAGTGGTACTTGTTACAGAGGCCCTGAGAAACCAACACAATGTCACCAGGGCTTGAGTTCCCCAAGTGGAGCTGGAACCAGAGCAAGCATGACCAAGAAAAGCTGGAAATTCAGAAGCGTGTTAGATGTCAGTCATGGCTAGAAAAGACGCAATGCAGAGAAGGAGGGAAAGACAGTGGATTCTGTCATACCACCCCTAAGGTCCTCTTTCACATCATAGATTAGCTGACACAGCAACTTGGGGGAAGAAGCTTAGAGAGACCTGTCTCCACGACACCAAACACAATCACTAAGCACAAAGAACATGTTTGAGGGCCATAGGCTCAAGGTCAGCCTACTATGGGAGCACACTGGATAAAACAAGCATGATAACTTAGGGCTTGCATTTTTACGGAGAAGGCAGAATTTAAGCTTGTCTCGGTGAATGAGTAGAAATTCAAACAGGTAATGAAGGATAGGCTTTCAATGATTAGGAGATGTAAGTGCAGTCTTCCTTTCTTCCATTTGGGTGCTTCTGGTAGTCTCTGGGGGAAAAATATAGAAAGCATCTAACCACCAGGAGCAGGTACGCACACTACTTCAGGGTTGCTGGCTGGGTAATGATATAAGGACACACAGAGAGAAGCAGATCCCATTGTGAAATTTGAGGCTTAAATTCCCTTTTTGAATCAATTTCCACAAAAGTGACTGCTTTAAGGCTGTGTTGGGTAATTGCCAACCCATAATAAAGCAGTACCAGGAATCCTCTTTGGCTTCTCATCATGTGTGTGTAATATCGTAGACTTCATATGTAAGAAACTCTAATAGAAGTGAAGAATTTTTTCAGTCCCTATTTCCCCATATGATGTTAATTTTTAGTGTATTTGATAGATTTATATGTAAATATCTTCTATACAGTTGAAGTATGCTTCTGAAATTTAAAGGAAATATCTGGAGATGAGATAGAGGTTTGCAAGTCATCAGATAGCGATTTTAAAGTTGGGATTGGAGGAGATCGTCACAGTGGAGGACAGCTGAGGAATGAGGACAGTGCTTTAGGGACTGTCTAGTGAGAGGCATACTGCCACCCCTTTTAGCATGTTCTGCTGCTGTCACCAGTAACCTGCAACTCAGTGGGGTCCCTTACCTTAGACCTGAGCCAAAGTTATCAGTACAAGCTTAATGTAAAACAGCAGATACCCTTTTCCATGTTACCTATTCCACCATGTATAAAAGGATTAGTTAGATAATAACCCTATAAGCCTTCACAGACAGGTAACTGCCTTTTTTTTTTCCAATCCACCTGGATTTCAACAAGAGAGATAAAGAGAAAAGTTGCACTTCTATCTTGAGTTATACCTCCAGCAAATCTAACTCAATATGTATAGGCTCTGCTTTATAGTCTTTATGTGTTTTATCTTGCAAATCTTTATTCAAACAAAAATATAGTGCTATATTCTTGTTTTAGTTCCCTTAAGTTAAAAATCCTAAAGAAAATCTTTCAGAGAAATATCTTCTTATGAGGCCTTGGTAAAAAGAAAAAAAGGGGGGGAAGAAAATGCTGGGTTATCAATAAGCAGCATTGGATGGTTACAAATGAATGCAGCCCTCCTCCAGGGACAGGGCTGTATCCAGGCAGAGGCTGGCAGCACTGCAGCATTGCACATAAATGAGTGATGCTCTGCAGATAAAATGCAAATCAACCTGTCTTCTAGGCAGCAAGCCCGTTCAAGGAGGAAACCTTGCTCTTTACTGGAAGCACACCATCTTCCCTGTCCACACTCCCTAAATGCCTGCCATTTCAAGAAGAGATCAAATAAAGGACTGGCCTCAGGGAAGAAGCACTGTCCTTGAGGAAGATCTTGACCATTCAAAGCAATTATCGAATTCCATTTGCTGAAGATACAATTTGCTTCAAGTATTTAGATGTAATAGGATTTTTCCCTTTAATTCATTTCTTAAGATGTTTATAAAACACCCCAAGGAAATTTAACTGCAAACATTTATGTCTATTTTCAAGCATTTGAAATGATTATTATAGATTTAAAATGTATAATTCTGCAGCAGCTATGATTGATTTAAAAGACAGAAAAAGTTTCAGAGAGCATCTAGTCTGATGTCATAAGCTGTCCATAGCAGGAAAGCTCCTTTGAAACATTCTTGAAAATTCTAATTTTACCTGTCTGAGAACAGGAATTGGATCAATTATCAAGGCAGCTCATCTCTTTGAAAGCTAATTGACAGGAGTTCCTCTGTACAGGAAACTGAAACACACATCACTTTCTTCCCACTACCCCTGACCTCCTGCACACAGCCACCACTCTTATCGAGTCAACCCTAATTAATTCCACCTGCTCTTCTATGTGAGCGCGTCCATGCCATCCATACTTGTACATGGATTATGAAGGACATGCCACACTGTGAAATTTACCAGTACCATACCTGTACTAGAATATTGCACCTTTATGTTTCAATAAATGCTAATATTTCTTTAATATTCATCTCTAAAATTTGAGGACTTTACAATTAGAATGAATTTTTGAATATTCTCACATATAAATGTCTTCAGAAAGGGAAGTGAAGGGTAATACGATTTATATTTCTCAGATGACATTTTCTCATTCAATATATCTCCAACATGTGCCTTGTGTAGCACTGTTCTACCTGTTCAAATGAACACTAAGAGGATAAGCATCTGCTCAAGTTCACACAGTGGAAGGGTTCAGGACATCACATACCGATCCTCAGATATCTAAAACCATTGTCTTTCTATTGTCTCTCTTAATCTGTCTCTCCAGAGATACAGGAATATGGGGCTCGGAGAGTATGGGGTTCAGTGGGAGACAAGCAACCCCGCCTATGTGCACCAAGCATCAAGTTGACTTTTAGTGGTCCGTTGTTAAACAGGAATTTACAGTCAATTAAGGAAAAATTGTCAAAGATAGATGAACTGACATTTTAAAAGATGGGAAGGACACAGATATGGAATAGAGAAATATGCTTTTAAAATCTACATTAATAATATCAAAGATAAAAGATGTTATAATCATGAAAACAGGTTGCTCCAAAAATGATATTAAGAAAACAATCTAAGAGATGTTAAAGATTAAAATGACAAAGGTAAACCTGAAAAAATCTCCCAAAAAGTAGGGAAAATATAAGAAAATTCGATAGCCTTTGTATAACACCCAATCAAAAACATAGAAGTCACAGAAAAAGAGAATAAAGAAACTGGTTGGTTAGAGATCACCCATGAAATAGCTTGAGAATATTTCTCAGACTTATAGAACATGAGCATCCAGATAAGAAGGGCCAATTTTATGTTCAGCATGATGGATGAGCAGTAGCGTCACTATAAAATTCCAGAAATCTAGAGATTCAGAAAAGATTCTCTTTTTTTTATCCATATTAAATTCTTTTTTTTTAACTTTTATTTAATGAATATAAATTTCCAAAGTACGATTTATGGATTACAATGGCTTCCCCCCCATACCGTCCCACCCACCCACAACCCTCCCCTTTCCCACTCCCTCTCCCCTTCCATTCACATCAAGATTCATTTTCGATTCTCTTTATATACAGAAGATCAGCTTAGTATACATTAAGTAAGGATTTCAACAGTTTGCTCCCACACAGAAACATAAAGTGAAAAATAATAGATGATTTTTTTTAAATGATGATGAGATCAGATCAGACCTATTGTCATGTTTAATCCCAGTGAGAGTCAAGTTGGGAGTTGATAATTTCTTTTTTTTTTTTTTTTTTTTTTTTTTTTTACAGAGGATCAGTTTAGTATACATTAAGTAAAGATTTCAACAGTTTGCACCCCCATAGAAACACAAAGTGAAATATATTGTTTGAGTACTCGTTATAGCATTAAATCTCAATGCACAGCACATTAAGGACAGAGATCCTACATGAGGAGTAAGTGCACAGTGACTCCTGTTGTTGACTTTACCAATTGACACTCCTGTCTATGGCATCAGTAGTCTCCCTATGCTCCAGTCATGAGTTTCCAAGGCTATGGAAGCCCTCTGAGTTCTCCGATTCTTATCTTGTTTAGACAAGGTCATAGTCAAAGTGGAGGTTCTCTCCTCCCTTCAGAGAAAGGTACCTCCTTCTTTGAAGACCTGTTCTTTCCACTGGGATCTCACTCACAGAGATCTTTTGCCAGAGTGTCTTGGAGATTCAGAAAAGATTCTAAAATCTCCAGAGAGAAAACTGGTTTCATATAAGAGAGCTATAATCACATGGTGTTAGACTAGACAATGACCACTGGAAGTCAGAAGAACATGGAATGCTTTCAAAGAGAAATTATTTCTAATATAGAATATTTTCAGCCAGGTATTCATTTAGGTATGAGGATAGAAGAGAAGACATTATCAGCTACTCAGAGAATCAAAGAAAAATAAACATTATACAAGATCCAGAAAGTAGGGAGTATATAACACAAGATAAAGTAAGAGAATTCTCAGCATTGGAGTGAATGGAGATGTCCGCAGGGCGTCTGTGCATGGCAGATTTAAAGATCATGTGAAAAAATCCTGGAATTTGGATAGGTATCTGGCTTAGAGGTTAAGATGCCGGTTGACATGCCAGGAAGTCTGGGTTTCATTTCTAGCTCTTCTCTTTATCCAAGCTTCCTGATGCATAGCCTGGGAGGCAGCAGGAGATGTGTGAAGTGGTAGGAACCTGCCACCCACTTCGGAGACCTGGACTGAGCCCCTGGCTCCTACTTTTGGACTGGCTCAGCCCCAACTATTGCACATATTTGTGGAATGGACCAGAAAATGGGAGCTGTCTCTCTCTTTATCTGTGTCCTTCTCTCTCTCTCTCCCTCTCATATAAGTAAATGTTTCTAAAAAACTTCTGGAATTTTTATTTTAAAGTTATATTAAAAATTTTCTAGAGGCCAGTGCTGTGGGGTAAAAGGTTAAGCCTCTGTATGCAGTGCCAGCATCCCATATGAGCACTGGTTCCAGTCTCAGCTGCTCCACTTCTGATCCAGCTCCCTGATAATGCACCTGGGAAAGCAGTGGAATATGGGAAGATGGTCCAACTACTTGAGCCTCTTCACCCACATGGGGGATCCAGAGGAAGCTCCTGGCTCCCGGCTTCTACCAGAGCTGCAGCCATTTGGGGACTAACCCAGCAGATGGAAGATATTTCTCTTTCTCTCTCTCTCCTCCCCATCCCCTCTCTCTCTCTCTCTCTCTGACTTTCAAATAATAAATATAAATCTTTAAAAAGAAATCTCTTTGTGATAAAGGCATTGTGGTAAAGTGGGTTAAGCAATGCCATCCCATATCAGCACCAGTTCAAGCCCCGGCTGCTCTACTTCTGATCCCACTGCTGGCTAATGTGCCTGGGAAAAGCAGCTGAAGATGGACACAGGTATAAAATGTATGTGTAATGTGGAGGCAAATGTCTGTCTCACATAATGATTACTAAAGTAATTGTTTGGTCAATCAAGCAGCATCATCATTTTCACTTGAAAACTCACTTTAAATTCTTCAGATCTGGGGCTGGCACTGTGGTGTAGTAGGTTAAGTCTCTGCCTGTGATACATATGGATGCCAGTTCATGTCCTCTACTTCATCCAGCTCTCTGCTTATGGCCTGGGAAGGCAGTGGAAGAGACAGCCCTAGTGCTTGGGCCCCTGCACCCACGTGGGAGACCAGGAAGAATCTCCTGGCTTCAGATGGGTCCAGCTCTGGCTGTTGAAGTCATTTGGGGAGTAAACCAGCAGGTAGAAGACCTCTCTGTCTTTCCCTCTTTGTAACTCTGCCTCTCAAATTAATAAATAAGTCTAAAAAAATTCTTCCGATCTAAGCTAACTTAGTTGTAAAGGCAGTGAAGCAGAAATGTGTATTTAAATAAGTTCTCTGATTCCATCCAGTGCACAGAAAAGTTTGAGAATCACTGATGTAACCAAAATTCCATTATCTGAATTAGAGACAGTGGAAAGTTACTTACATGTGTGTAATGGGTATGTGCAAAGAGGAAATTTGGTAACTAATGCTTAACTCAAATAATCAATACAGTCAAGACATAATAGAAGCCCACAGGAGATAAGGGCAGAAAACCTAGAATAGTCAATGAAAAGCATTCATTGCCACAGTCTGGAGGCACTGGAATGGATGAGAGCAGGGGAAAGCTGCTACAAGCTTCATCTGAAGCAAAACAACTGGAATCTAAACCATGGACATGTTTTAATTGATTAAAAGAAAAATAAATTTAAAAATGAATTCACCTGCTCAGTACAGCCAACCTAATGTCCTCAGATGAAATACAATCAAGGATATTTTCCCTTTGTGAGTTATAAAAAGAGCATCTGGTGTATTTAAAAAGGTCCTTGTCTGAAGATACTAAAGCCATTTAAATGAATTCATACACATCCCTTTAAAATCACTCATACATCATAAACCACAGGTATCAATGTTCTAAAATATTCAACTACAAATTGAAATTACTATTGCTATCATGTATGTTGGGTTTTTAATGAAATGTCAATGTCTGAGGACATTTGGGGGTGAAGTAATGTACTATGCCTTTAATTACTAAGTCTATTGGCTAATATAATATACCCACATATATAAAAGGGAACTTGAAAAACTTTCTAGAAATTTCATATTATGAAAAAACTGTTTATTAGCTTCAAAAATTTTGCACCAAAATAAATTTCTCCTTTAATTCCACTGTTGCAGGGACTTTTTAAAATAACTTTTTAATAACTCATTTGAAGGGAAAAATGGTTACCTGCAATTTAGAGACAAGATTTCCTGGCATAAAGGAGGCACTGCAATTGTTTAACATCACCCAGCTGGTGACACTGCCTCCAGTGACAGCCTGTAAACTCTATTCAGATTATAATTATTCCTATTTCTACTAGTCAGACTTATGCACCATCTGCAGCCACTTAATTACAGGAGACAGAAGACCCAGTCTTTCCACTATGGTGTAAGGATCACAGTAAAATAAAAATGAGCAAGATTACTACATAATCTTTAACAAGAAAAACAATGTGTTAATCACCAAAATACCAGGTCCAGTTTAGTAGCCAATAGAGATAACCTCCTTTTCTACATAACTCAGCCCCAACTCTTGATACATGGATTAAGTGAGGGAAAACCTAGTTCTCTAAGCATCCTCTCCTTAGAGTGTTGCTGCAGGTTCTTCCCTGCAGTGTGAGCACAAACTCACCCTAACCCCTACTCAGTAGTTAAGCTCTCCAGAGTCCACCTTGTTTCCAGTTTTACCCAGCAGACATGAATGGAAATAATGCAACATGGTCGCACATCAGCCCTGGTTGAGCAGAGAAGCTTGGGAGGTTGTATAGATTCTTGGTTTATAACCAAATTTCTCTCTCTTAAAAACTAATATCTCTGGGATATTCCATATTATGCACACATTCAGTATTCATTACAAATGTCACGTTCTGAGACAAGGAGCCCAGGTCCCTGGCTTCTTAGGCATTCCTATGTTTTTCTCATGTATGGCTTCCTAACGTGCATTTATGGGTCTCCACCTTTCGTTCCCTAACTTCCTTGGCTGCTTCTACCTACATCAAACCCCACTCTGAGTTCTTTGCTTTCCTTAGTCCTGGACAGCCTGCTTGCCAGCTCGCTCACTGTAACCTCACTTCCAACTTGACATTCTTTCATTGGGAAAACAGGACCAGAAATGCCTGACTGCACACAGGAGCAGGCGCCCACACTCTGCCCAGCAGCTGCGAGGATGACTGTTAACGATAATATAATGGGAAAAGCATTGGTGTAAGACCAAAGCCGACATGAGGCCGATTGAAAACAAGGATGTTTTCTCTTTACTACACGCATATAATTTGGTTCTGTCTATTGACGTGAGAGAGAAATTGCAGAAACCCCAAGAGACAGACTAGTTTAAATATTTCTCAAGACCTTTACTGCTTCTTAAATGTAGTGTCAAACCTCATCCAAATCATTGTACCTCTTCTGCCATCTTCTGCATCAAGAAACAATCCAAGTGTTTCCCCAGCAGTCTGGGCCCCATAACCAGCGGAGCTGCTATGGAGGGCAGTCAGCAGCTGTGCTGGTGTGACACAGCATCCCTTCCAACTGCAGGACGCTGGGCAGAAAATTCCAAGGGTGCAGCGCGGGGAAACTTCCTATTATTACTCTCAGCAGAGAAGTATGTCTTCTGATGAAACAGATTTCTATTCTTTCTTAAATCTTTTTATGTTAAATATAAAACACAATTCGCAGATAGAAAAGTGCATGAAACATGTGTACACCACTGAAGAAATTATTGAAAACACCCTAAAAACTACCTCCCAGGAACAAGAGAGCGAAGTTTCCATCCTAGAAACACTCAACACCCTGTTTTTAATCAGTTTTCTCTCTTCTATCCTGGGGTAACCCTGACTTGTCTTGGATGATAATAATTTATTCCCTTGGTTTCTGTAACAGTTTTAACACATATGCCTGAATCTCTAAATAATATAGCACTGCCTATTTTTAACCTTTACATAAATGGAATTATACACCATGTATTTGGGATGTGGTTGTTTTTCTTATTATTATACTTTTGAGATTTCTACATGTATTTGTAAAATGCATAGTTAGCAAACATTCATTCAGTTTTTCTGGTAAATGTTTCCTCATTTGATAGATTAAAATATAAATATGCCTGTTGGTGAAGATCTTTTTATTTCTAATTTAAGCCGATACCAAAACACTGCTGAAAATATTTTATGCATATCTCTGTTCATCTTAAAAGTCCTTAATAGATACATTAAAAGTGAGCCATTGCTGTGGTACAGTAGGTTAAGACACCACCTGTGATGCCAGCATCCCATATGGACTCCAGATCAAGTCCTGCTACTCCACTTCTGATTCAGCTCCCTGATAAGACACCTGGGAAAGCAGTAGAAGATGGTCCAAGTATTTAGGCCCTCACCACCTATGTGGAAGACCTGACCTGAAGAAGCTCCTGGCTCCTAGCTTCTGCAACTTCCGCCTGACCCAGCCTCAGCCATTGTGGAAATTTGGGGAGTAAATCAGCAGATAGAAGATTCTCATTATCTCTCTCTCTCTCTCCCTCCCTCCCTCCCTCCCTCCCTCTCCCTCTCCCTCCCTCCTTCTCTCTTGCTTTCTCAAACTCTGCATTTCAAATGAATAAAATTATTTTTAAGTAATTCTGAATTCAAAGTTGAGTCTTTTAAAAAGAAATTTTTTCTTATTGCTAATATATATATATATATATATCCAATTCTGAAGAGGAATATGCAGGTTCTTATTTTCTTACTAGTCTAATTGTCCCATCTGCTTTCTGTGACCTAGAAAAATCTTTCATGACAAGATCAGAGGAATCAGAGACCCTAAAAGACTATTTTTCAAAGGGGAACTCATCACACATGGGTCCTAGGATTGCAGTACTGCCATTTTTCAGTATAAGACCTTAAGAAAGCAACTGGACTTCACTAAGACTACATTTATGTCAAATTCAAAAGAAGATGATTATTATATGTAAATTATATTAGACACAAGGCAATTTGCTATCCATAGAGTTAACTCCCTTATTTAAGCATTTCCAAACCTTCGTAGTATAGGCACCCACACCTTCATGTTCCTATTTCCATCTCCCAAAGATGTCTGGGGGAAAAAATGAAATACTATATGCAAGTGTTTGGCACAGAGATGAAATGCAACACATGTTCATTATAACTGATCTTGCCTCATCAGTCTAAGCATGTTTTTTAAAATATTTCCAGATCCTGAGCACATTATACAGATGTCTGATCAAGTAAGAATACCTGATTTTGTCATCCAACTTACTTCCATGCGATCCCTTTCTTTGATTAGTTGCAGTTGAAAGTAAGTGCAGAAACAAGAAGACAATGGAATGCACAAGTAACGTAAGATTTAAAGTGAGCTTGCATTCAAATGTAGTAATTTTCTTTAAAATCTCTTCAGTCCCCTGATCAAAGTATACTAAGAAACTGGAACTTAGATTTTAAAAGCAGCATTAATTAAATAAATTCCTTGTCCCTGGAAAGTACTGCTTAGAGCTAAATCTTGCATTAGTTGTACATTTAGGTTACTATGAAAAATAAAGAGAAATATGTAAGGAGTCTTGTGATGACATTTAAGATCTATTTTTTCTTCATGTGTTAGGTCGCAGGCTTTATCATGTTATTTTACTTTGACAGGAAAGTAAGGAATCTTCCGCAATTCCTATTGACAAGGCTTGTCCTGCCACCAGGTTGAGAAGTTGCTTTGGTCCCACCACTTAGAGTAGGAGGAAGTGTGTCAGAGGGCAGTGACAGGGAGCACAGGAGGCTAAGAAACAGTTATAGAGCAGCTTTTGTTCCCCCACCCAGCTCTGCTGCTTCCCAGCTGTTCTGTTTGATCTGATGATAGCCAATAAGGCAATGCAAGTTGCTAACAAGACAAAGACTTCATGCATATCATGGCTCTTGACTCAAAGTCTGAAGAAAAAGGAATGTATGGGCCACTATGCATGGGAAAAATGTGTTGGGTACAAACTGTGTAATGCATTGCATAAAATAGACATTCACAAACATGTTTCAACTGTGAAGTCATGGAGTTATTGCACCGATTTCACTTTTTCTACCCCATGGTACAGACATTGCATTGCTATTATTTTACAAAAGATGAACAATATCCATCCCCCAGTTGCCCATCCTCCTTCTTGTGCTGCAGTTTCTAAAATCTGCTTTACTTTGCAATTTTTTTTTTTTTTTTTGCAGTGTGAATTTAGTGCCTTGAAGCCAATCCCTTGGGTAGCTCTGTCAGAATCTTTAATTCACGTCTGACAGGCTGATTCCTGTGAGTTCTTTACTGTTATGTGATGGGAGGTAAGAGCCTATAGCTGAGACAGGAGCCACATGGGGCAGAGGGCATGGTGTTTCACAATCTGAGAAAAAAGAGCATTTCAACAGAATAAAACACCACGTTGTGGCCGCTTACACTGGGCTATGATAACAAGGTAGTTCTCTAATCATCAATGCAACTCTATTTCTCTCTTTCTCAGTGCTGGAGTGAGATACAATTCAATGTATTCCCTGGCAAGGGACTTGTCTATGACAGCAGTAGCTATAAAGCAATGAGGCTGAACAGAAGACACGGTTTATGTAATTTTTTTTTTTTGACACGCAGAGTGGACAGTGAGAGAGAGAGAGAGAAAGGTCTTCCTTTTCTGTTGGTTCACCCCCCCCCCAATGGCCGCCGCACTGAGGCCACTGCACTGAGGCCGGTGCACCTCGCTAATCCGAAGCCTGGAGCCAGGTGCTACTCCTGGTCTCCCATGCGGGTGCAGGGCCCAAGCACTTGGGCCATCCTCCACTGCCTTCCCGGGCCACAGCAGAGAGCTGGACTGGAAGAGGAGCAACCGGGACAGAATCTGATGCCCCAACTGGGACTAGAACCTGGGGTGCCAGCACCGCAGGCGGAGGATTAGCTCCACTGTAATTAAGTCATAGCATAGTTTAAGATTAAATAATTTTATTAAATTCTTAATAATTTGGGCTGGCACCACAGCTCACTTGGCTAATCCTCTGCCTGCAGCGCTGGCACCCTGGGTTCTAGTCCCGGTTGGGGCACCAGATTCTGTCCCGGTTGCTCCTCTTCCAGTCCAGCTCTCTGCTGTGGCCTGGGAAGGCAGTAGAGGATGGCCCAATTGCTTGGGTCCTGCACCCGCATGGGAGACCAGGAGGAAGCATCTGGCTCCTGGCTTCAGATTGGCATAGCGCTCCAGCCATAGTGGCCATTTGGGGGGTGAACCAAGGAAGGAAGACCTTTCTCTCTGTCTCTGTCTAACTCTGCCTGTCAAAAAAAAAAAAAAAAAAGAGTAAATAGCTGAGAAATTTTACATAGACCAAATCCTATGTATTGTCAGACACCAAGCAATTTTATCACAGTCACTGTGAGTCCAGAGACCAAACTATACCACCATCTTTTAAGAAACAAGACTTTCAAGAGATACAAGATATCCTTAGCAATAACGTCAATGTAGCTCCAGTGGGCTTAAGTTCTTACTATTTGTCAAACAATGTATCATAGGATTTACATGCCTAATAGCCATACCTCTCTACAAGTTTGCAGCATAAATTGATGATGCCTATTTTACAGATGACAAAGAGAGGTCCAAACATATTAAAGAAACTTACATGGGATCACCTGACTAATAAGTGACAGAATTGGCATGGAAATAAAAATTTGCCTCATTCCAAATCCTATTTTATGTTTATTATCCTACTTATTTATACTTCTCACCTGTTCAGGAGCATTCATTCATTCGATCATTCCTTCATTCAGAAGTTATTCAATGCCTAATATGTATCAGACACTATTCTAGATGCTAGGATTGTAGCAGTGAATGAAACAAAGGCCTACTCATGTAGATCTCACATTCTAGTAGGCCTTCATCTATAAAGAAATGTAAAGCAGGATTAGGGATGAGACTAATGGATGACTACTTTAAATAACGTGGTCAGGAAGCCTCTTTCCAAAAACCCAACATTGAGTACCTAGATAAGGAAGGAGTAAGGTGGGTAGATGTCTGGGAGAAGAGCTTTCCAGGCAAAGGGGAGAGGAAGCACAATGTTCGGAGACACAATGATACCTCCTAGAGTAAAGGGTAACAAGGTTAAAACTGCTGGAGCCAAGCGAGCATGGAAAGAGTAGCAGAAAATGAGCACAGGGAGGACAGCAGGGACCAATCTTGCAGAGGCTTGTATGTCACATCAGCAACTGTGGATGTTAAGTGGGATGGGAAGCCACTAGAGGGTTGAAAACGCAGTAAGGGAAGATCTTATTTCCAATTAAAAAGGATTATCTTGACTGCTGTGTGAATAATTTGCTTTAGGTTAAGAAAGGAAGCAAGGAGAGGAGCTAAGTGTCTATCTCAGAAGCCCAGGTGGATAGGGAATGTGAAAGAAAGAGAAATTAACAAGACAATACCCAAGATTGTTGGCCTGAGAAATGATGCAAGGAAGTGCTGTCATTGATACTGGAAGACTAGAACAAAACCAGATCTGGAAGGGAGAGATGCATAACCAAGAGTTTAGATTGGAACGTGTTGACCAGGAGGAGTCTGTTAACACTGCTATTCAGATATGGCTAATAAAATTTTTAATATAGGACTATAGATTCCAGGGTGTTTCCAGGAATAGAATTATTAGCAGTCTCAATAAATCATTTCAAAGCACCTCTTTTCAAAACTGTTCACTCTGTGCTTTCAAGTTAATCTCCTTTTTCTTATTCATCATTAAATTTATTAAGATTTATTTTCTATTAATTGGAAAGACAGAATTCCAGAAAGAGAAGAAGGAGGGGGAGAAATATTTCCCACCTGCTGGTTTACTCCCCAATGTAGCAATAGCCCAGACTGTGCCAGGCCAAAGCCAGGAGCCTGGAACTTCTTCCAGGTCTTCCAGGTAGGTTCAGGGGCCCAAGCACTTGGGACATCTGCCACTGCTTTCCCAGACATATTAGCAGAGAGCTGGATTGGAAGTTGGAGCAGCCATGTCTCTAACCAGCATAGTTTAACCTGCTATGCCACAATGCCAGCCCCTAGATTGATTTTTAAGAACAATAATTTCCAATATATATTATGCCAAACATAAGTACTTTAAATGCATTATCTTCTTCAATTTCACCACATACGTAAGATGACGGTACTATTATTATTTTATTTTGGAGAGACATGAAAATTAAAGCAAAGAAAACTTAAAATACTTTAAGATACTTTAGCTATGATTGCCTTTCCACAGGAACATCAAAATACATGCAAAAGTGTCATATCTAATTTTTTATTTTCAGAAATCTCAAAAATAACAAAAAAGCAGATACTTAATCAAGAAAAAAGAAAGTGTTCAGAAATGCTCTTGTCATTCAAGGAAATTGCCATCAATACACTAACAACATAGGCTTAATGATCGGTGACTTCAACTGTATGCTGTTTATATGTTGGAAGACAACACTTTTAAGATGTTACTAATATCCAAGGTAATCTGAACACTCTCAATTCTTGTGACCTTTTTTTTTTTTCAGAAATGGAAAAGATAATGATTCATTTCATGCTAAATTGCAAGGAACCTGAATAGCCAAAATGATTGTTTAAAAGAAAAAAGTTGGACAACTCTTATTCCCAATTTCAGAACTTACTACACATTGCTACAGTAAAGAAACAATATGGTACTGGCATAAAAGTACTCATATAGACCAGAGAAAAATTGTGAATATAGAAATAAACTCACACAGCTACAACCAGCTGATTTTTGACAAGGATTTCAAGGCCATTCAATGAGGAAAAAATAGTCTGTTCAGTTGCTGCTGAGACAAAAAGATGATTGCATGCTAAAGAATAAATTTGTACTTTTACTATATGCCACATAGAAAAATTAACTCATAATGGAGCATCCTAATATAAAAGCTCAAACCATAAACCTATTAGAAGAACACATATGGTAAATCTTCATTACTTTGGATTTGACTAAGAATTCTTAGGTGTAACACCAAAAGCACAAGCAACAAAAATAAAACAGATGAGATTTTGTCAAACTCAACCTTTTCAAATCAAAACACTTTACCAATAATGTGAAAAGATAACTTATAGGATGAGAGAAAATCTAAGAGTCTAGTATCCAAAACATATAAGTAATTCTCACAAGTTCACAAGAGAAAAAATTGAATTTATAAAGTGGAAAAAAAGCACTTTGAATAGGCACTTTTCCAAATGGCCAAAAAACACATGAAAAGACATTCAATATAATTGGTCATTATAGAAATGCAAGTCAAAACCATAATTAGGCACCACTTCACATTCATTGCCAGAGGATTTGATCAGAGGATCAAATAAGCAGAAAATAATAAGTATTAGGCAGGAAGTGGAGAAATTAGATTCCTCTTCTATTGCTCAAGGTAATAAAAAATGTTTCATCCATACAGAAAATAGCTTGGGTATTCATGAAAAATTAAGCATAGGATTTTCATATGATACCACAATTCTACTCCTAGGTGTACACCCAAAATGTTTGGAATCAGATACTTATACACATGTACACACATGTTCATAACAGCACTATACACAATTTTCAAAGGTAGAAACATTCCAAATGTCTTTGACCAATGAAGGATAAGCAATTTACTCTATACATATAATGGAATCTTATTCAGCCATAAAAGGAATGAAGTACTGATACCCACTACTGCAATGTGGATGAGTCTCCAAAATGTTATCTCAGGCAAAGGAAGTCATACACAAAATATTGCATATTGCATGATTCCATTTGTATGAAATATCAAAGCAGACATTTAGTGCAGCACTTAAGACACCAGATGGCCGGCGCTGCAGCTCACTAGGCTAATCCTCCGCCTTGCGGCGCCAGCACACCGGATTCTAGTCCCAGTCGGGGCGCCGGATTCTGTCCTGGTAGCCCCTCTTCCAGGCCAGCTCTCTGCTGTGGCCAGAGAGTGCAGTGGAGAATAGCCCAAGTACTTGGGCCCTGCACCCCATGGGAGACCAGGAGAAGTACCTGGCTCCTGCCATCGGATCAGCGCAGTGTGCTGGCCGCAGCGTGCCGACCGCGGCGGCCATTGGAGGGTGAACCAACGGCAAAGGAAGACCTTTCTCTCTGTCTGTCTCTCTCTCACTGTCCACTCTGCCTGTCAAAAAAAAAATTAAAAAAAAAATAATAAAAATTTAAAAAAAAGACACCAGATGGAGGTAGGTGTCAGTGCAACCTGTCAAGCCACCATTCTGGGACACCAGCATCACACATATGGGTGCTGCTTCAAGATCCAGCATCCTGAGAGCAAAAGATGATGTTTCAAGTGCTGGGGCTAATGCCACCCATGTAGAAAATGCTGGTGGATTTCATGGCTCCTGGCTTCCATCTGGCCCAGTCCCTGGCTGTTTTTGTTTTGGCACTTGGGAAGTGACCCATTAGATAGAAGATTCTCTCTCTCCCTCTCTCTCTCTCTCCCTGTGTGTGTGTGTCCCTTTCTGTTACTTTGTCCTTCAAGCAGATGGGAGCTCTCTTTCACCTTCTCTCAAGCCTCTCAAACAAGTAAAAGAAATAAATATAATAATGCATAGGGACATTTTGCAAATCAGTGGTTGTTAGACACTATGTGGTGGGAATGAACTTGGAGGAACTGATTCATGGGTAAGGATAAAGAAATGTTTCAGAATTAGAGAAAGGTATTATTGAATTGTGAATGTACTAAATGTCACTTTTTCACATTAAAATGCTTAATTATGTTATTTGGATTTCATTTCAATAAATTATTAAAGTATAAAAATTTTCAAAATCTAGAAAGAGTCAGACTCCAGAGACCACACTCTTCATATTAGCTGGCATATTTTGTGATAGGGTTGCCAAAACATGTGTTTTTAAAAGATAGATTTATTTATTTATTTATTTAATAAATATAAATTTCCAAAGTACAGCTTTTGGATTACAGTGGTTTTTCTCCCCCAATAACTTCCCTCCCACCCGCAACCCTCCCATCTCCTGCTCCTTCTCCCTCCCATTCACATCAAGATTCATTTTCAATTATCTTTATATACAGAAGATCAATTTAGTATATATTAAGTAAAGATTTCAACAGTTTGCACTCACACAGAAACACAAAGTGTAAAGTACTGTTTGATTACTAGTTATACCTTTGATTCACATAGTACAACACATTATTTTTAAGTCAGAAACAGAGAAAGAGAGAGAGAGAAACTACTCTTCTATCCACTGGTTCACTCCCCAAATGATCCAAACAATCAGATGTAGGTCAAGCCAAGGTCAGGAATCAGGAACTTCACTATGTATCCCACATGAGTGACAAGACCCATTTGGACCATCTTCCACGGCCTTTTCCATATGTATTACCAGGAAGCCAGATTAGAAGTGGAGCAGCAAGGGCTGAAATTAGCACTCTGACATGGGATGCAGGCATTGCAAGTGGCAGCTTACCCCAGTATACCACAACGTCAGCCCCACCATGATAGGTCTTACAATGCTGTTGGTTTTCTTTTAACTGTTCTCAAATACTACCTGTCTGTTGACTTCCCAAAAAGGAAAGATGGCTTTTGATTTGAATAAAATATTATAGATAGTAAAAGACTAATGAATTGTGATATTCAACTAAAGTGAGTTAGCAGTGATGATATATATTAAATACTTCTCTAGTAGGGAAGCTTAGAATATAAACCTCAATACGTGTTAATAAATGAGATTGAGAATTTGCAAACAAATTCATTTAAAAAACTCACTTTCCTGACATTAACATGGATTTGGTCCTTGCCTTCCATCAAGTACTCTCCATTATCTTCTTTAAAGTCATGAATTTCCAGGGTTTGTGGCTTGCATTTCAAATCAAATAAGAGAGACAGCCTGTCAATAGAAAAGATCTCATAGTTTGAAAACCAAACCTGGTCCACTTGTTTGAAAGAAGAGACCTGCACCAAGACTGATCCGAATCAAACTAAACTAAAGACTCTGATGGGTCCATCCTACTTCATATAAATTATAAAATACCCTTGTTTGGAATGTAGTTCTTAATTTAACTCACTAAATCCATAGAACTGCTCTTTTTGATTTTCAAAAAGCTCAATTCATCAGTCTGACAAATACTTATTGAGCACCTGTCACATGTCAGGCTCATCTGCATAATGACAACACAATGCCAAAAAAGTATAGACTTGGATTCTAGACAGAGCCATATCAAGTAATGATTTGTATGAGAGATATTCTAAAGCTCATGGAAATATGCATTGTGCATGAATTTGAAAAAAAATTTTGCACCAAAACCTACTTTCCTTTTTTCCATGAATTTTTAAACTATACTCATACAACATGATAAATGCTATTACATAAGTTAACTTAGGATGCTATATACCAAATAATGGAGAATTATAAATTCTACCATAATGTAGTTAAATATTTATAGGAAAGCCAGGGTTTTACTTCAGAAAGCATCAAATATCACAGTGCTGGTTTAAGTCCAAGCTATTCAGCTTCTAACCTAGCTTCCTGTAATACACCTATGAAAGCAGTGGATGATGACCCAAGTGCCCTTGGACCCCTGCCATCCATGTGGGACACAGGGATGGAGTTTTCTCTCTTTCTCTCTCAATTTCTCTTGCACATGCAAATGCATGCACTGCCTTTCAAATAAATAAATATTTAAAAATATGGGCAAACTGGTATTTATTTTAAACGCAAAGGTACATGTGGATGTATATATGCTACAAAATTAAATCATGTCAGGGACTCGTGTTATGTACAACAAGATACAAATTACCATCTCATCATCAGAATTTTTGCAAAGACAAAATCTTAAAAGAGACAAAGATCTTTGTGAAGTATAAATTGTCTGCCAAAACAGAATTAAATAGCACACTAATTTTTCTAATGCCTGAATCTGAAATACAGTCAACAATTTCATAATTCTCAGAGGAAACACATACTTGTATCTTCCCCTACATGAAAGTTTTTATTTCAGACTCCAGCTATAGCTAAGCCAGCGGCCACACAGATCCAAGCATGCTGGGTGCCTTGTATGTGACCCTTCCAAGTGGTGCTCAGGCTCTTAACACACACATCTAACTAGGAAAAGCAGTCTGAGAAGCTGTTTCTTGTTCTCTCTCCCATGCTTTCTATGCCACCACCCACCAACAGGCTTACACAACTTACATAGCTTGCTCTCTCTCTTTCTGACACATACACACACACACACACACACACACACACACACACATGATCCTTGTACTCTTCCTCCCTCATTCTAGGGTTCATCATTTTAGGAGGAAAAAATAACCTGATAAAGAAGTAACAAAAATGAATACTCCCCATCCCACAGGTCCTTCCCACTTCCTTAAGACACTCCCCACTGTTAAGAGCTGTGTTTACTCCTCTGGCTCTGTGAGGTCTTTCTAGACTGTTCCAAACTGCACCAAGTTCTCCCTTCCTTGAATCCTGTCAGTGGTTACTGTCCATAGCTCACATCTTCACAGCCATCCATTCTCCTTGGTAACACCCACACCCACTTCCCACTGTACACTGTTGTTCCACCTCTTCAGTGATTCCTCATCTGTAAAATCTTTACCCATAGCGTCTCCACCTTCAATAATACTGTCAAAATGAAAGGTAATGAAGTGTTTTAAAAATAAGAATCACAACATGTCACACAGAAGGTGCTAAATAATAATTCCTCCCCCTCCCTCTCTTGTATGTCTCCAGTGATCAGTACAGTTCTTGGTTAAGTGGCAAATCTTCCAATAAATAGCATAAATGGTTATTGATTGATTCTGCCCTTCTCGTTTGCTATTCTTTTCTATTCGCTTTGGATTTACAGAATTTTTCAAAGCTATGGGGAAAGATCCCAGTGCTCTTTATGAACTTCTTCTTTGATTAATTTCCTCTCAACTATTGTCCTGTCTAATTACATCAGGCCTCTTCAGGCCCATTTTCAGTTATTAGCTGACTCAAAGGCATGTTTGTTTATGGGTTCTACTTAAATTTCTATTTTACATGCTAATTACTTTTGATGTTATTAAAGTAAACAGTTCAGGAAAGCTGCCAATGTGTGTACTATGAATCTATCACTGGTGAAAGCTCTTATTTCTGCCAAGCAAGCACAGAATGTATAAAATATTCAGAATGAAAGCTGATTTGCTCATGTAGCAGAAAATATCCCAGAAGATCTGCAGCTCAGCACAGAACAGCAGGTGAGCCCAGGAGATCTATCACGCAGGCCTCATATTCCTATTTAAAGTAAAATAGAAGAAGATGCTCTTGACTGTGCTTAGTGCGTGACCTGAAATCTAGGAACTGTGACAAGCCTGGTAAGTGGATGTGGACTATCTTGTGCACTAATGAAATCCGAGTCACTGCTGCTCCACTCTTCAGATCCAGCTTCTTGCTAATACACCTGGGAGGCAGTAGATGATGGCCCAATTACTTTGGATCCTGCCATCCACACAGGAGACCCAGATGGAGTTCCTAGCTCCTAGCTTTAGCCTGCTCTAGCCCTAGCTGTTGTGGTAATTTGTGGAGTGATTCTGTGGATGAAGTCAATCTCTCTCTCTCTCTCCCTCTCTTTCATGTGTGGATCTGCTTTTGCATAAATAAATAATATAAATATTTTTAAAAACAGAAATAAGGATTAGAACTGCATATGCACCTGAGATAGATGATCCAGTGACTGACACTCATAACAAAGAAATTACAAAACTCCCTCCACCCTGATTGTGTGCCTCATGCAAATTAAGAAGCAGATAAGAAAGTAGACATGCATTGATTCTCTACCAAAGACAGTGTTCATTAATTATACTAGAGTGTGGCTTAGCACTGCGATAATAAATGGACTCAAAGGCAAAAATGATTTCTAGAAGCAACCAATTCTATGTGTGTCTTAATTTACATTCTTTTGACTCTAAGATGGAAGATGCACAGGATAATCATCAAACATAACTGATTTTCAAGATTTATGGTTCAAGGTAAAAAGTGAGCTCACATATTTAATTCTTCCTGTCAATTCCCAGTCATGTGATACAAAGGAATGTAAGATTTCAAAATACATACTTTGCCTAAATTCAGACAAAATTGTCATTCACAGGTAGAAAATTTCAAGGACATTTGGCTAGCACTGCAGCTCACTAGGCTAATCCTCTGTCTGTGGCGCCGTCACCCTGGGTTCTAGTCCCGGTTGGGGCACCAGTTCTGTCCCAATTGCTCCTCTTCCAGTCCAGCTCTCTTCTGTGGCCCGGGAAGGCAGTAGAGGATGGCCCAAGTGCTTGTGCCCTGTACCCGCATGGGAGGCAAGGAGGAAGCACCTGGCTCCTGGCTTCGGATCAGCACAGTGCGCCGGCCGTGGCAACCATTTGGGTGGTGGTGAACCAGCGGAAAAGGAAAACCTTTCTCTCTGTCTCTCTCTCTCACTGTCTAACTCTGCCTGACAAAAAAAAAAAAAAAAAAAAAAAAAAAAAAAGCTGAGTCACACATGAATATAAAAGTATTACAGAATGACAATTATCCCCTCTTCTTCCAACTCCATTATCATTCTCCACCTAAGCATTTCAAAGATTTTGCAGCAAATCTTGAAAAAAATCACTATCTGGCCATTTTTATTCACCCTTGACAGGCCTCTAAGAAATCAATAGGACAGAAAAAGCAATTCTTAATGCATGCATTAGCTATACTAGAAGTAACAAAGTGCTTATGCAATTGATTTCGTATTCATACATAGGTGTGGATGTAGCAGAGCTTTGCTGGGAATCAGGCATCCTAACTAGTCTGTACAGAGAAGCTTGAAGTCATGTGATTTGGGCACTCATGAGTTTCAGCAAGCAATCACAAGTCTTTCAGTGACTGTAGCTACTTAGTAGCTATTGATAAGATCTGTATTTCAGGGGCTGGCACTCTACCAGCATGGCATGGGTGCCAGTTTGAGTTCCAGCTGCTGTACTTCCAATCTAGCTCCCTGCTTATAAGGCTGGGAAAGCAACAGAAGATGGCCCAAGTCCTTGAACCCCTACAGGCATGTGGGAGGCTCAGAAGAAGCTCCTGATTACTGGTATCAGCCTGGCCCAGCCCTGGCTATTGTGGCCATTTGGGAAATGAACCATCAGATGGAACCTCTCTTTCTCCTTCTTTCTTTGCAACTCTGCCTTTCAAGTTATATATATATATATATATATATATACACACACACATATATATATATGTATACACACACACACACACACACATATATATATATCTGTCTTTCAAACTTAATCTCTTGAACACCTACTCTTTTCTGAAATCCTCTCCCATCCCAATCTACTTCTAGTCTCTATCTACTAATCACAAGTATACACCATACATGATTGCTGTTATCTAGCCACACTTAATGATGGCTGCACATGCCACACAGACCTCCCACTATGGAAGCTTTGCATTCATTATTGCACAGGATTCCTTTACACACCCTTTCATTCTCCAGGAAATCAGATAACTTCCCTTCAACCCTTTCATACCTGCTATACTTTGTAAATCCTCCCAATGTTTCCTCCAGCTCACTCTTTCTGCACCTATTTCCTCTCCCCAACACACACAATTATATCTTCAAAGTTTCCCACTCTATTGCTCCTTTCTCATAAATGTTTAGTTCTCTCATATTCTCTTTTTAGTTGTATTTTTTGAAAATTATTGCATTCCAATTCTTCCAATCCCATTTTTTCCTCAACCCATTGTATTATGGTCTCTACCACCAAAATCCACTGGAAATTGCTCTGGACTAGATGGCCATAAATGTCATTAATAACTTCACTGTACACTTCATCATCTTTCTTATACTTTATCAACAATATCTAACCCTTTGTATCACTTGTATCATTTATCTCTAAAAACGCATGATGTGAGGCTTACTGTGCTGGCTCGTGTCTGACTAGCAACCAGACAAGTGGAGAGACTCCTGACTCTGGTGGGGAAAACAAAGGGCTGTGTGGGAGGACTCACAGTGTGGCTAGACTTTGGGCAGTCACTGTAAGAGACACCACATGCTCAGAGCTTCCTGGTTACCTGGTGAGGGACATTGCCGGGGAATCTGAGCTTATACCAAGGACTGCACAGATCCTTTGTATGGTCCTTGTGGCAGAATGGGGGAATATTATACCCACTGGAGCTAGTGCTCAGTCACTGGTCTCCCTTGAGGAGAGGAGCTCAGATAAACAGAATAAACCTCCCTTCTGATTAAAAAAAAAAAAAGGAGATTTACCATGCCAAACCTAGGTGTATCACCTTAGACAAGCCTGGTGAACTGAACAGAGCTACCTGACCACGCCCACCACAGGCCTCTAGAGAGTCAGTGAAAGCAGACACTCCACTTATCAACAGAGGAAAATACAAAGATAAAAGCCACCACAGTGAAAAAACAAAGAAGAAACCAATGATTATCTCCTCAAATGCCAAATAACAAGTGCACCAATTCAAGGAACAAGAATAAGGAAGCCAACATGATGTCCCAAAAGAACAAAACACTTCAATACTAGATTGTGAAGATGATGAAGAAATGCCAGAAGTGGAATTAAAAATTTGATCATAGGATTACATAGAAGTAATCAGAAGCAAATGCACAAACTACTGAAATATGTACAGGACATGAAAGAAAATTTCTCCCATGAAATTCAGATGTTAAGGAGAAATCACAATGAAATAAAATGCAAAACAGAACAAATAAAAAAGGCAGTGGAAAGCCTTAACAACAAAATTGTTGAAGCAGAATAAAGAATATTTGACTTCTAAGAAAAAGCACAGGAAATTATGCAGTCAAACCAAAGACCAGAAGAGGAAATTAGAAAACTAAAAAACACTGTTACTTTACAGGATACTATAAAAAAAAAAAAAAACACCAACATACAGGTTCCAGGAGTTCCAAAGGTGTGTAAAGAGAGAAAGGATTAGAAGGCCATTTTAGTGAAATAACAGAAAACATCCCTAATTTGGAGAAAGAAAGGGACATTTAAGTACAGGAAGCACATAGAACTCCTAATAGAAATGACAAGAAAAGATCTTCACCTTGACATATTATAATCAAACTCACCACAGTAAAACATAAAGAAAAGATTCTAAAATGTGCAGGAAAGAAATGCCAGATTACTTTAGGAGGATCTCAAATTAGAATCACAGCAGACTTCTCATCAGAAACTCTACAAGCTAGGAGGGAATGGTGAGATATATTCCAAGTCTTAAGTGAAAAAAAACTGTCAATCCAGAATACTATATCCTGAAAAGCTCTCATTTGTGAATGAAAGTGAAATAAAGATCTTCCATAACAAACAGAAATTGAAAGAATTTGTCACCACCCATCCAGCCCTACAAGAGATGCTTAAGGATGTGCTGCACACGGAAACATAGAAATGTGGTCATCACTACAAAAGAAGGTAAAGGAAGAAATCTCTCAGTAAAAGTCCAAAGGAAGTTCAAAGTAAAAAATAGGAATATTTTTGGTAAAATGGCATGGGAAAGTCGTTACTTATCAATAGTCACCTTGAACGTAAATGGTCTCAACTCTTCAGTTAAAAGACACAGACTGACTTCCTGGATTAAAAAACAAAACCCATCTATTTTCTGCCCACAAAAAACACACCTTATCAATAAAATGAATACAAACTGAAAGTGAAAGGATGAAAAAAGATATTCCATGCCAACAGAAACCAAAAAAGAATTGACATAGCCATCCTAATATCAGCAAAATAGATTTTAACACAAAACTGTTAAAAGAGACAAAGAAGGGGACTATGTAATGATTACAGGATCAATTCCACAGGAAGATATGACTACAATAAATGTATTTTCACCTAATTACAGGGTACCTGGTTATTTAAAAGAAATGTTAAGGGATCTAAAGGGAGACATAGACTCAAATACAATGGTAATGAAGGACTTCACTGTAACACTTTCAGCAATGAATCAGATGGAAAATCATCAGGAAACAGAATTAATCAACACTACAAACCAAATAGACCTAACAGATATCTACAGAACTTTTCATCCTACAGTTGCATAATACAAATTCTTCTCACCAGTGCATGAACTTTCTCTGGGACTTACCATATACTAGGCCATAAAGCAATTCTCAGAAAATTCAAAAAAAAAATCAAAATCATACCATGCATCTTCTTGGACCACAATGGAAAGAAGCTGGAAATTAGAAACTCAGAAATCTCTAGAACATATGCACAAACATGGAGACGGAACAACATGCTCCTAAATGAACAGTGGATCATAGAAGAAATCAAAAAAGAAATCATAAAATTTCTGGAAACAAATGAAGATGACAACATAGCATATCAAAACTTATGGATAACAGCAAAAGCAATGATAGGAGGAAAGTTTATGGCAATTTGTGCCTGCATCAAGAAATTGAAAAGCTACCAAGTAAGTGAGCTATCAGTGCATCTCAAGAATCTAGAAAAACAACAGCAAACCAAACCCAAAACAAGTAGGAGAGAAATAATTAAAATTAGGGAAGAAATACACAAAATTTAATTTAAAAAAGATCAGCAAAATGGAGAGATAGTTTTTTTGAAAAAAAATAAACAAAATTGATACACCTTTGGCCCACTAACCAAAAAAGGAGAGAGAAGACCTAAGTCAATAAAATTAGAGATGAAGAGGGGAATGTAACAACAGACACTCCAGAAATAATAAAGAATCTTCAGGAATTACTACAAAGAGCTGTATGCCAACAAATAGGCAAACCTAGAAGAAATGGATAGATTCCTGGACACATACAACCTTCCTAAATTGAGCCATGAAGACATAGAAAACAAACAAACCCATAACCAAAACAGAAATTGAATCAGTAATAAAGACCCTCCCAAAAAAGAAAATCCCAGGACTGGATGGCTCCACTGCTGAATTCTGCCAGATATTTAAAGAAGAACTAATTCCAATTCTTCTCAAGTTGTTCAAAACAACTGAAAGGAAGGGAAACTTCCCAAATTCTATTAAGCCAGCATCACCTTAATTCTTAAACCTGAAAAATATGCAACAGAGAAATAGAATTACAGACCAATTTCCCTGACGAACATAGACACAAAAATCCTCAAATTTTAACCAGTTGAATCCCACAACACTTATGAAAGATCATCCACCCCGACCAAGTGGGATTTGTCCCTGGTATGCAGAGATGGTTCAACATTCAGAAATCATCAATGTAATATAATCACATTAACAAACTGCAGAACAGAAACCATATGATTATCTCAATAGATGAAGAGTAAGCATTTGATAAAATACAGCACCCTTTTATGATGAAAATTCTAAGAAAATTGGGTATAGAAGGAACATTCCTCAATACAATCAAGATAATTTGTGACAAATACATAGCCAGTATCCTATTGAATGGAGGAAAAGTTGGAAGCATTTCAAATGATATCTGATACCAGACAGGATGCCCACTCTCACCATTGCTATTCAACATAGTCCTGGAACTTTTAGCCAAAACCATCAAGTAAAAGAAATCAAAGGGATACAAATTGGGAAGGAATAAGTCAAACTATCTTTATTTGCAGATTACATGATTCTGGATATAGGGAATCCAAAAGACTCCACCAAGAGACTATTGGAACTCATAGACGTGCTTGGTAAAGTAGCAGGATATAAACTCAATACACAAAAATCAACAGCCTTTGTATACACAGACAAGGCCAAGACTGAGATTGAGCTTGTAAAATCAATCCCACTCACAATAGCCACAAAAAAATCAAATGCCTTAGAATACATTTAACCAAGGATGTAAAAGATCTCTATGATGAGAATTACAAGGCAATAAAGAAAGAAATAGAAGATACAAAAAAATGAAAAAATCTTCCATGTTCATGGATTGGAAGGATCAATATCATCAAAATGTCCATTCTCCCAAATGCAATTTACAGATTCAATGCAATACCAATAAAACAACAAGACATTCTTCTCAGATATAAAAAACAGATGCTGAAATTTATATGGAAGCACAAGAGACATGAAATATATAAAGCAATTTTATACAACAAAAACAAAGATGGAGATATGACAATACCAGATTTGAAGACTTACTAGAAAGCAGTTATAATCAAAACAGACTGGTACTGGCACAAAAATAGATGAATAGAGCAATGGAAGAGAATAGAAATGCCAGAAATCAATCCAAGTATCTACAGCCAACTTGTATTGGACCAAGAAGCTAAAACAATCACTGGAGCAAGGACAGTCTCTTTAACAAATGGTGCTGGGAAAACTGGTTTCCACATGCAGAAGTATGAAGCAAAACCCCTACCATATACCTTACACAAAAATCCACAAAACATAGATAAAAGGCCTAAATTTATGATGTGATGCCATCAAATTATTACAAAACAGTTGGGAAACCCTGCAAGACCTTGGCACGGGCAAACTATTTTTGGGAAAGACCCCAGAGGCATAGGCAGTCAAAGCCAAAATTAACAAATGGGATTACATCAAATTGAGAAGTTTCTGTATGGTAAAATATACACTCAGGAAAGAGAAGAGGAACCAACAGAATGGGAGAAATTATTTGCAAACTATGCAACTGAGAAAGGATTAACAAAAGAATCTACAAAGAGATCCAGAAACTCCACAACACCAAAACAAACCAGTTAAGAGATGGAAAAAGGACTTAAAGAGACATTTTTCAAAAGTGGAAATCTAAATGACCGGCAGATGCATGAAAATACGTTCAGAATCACTAGCTGTCAGTGAAATGCAAATAAAAACCACAATGAGGTTTCACTACACCACAGTTAGAATGGCTTTCATACAGAAATCAACAAACTACAAATGCTGGCAAGGATGTTGGGAAAAAGGTACCCTAATCCACTGCTGGTGGGAATGTAAACTGGTAAAACTACCACAATGGAAATCAGTTTGGAGATACTTCAAACATCTGAATATAGACCAACCATATGACCTAGCCCAGGTAGAAAGGCCTACATACAGAAATCTACCAAAAACAGATGCTGGCAAGTATGTGGGGAAAAAGGGACACTAACCCACTGTTGGTGGGAATGCAAACTTGTAAAGCCACTATGGAAGTAAGTTTGGAGATTGCTCAGAAACCTGAATGTAACCCTAACATACAACCCAGCCAACCCACTCCTTGGAATTTACCCAAAGGAAATTAAATTGGCAAATAAAAGAGCTGTCTGAACCTTAATGTTTATTGCAGCACAAGTCACAATAGCTAAGATATGGAATCAACCCAAATGCCCATCAACAGATGACTGGATAAAGAAATTATGGGACATGTACTCTATAGAATAATATACAGCAGTAAATAGACAATGAAATCTAGTCACTTGCAACAACATGGAGGAATCTGGAAAACATGCTGAGTGAAATAAGCCAGTCCCAAAGGGACAAATATCATATGTTCTCCCTGATCGGTGACAACTAACCGAGCACCAAAAACGAAACCTGTTGAAGTGAAATGGACACTATGAGAAACAGTGACTTGATCAGCCCTTGTCCTGACTGTTGAGGAAAAACTTACTACTTTATTCCTTTTAGTATTTTTTTTCACTTAATACCATCGGTTGAACTCTTCAATTAATGCACAATAATTCTTAGGCGTTTAAATTTAACTGAAAAGTGATCCTTGTTAAATATAAGAGTGGGAATAAGAGAGGGAGGAGATGTACAGTTCGGCACATGCTCAATCACACTTAGCCCTAATGGTAGAGTTAGAAACGTGCTAAGGGATTCCACTTAAATCCCATCAATGTGGCATGTACCAATGCCATCTCATTAGTCAAAGTGATCAGTTTCAGTTCATAATTGATCATAATGATAGGACTAAGAGTCAAAGGGATCACATGAACAAGACTAGCAGACCTAAATGAAAGATCTTTGTGAATGAGATCCCAGCGGAAAGAATGGGCCATCAAAGAAGGAGGTACCTTTCTCTGAAGGGATGAGAGAACTTCCACTTTGACTATGACCTTGTCTAAATAAGATTGGAGTTGGCAAACTCATGAGGCTTCCATAGCCTTGGCAGCTCATGACAAGAGCTTCAGGTGATTACTGACGTCATAAATAAGAGTGTCTGTCAGTTGTTAAATCAACAATGGGAGTCACTCTGCACTTACTCCCCATGTAGGATCTCTGTCCTTAATGTGTTGCACAATGTGAATTAATGCTATAACTAGTACTCAAACAGTACTTTACACTTTGTGTTTCTGTGTGGATGCAAACTGTTGAAATCTTTACTTAATATATACTAAGTCGATCTCTTGCATATAAAGATAATTGAAAATGAATCTTGATGTGAATGGGATGGGAGAGGGAGCAGGAGATGCGAGGGTTGAGGGTGGAGGGAAGTTATGAGGGGGAAAAAGCCACAATACCCAAAAGTTGTACTTTGGAAATTTATATTTATTAAATAAAAGTTTAAAAAAAAAGCTGGGTGATAAAAATGCCATCTTAATTGTCAAAGTGATCATATTAAGTGTTAAAGTGAACATATAGATAGGATTAAATTTTAAAGTAATCATATAAATAGGATCAAGTGTTTGGTAATAATAATATTTACAATTACAAAGGAGAGAATGTACCAACATGGGAAGCAGTCCACACAGCAGACTCATAGAATGACAATTGCTTTAAGTAACACTCTGACCTCAGAATCAGCCCTTAAGTCTTCCTGGTCTGGCTGAAAAGCCTATGAGATCATGTAAGTCATGGAAAGCCAAGACACTGTGGCAAAAAATATACTACATGAAGGATCTCTGTGAATGAGGTCCCAACGGAAAGAAGTGGCCATCAAAGGAGGATATAATTTTCTCTAAAGGGAAGAGAGAACTTCTGCTCTGCTTATGACTTGTCTAAATACTGATGGAGTGTGGGGAGCAACTCGGACTAGACTAAGTTACTGAAATTAAGACTTATTCTATGCATCTGCTCTCCCACAATATGGCACTGGGAGAGGAGTAAACAACTTCTACACAGCTGCCTCCAGTTCGACCAATAACCTGCAGGAGCTGATCCTGCTCCTGATTGGAGGAGAGCAGCATACTCGGCGTGTGGGTAGCAGAGTTGGGATTGGTGGAAGAGGACTATAAAGGAGGAGAGAGACAACATGCATGGGGAACATCTAAAGGGAACATCCGGATAACATCTGAGCAGCCCCCGAGAGAGCCGGCCGGCGGTGTGCCGCTCCCCCACGGAAGTGGGGAAAGTGGCAGGGGGAACCGCCCCTCCACGGAGGTGGAGGGGTTGGCAGCCAACCCGGGAACGACCAGCAGCAAACCGGGGAAGGGCCGAGCAGACAAAAAAACAGCGCAGGGTCCTGTGTCGTTCCTCTGCGAATGGGGGAGCGACAATGGAGATTGTGAACTCAAAGGGCTTCCATAGCCTAGGCAGCTCATGTCAAGAGCTTTGGGTGGTCACTGACATCATATATAAGATTGTTAATTGTTAAATTAACAACAGGATTCACTGCACACTCTCTGTCCTCAATGAGTTGTATTATGAATTAACTGTAAAACTAGATCTCAAACAGTGTGTGTGTGTTAGAGTTGGTCTTTTGTGTACAAAGTTAATTGAAAATGAGTCTTAATGATGAATGGGACTGAGAAGGGGAGAGGAAGGAGGAGAGAGGGAGAGGAAGGGTGGGAGGGCAGGTATGGTGGGAAGAATAACTATATTCCTCAAGTTGTTCTTATGGAATTTAGATTTGTATTGCTTAAAAAATAAATTAAAAAAACACATCATGTGATCATTTTTAAAAATTACTAAAACCCAGTAATTTTCAGAGTCTGAATTAAACTATTGTTGTACATGCTTGGATGTCCTTTGGAAAGGAAGGTGAATGTTTGGTTGACCATTTAAATAAAGACAGAGATATTTTCATAGGTTACCATCCAATCTTTTCTTTTTCTGCTATTATTTTAGCATAAAAGCAGTAGTTACATTGCTACAATCATGATTGACATAATTTGCATTAGGAAGAACAATAAAATAAATAATATTGAACCATTACAGTGCCAACATTTCTTCTATTGTTAATTTTTCTGGAAATTAATTGCAATTAGTTAATTATTCTGTTAATTGAAAATGTGGGAAAAATGAATGGAGAAAAGCTGAAACAATTTCTACTAAGATTTACATCCAGACAAGGATGTCTATTCTAATCAGTTTTACTCTATATGATCCTGGAAATTATAAGCCATAATCATTAGGAAAGAATAAAAAATAAAAGTCATAGAAATGGGAAATGAAGAAGTCAAATTATCCCCATTATGGTATGACATGATATTATACATAAGGGAACCAAAAAGCAACACCACAAGTCTGTAAGAACTGAGATGTATGTTCAACAAAGTTGCATGATATAGAATCAATACCAAGAATCATTAGCATTTTCATACATCAACAATGATCTAATTGAGAAATAACTCATAAGAACAATCCCATCACAATAGCTACAAAAATTATATATCTTGGAATAAATTTAACCAAGAATTTAAAAGACATCTTCAGTAAAAATTACAAATTCATAATTAAATAAATTGAAGTTGAGAAGTTGACAATAAATGTAAATAACTCCTATGTTCATGTACTGGAAGAATTAACATTAAAATATGTATACTACTGAATGAGATTTATAGATTCTATTTTTTTCTTAAAGATTTATGTATTTATTTTAAAGTCAGAATTACACAGAGACAGGAGAGGCAGAGAGAGAGAGAGGTCTTCTATCCAATGTTTCACTCCCCAGTTGACCACAATGGCCGGAGCTACGCTGATCTGAAGCCAGGAGCCAGGAGCTTCTTCTGGGTCTCCCATGTGGGGGCAGGGACCGAAGGACTTGGGCCATCTTGTACTGCTTTCCCAGGCCATAGCAGAGAGCTGGATTGGAAGTGGAGCAGCCAGGTCTTGAACTGACGCCTATATGGGATGCCAGCACTTCAGGCCAGGGCTTTAACCCACTGCACCACAGCGCCAGCCCCTACAGATTCTATTTAATCTGCATGAATATCCCAATGGCATTCTTCACAGAATTATTTTAAAAATCCTAAAATTCATATGGAAACACAAATGATCCTTCATAACCAAAACAATCTTCAACAATTAAAACAGAGTCAATTTAATGCTCATTAATTTGACTTCTTGACTTTCTTATGCTGATAATTCAACAGGTCATGTAATAACTGTTATTGTTTAATGTGATTTCTCAAAGTTTCTGGTATATGCTAACTGAACTGAATAATACTTTGCTATTATAGGAATTGATTCTCTTACTCCATTAACTGTAAATTAATAAGCTGATTTTGAAATCTCTATCCTAAACAGTAATAATTTTTCATTATTTTATCTCTCAAATAAAAGCCATTCTGGCATAAAATTTCAAAATCCATAACTATTTAACCTAGAAATTTTCTACTGTCACGTATTTTAAAAGATTATGCTCTTTGCACCATGAACCACATCATTATGCTCACCGAAAATTGGCACACAAAATGACTTTTATAGGAATACATAAGCAAGGACCAACATCATAGCATTAGTGGGTAAAGCCTCTGCCTGCGACACCACCATCCCATATCATATGGGTGCATTTTTGTGTCCCGGCTGCTCCACTTTCAATCCATCTACCTGCTAGTGGCCTGAGAAAGCAGAAGATGGTCAAGTGTTTGGGGTCTGCCACCCATGTGGGAGACCCAGATGAAGCACCTGGTCCCTGGCTTCAGTTTGGCCCAGCACTGGCAGTTGTGGTTATCTGAGGATTGAACCAACGGATGAAAGATCTCTCACTCTCAATCTCTGTCCCTGTCTCTCTCTGTGTAATTCGGAATTTCAAAATAAATAATCATTTTTTAAAAGAAAACATCAGCATATTCATGCTACTGTTGTATTGGGGTTTAGTGAATGCTGTCAGTTATTACTGGTTTTATTTATTCTGGCAATTGCAAAAGTGCTTTCTTACATGTATGTGAAATCTGCTCATTTCATTTTTTTCCAATTTTTAAGTATGTAAGCACATGGCCCCTTTGAAGATATTCTGTTTCTATTTTTATATTTATATTTCTGGGTTTTATTGAACTCCACGTTCATACTTTGTTTTGAGTGTGATCCCAATATAAAATCAATCTAAATGATCTAAGGATTAGATAATAAAGAATTTTATTCTAAGTGTAAAAACTGAGTACTGAATTTTTAAAATCATTTTTCTTCATTTGAACGGCAGAGAGAAAGAGACAAACACACAAAGAGAAACACCTCACTCAATTGTCCACAAATTTTCAGGCCAGGCAAGGCTAATGCCTGGAGTCCAGAACTCAATCCAGGTCCCCACGTGCAGGGCAGAACCTGAGTTTGAGCCATCACCTGATTCTTCCCAGTGTCACCTTTAGCAGGAAGCTAGAATCAAATGAGGAACTGGAAATCAAATCCAGGCAAGGTATCTTAACCATTGCATCAAATTTCCATAGTAATTATCATTTTAAAGAATCAATATGGGGCCGGCGCTGTGGCACAGTGGGTTAAAGCCCTAGCCTGAAGCACCGGCATCCCATATGGGCACTGGTTCAAGACCCGGCTGCTCCACTTCCGACTCAGCTCTCTGCTATGGCCTGGGAAAGCAGTAGACGATGGCCCAAGTCCTTGGGCCCTTGCACCCACTTGGGCGACCTGGAAGAAGCTCCTGGCTCCTGTCTTCGGATCAGCACAGCTCCAGCCATTGCGGTCAATTGAGGAGCGAACCAGCGAATGAAAGACCTCTCTCTCTCTGCCTCTCCTTATCTTTCTTTGTACCTCTGACTTTCAAATAAATAAATGAATCTTTTTTAAAAGAAGAATCAATATCATACTTCATGGATGTTATTTGTGATCCTACTTACATCCAAATTTCAGAGCAATATGAATTGTTTCATGTTGTAAAATATTACATAGGCTCTATCTGCAATTCTGTATGCTGTACTAACTTAGTTGCTTCATTAATTTATATCTCTACGATTATGAAGTAGACTCAAAGAGGAGCAAGAAAATAGATGGTCAGCACCACTGGGAAAGGAAACTTCGTTATTCAACATTCTTTTCCACATATGCAATCAGAAGAGGTTTGACACGTTGATTAATTTGTCCTCTCTCTTACCTAAGCCCTTGCACTTCCCACCTCCCTGCACTCTGAAACAGTGTCCTGTGCTGTGGTCAGCAGCTGCATGACCTGTACATCTTAACAGAATCAGGACATGGTAATTTTTTGTTTGGAAGGCAAAGCAAAGACCCAGAGGTGTGGTTTTCTGGGGCCTTAATGATGCTAGTCAGAGGAGTGTATGTTAAGAGGTACAGTCTGCAGTGGGGTCAGTGCTGGCACTGGGTTCTGAGGGACAAAGGAGCCCAAGTATCACTTAAGAATTTATTACAGATTTATGGTGAAGGAAGTATCTCTAAAGCACAGGTGAATGCCAGGGTTGTGTTTCTCCTGGCTTATGGACAGTATTTTCCTGTTAAAAAATACTCTTATTGCTGGCACTGTGGCTCACTTGGTTAATCCTCTGCCTACGGCGCCGGCATCCCATATGGGCACCGGGTTTTAGTCCCAGTTGCTCCTCTCCCAATTCAGCTCTCTGCTGTGGCCTGGGAAGGCAATGGAGGATGGCCCAAGTGCTTGGGCCCCTGCATCCGCATGGGAGACCAGGAGGAAGCACCTGGCTCCTGGCTTTGGATGGGTGCAGTTCTGGCCGTTGTGGCCATTTGGGGGTTGAACCAATGGAAGGAAGACCTTTCTCTCTGTCTCTATCACTGTCTATAACTCTACCTGTCAAATAAAAAAAATTTTAATAAAATACTCTTATTTTCATCTCCACTTGGCAGAGGAGGAGAGTGGGCCACAGAGGTGAAGCACTGAGCTCATGATCCCAATGTAGCACGGAAAGATATGAAATGGGAATCCAAGCAGTCTGCTCCAGACCTATGCTTTTTCATGTTTATACTACTTTGCAAAATATCTATTATGTTTCAGCACAATAAAAGTCAGTACGCTTCACCACAATTCAGTAACTCAGGACAAGGCTGAACAGAAACTAACTCTTCACCTTTGGGGGTGGCTATTAGACTCATTCTTCACTCAGCAAATTAGTAATTAAGTGAAAGAATTATGGAATTTATATTGTCTTTCCTAGTTGGACCTCTTTTTCAAGGTAACAAAGTAGCCCTAATCAATGAAGAAAAGAGGAAAAAGATGAAAGAAGCAAAAGCATTCATTCTTGTAAAAAAACGTGTTTCTGAATACCCAGTGAAAAGAAGAGATACTGCCTTAAAATCACTTATTTCTTTACTTTTTTTGTTTTCTGTCTTCCCTTTTGCCATTCAAATGATCTCTTTTGCAGATGCTGTCTAATATAATAGCACACAAATCACTCTAGAGGGAGTCACTTACCCATTTTCCTCTGGACCAAAAGTAAGCAAGTTAGAAGAAGAAATTAATTATGTTAATGTCCTCAAACCTTGCCAAAATATTTCCTGCTACCTCCATTAACATTTAGGATTGGAGCCACAATTCAGAGTAATATATTCTAGCTGTGTTAATACAAACTTCCATATTAATGTAATCATTAAAGTTCTGCAATTTTTTTAAAGATTGCTTTTATGTTAATCTTGCAAATGCAAGGTGACCAGAATGTTATTAGATTGAGTAATGTCGGACACGAAGAATGTTCAAAGAGAAAAATTGCATGATTTGAAATTGCTTCTGCGACATCGATAAAATTTTCAAATATTTAAAAATACTGTTGCTATAATTCCAAGAAAATTCCCCTTAAAGAGTAACTGAGATATTGGTAAGATATTATCACAGGCAGGATTTGGGGGCCAAGCAGCATCCCTGTAACTCATTGTAACCTTTCACATTCTTAGTGAATCAACAGAATATTATCCTAATTCTAGAAGAATTCCACTCCAACTAGTATTATCAGTTAGCTTAACTCATTCTTATGATTTAATTAACTTTTATTAATAAACTGAAAAGTTTACAAATGGGGCTTGGCATTGTGGCATAGTGGAAAAAGCCATCAGCTGTAGCACTGGCATCCTATATAGGTGCCAGTTCGAACCCTGACTGCTGCTCCACTTCTGATCCAGCTTCCTGCTAATGGCCTAAGAAAGCAGCAGATGGCCCAAGAAGCTCCTGGCTCCTGGCTTCTGTCTGGTCCAGCCCTGGGCGTTGTGGCCATTTGGAGAATGAACCAGCAGGTGGAAGATTTCTGTCTCTTTTTCCTTCCATTTCTCTGTAATTCTGACTTTCAAATAAATAAAAATAAATCCGCTGCTGTTGTATTTGCAATTTTTCAACAGATTCATAAATTCTCTCAAAACCATACATTTTGAATAGTGACATTTCATACATCGTGGCAAGTCAAGAGTAGAAGACTGAGAAGGGAGGAATGGAAGGAGGCTACAGTCTCCTTCAGACTACCCCATGTGACTGTCTGTCCCACTAATGTGTGAGCCATGTCCATTCTGCATAGGTGCAAAGAACCAGGGAAACCACAATTATTACTGTATTCCTGAATTCATCCCCCTTTTCCTCTGAATACTGCAATCCACAATATCATCAACCATGGAGTTCTTGAAGATAGTGTTTCACAAATAATGCCAACTAGTTTTCTGTTTTAAAGGGCCTTTCATTGGGGCCAGCATTGTGGCACAGTGGATAAAAAGTTGTTTCCTGTGACACTGGAATTCCATTTGGGCCCTGGTTCAGGTCCTGGCTGCTCTACTTCCAATCTAGCTCCCTGCTAATGCACCTGGGAAAGCAGCAGAGGATGTCAAGTCCTTGGGTCCCTGCACTCACGTGGTAGATCCAGCGGAAGCTCCTATCTCCTGGCTTCAGACCAGCTCAGATCTGTCCACTGTAGCCATGTATGCAGTGAACCAATGAGTGGAACATCTCTGTCTCTCCTTTCTCTCTGTAAAACTCAACCTTTCAAATAAATAAATGAACCTTTTAAAAAGCAAGGGAATGCTCATCAATACCAAAGTGTTTAAAAATGAACACATCAATTCTCTCTTTTTTTTTTTTTTTGGACAGTGAGAGAGGAAGACAGAGAGAAAGGTCTTCCTTTTTGCGGTTGGTTCACCCTCCAATGGCCAACGCTGCCGGCGCGCAGCAGCTGGCGCACCGCGCTGATCCGATGGCAGGAGCCAGGTACTTATCCTGGTCTCCCATGGGGTGCAGGGCCCAAGGACTTGGGCCATCCTCCACTGCACTCCCTGGCCACAGCAGAGAGCTAGCCTGGGAGAGGGGCAACCGGGACAGAATCCGGCGCCCCGACCGGGACTAGAACCCGATGTGCCGGTGCCGCAAGGCGGAGTATAGACTAGTGAGCCGCGGCACCAGCTGAAAACATCAATTCTTTAAGGTTTAAGGTAGCAACTGAATTCTCTTCTCATGAAAAATGACAATTATCATCACCAAACAGCATGTATAGATTTCTACATTGCTACATTTGGGAGACTCCATTAGGGTCTTTCCTAGTTTACCACAATTTCCCGAATTCCAACCTCCCTCCTTTATTTTTCTGATGAGAAAACAGGAAAAATAAAAGGTTAAAGGAACTTGCAGCCTCTCTGTAATTCTTTTTTGTCTTAAGATTATTTATTTATTTTGAAGGCAGAGTGACAGAGAGTGGGGGAGACACAAACACATATCCGAGAGAGAGAATGAGGGATCTTTCATCTGTTGGTTCCCTATCCAAATGGCTACAACCACCAAGTCTGGGCCAGGCCAAAGCCAGGAACCAGGAACACCATCCTGGTTTCCAACATGGGTCATCTTCCTCTACCTTCCCAGGGGAAGCTGCATCACAAGTAGGGAGGCTAGGACTCAGCTAGGCCCTCCAATATGGGGATGTCATCTGTGTAAGTGGCAGCTTCACCCACGGTGCCACATCAGGAACCGCACAGCCCTGTAATTCTTATCTACATCCAAAAATGTGAGGGAGAAAATACCATCTTGCTGAGGAAAGGAACCAGGGCTATTTTCTGATGCATTAGAGTAACCAAAGAACTCAGGGGACCAACCAGAGAGATTCAGGGAGAGACAGGTCACGGAACAGCGTGCCAAGATCAAGCACTGAGTTCACCAGAGAGCCAGTGCGAGGGCTAAAGGTGTGGGAGATGAAACTGACTAGATTACACAAAAGAACAGAGGAAGCCCAACTGTTGACACTTGGGTCCTTGTTTCATGCTTCTACATTTGAATGATCTTCCCCAGGAGTCATGGAACAGAAGGTTTTTGTCTCAGTACGAGGACCAAAATAGACAAATGCCTTATTGCCTGGGTACACCACTGCTGAAAAACCAAGCTCTTAAGGCATTAGCAAGGCTTAGTGGAAAGTTTCCAAACTTGCCTGCTCCAAGGAATTATCAGAGATCTATTTAAAACACAAATTTCTGAACCCGTCCTTTGGAGATTCTGATTCAGTTACTTGCAGGGCTCCAAGGAATCTGTGTTTTTCAAACACACTTTACATGACTCTAATAATCAGACAGGCTGGGGAGGAAAGGGGGTATAGAGAATGCATACTCTTCAGTAATAAAGCCCTATTCACTATTCACCATGCTCAGGAATGTTAACTTCCCTGAAACTCAGTTGCTCCATTTATAAAACAGAGATAATAATTACAGGAATGAACATTAAATGGATCCCATCAGTGGTTGCTACTCATGTGTGTGGTGTGATCCGCATTCAATAACATTTCTATCACTGTTCTGTTAGTTTTCTTAACAGAACTTTCAGATTTTAGACTCGGTATACAATAAAATATGCCCAATTATTTACGCAGAAGACAAAACCAGCCTAGTTTTAAAAGAAGAATGTTGAAAATTTGTACTGAATGATAAATAAGAATTATGAGGACAAGAGCTCAGATGTTATATGTTTGCTGAGCAAAGCTACTAAAATCAAACAAGAGGAGACCACAAGAGAGGTCAAGTAGTCTGAAATATAATTAGCCTCTATTGGCCTCTGGACTGTGATCTGCATACTTCGGCATCTACTTTTGCCTCATTTATCCCCTGCCTATGTTGACTCTACTTAATGTGACTTCCACATTGATTGTACTCCTGCTCATCCCAACCAAGGATTCTCTCCAACATGCAAACTTCCTGCCACCATCCATGGCTCCAGTTTTCAATTCTAGGCTTTCATTCTAAAACAACTTTCTCTTGGGACCAATACTAACCTAACAGATACTAAAAGTGGATTAAACCTCAAAATTCTTACTGAATATGTTGTAGACTTTCAGCTTCTTCCCATCAAAACTAGGTACAAAATAATAATTCAATAAAAGAAGAATTTCTCTGAGAATGAACAGTGTAAATTCCCATTTTTCTGAAGAAAGAGAGCAACAGGGGAAAAAATGATTAGAGAAAATAAAGGAGGATGAAATGTTTGCCTCCAATCCTACCTTATAGATCAATCATGTGCTTTTAATGATATCTTGGAGTTTATAGAGATTTATGTTCAGTAAACCCTTGAAGGTAAAGGTCAGATGAGATTAACAGAGATGGAACGTTAGAGGCCTGCAGAACGCGCATGAGTGAATGTGTCTCAGTGGCATTCATCTGCCTTGAGAGGAGCCTGAAGAATGGATCATGGTCGTATTCCGTGGAACTAGGCTGCATGGAGTCTAGCACTGAGAAGTGTATGCAACAGGAAATAGGGTAAATCATTTAAAAATAGGTCAGCATTTCCTTTGCAGAGGCTGAGCAGAATATAGGCAACTCTGCTCAATTTCACTCTAGAGTTACCATGCCTTTTAAAATATGTGTCTTCTGAAGCATTCAGCTCTAAAAGTCTCTCTCACATGTAATAATCCATTTTCTTAATCTAACAAGTAAAATATCATTAACCTGGCAAGCACCTGAAGAACAAAGAAGCCACATAAACCTTTTAAAACGTTTTTTAAACAACTCTCTGGTAGGTGAAACTTCCCAAGGAAAGAAAGATTTTAATAAGAGTAGAGTTTATTCAGAGAACTCTAGGACATAATTTCCTACATTTTTATAATTTTCTTTTTACCTACTTTCTTTCCCATTCTCTCTATACCTATTCCAACTACTATTGTCACTACTTACATAGACTCACTCTCTAACATTCTATTTAACTTAGCATTTAACTTGCAGTTTGGACTTAAGGGGCAAGGAAGCAGAGAAGGAAAAAGAAGGGGAGGAAAGTGTCAACACACATTATGTGCTCAGTGTGTTTTGGGTTTTGTCTAATGGTTTGGGGCACACTGGTTCATTTTGCACTCATAAATGCTGTGTCCTGCAGTTATTGTCATTTCTATTTCACAACTGAGACAATGAGACCCCAGAAAGTCCAAAAAATAGCCAGGAAAAAGTGCTAAGAGTTTTCTTTTAAACTCAAATCCAGCTCCTTCTACTTCATCAGATATGATTGGTTTATTGACAATCATCTACCCACATCATCTTCTTGGCCAACGGAACCTTTGTTTTCTTCAGGGAGCCATGTGTGAGGGCAAACCATCTTATCTCAGTAAGCTCAGATATTACTTCTGATAAATCTAAGTCAGGTAAATCGCAGTGCACTTGCCAATGTTGGATTTCAGGCATGTGTGATCTGACCTTGGTCAGTGAGGTACCATAGTTCCCCCTTTCTACATGGTTTCATTTTCTGTGGTTTCAGGCACCCAAGGTCAACTGTGACCCAAAATTATTAAACAGAAAATATTCCCAAAATAAACAATTCACATGATTGAAATTGCATGACGACCGGAGTAGAGCGGTGAGATTTCATACTGAACTGCTTCACCCTCGCCCAGGACATGAACCACTGCTTCGCATAGCGAAATCATGTTGCACACTCATTCTACTTGCCTCCCAGTGACTTAGCAGCCTTCTCAGATATCACACTGACTGTCATCTTATCTCAGTGTTGTGTTCCAGTAGCACTTATTTTACTTAATAATGGCCCCAAAGCCCAGGAGTAATGGTTCAGGTAATTGTGGTATGCCAAAAAAAAAGTCCAAAAGTGTTTTTTCTTAAAAAAAGTGAAATGGTGAACATTTTTGACTTAAGATTAATTTGAGAGGGAAAGAGACCATTCACATAACCCATATTATAACTTTAGTGTTATAATCATTTAATCATATAAGCTATTAATTTTTTGTCCTTAATTTATAAACTTCATAATGGATATGTATATATAGAACAAAATATAGGGTTTCATACTATCTGCAGTTTCAAATATCCAAGGCGGGAGGGGTGTCTATAACATAGCACCTGTAGATAAGGGGGCACTACTATGTCTGAAAAGTTTATTGGGAGGTTTCTGGGGGAGAAAATGTTCCTTGCTCTAAAAAAGTGAAAAAAGAGGGGCCAGCACTGTGGCATAGTGGGTAAGACCACCACCTGTGGTGCAGGCATCACATATGGTCACCAGCTTGAGTCCTAGGTGCTCCACTTCTGATCCAGATCCCTGTTAATGTTCCTGGGAAAGCAGTGGAAGATGGCCCAATTGTTGGGACCATGCATCCACGTGAGAGATCTGGAGGAAGCTCCGGGCTTTGGATGGGCCCAGCTCTGCCTGTTGCGGTCATTTGGGGAGTGAACCAGCAGATGGAAGATTTTCTCTCTCTCTCTCTCTCTCTCTCTCTCTGTCTCTGTAATTCTACCTTTAAAATAAACAAGTCTTTAAAAAGTGAACAAAGATGGGGCCAGCACTGTGGCATAGTGGGTAAAGCCACTACCTGCAGTGCCAGCATCCCATATGGGTGCCGGTTCAAATCCTGGCTGCTCCTCTTCCGATCCAGCTCTCAGATAAGGCTTGAGAAAGCAGTAGAGGATAGCCCAAGTCCTTGGGCCCCTGCACCCACATGGGAGATCTGGAAGAAGCTTCTGGCTTTGGATTGGCACAGCTCCGGCCATTGCAGCCATTTGGGGAGTGAACTAGTGGATGAAAGACCTCTCTCTCTCTCTCTCTCTGCCTCTCCTTCTCTCTGTATGTAACTGTGACTTTCAAGTAAAATAAATCTTTAAAAAATGTGAACAAAGATAATGTTATTAGATCAGATGTTGTTGTAATACCTGAAGCAATAGCAACTATATTTTGACTATATTGAGCCCTGCAACCAAAAGCAACACATGAAAGATGACGAAGTGAAAAGCCAAAAGAACCTGGGTCCTTGATAACACCATGAGCTAGTGAATTGTCCCCCACAGTGAGGCTGCTTCACCCAGGAACTCATGTTATGTCTCATAATAAATGTCCCAAGACATTTGGAGCTGGATTATCTGTTACTTGCAAAGGAAAGCACACTAATAGATATAAACTGCCTTGTGGGAGATAGAACAGATTAAGTACCAACCAGTATGAGAAGCAGAGAACACCAGGTAAGTTTATGAAGAATTTAAATGATATGGAAATGAAGAAGCCACCTGTAGAAGCATGTGTATAAACACACATAATACTGGAATGGCATCTGAACAACATTCTAGTGCAAAGCACTCTACAGGTGCTAAGAGTTCCTCTCTCTCCTTATGTCTCAAATTCTTACAGGGCTTCATTACGTTGGCTGCACATTGGCAACACTGGAAAACGTTTTTTTAACTTTTACTTAATGAATATAAATTTCCAAAGTACAGAATATGGATTACAATGGCTTCCCCCCCCTTAACCTCCCTCCCACCCGCAACCCTCCCCTTTCCCGCTCCCTCTCCCCTTCCATTCACATCAAGATTCATTTTCAATTCTCTTTATATACAGAAGATCAGTTTAGCATACATTAAGTAAAGATTTCAACAGTTTGCACCCACACAGAAACATAAAGTGAAAAATACTGTTTGAGTACTAGTTACAGCATTAAATCTCAATGTACAGCACACTAAGGACAAAGATCCTACATGGGGAGTAAGTGCACAGTGACTCCTGTTGTTGACTTAACAAATTGACACTCTTGTTTATGGCATCAGTAATCACCCTAGGCTCTTGTCATGAGCTGCCAAGGCTATGGAAGCCCCCTGAGTTCACTGACTCTGATAATTTTTAGACAAGGCCATGGTCAAAGTGGAAGTTCTCTCCTCCCTTCAGAGAAAGGTACCTCCTTCTTTGATGACCCGTTCTTTCCACTGGGATCTCACTCACAGAGATTGTTCATTTAGTTAGTTTTTTTTTTTTTTTTCCCCGCAGAGTGTCTTGGCTTTCCATGCCTGAAATACTCTCATGGGCATTTCAGCCGGATCCGCATGCCTTAAGGGATGATTCTGAGGCCAGAGTGCTGTTTAGGACATCTGCCATTCTATGGGTCTGCTGTGTATCTCACTTCCCATGTTGGATCGTTCTCTCCCTTTTTGATTCTATCAGCTAGTATTTGCAGACACTATTCTTGTTTATGTGATCCTTTTGGTTCTTAGTCCTATCATTATGATCAATTGTGAACAGAAATTGATCACTGGGACTAGTGAGATGGCATTGGTACATGCCACCTCGATGGGACACTGGAAAACTTTAAAAATACCAATGCCTAGGCCGTCCATGGAGAATCTTATATAATTGGTCCTGGGTACAACTTGGGCATTAAGAACTTTATTAGTTTCCCAAGGTGGTTGTATTATATAAGCAAGGTTGGAAATCATTGTTCTATCAAGTTCAACAGAAATCAAGCAAGTGACATTATTTCTAATTATTGATTACCCTAAGAACTAACCCAAGAATGGCCACATAATATCTGTGTACAATTTTTATTCCCTTTTTCCAGGAATAGGTTAGATTTTGAAAGAGTAGGAATGGAGTAGGAGCAGTCTGGGCAAAATAAAGTCACAAGTGGTCAGGGCACTCAAGGTTCTGAGAAATGAACTTCTTGGTGGTAAAGGAGAGGCCAGAGTACCTTGGTGTGAATGCTGGTCTCTTAGGTTACTTGGGATTCTAAGACATCAGCTGCTCATTCCGGACAACAGTGTCCTCATGGATAATACAGGGTTAGCCCTTCCCCTGCCTTCCTATTGGGTGCTGCAGGGATCACATTAAATAATGCATGTGGTTTGTTTCACAAATGACAAGGAATTACTGGATGTGTGAAGTTTGTGCTATGTGATTGAACAGTTATAACTTCAGCAGATGCAAGATTGTCATCCACTAGTCATTCTAACATGAGTCATTTTCAATAGTTAAGCTTTATCAGTCTTTTTCACTCATTATAATTCTTTGGGAGATTTTAGTAGTCACCAATGACCTGTCCTGACCTCCAGAAATTCTGAGTTGAATAGTGTGGAGAGGAGTTAGGGTATAAACACTTGTTAAAATTCATGTGTTGTGGCCAGTAGACAAATATCTTAAAACAGCAGTATTTTGTTATTTTTTTTTTCTTTCTGAGTGTTCAGAGTTCTCAGCCTCAATTTCCTGTTGTAGAAGAATGAGTCAAAGTCTGGCAGCAGCTGCAACCTCTGATCAGCCTGCAGAGAACGACTCTGGGAGTCCGCCCTGGTCACCTTGCTGCCCTCCGAGTTCACCTCTGAGTCATCATCTCCTATAAGCAGCCCTGGAGTCAGGTTTCTGTTCATCCTGACCCAGACGCCAGTGCTTCTAGCTCTGCTCATTCCATTCACAGGCTCTGCAGAAGCAGCTATCATAGGCACTTAACTTACCTCCCGCCAGTCATACAGAGGCCACAAAACAAGGGACAGAGGGTGGAAAGGAGAGAAGGAAAGAAAGTATCTTTAATTCCCTATGCCATGTAGCCTGTCTGCAATTGCATTTACTTCCTAAGGAGCCATACCAGCCTCATCACAACTCATAAAATTAAGTGAGTAACCTTACAGATAAGCAGCCAACTCTTACTGATGAAAGGCCCTCCAGCCCTGGGAGCCACTTGAACTTCATTTGATTTGAACATCATATATAAGGAACGTAGGATGAGCAGGTCTTGAAAACCTGATGACCTGAGAAAATATTAAATTGTAGAGTCCTCCTTCAGGGAAGATGCACCCTTGGGAATCCTGGGGATGGCTAAGACAGGCAGATGACCCTTAACTCCTGTAATTCTGAAAATGGACCTCTTAACCCCCAGACCACTGTGGGCCAACTATTCTCTCTGATCTCAGACATCCACCGTCTGTCTGCATTTTCAACAGAGTTATCAGTGGTTTTCTTCCAAATGACTAACCTACTCAGTGGACTGTGAACTCCTAGAAGTTAGAACACATCTTTAATTCATCTTAGAATCCAAGAGAGCTACAGCAGGCTTTGGATCTCAGTAAAAATGTGTGAGCAGATGGGTGAATGGATCTGATTGAATTATATCCTCATACCCCTCTAAAAGGAATATTTAAGCATAGCAGCTAAAGGTAAAGTTAAATAGATGAGTTGGAAAGAAGGATTTGAAAGAGAAAAATTAGTTTCAGAAAGTTACACCAGCTGTCTTGGGATGAACTACTCTGACCACATCACACCATTCATAACCCAGCTGCTCCTCTGCCCTTTCACTTACCATTAGGTGAGCAGATGTTGCTCTGCCCTTGGCTCCCTGCAATTTCTGCTGACGTTCAGTGCCTGTACCTATATACTCTTCTAGTACAGTCACTTATGCTAACTCCAACCTCAAGGAAAGGCAGTTTGGGGTTGTGTTTATTTTGTTTACTGTTTTCTATTTTAACTCTGTTCACTTGCACTATAATTTGACCAAAGCTGACAAAACCACTTTGAAGTACTGTCATGTCTGGGAGTGATGTTCTAATCTCCACTGTCGTCATACAGAAGTTGAGAAAACTAGTTCCCTAGGAAACATGACAAGCTGCACATCACAATGTGTTCTCTCCAGCATTTTAACTTTTGCATGATTTCCTACAGGAAGAGCACAGGAATAATCTATGATCTCCCCTTATTTCCTTTCAGTTAAGTCCTTTTGCAGATACAGAACCATGCTCAGTTTTATTTTGACCAATTTTATTTGAAGAGTTTGCTTTTTCGCTTAGGTTGCCAAAACTAGTAATTTAATCTTGAGGAGGTCTTGTGACCATGGGCTGCTAGAGCCCTTAATTTTCCCCTCAGATTTGTGTCATCATGAAGCAGGTTCTGGTTGTCCATAGTCCAAGATATTTCCTGATATGGATGTTCATTTGTGCTTACCTAGGTCACTATTTAATAGAAACAGCTCACTTAATGGAACAAGGTAAAAAGACAGAGTTCCAAGGCCAAACACTGATTCAAGTCAAAGTTAATTAACATTTACCCAGCACCTAATATGCTTCAGACATTTCTATTTCATTTAATCAGACAAATCACTAGGAATGCATTAAAATATCTCATCAATAAGTGAAAGTGCTAAGGCTCTGATATAATAGGACTTGCCTAAGTTTGAAAATAGTAAACAAAAATATGTATGTGGTAAAATCACAAATACTCGCATGTATAATCAGAAGAAAACAGGACAACTGTTTTTATACATGACAGAAGTGAGAATCTTAGTACATTAATGCTTCACATTTTCATCCCCCACTTAAATACCTGCAGTGATCATGTAGTATTATTAAAATTCTAACTAGTCTGTATATAAAGAGCATTAAAAAAAACTCAGTGGCTCTTAGTGTTCATGGGTGCCTTGTTAGCAAGCTTCTGATCCAGGACTTCAGTTTTCCTATGTATTCAACAAAGAGTCCCAATGTGAAACAGGCAGTGAGGAGCCAGGCACAGAAAACACCCCCCGTAGACAGGACCTGCCTTGAGGCTGCTCAACATTGAGCTCTGAGACAGACAGGAGAAGACAAGTGATAAACCCTAGAGAAGAGCTGCAGGTGCTTGACTTAGCAGTTATGACACCAGCTGGAATTCCCACATGCCATAGTAGGGTGCCTGGGCTTGAGTCACAGCTCCAGACTCTGCTCCTGATTCCAGCTTCCTCCTAATGCACATGCTGGGAGGCAATGGGATGGTTCAGACAATTGAGTTCCCCCCATCCATGTGGCAAACCTGGATGTTACTCCCAGTTTCGAGCTCCTGCAGGCATTTGGAGAGTGAATCAGTGGATTGAAACTCTCTCTCGCTCTCTCTGCCTCTCTAAATAAATGAATAAAAATATTTTCTAAAAAAATCTAGGGCTTAAAGGATGCATGGGCAGAGACCTGTGGGAGAAGGGGCTTATCCCAGGGGGAGTGGACTGAAGCCATTTTGGGGGTCCCAGAGAGCTTCCCTCATCTACCTGCCATGATTTGAATACATCCCCTAGAGTTCATGTGTTGGAAACATAACCCTCAAATTTACATGTTGATGGTATTCGGAGGTGACAGTTGGGAGGTAATTAGAACTAGATAAGGTCATAAGTTCATCCCATGATGGAATCCAATGACTTTTTGGGAAGAGAGAGAGACCTGAGCTGATGTGGTCTCTTGACATCCCAAAAGATGACATTTGTCATATTCTGATATCCACAGCATGTCCTTACCCAAAGCCAGCACCTCAGTGTTAGAACTCCCAGCTTCCAGAACTATGAGAAATAAATTTAGTTTCTTTATAAATTACGCAGTTTTAGCAACAGAAAATGAACAAAGACAACCTCATTCAGTTTCCTCATATTTTCACTGTAGATTCAGCAAATGACCACTGTTGTCAAAATTCCAAATCCCAGTGACCCTTACCTTCATTTAGGATCACTGAGTTACAGTGTGGGTATGTGTTATTCCAACTGCAAATTCTCTGCCAAAGTATTTTATGGGATGAACCCTGAGCTCAGAAATAAGAACAAAGGAATTGCATTTGAGAGGCAATGATATCAAATTGACTGTGCATAGCTGACTTTTGCACAATGTGTCTGGTTCTCCACAATGCATACATCTGCATTACCAGATTTTTGTCTAGCTTCTAAAATAAGCAGATCAATAACCTTTGAGAGGCTATGTGGCATTTTTACTTAATGATGTCTCCTCTGTTCAAAGTGGATTCAACATGGCTTAAAAGAAGACATCTTTACATTGATGATAGTTAAACAGATTTTGAGAAAGTTGTGACCGAGAGAGAGAGACAGAAAGAGAGAGGGAGAAGAGACAGGGAGGGAGAGAGAAGAGAGAGTGAGGGAGGGAGAGAGAGGGACACAGTGCAAGAGGGAGAGAGAGAGACATTGATGATAGTTAAACAGATTTTGAGAAAGTTGTAACTGATAGAGAAACAGAGAGAGAGAGAGAGAAAAGAGAGAGGGGGAGAGAGGGGGAGAGAGATAACTGGATAATCCAACCAGGCAAGCTGATATACTTGTTGTGAAGTACAAATATGCCAAGTTTCTCTGCAGTCAGGACAAAGAGTCATGAAAAATTAGCACATTCTTATTGGAAAAGAGTCAAAGGGTAAAGCAAATGCCATTTTCTCAAAGAAGCAGAGTTCTTTTTAAGCTAGTTGTAAAACCTAAATGGAATTCTTTATAGGAAACACTGAAAATTGGCTATGACCTTAACAACAGATTTTATAGCAAATACACCAAAGTAAATGTCACATGGCTTTTCTTAAGCTACAAATCATTTTAAAGCTACAGGGAGTTCTATTTTCTTTATATGTGCTATATTATTAAAGTATTACAAGCACTCTATAAAGTACTTATTAACAGATTTTCCAAATTAAGAAATGGAAGCTTAAAGTGATTAAGCAGCTCTCCCAACTTCACATAGTCAATGACTGACAGAGCTGGGGCTTAAACCAAGGCTTAACATCTTAAATTCTGGGCTAAGAATTAGTGTACAATTACATAAAGCAGTTTGGCAAATTGTCCAATATGTAGGCTTCCAGTGGTCTAACACAAGACAACAAAAAATTAGATCCCAGGAGTAAATGGACATCATGTTGCAAATCATTTTCTTTAAGCATTATTTCTCCTATCTTGGCTTTTGATAAAATCTCATTAGCACACTTGCAGGTGGTACACTAGCAAAGGCTGCTGGCTGAAAATACCTTTAGTGCACATTCTAGATCTGGGCTGTGGCCTAGCCACATTCCAAACCCAGGTCCTTTAATCAAGTCACAGAACTTTCAGGAATTTTTTTTTTTTTTTATTTTTGACAGGCAGAGTGGACAGAAGTCACAGAACTTTCCTGGTAATACAATCCATCTCTTCTCATCTAGATTTATAGTTGTTGAGGTCAAGGAATGTTTACCAGACACACACACAAACACATACACATGGCTGCTTTACAAAGTTAATAAAAATGGGCATCATGGCACAGAGGATTAAGCCACCCTTTGGAACACCCTCATCCTAAATCATACTACCAATTCTAGTCCCAGTTACCCCACACTTCCTATCCACCTTCCTGCTAAAAGGCCTGGAAGGCAGCAGATATTGGCTTACGTGCACAGTCCCTTGCCTGCCACATGGGAGACCTGGATGGAGTTCCTGATTCCTGGCTTCATCCTGGCTTGGCTCCAGTTGTTGTAGGCCTCTGGGGAGTTAACCAAAGGAAAATCTTTGTCTCTCTCTCTCTCTCTCTCTCTCTGTGTGTGTGTGTGTGTCGTTCTGCCTTTAAATAAAAACAAATACATCTTTTAAAAAATGTTTATCTTGATGCCAAATAAAAATTTTTAATAAGGCATACAAGAAATCTTCAAAAAGTTTTGGGTGGGGGCGTGTGCAGTAGAGGTTGGTGCGATGTTTAACACACCACTTGGCAGACCCACATCCAAAATTGGAATGTTTGGCTGGAGTCCCAGTTCCTCCAAGTCCTAACCACCTTCCTGCTAATGATCATATGAAAGCCAGTTCAAATACCTGGATCCTTGCCACTCACCCTGGACACCTGAACTGATCTCCAAACTCTTGGTTTAGATCTGGCCTTGCCCTGGCTATTGTGGACAATTGGGGAATGAACCAAAAGGTTAAAAATCTCCTTCTGTATCTTTTGCTATCTCTCTGCCTTTCAAATAAAAAAAGAGAAAAGAAAGGTTTATGGGAAATGCATTATAAAAAAACTACACAGGGATTTCAAAAGTGTTTGCACCAAGATAAACTTATCTTGTAATTCCATCTTCTATGAACTCTTTGAAGTACCCCATCTATCTATATATATATATAATATATATGCTAATCTAAGATTAAAATAGTTCTCATGTGCTTGGTGCTTCCCAGAGGACTGGGCTGATTAAAGCCTGAGAGAAGGAACCTCTAACAGGAGTGCATAACAAGCCCTGCTGGATGGTGGGCTGTGCAAGAAGTGAACTGAGGACATTCTTCTCAGGAGAAAACCAAGAGGCAAGATCCACAGGGAGCTAAATTTCCATAGCCATGGTGTTCTCTATTTTATTCTCCACTTGGTTTACATCCTTTAAAAGCTGCATTCAGTCCTTGGCAGCATCCCTGAGGCACTAAGGTTTAATGAACTCAGCTCTGACTAATCAAATAGCTTCCAGAGGAAACAGTATACTGGACAATATTAGATTCTTTCCACAAGGGTAATATGCTCAGAGAAATGAAGAAAGATAGATTTAACTGAATCCCAGTTACCTACCACAGGTCAGGGCTTGCCTAACACCTAGATACATAATTTAGTGTAGCAGAGTAGTATATTGTAGGGAATCAACATGGACACTCTGGAGCTGCATAGCTTTGGTTCAAATGCTCACCTTGTCAGTGAATGTGCTTCTGAAACCAGCAGGCATTTGCAGACCTTTATGAACATTTGCTCATCTTTATCAGGCTTGCAATAGACATACATTTTTGAGTTGTTCTTAATATTCACTTCTTACATTTAAAATCATTAGTAAGTGCCAGACACATATGAAGCATATAATAAATGTTGGATGTAATGATTATAATGTACAAGGAATTAAAGAAAGAGCTATAAGATCAAAGTAAGACTTAATTTGAATTCTCAAGGAATGAATTAAAACAAAATGGAGTAATTTAGATGGTGCTGTATCAGATAACCTTTGCTGCGAAGCAAATAGTCCCCAAAATTTAGTGGCTTAAAAGGGTAACCATTTTTCAGCACACATTTTTGCATATTGTCTACTAGACAGTTCTGAGCTGAGCTCAACAGATTTTAGCTAGATTTTGCTCTGTTTCACAGCCTGTTAGTAGGTGCCTAGGACTGGCTACTTCATCATTATTTTCTTTTGAGGTAGCCAGTTCTACCAGAGTCTTCTACACTAAGTCTCTGATAACCCATCAGACAAGCCCAGAATTATTTACATGACAGTTTCAGGAGCAAGACAAGAACAACCCCAGTGCACTAGAAGATTGCATCACGGTCACTACTGTCCTATTGGCCAAAGAAAGTCCCAGGAGGGAATCCATAGTTACAGCTGTGAGATACAGTGTTCCCAGTTTGGAAACAAGAAGGTATTAACAAATAAAGTGTAATGGCAAGAAGTATGCTACAGTGGGTACCTGAAAATATTTTCTGGGAGAAATAGCACTTCATTTTAATAATGATGAGTAAAATTCTGATGACAAAAGTATGAAGTGTATTCTATCATGAACCTAGCTAAATTAGAATAAACATATTTAGTGTGAGATACACTGATTTGAAAATTTCCAAGGGAAAGAGAGATTTTAATCCAAAGTCACCTGTAGCTCTTCTGTTTTTGGTATAATTTTAGTTAATGAAATGTCTACCAAACTATTTGTGTTATCTCTGCTCTGAATTACATCATTCCAGAAACAGTACTCAGCCTCTTCTCTAATTTTTACAATCACAATCCCTTTCTCAGAAAGTAGTGAGGAATTATAAAATGTAGAAATCAGAATTGCAAATAACGGGTGGTTGTTGTGACACAGCAGGAAAAGCCAGCTGCTTGCAACACCTGGATAGGACATCTGAATCCAGCTTTAGTCATCATCACTACTTGTTTCCAATCCAGTTTCCTGTTGATGCTCCTGGGAGGACAGTAGATGATGGTCCAAGTAATTGGGTTCCTGTCATCCTGGGAGACCAGAATGGAGTTCCTGGCTCCTGGCTTCAGCCTGGTTCAGATCTGGTTGTGGCCATTTGGGAAGTGAACCAATGGATAAAAGATCTCTCTCTCTCTCTCTCTCTCTCTCTCTCTCTCTCTCCCTCCCTCTTTCTCTCTCTCTCTCTCATCATCATTCTTTCATAGAAATAAATATTTTCAAGAAGAAATGAAAATAACTCAAAATTGAAAAGTAAACATTTTAATGACCCCTGGTTGCTTTGCTACTAGGAATATTTCACTGACAAAAACACCCCATGTAGCACCCAAGTATGTAGGCTCCTCAGTCTTTTTTTTATCCTCTTGTTCACCCAAATGTATAACAAATATAGCTTTCTCCATAACCTATTTTAAGTAGAACTCTACTACTATATAGGCTTGAACAAAAAGCCATGATTCTCAGTACAAACAATCTTCAGCTTAGCAGGGTTCATTCTTAAAAACACTTGTGTGTTTCTCTTCCTGTTTTTAGACAGAGTTTTCATTATTTCATAATTTATATTCTCTTTTTAACCAAGGAAAATCAGCAGCAGAATTATACACAAAAATGTGTTATGATCTTATTTAACAATGCTGAATCATAGATAATATCACTTCCTGATATTTTTATTTATGCTGCCTGCCACCCACTATTCTAACACCATCGTTTCACAAAACAATCTGGAACTCTACCATCACATAAGAGTTTAAAATTGATTCCATGTCAGGTATTCTAAGCCTAGGATGGATCTAGGCCCTCAGGACAATTGTGAGCAACAGGTGACCTATCAAATGCATAAAACAGAAAGAAAGTCTGTCAGGTTGGCCTTTGGCCCCAAATGTCAATTCATGGACTCAATCATCTTACTTTATTCTGCTAGTGCTAAAAAAGCACACTTCCCACCTACTTCAAGTACATCAATAATCTCCCTGTATGATGACTACTGCTATAACCTGAAGATTCTATTCAGGTGAAAATTGGAACTGGAGATCATTAGGCTAGGTGAAATAAGCTAGACATAGCACAGAAAGACAAATTCTACATGTTTTCATGTGAAGAAGTTAATATATACAGAGTATAAAAAGTGTGTGGATGCTGTATTATTTTGTACATAAATATTTCTAAACATTGTCTTCACTGAATTATACCCTCCACATAATATACCCTTTTTCACTTGATTATTCTTGTCAAGAATCTCACATTATGTGACAATAATACTCCCATGTCAAAGAAAAATAGTATTATACAATGTACATGTATAATATTTACATAGGAAGCAAATATGACAAAGTATTGAAAAAATAGATCTAAAGACAAATATTTTTAAAAACTCAAAATGTGTACTGAGATTTAGGAAAAAAAGAATTCAAACAGCAAATTCAACTTTGGCACATATGTGAACTATCCAATAAAACGAGTCCGGGCAGCAACAAAGAGGCTTGGACTCCCCTTAAGTTTTGGGTAGGCAGGGTTGATTTTGGCTTTTCAAACTCATTATCTCTTGGGGCTGGTGCCGTGGCTCACTTGGTTAATCCTCCGCCTGCAGTGCCAGCATCCCATATGGGCACCGGGTTCTAGTCCTGGTTGCTCCTCTTCCAGTCCAGCTCTCTGCTGTGGCCCGGGAAGGCAGTGGAGGATGGCCCAAGTGCTTGGGCCCCTGTACCTGCATGGGAGACCAGGAAGAAGCACTTGGCTCCTAGCTTTGGATCGGCGCAGCGCCGGCTGTAGTGGCCATTTTGGGGGTGAACCAATAGAAGGAAGACCTTTCTCTCTGTCTCTCTCACTTTCTATAACTCTGCCTCTCAAATAAATTTTAAAAATTTATAAAAAACAAGCTCATTATCTCTCTATATTTACTGACAAATTATTTAGGAAGCTCTATATATCAGCTCATACCCACGCTGTATAATAGAAAATGAGATTCAACCATTAACAAACAGGCAAGAAGAAAGGACAGGAATAATTTGAGAAGAGAAAAATGTCTTAGTGTTGACTACTGGTTGTCACTAAATTTGCACATACCTCACATTATTGAATGATGAAGAAAACAAAGCAAAATAAATGATACACAAGAAAATATACTACAGAATAATCAGCAAATGGAATTACTATGACTAAAATAAAGAATAATGATTAAAATGATCAATTGTTATTGGGAAGTGGAGGAGAAGGAAAAATATTTGACACTCTCAACAGAAAAAAAAAAAGCTGACAGTATCAAAAATGGCAGAGTAATGACTCCAAAAGCCCACTCTTTCAAAAAAAAAATGAAAATCATGACAAAATCTAGCAGAATCAACTTTTCTTAAATTCTGAAAAGTAACCAAAGCAGTCCTCTTCAAAAATCACCATTTAACTATTGTAAATTTTATGGCTTTTTAATTTATCTTAATATCATTCCTCATTCTCTAGTTCAAAGTTAACACTGGAAAATTTGAATTTCCTTTTTTTTTAACTTTTATTTAATGAATATAAATTTCCAAAGTACAGCTTATGGGTTACAATGGCTTCCCCCCCATAACATCCCTCCCACTGCAACCCTCCCCTTTCCCACTCCCTCTCCCCTTCCATTCACATCAAGATTCATTTTCGATTCTCTTTATATACAGAAGATCAGTTTAGAATACATTAAGTAAAGATTTCAACAGTTTGCTCCCACACAGAAACATAAAGTGAAAAATACTGTTTGACTACTAGTTATAGCATTAAATCTCAATATACAGCACACTAAGGACAAAGATCCTACATGAGGAGTAAGTGCACAGTGACTCCTGTTGTTGACTTAACAAATTGACACTCTTGTTTATGGCATCAGTAATCACCCTAGGCTCTTGTCATGAGCTGCCAAGGCTATGGAAACCCCCTGAGTTCACCGACTCTGATTATATTTAGACAAGGCCATGGTCAAAGTGGAAGTTCTCTCCTCCCTTCAGAGAAAGGTGAAATACTCTCATGGGCTTTTCAGCTGGATCCGCATGCCTTAAGGGCTGATTCTGAGGCCAGAGTGCTGTTTAGGACATCTGCCATTCTATGGGTCTGTTGTGTATCTCACTTCCCATGTTGGATCATTCTCTCCCTTTTTGATTCTATCAGCTAGTATTTGCAGACACTATTCTTGTTTATGTGATCCCTTTGGTTCTTAGTCCTATCATTATGATCAATTGTGAACAGAAATTGATCACTGGAACTAGTGAGATGGCATTGGTACATGCCACCTTGATGGGATTGAATTGGAATCCCCTGGTATGTTTCTAACTCTACCGTTTGAGGTAAGTCAGCTTGAGCATGTCCCGAATTGCACATCTCTTCCCTCTCTTATTCCCACTCTTATATTTAACAGCAATCACTTTTCAGTTAAGTTTCAGCACTTAAGAAGAATTGTGTATTGATTACAGTATTCAACCAAAAGTATTAAGTAGAACAAACAAAAAAAATACTAAGAGGGATAACATATTAAGTTGCTCATCAACAGTCAGGGTGAGGGCTGATCAAGTCACCATTTCTCATAGTGTTCATTTCACTTTAACAGGTTTCCTTTTTGGTGCTCAGTTAGTTGTCACCTATCAAGGAGAACAAGTGGTATTTGTCCCTTTGGGATTGGCTTATTTCACTCAGCATAATGTTTTCCAAATTCCTAACAAGGATCACTTTTCAGTTAAAATTTAAATACCTAAGAATAATTGTGTGTTAATTACAGAGTTCAACCAATGGTACTAAAACAAAAAAAATACTAAAATGGTTAAAGTATTACATTGTACATCAACCATCAGGACAAGAGCTGATCAAGTCACTGTTTCTCATAGTGTCCATTTCACTGTTGAAGTGAAAAATTTGAATTTCTGATACCTATAACAGATGGAGCAGAATGAGTTTCATTTGCAAATAATTACAATTATTTGTTTTGAGCTGCCAGGTGGCCCCATGGAAGACCAGATCAAAAGGTGTATCCTTATCCCACCTAACCCAGAATTCACCTGGTGCTAAAACTGCTATCTAGGGTATGGTTATAGAAAATATTTACAATGACTTTATAATTTCCTACAATTGACTCTTCCTTTCATGAGAAATTTCTCTACTATGTGATGCTGCTTGTTAGCATTTTGCTCATAGTAGAAATTCTTTCAAAATACTCAATCCTCGCAAACCCTGCCATTGTTTTATTAACTAATTTGATGTAATAATACAATTTATTTTGTCATTTCAATACTGTTTTCATTATCTTTACCAGGAGTAAATTCTATCTCAAAAAACACTTTCTTTGCTTGTCCATAAGCAAGTCATCATCCATTCAAATTTAGCATGAAACTATAGCCACTCAGTCTCATCTGAGCTTCCACTTTCCATTTCAGTGCATCTATTTCCACCACATTTACTTCCTCTACTAAATTCTTGAACCCTACAGAGTTATCCATGAAGACTGGAGTCAGCTTCTGCTGAACTCCTGCTAGTGTTGAGAGTTTGACCTCCTGCCGCAAATCATTTACAGAAGTTCAATTTATTTTGCCCAGATCCAACAGAAAAGATAATATCTCCTGTCTTACAAAATATATTTCTTCAATTAGAGGACTTGAAAGCTAAAATTACTCCTTGATCTATTGGCTGCAGAATGGATGTTGTGTTAGCAAGCATGCAAATAACATTAATATCACTAGCCATTTCAATCAAAGATCTTGGATGACCAGATGCATTGTCAATGGATAGCAATAGCTTGATTTCTTTTTCTAAGCAGTGGATCTCAACAGGTTTAAATATTCAGCAAATCATGCTTTTAAACAGATGTGCTGTAATCCAGGCTTTGTTGTCTTACTTATAGAGCACAGAAAGAATAGATTTAACATAATTCTTTTTTATAAAAAAAATGTATCTATTTGAAAGGCAAGGTGAGAGGGGGAAAGGGAGAGAGGAGGAGAAGGAGGGGAGAGAGAGAGAGAGAGAGAGAGAAATGGAGAGATCTTCCATCCTCTGAGTCACTCCCAAATGGCCACAACAACCAGGATTGGGCCAGGCCAAAGTCAGGAGCCAGGATCCGGGCCTCCCTGTGGATACAGGGACCCAATCAGTTGGTCTATCTTCCACTGCTTTCTCAGACTTAATAGCACAGAGCTGGAACAGAAGCAGAGCAGCAGGAACTCAAATCACCACATATAGGGGTTGCTGGCATTGCAGGCAGCAGCTTAATCCACTATGCCACAACACTGCCCCAGTTTAATTTTTTAACAATCTAAGATTCTCAGAGTGGTGAATGAGCATTGACTTCAACTTAAAGACCCCAAATACATTAGCTCCTAACAAGACAGCCTGTCCCTTAAAGCTTTAAAGTCAAGCAGTAACTTCTAACGGTGAAAGTCTAGATGTCATCTTCCAACAAACTGTTTTGCCTACAGTAAATCTCTTGCTTAATGTTGTCACCTTCATCAATTATCTTAGCTAGATATTCTGGGTAACTTACTGGGGCTTCACCTTGCACCTTTATGTGATGGGAAATACTTTCTTTCCTTAAATCCAATGAACCAATGTTTGTTTGCTAGTTTCAAACTTTTCTTCTCCAGCTTTCATAGGACTGAAGAGACTTGGGGCCTTGGTCTTAATTAGGCTTTCCCTTAAGGAGATGTTGTGGCTAGATTGATCTTCTGTGGTGTAGCAGGTGAGGCCACCACCTGTAGTGCCAGAATCCCAAATGGGCGCCAGTTCAAGTCCTGGCTGCTCCACTTCTGATCCAGCTCTCTTCTGCGGCCTGGAGGGCAGTGGAAGGTTCCCAAGTCCTTGAGCCCCTGCAGAAACCTGGAAAAGGCTTCTGGCTCCTGGCTTCGGATCATTGCAGCTCTGGCCAGTGTACCCCATTGGGAATTGAACCAGCAGATGGAAGACCTCTCTTTCTCTGCCTCTCCTCTCACTGTGTAACTCTGAATTTCAAATAAATAAATTAATTAAAAAAAAAAACTATTCCTAGATTCCAAATAAAGTGCTTTTGCACTCTTTTTATGTGTTCACTGAAGTTTCACTTCAATTTCGTTTGAGAACTGTTTCGTTTACCCCTCACAACTAGACTAAGGTATGGTGCAAGAGGCATAGCTTTCAGCCTCTTTGTTTTCAAGGTGCCTTTCTGACTAAGCTAAATCATTTTTTTAAGCTACACATACCGTTTTATTGCAAACCCTTCCCAGCAAGACATTTTGTTTTGCAAATACAACTAAAAAGGTAAGGACACAATTGGCATTTTATCATACAAATTGTCTTATATTATTTTGCACTGGGTAAAATATTGTGAACATTTTCTGCTATGGCAACAATAAACCATTCTAACTTCAATTTTGGAATTCTACCATAATGGTATGGTTTAGTTTTATTCTATTTTAAGTAACAGTGCCATGAACATCCTTCTCCATAATGTTAAGAGCCTGCCTCTGTTCATTTTCTCAAGTTAAATATCTAGAAGTCAAACTCATGAGTCAAAAAGTAGTTAACATGGGTAGCATTTTTAGGTTTTTAGATAAAAACAAAAAGAATTTCAGTATGTTGCACTCAAATATTCCCAGAAGCAAAATAAAAGAGAATTATCTCTTCTATGGAAAAAATTTTGTATAACTGTTTCTACTTTCAATAAACATCTCCCTGACCACATTCCCCCTTCCATCCACCTGTACCACTTGGGACCTCACCCCATTACATCATAAATAAACAGAGAAAATATCAAACACACACAAAAAAAAGGTGGTATTGGATTGGAGAACAATTTAAATCTAAGCTTCCTCATAATGTTTAGCCACATTCACTTCATATATATATATATACACACACACACACACACACACGCACACACACACATACATGCACATTATTGTTCTTTGAAGTACGCATAAGTATCACATAAAATGGGATTTATGACAAGGATCGTAAAGTAAGGAAAGAAGGGAATATTAATATGTAAGGAGTGTAATCCCTAGAAGATAACATTTATAAACATCCATGTATTACACACTGTATACATTCCACATACAAGAAAAAAACATAGTTTGCCTTTTCTGTGTCTGGCTTGTTTCACTTGGTACAATTATCTCCAGTTCTATTCATCCTGTTGCAAATGTCAGGATCTCATTCTTGTTTAAGATTAAACAATTGCATAGTAACATCAAAGATCACTGATCATAGATAACCATAACAGATATGGCAATAATTAGAGTTTTTTTTCTTCATACTATTTGTTGAACTTCTTACTTAACATAAACAGATGTGTATAAAGTTCATTGAAAATAGATCTCTGTAAATCCAGAAATCCAACAGAGACATGAAGTGAACACATGCTTTTGGGAAAATGGAATCAATAGATTTGCTCAATGCAGGGTTGCCACAAACCATAAACTTGTAATACAAATATGATATCCGGGAAGTACAATGAAGTATAGAGAAATAACATGAAGTATGCCTATAGTTACAAATGCCTTAATTCAAAAGAAATAAAGGTTTCAAATAAATGACCTAAACTTAACTACAGGGAAGAGAAAAACAATCAACTAAACTGTAAACAAGAAGATAGACATTAAAAAAAAGTTAGAGAGCACATACAGGCTTTAATACAGAAATCAACAAACAACAAATGCTGGCAAGTGTTGGGGTGTTAAGCCTGAGGCCGACCTCTGACCAGAAGGCGACAGTACAGACACTGCCCGACAAGGCAAACAGGAGAGGTAAAGTTGAGGGGTCAAACACACTGCAAGCACCATGAGTTTTGTCGAAACAGGAACTACTTTATTGAGGAAGTGCACAGGCTTATAAAGCTTACAATACATGGGCAGTAGGGGAGCCAATCAGCAAAAAGCTCATGCAGGCATGGGTGGACCATGCACAGGGGCATCTTAAGCAAAGTATAGAGATCATGCACTGTCCACGTGTACGGAACCAAAGCAGACCTATCCCTGCCGATGGTCTGATCTTACGTAGCTTAACTGCAGCAGCCACAAACATGCCCCTTGAACATCTGCCAGGAGCCATATTGTAATGGAGGTTTTAGGCCATGCCTAACAGCAAGGATGTGAAGGAAAAGGTATCTTAAGCCACTGTTGGTAGAAATGTAAACTGGTAAAACCACCAAGGAAGACAACATGGAGATACCTCAGAAATCTGAATATAGACCTACCAAATGAGCCAACCTTCCCACTCCGGGAATTTACCCAAGGAAAATGAAATCAGCATATTAAAGAGTTATCTGTACCCCCATGTTTATTGCAGCTCAATTCACAATAGCTAAGACATGGAATCAACCGAAATGTCTGTCAACTGAAGACTGAATAAACAAATTATGGGATATGTACATCATGGAATACTACACAGCAGTAAAAAGAAAAAATGATATCTGCTCATTTTCAACAGAATGGATCAAGCTGGAAAACATCATAAGTGAAATAATCCAATCCCAAAGGGACAAATACCATATGTTCTCCCTGATCTATGATAACTAATTGAGCACCTAAAAGGAAATATATAGGAATGAAATTGCCACTTTGAGAAACAATAAATTGAATAGCCCTTGAATTGATTGTCAAGGAAGAGGTTTTTTTTCCCTCATACTATTTGTTGAACTTCTTACTTTACATAAACAGATGTGTATAAAGTTCATTGAAAATAGATCTCTTTAAAAAATAAGAGTGGGAGTAAGCGGGAGGAGCAAGTGAGGTGGGAGGATGGGCACGGTGAGAAGAATCACCATGCTGCTAAAGATCTAATTATGAAATGTATGAAGTTTGTGTTCCTTAAATAAAAGGTTTCTGGGGGGAAAAAGAACATACATGTAACAGGGAATAAAAATAATAGAAATCAACAAAAGTAATAGTTGGTTCTTAGACAAAACTGATGCATGTGACCAAGAAAAGACAGAAGATTCAAATTACTAAAATCCAGAATAAAGTAAAGACATTTCGCTCTAATTTTCAGAAATGAAAAGGATATGTAATTTGGGACATGCTCAAGCTGACTTGCCCCAAATGGTAGAGTTAAAAACATACCAGGGGATTCCAATTCAATCCCATCAGGGTGGCATGTACCAATGCCATCTCACTAGTCCAAGTGATCAATTTCAGTTCACAACTGATCATAATGAAAGGACTAAGAGTCAAAGGGAGCACATAAACAAGTCTAGTACCTGCTAACACTAACCGATGGAATAAATATAGGGGAGAGTGATCCAACATGGGAAGTGAGATACTCAGCAGACTCATAGAATGGCAGATGTCCTAAATAGCACTCTGGCCTCAGAATCAGCCCTAAAGGCATTCCGATCTGGCTGAAAAGCCCATGAGAGTATTTCAGGCATGGAAAGCCAAGACACTCTGGCAAAAGATCTCTGTGAGTGAGATCCCAGTGGAAAGAACAGGTCTTCAAAGAAGGAGGTACCTTTCTCTGAAGGGAGGAGAGAACCTCCACTTTGACTATGACCTTGTCTAAACAAGATAAGAATCGGAGAACTCAGAGGGCTTCCATAGCCTTGGAAACTCATGACTGGAGCATAGGGAGACTACTGATGCCATAGACAGGAGTGTCAATTGGTAAAGTCAACAACAGGAGTCACTGTGCACTTACTCCTCATGTAGGATCTCTGTCCTTAATGTGCTGTGCATTGAGATTTAATGCTATAATGAGTACTCAAACAATATATTTCACTTTGTGTTTCTATGGGGGTGCAAACTGTTGAAATCTTTACTTAATGTATACTAAACTGATCCTCTGTAAAAAAAAAAAAAAAAAAAAAAAAGAAATTATCAACTCCCAACTTGACTCTCACTGGGATTAAACATGACAATAGGTCTGATCTGATTTCATCATCATTTAAAAAAAATCATCTATTATTTTTCACTTTATGTTTCTGTGTGGGAGCAAACTGTTGAAATCCTTACTTAATGTATACTAAGCTGATCTTCTGTATATTAAGATAATCGAAAATGAATCTTGATGTGAATGGAAGGGGAGAGGGAGTGGGAAAGGGGAGGGTAGTGGGTGGGAGGGACGTTATGGGGGGGAAGCCATTGTAATCCATAAATCGTACTTTGGAAATTTATATTCATTAAATAAAAGTTAAAAAAATGAAAAGTATAAAAAGAGAATAATCAATTGTGTGCCATAAAATTATATAACTTCTCACCTCATTCCATTTTTTATCTTTTGGAAAAATGTTGTATTATTCAAAGCTACTGAACAATAATTTTGGTAAAATCTTAAATGCTTCCCTCTCTGGTCTAAACAAATAAAATGAATTTAAAAAACAAACAAACAACAACAACAAGAATGCTGGTCCTAAGTTCTCCTTGAAAGACCTAACATAATAAAAGAGGCAGCTACTGAGTCCCTCTATATCTCTTTAAATCTTCACTTTGGTAGCAACCCAGATGATCTTTGAGAGCTCAAGGTTCCCACAAATACACACATCTGTAATTAAAACAGCTCTAGGAAAATCGGTATATTTGAGAACTTCAAATTTTGATATGTTCACTCCCATGACAATTTTCAGGACAGAATCTTCAATACTGGGTTTGACATATTGATTGACCTCCAGAAGGATGATTCAGCATTCAGTTATGTCTGAATATGTGTCACAGTACCAGGCCTTTTTTCTAAAACAAACTTTGAATAAAACTGCAAGTGATTGGGATGCCTGGAAGGACCAACCACCTTTGTTATACTGTAAAATATTTTGTTTCTCCTGAGTTATATTTTTAAATCTTAAATACTGGACTTAAACAATTATTCATAACTTAAACCAATCAGAAAGATTCAGTAGGCAATGAAGTATGCATTCATCTTTTCTAAATTTTTATTTATGAAAAACCCTAAGACATTCAGCAATCAATACAAGTAGAATCAATTATCTGTTAATCTCCTTGTATGCTCAGGAAATGAATCAGCAAGCACAGCAGTAAGAAGCTATTCTGCTTTTTTTATGAGCTGGCTACACAAGCAGTAAAATATGTAAGAGAGATGTAGAGGTTTGAGCTTCCAAAGTCCTACTTAAGATGTAGTATAATGGCCAGTTATACAAGAACTAAAACTTATGTAAAATCTTACCATGTATTAACTACTTGTATATGCATTATCATATTTAATCATCACAGAAAACCCAAGACAGGTATTTGTCTTGAATAACCCAAGGTACAGAAAGATGAAATGACTTGCTAAGAAACATAGAAATAAAGTCAAATTTCTAATACTGTGACCAAAGCTCCTCTTCATTTTACTGATTCATGGTAGAATCCATAAAGCCGCCATCAAATTTTGTTACAGTGAAATATGTTCTCATAAATGGCTTTTATATATACAGTTTCCTTACAGGAAATTATCTTTCTTGATGGTTTTTAGTCATTAGCTGTACAGTTCAAGCTTACCCTATTTGACCGGATATAATTAATTTCCCCACCAGTTTATAAGGAACTGGACTTTTAAATCTTACTGGACATTTTAAAAATCAAAGTTTAAACAAGCGTAACTAAGATAAAAGTCATTATGAGAAAGGCGTGAAACCAACTCAGTTACACTGGGATTACCCACGTCATGCTCTTTTTCAGATTCTAAAATCTTTCTTCCTTTCCACTAACACACTTCAGATTATATCACTCACATCAAGGAATAAAAGGATATGCATATTGCTTAAAAGAAAATATGATTACGATAAGAGGCATATACATATATACATATATATCATATGGATACAAATATATTTTGCTACTTTCTTCCAATTAGATAAATAATGAAATACTAAGTTGAGGGTGCTGCTTGAACTAGTGGTTAATATGCTCACTTCCCATATCAGAATACCTTAGTTAAATTTCCTGCTCTGCTCTCAATCCCAGCTTCATGCTAACACAGACCCATCAGGAATGGCTTTAGTAGTTGGGTCCCTACCACCTATGTGGGAATCTGCAATGAGTTCCCAGCTCCAAGCTTCATCTGGACATAATCCCAGTAATTGAAGCATTTGCAGAGTGAATCAACAGGTAGGAGTTCATTCTCTTTCTCCTTCCTTTCCTCCTCCCTTCCTCTCTCCTTCTATCCTACCAAAAAGATTTTTAAAAAACAAATGTTATTAGGAAAGCATAACACAAACATATATAAACATACAATTTTTATAAATACATGGATTTTATGAATATATATGTGTGTATATATACACACATGTGTTTGTATATTATAGGGAACTTCAAAAAGTTCATGGAAAAATTCATTTTTCTACAAAATTTTTAGAAATTCATCTATGCTTTTGCAAAATATGCATTTTCCATGAACATTGTAAAGATGTCTTTTACGGGGGCTGGTGCAGTGGTGCAGTGGGTTAAAACCCTGGCCTGAAGCTCTGGCATCCCATTTGGGCACCAGTTCTAGTCCCAGCCACTCCTCTTCCAATCCAGCTATCTGCTATGGCCTGGGATAGCAGAAGATGGCCCAAGTTCTCAGGCCCCTGCACCAATGTGGGAGACCCGGAAGAAGCTCCTGGTTCCTGGCTTCAGATCAGCGCAGCTCCGGCCATTATGGCCAATTGGGGAGTGAACCAGTGGATGGAAGACCTCCCTCTGTAACTCTTTCAAATAATTAAAATAAATCTTTAAAAAAAAAGATGCACTTTTGGTATACACATAATGAGTTAATCATGAAACTTCCAATGACAAACTTGCAACAATAAAGTGTTCATTCTCATCTCCCTTCTTCCCCAATGAGAAATCTTGTTCACATTTTTTTACTCAGCAAAGTTATTGACTGCCAGTGATAAAATACATGAGAAGTAGTTTTGGAGTTATAGATTCATAGAAATGAAGAAGCTAACTAGATGTTATTTGCTTGTAGCTTTTTTTTTTCCTTTAAGGGCATAGAGTCAAAATATTTTTCTCAAAAGTTAAGAGTTAACTTTCCTCCCCATAAAATACAATACTATTATTCATTTGAAATTTAATTACACTCAACTCATTTAGTTCATATTTATTTTAGAGTTCTTTTGACTATGTACAACATTATCAGACTGCAAGAAGTCAAAACTTCAAAACAATCTCAAAGATATACTTGGAAAAATGTCATCCCCACACTAGCCCTTCCATGTCATTCCTTGTTCCTCTATGGGCTGCCAATCTTATTATCTTCTAGTATATAACTTTTACAACTTATTTGGAAAAAAACAGACACATGCATAATTTTACATTTCCTCTTTTTCCTTAACCCAAAGATAACTACTACAGACATCCATCTTCACTTTGCATCCTAGAAATCTCCCTATCTCTCTTCCTGGAGCTCGAAACATTCTTTTTTGACAGCAGCAGGGTATTCTATTGGGTAGACGTTGTCTATTCAATTGCTCTTCTATGTATAACCATTGAGGGTATTCCATTATAGTAAATTACAAGAAGAATGTGCAATAATTATCCTTGTATAAAGGTACTTTCATATCAAGGAATACATGCCTTCAATTAAACTATAGAAATAGTAATGCTGGGTGAAGATATAAATGTGTCCCCTAAATATTCTCTGTAAGGACAGAGCCAGTTTACCTTCCCATCAACAATGCATGTAGGTGCTTAGTTTCCCATGTCCTTGACAACAATTGATAAGTTAATACCTGATAATTTTGGAGATCAGAAGGCAAAAACAGGCCATTACTTTGTTCAAATCAAGGTATCAACAGAGTTTGGCTGCTTCTGGAGGCTGTAGGGTACAAACTGCTTCACGGCTTTTTCCAGCTGCTAGAAGCTTCCTGCATTCCTTGGATTATATGGAGCCATCTTTCTCCATTGTCAAAGACAGCAATGTCATACGTCTTGTTCCCTTCTTCTCATCTCAACTCCCCCAAATGTAGTATTAAAAGTGGTTAACTTGGCACTGTGGTGTAGTAGGTAAAGCCATGGTCTGCAGTGCCAGCATCCCATATGGTCACCAGTTCAAGTCCCTGCTGCTCCACTTCTGATCCAGCTCTCTGCTATGTCCTAGGAATGCAGTAAAAAATGGCCCGGGTGTTTGGGCCTCTGCACCCCTATTGTAGACCTGAAAGAAAATATTGGCTCCAGGTTTCAGATTGGCCCAGTTCCAGCCAATGTGGCCATGTGGGGAGTGAACCAATAGATAGATAGATAGATAGATAGATCTCTAACTCTGCCTTTCAAATAAATAAATAAATCATTTTTTAAATGTGCTTAATTTTTTAAATGATTCCAAGATGGCAGAATAGGGAAGGAGCTTTCTGCTCCAGTCTAGGGGAAAATAGTTTAAAAAAAAGTGTAGGGAGTGCTATCTCAGGGAAGAGATAGAGAGAAAACGGCAGAGGAAACTCCACACAAATTAGAGGGACACTGCATATCTAAGTGGAGGCTGTAGATGTGCACAACTCAGGACCCCAGCAGCTGAGAGCCTCAGCACCAGCTTTGGAGAATGAAGTAAGACCAGACTGCAGTAGCCCAAGCCACCAGCAATAAAGCTCTGGGAAGAGCCTGACATGAGTCTGGATTGGAGTTCTGTGGGGGACAGCATACCTTTCAACCTAGAGTGAAAAAAAAGCAGGCACATTTCTCACTCCCTAACCACCTGGCACCATCATCCTGTAACTAGCTGAGAGAGGGCAGGCATCATTTTGGACATATGTAACAGCTGTCAGCTGTGTCCATGTGCCCAGCAACCAGCCAAGAGGACATGCCTAAGTCTGCCTGGGAGAACTGACAGGGACCTGGGAGCTCATCACTATGAGAGCCTTGTGTGCTGGGACTGTGAAAACACTGTGGCTGTGTGGGAGGGTGCAGGGTATGGCTGGGTCTTCGGGCATTCACTGTGGGTGGCTCCACACGTCCAGGGTTCCCCGATTTCCTGGTAAGGGCCATTGCTGTGGGGTGCATGCTCACATCAAGTTCTGTACAAATACTTTCTGTGGTTCTTATGGCAGCACCAACAAATATTGTACCCACTGGCTCCCAGGCATTGTTCCCCATGGAGGAGAGGAGGTAAGCATAAGACTATGCCAACAGAGCTAATCAAACCTGCCCTCTGGAAAAAAATAGATTTAAATCCCCCAGCTTGGGTGTCACCTTGGACATTCCTGTCACCCTGGAGCACTGAATAGAGTATCCTGGCCATACCTAGCACATGCCCCTGGGTATTCACTGAAAAAGCAGACACTCTACTCAGCCACAGAGGTACAGTCCAAAGATAAATGTCATCACAAGGAGTAACAGCAACAGGAAATTATCTCCACAAATGTCTGAAAATAAACCTAGCAATTCAGGAAACAAGAATAAGGACAACATGAAGCCCCCAAACATAAGAACACTTCAATATTAGAATGTGAAAATGAAAAGACTGAAACAATTCTGGAAGCATAATTCAAAATATTGATTACTTAGAAATAATCAGAAGCAAATCCACAAATTAAATAAATCCATACATAATATGAATGACAATTTTTCCATGAAATTGAGATTTTAAAGAGAAATCAAAATGATACATTGGAAACAAAGAATTCAATAGATCAAATAAAAAATGTGGTGGAATGCCTTAACAACAGACTTAGTGAGGCAGAAGAAAGAATATCCAAGTTAAAAGACAAAGTTTACAGACAAAAAAAAAAAAAAAACAAATTACAAAACTAAAAAACAGTGTTGGAGATTTATGGGATACTATCAAATGACCCAATGAGTTTTAGGAGTTCCTCAAGGAGTGGGAAGAAGTATGGATTAGAAGGCCATGTTAGTGAAATAATTACAGAATCTTCCCTAATTTGGAGAAATAAAGGGATGTCCAAGTACAGGAAGCACACAGAACTCCTAATAGACATAACCAGAAAAGATCTTTACCACAACAGACTGTAGTCAAACTCCAGAGTAAAACATAAGGATTCTAAAATGTGCATGAGAGAAATAATGACAGATTACTTTCAGAGGACTTCTAATAAAACTAACAGCAGACTGCTCATTAGAAACCCTATAGGCTAAAAGAGAATGGCGAGATATGTTTTAAGTCTAAAGAGAAAAAAAAAAGTACCATCAACCCAGAATAGTGTAGCAGGCAAAGTTCTTATTTATGGATGAAGGTGAGACCTTCCATAACAAACAGAAATTGAAAGAATTTGTCACCAGTCATCCAGACTTAGAAAAGATGCATAAGAATGTGCTACATACAGAAACATAGAAACATGGTCATAGCTATAAAAAAGTTGAGGGCAGAAAATATGCACATAAAAGCAAAAAGGAAATCCAATGTAAACAATAGGAATATTTATGGGAAAATGGCAGAGCCAAGTCCTTACTTATCACTAGTCACCTTGATGTAAATGGCCTCAATTCTCCAGTTAAAAGATACTCTCCAGTAAAAGACCAGCTGAACGGAAAAATAAAATCTATTTGCTGCCTATAAAACACATCTCCCCAACAAAGATACATGCAGACTGAAAGTGAAAGGATGGGAAAAGATATTCCATGCTAACGGAAACCAAAAAAGAGCTGGTGTAGCCATCCTAATATCAGCAAAATAAACTAACACAAAAACTGAAAAAATAGACAAAAAAGGACACTATGTAATGATAAAGGGATCAATTCAACAGGAAGATGTGACTATTATAAACATATGCACCCAATTATAGTATGACTGGCTATTAAAAAATTTTAATAGACCTAAAGGGAACATAGACTCCAATACAGTAGTAACAGGGGACATCAATAACCTGCTTTCAGCAATGGACAGATCAACTAGACAGAAAATCAACAAGGAAACAACAGAGTTAATTGACACCTAACTGATACCTACAGAACTCTTCATCCAACAGAGGCAAAAAACACATTCTTCTCCCCAGTGCATAGAACTTTCTCTAGGATAGACCACATGCTAGGCTGTAAACCAATTTCAACAAACTCAAAAAAACTCAAAATCATATCAGGCATCTTCTCTGAACACAATGGAATGAAGCTGGAAGCCAGCAACTCAAGGAACAACTCAAGAATGTATGCAAACAAATGAAGACTGAACAAGATGCTCCTGTATGAACAATAGGTCATTGAAGAAATCAAGAGAAATCAAAAATTTCTGGAAATGAATGAAGATGACAATAAAACATATATCAAATCTGATGAGATACAGCAAAAGCAGTGTTAAGTGGAAACAATTGGTGCCTACATCAAGAAAATGGAAAGGTACCAAATAAATGAGCTATCAATGCATATCAAGGACATAGAAAAATAGCAAATCAAACCAAAACTAGAAAAGAAATAATTAAAATTAAATAAATAAATTGCATCCAAAAACATAAAACAAAATATAATGAAACAGGCCAGCGCCATGGCTCACTAGGATAATCCTCTACCTGTGGCACCAGCACCCCGGGTTCTAGTCTTGGGGCATCGGATTCTGTCCCGGTTGCTCCTCTTCCAGTCCAGCTCTCTGCTGTGGCCCGGGAGTGCAGTGGAGGATGGCCCAAGTGCTTGGGCCCTGCACACGCATGGGAGACCAGGAGAAGCACCTGGCTCCGGGCTTCAGATCAGCACTGTGCGCTGCCTGCAGCACGCTAGCCACAGTGGCCACTGGGGGGTGAACCAATGGCAAAAGGAAGACCTTTCTCTCTTTCTCTCTCTCTCACTGTCCACTCTGCCTGTCAAAAAAAAAAATGAAATGAAGAACTGTTTTTTTGAAAAAAATAAACAATTTATACACCATTGTCCCAACTAACAAAAAAAGACCAAAATCAATGAAATTAGAGATGAAAAGGGAAATGTAACAACAGACACCAAATAAATAAAAAGAATCATCAGAAAGATGATACAAAGAGCAAACATCAGGAAACCTAGAAGAAATGGATAGATTCCTGGACACATACAACCTACCTAAATTGAGCCATGAAGACACAGAAAAGCTAAACAGATCACTAACCAAGATGGAATTGAATCAGTAGTAAAGACCCTCCCAGCAAAGAAAAGCCCAGGGCCAAATGGCTTAACAGCTGAATTCTACCAGACATTTAAAGAATTAACTCCAATTCTTCTCAAGCTATTCAAAACAACTAAAAGGCAGGGAATCCTCCCAAACTCCATTAACCCAGCATCACCTTAATTCATAAACCTGAAAAAGATACAATAGAGAAAGAGAACTACAGACTATTTTTCCTGATGTACATAGATGCAAAAATCCTCAACAAAATCCTAGCCAATCAAACTCAACAACACATCAGAAAGACCATTTACTCAGAACAAGTGGGAATTAACCCTGGAATGTAGGCATGATTCAACATTCACAAATCAATCAATGTGATACATCACATTAACAAACTGATGAACAAAAATATCATTATCTCAATATATGTAGAGAAAACATTTGATAAATGACAAAATCCTTTTATGATGAAAATTTTAAGCAAATTGGGTGTAGATGAAACATTACTCAACAAATAAGGCAATTTATGACAAACACATGGTCAGCATCCTATTGAATGGGAAAATGTTGGAAACATTCCCACTGAGATCTGGAACCAAACAAAGATGCCGATTGTCACCATTGCTATTCAATATAGTCCTAGAAGCTTTAGCCAGAGCTATTAGGCAAGAAAAGAAATTAAAGGGATACACATTGAAAGGAGGAAGTTAAATTATTCCTGTTGCAGATGATATGATTCTATAATATATAGGTGATCTGAAAGACTCCACTAAGGGACTATTGGAACTCATAAATAATTTAGTAATGTACATACAACCAAATTGTATGTACAGACAATGCCAGTGCTGAGAAACAACTTCTAAGATCCATCCTATTCTCAATACCTACAAAAGAAAAAATAAAATACTCTGAAATAAATTTAACCAAGGACATAGAAGATCTCTATGTTGAGAATTATAAAACATTTAATAAAGAAATAGAAGACAAAAAATGGAAAAGTCTTCCACGTTCGGGGATTAGAAAAATCAATATCATCAAAAAGTAATTCTATAAAAGCAATTTACAGAATTAATGGGATCTCAATCAAAATACCAAAGACATTCTGCTCAATTAAAGAAAAAACTATGCTGAAATTCATATGGAAATACAAGAGACCCCGAATAGCTAAATCAACCTTATAAAACAAAAAGAAACCAGAGGCATCACAATACCAGATTTCGAGATATAGTCCAAGGCAGTTATAACCAAAGCAGCCTAGTACCATACAAAAACAAATGGATAGATCAATGGAACAGAATAGAAATGCCAGAAATCAACACACACATCTACAAACAACTTACCTTTGACAAAGGCGCTAAAATCAATCCCTGGGGCAAGGACAGTCTCAACCAAAGGTGCTGGGAAAACTGGATCTCCACATACGGAAGTATGAGGTAAGATCCCTACCTTACAGCTTACACAAGAATCCACTGAAAATGGATCTAAGACATCAATCTAGGACTTGAAACCATCAAATTATTAGAGAACACTGGGGAAACCCTGCAAGACATTGGTATAGACAAAGAGTTCTTGGAAAAAAACACAGAAGCACAGGCAAAGCCAAAATTGTCAAATGGGATGATATCAAATTGATAAGCTTCTCCAATGCAAAAGAAACACTCAGCAAAGTGAAGAGGCAACGAACAGAGTGGGAGAAATTATTTGTAAACAATGCAACTGGTAAAGGCTTAATAACCAGAATATATGAAGAGTTCAAGAACAAAAACAACAACAAAACAAACAACCCAGTTAAGAAATGGGCAATAGACTTAATTATGCATTTTCAGTACTATTTGTCAAACACTTTACTTAGTATAATCTTATGTGTATAAAATTAATTGAAGATAGATCTTGGTTGAAAAAAAGAATGGGAATAGGATAAGGAGGAGGAAGAAGGGTGGTGTGAGGAAGGAGGGCGGGTACAGTGGTAAGAATCACTACTCTTCTAAAGTTGTAGTTATGAAATACCTGAAATTAACTGAGGACCAAAAAGGAAACATGTTGAAGTGAAATGGATACTATGAGAAACAGTGACTTGATCAGCCCTTGTCCTGACTGTTGATGTACAACTTAATACTTTATTCTTTTTAGTATTTTTTTGTTCTACTTAATAATATTGGTTGAACTCTGTAATTAACACATAATTATTCTTAGGTGTTGAAATTTAACTGTGTCGCTCCCCGTCTTCGTGGAGGAACGACACAGGACCCTGCGTTGTTCTTTCGTCTGCTTGGTCCTCCCCGGGTTTGCTGCTGGTTCTTCCCGGGTTGGCTGCCGACCCTTCCACCTCCGTGGAAGGGCGGTTCCCCGTGGCCACCTTCCCCACTTCCGCAGGGGAGCAGCACACCGCCGGCCGGCTCTCTCGGGGGCTGCACAGGTGTTCCTTCAGATAGATGTTCCCCTTAGATGCTCCTGGTGCATGTTGTCTCTCTCCTCCTTTATAGTCCTCTTCCACCAATCCCAACTCTGCTACCCACACGCCGAGTATGCTGCTCTCCTCCAATCAGGAGCAGGTCCTACAGTTTATTGGTTAAACTGGAGGCAGCTGCGTAGAAGCTGTTTCTCCCTTCTCAGCGCCATATTGTGGGAGAGCAGATGCATAGAATAAGTCTTAATTCCAGTAACTTAGTCTAGTCCGGGTTGCTCCCAGTTGCTCCACACAAACTGAAAATTGATCCCTGTTAAATATAAGAGTGGGAATAAGAGAGGGAGGAGATGTACAGTTTGGCACATGCTCAATTGGACTTGCCCCAAATGGCAGAGTTAGAAACGTACCAGGGGATTCCAATTCAATCCCATCAAGGTGGCATGTACCAATGCCATCTCATTAGTCAAAGTGATCAGTTTCAGTTCACAATTGATCATAATGATAGGACTAAGAGTCAAAGGGATCACATAAACAAGACTAGTGTTTGCAAATACTAGCTGATAGAATTAAAAAGGAGAAAACGATCCAACATGGGAAGTGAGATACACAGCAGACTCATAGAATGGCAGATGTCCTAAACAGCACTCTGGCCTCAGATTCAGCCCTTAATGCATTCTGATCTGGCTGAAAAGCCCATGAGAGTATTTCAGGCATGGAAAGCCAAGACACTCTGGCACACACACACATAAAAATGACCTAAATGAAAGATCTCTGCGAGTGAGATCCCAGTGGAAAGAACAGGGCCATCAAAGAAGGAGGTACCTTTCTCTGAAGGCAGGAGAGAACTTCCACTTTGACTATGACCTTGTCTAAATAAAATTGGATTCAATGAACTCAAAAGGCTTCCATAGCCTTGGCAACTCATGACAAGAGCCTCGGGTGATTACTGATGCAATAATCAAGAGTGTCAAATTGTTAAGTCAACAACAGGAGTCACTGTGCACTTACTCCCCATGTAGGATCTCTGTCCTTAATGTGTTGTACAATGTGAATTAATGCTATAACTAGTACTCAAACAGTACTTTACACTTTGTGTTTCTGTGGTGTGGGTGCAAACTGTTGAAATCTTTACTTAATATATGCTAAATTAATCTTCTGTATATAAAGATAATTGAAAATGAATCTTGATGAAGAATGGAATGGGAAAGTGAGCAGTAGATGGGAGGGTTGCATGTGGGAAGGAAGTTATGGGGGGTGGGGAAGCTACTATAATCCAAAAGCTGTACTTTGGAAATCTATATTAATTAAATAAAAAAAAATAAAAAATAAAAAAAAGGACTGCGGGGGAAAAAGAATGAATGCATTAACGAATGAGGCTTAAAATAGTGCTGAACCTTTAAGGACTCAGTATTAAGGCATTGGCATTTTTAAGATACATTATTTTTTCTAGCATATTTTACCATTTAGTGTCAAAATTTCTTTCTGGAATGATTTTGTCTGTTTCATTTAAGATCTTATCTCTCCCCTCCTTTTGACAGAATCTCAAGGCCCCTATTCTCTTTTTTCCATACCTGTAGGTTATAGGGCCAGCTCTGAAGCAAATTGGAGTTTATTTTTCTCGAAGATTACCAGAAGTTCATGGTATTCTTTATCTCCTAGTAATGTAATGCTAAAATTATGAGTCATGTTGGTTTTATTACACTCTGTTGTATATAATGTTTGAGAAGATATCTAGGGAAAGATATAGGTTCATTTTACTGCAAAGTTGCATGTTTTAAGACTGTTACTGTATGATTCAGAATATTGTTAGGTTCCTTCTAGCTCTTTGACATTGCTAGAATAACATATTTTGAAAATGAATAACTCTGATCACCAAAATGTCAAAGCAGAATAAAGTTCCAGAAGAGTTTTAAAAACATGGAAGGATGGGGCTGGCCCATGGCACAGTGGGTTAACACCCTGGCCTGAATCGCCGGCATCCCATATGGGCACCGGTTCTAGTCCTGGCTGCTCTATTTCCTGTTTTTTTTTTTTAATCTGTTGTGCTAAATTTTTTTAACTTTTATTTAATGAATATAAATTTCCAAAGTACAGCTTTCGGATTATAGTGGATTTTTCCCCCCATAACCACCCCGCCAGCCGCAACCATCCCATCTTCCACTCCCTCTCCCATTCCATTCACATCAAGATTCATTTCCATTTATCTTTATATACAGAAGATCAATTTAGCATATATTAAGTAAAGATTTCAACAGTTTGCACCCACACAGAAACATAAAGTGTAAAGTACTGTTTGAGTACTAGTTATAGCATTAATTCACATAGTACAACACATTAAGGATAGAGATCCTAGCTTCGGATCAGCTCTGCTCCGGCAGTTGCAGCCAACTGGGGAGTGAACCATCAGATGAAGATCTTCTCTCTGTCTCTCTGGCTCTCCTCTCTCTGTGTAACTCTGACTTTCAAATAAATAAATGAATTTAAAAATAAAAAAAATAAAAAAGACATGGAAGTAATAAGCACCTGTTGGATGAAAGAGAACTCATAACTTGTAATAATGTACTACAGGCCAATATCCAAACATGCCTACTGGAAGACAAATCCGCTTCATTAATTATATTTGTGAATTAACACCTACTCCCTACAAGTAGCTTTTTCTGCAGCTGCTATAATCAATAGTGTTTTTGTAGGCCGGCACCGTGGCTCAATAGGCTAATCCTCTGCCTGTGGCACTGGCACACCGGGTTCTAGTCCCAGTCAGGGTGCCGGATTCTGTCCCGATTGCCCCTCTTCCAGTCCAGCTCTCTGCTGTGGCCAGGGAGTGCAGTGGAGGATGGCCCAGGTCCTTGGGCCCTGCACCCAGATGGAAGACCAGGAGAAGTACCTGGCTCCTGGCTTCAGATCAACCGTGTTTTGTAGCTGTCAAGCATTACTCTTTTATGATGAGTAAAATTGAAGCATAAAGCTTTAAAATCTCTCAATATCTCTGCTTGACTATCTCACTACCTATTCACTTCCCCCCCTCTTTCTTTTTTGAAAATTCTGGTCTTAATTATTCCTGATTATTACAAATGTCTTCTCTTTTATCCAGAGAAGGAGCTAACATTTCATCAAATAGAATGAGAAATTACCAGTGGGCCATGTTTCATGAGCCAAATGGATATACTACATAAAAGTGTTAAAGGAATTTTAGATGGGTTACTTTTCGTAATTTTCTTATTAACTTCATTTTTCTAAGCTATTTTCAAATCAAATGACACAAAAGGTTACCCCATGAAAAATCAAGCTCCATCCAATTTAAATCTTGATTTTTTTTCACTGCTAGCCTTACTATTATCTATTCATAGATATTCCTTATAACTTCATAAGTTCTGTAAATGTTTTACTCATTTTCATTGAGTTGATTATCATATTTCTAAGAATGTAAAGCCCTTAATAGATCCTGAATACAATTCCTTTGTACTAAAATGAATTTAAATCAGCTACTTGTCTTCTACTGTGTTAATTGTGGTATCAAATTTAACAGTTTTTTTTTTCTTTTTATGGTTCATATTTTTGCATCCTATTTAAAAAATCTCTACTTATGTTAGTGCTGTGAAAATTTTCTTCAAATTATTCTGGAATTATGGTTTCAGTGTTATAAATTATAAGCTTTTGTGCTTATACTACATATAAAGTAAAATTCTGTATGTTATGAGGCGAGCCTTCAGGCTTATTTTGGTTCACCATCATTTGCTGGAAAGACTATTTTCCCCTAGGTATCAGCTTGAACTTTTTCTCAAAAAGCAATTGGTGGCACACTGAGGGTTTCTTTTCAGCTCATTATTATGTTCCATTGATTCATACGTCAAGCCTTCTACCAATGCCAAAATCTTAATTTAACATTTATAACAAGGCTTGAAATTAGAGAGTGCAATATGTCATGTTTGGCTTTTCTAGAATTATTTTGACTATTCTAGAGCCATTTCATCTCTATATAAGTCTTAGATTCAGATTTCAGCTTCCAAATTTCTATAAAGTATATGAATTAAAAATACATTTAGGGGCTGGAGCTGTGTTACAGCAGGTTAAAGCCCAGGCCTGCAGTGCCAACATCTCATATGGGTGTCAGATTGAGTCCTGGCTGCTCTACTTCCAATACAGCTCCCTCCCTTCTAATGTGCCAGGAAAGGAGTAAGCAGACAGCCCATGATCCTGGGTCCCTGAACCCACGTGGGAAACCTGGAGGAAGCTCCTGGCCCCCGGCTTGAGATCGGCCCAGCTCTGGCCATTACAACCATTTGGGGAGTGAACCAGCAGATGGAAGACCTCTCTCTCTTTGCCCCTGCCTTTCTTTAACTCTGCCTTTCAAATAAGTAAATCTTTTTAAATAAATTTTTAAAAAATAAATGTAAGAATAATACAGACATTTTTGATCAGAATTGCATTATACAAAAAATTGAATATATTCTCAAATATTCTTTTGTCTCAATGTATATGTTTTAAAAATTTCTCTCAGGAATGTTTTGAAATTTCATCATACAAGTCATGCAGAGATTGCATTGTTTATATCTATTTCATGATTTGTATGTATTATGTGTAGTATTTTATCTTCCAAATGATTTATGTTATAAACAGAATGTAGTTTTTTATATTAAACTTCACTGCATTTCTCAATTCCAAGATGGCAGATCAGGGAAAGGGCATACAGCTCTAGGATAGAGGAAAACAGAAAGAAAAAAAATGTAGAAAAAGTGCATTCTCAGGACAGAGAGAGAAGCCACAGTGGAAACTCGACAGAAGGAAGAGGGATGCTGAGGATCTGTGTGGAAGGTGCGAATGCACAGCAATGAACACGGACAGAACTCACAATCCCAGCAGCCAAGAGCCAGAGAACACAAGCTTTGTGGATTGAGCTGAGATCAGATTGCAGCAGCCTTGGCCACTGATGAGATAGCTGGAAGGACAGCATGTCATGAGTCTAGCCTGGAGACCTAACGGGTTAGGGTACCCATTAAGCCATCAAAAAAACAGGGGGGTGGCACATTTCTCTCTCCCAATCCCACCCTCCACAATGGTACTGGAAAATGGCTGAAGAAGACAGGCATCATTTTGGACAGTTCTTGTGTGCATGCCCAGCAAATGGGCAGGGAAAGACTACATCTTATCAGAAGTATCAGTGTAGCAGCTCAGGTACATACAACCAACAACCAGTGAGGAGGACTCACCATCACGAAATGAGTAGGGGCTGAAGCCAGTGGCTCTTTTGCATGCATGTGACCCAGGGGTATTACCAGTGGGAAAATCTGGAATCCCTGCTGACTCTGTCTGGTGAGGAGGGTCAACAGGGGAGTGGGCACCCACATAGGACTGTGAGGTACCCCAGGCCTCTCGACATATCACAGGCTTCCAAGCTGAAACCACTGAGGTAGATCTCCTATAGCCACCTGGCTCTGTGAACATCTCTGCCTCTCTGTGGACAAGACTGGCTAATGGGGCAGAGCAGATGCTTCGCACCCTGTAACTGTGGGAGCCTTGTGTGCTGAGACTGTGGGAACTCTGTGACTGGATGATAGGGCACAGGGTGTAACTGGGTCTCTGGGAAATCACTATGAGCAATTCCAAATGTTCAGAGCTCCCAGATGGGAGTGGAGTGGGTCATTGCAACGTGATCTATGATCACACTAAGGACTGCACAGATCCTTTGCACAGTTCATATGGCAGCACAGATGTGTATGGCACTCACTGTGGGCTAATAACCAGACATTTACATTTTGGAAGAGGAGATGGGGGTGTGATTATGCCAACAGTGGTAATCATACCCTTCTTTCTGCTAAAAAGAGGATATCTACCATTCTTGGGTATCACCCTGGATACTTGCCCCACCATGGAACAAAGAACAGAGCTCCCTGGCCATACCCAGAATATACTTCTGGGTATTCACTGAAAGAGAAGATACTCCACTAAGCCAGAGAGGCATAGTTCAAAGATGAAAGCCACCAGAGGTAAAAACCAAAAAGTATCTCCACAAATGATAATATACATAGAAATTCAAGAAACAAGAATAAGGAAGATAGTGTGACCTCCCCAAGGAACACAACACTTCAATATTACAATGTGAAGATGAAGGAATGCATGAAATGCCTGAAACATAAACCAAAACATTAATCATGGCATTACTCAGAAATATTAAGTAGCAAATTCATGAATTAAAGAAATCTATACATGACATGAATGAAAAATTCTCCCCTAAAATTGAGATTTTGAAGATGTATCAAAATAAAATATTATAAATAAAGAATTCAATATATCAAATAAAAAATACAGGGGAAAGCCTTAACAGACTTGGTGAGGCACAATAAAGTACATCTGAACTAGAAGACAAATCTTTGGAAATAGTTCAGTGAGACAAAAAATAAAAAAGAAGAAGATATTAGAAAAATTAAAGACAGTGTTAGGGACTTTGGGATATTATCAAATGATTCGGATACAAGTTTTAGGAGTTCCTGAAGGTTTGGAAAATTAGAAGGCTTATTTAGTGAAATTATTACGGAAAACTTTCCTATTTTGTAGGGGAAAAAAGGATGTCCAAGTACACAAGTTACATAGAAATACTTACACACATGACCAGAAAAGATATTTACCATGACACATTGTTTTACTGTGGAAAGTGTGACTACAAAGAAAAGATTTTAAAGTGTGCATGAGAAAAATGCCAGATTACTTTAAGGATCTCCAAGTGAACTTACAGCTAATATCTCATCAGAAACCCTCAGGCTAGGAGAGAATGGGGACATATCCCAAGTTTTAAGAGAAAAAAGAAATAGTCAACAAAGAATACTGTGCCTTGCAAAACTCTCATTTTTGAGTGAAGGTGAAATACAGACCTTCCATTACAGAAATTTAAAGAATTTGTCACTACTAATCCATCTTTACAAATGATGCTAATGGATATGTTACACACAGAAAGATAGTCATCATTATGAAAGAATGTGAAAGTATAAAATCTCCCAGTAAAATAACAAAGGTAATCCAAAGCTAATGATAGGAATATTTATGAAAATATGGTAGGGCCATGTTGTTACTTATCAAGAGTAACCTTGAATGGCCTAAACTCTCAAAATTAAAAGATACAAGCTGTCTGAATGCATTAAAAAACAAAGCCATCGATATGGTTTCTACAAGAAACACACCTCAAAAAAGATACATGTAAGTGAAAGTCAAAGATAGAAAAAATATTCCATGCTAATGGTAAGCAGAAACAAACAAGTGTAGCAATCCTAATGTCAGAAAAAACAGACTTTAACACAAAAACCATTAAAAGAACAAAGACAATAAACATTAATGTGCAGACTGCTTTTTTCGTTTGCCAATTTAATTTCCTTTGGGTAAATTACAAGGAGTGGGATGGCTGGGTTGAATGGTAGGGTTATCTTCAGGTTTCTGAGGAATCTCCAGACTGACTTCCATAGTGGCTTAACCAGTTTGCATTCCCACCAACAGTGGGTTAGTGTCCCTTTTTCCCCACATCCTCTCCAGCATCTATTGTTGGTAGATTTCTGAATGTGAGCCATTCTAACTGGGGTGAGGTGGAACCTCATTGTGGTTTTGATTTGCATTTCCATGATTGCTAGTGATCTTGAACATTTTTTCAAGTGTCTGTTGGCCATTTGGATTTCCTCTTTTGAAAAATGTCTATTGAGGTCCTTGGCCCATCTCTTAAGTGGGTTGTTGGTTTTGATCTTGTGGAGTTTCTTGATTTCTTTGTAGATTCTGGTTATCAATCCTTTATCAGTTGCCTAGTTTGCAAATATATTTTCCCATTCTGTCGGTTGTCTCTTCACTCTCCTGACTGTTTCTTTTGCAGTACAGAAACTTCTCAATTTGATGCAATCCCAATAGTTGATTTTGGCTTTGACTGCCTGTGCTTCTGGGGTGTTTTCCAAGAAGTCATTGCCGGTACCTATACCTTGCAGGGTTTTTCCAATGCTCTCTAATAATTTGATGGTGTCAGGTCGTAGATTTAAGTCTTTAATCCACGTTGAGTGGATTTTTGTGTAAGGTGTAAGGTAGGGGTCTTGCTTCATGATTCTGCACGTGGAAATCCAATTTTCCCAGCACCATTTATTGAATAGACTGTCCTTGCTCCAGGAATTAGTTTTAGATCCTTGATCAAATATAAGTTGGCTGTAGATGTTTGGGTTGATTTCTGGTGTTTCAATTCTGTTCCATTGGTCTATCCATCTGTTTCTGTACCAGTACCATGCTGTTTTGATTACAACTGCCCTGTAGTATGTCCTGAAATCTGGTATTGTGATGCCTCCAGCTTCGTTTTTGTTGTACAAGATTGCTTTAGCTATTCGAGGTCTCCTGTGTCTCCATATAAATTTCAGCATCATTTTTTCTAGATCTGAGAAGAAGGTCTTCAGTATCTTGATTGGTATTGCATTGAATCTATAAATTGCTTTTGGGAGAACGGACATTTTGATGATATTGATTCTTCCAATCCATGAGCATGGAAGATTTTTCCATTTTTTGGTATCCTCTTCTATTTCTTTCTTTAAGGTTTTGTAATTTTCATCATAGAGATCTTTAACGTCCTTGGTTAAGTTTATGCCAAGGTATTTGATTGTTTTTGTAGCTATTGTGAATGGGATTGATCTTAGAAGTTCTTCCTCAGCCATGGCATTGTCTGTGTATACAAAGGCTGTTGATTTTTGTGCATTGATTTTATACCCTGCTACTTTGCCAAACTCTTCTATGAGTTCCAATAGTCTCTTAGTAGAGTTCTTTGGGTCCCCTAAATAAAGAATCATATCATCTGCAAAGAGGGATAGTTTGAGTTCTTCCTTCCCAATTTGTATCCCTTTAATTTCTTTTTCTTGCCTAATAGCTCTGGCTAGAACTTCCAGAACTATATTGAATAGCAGTGGTGAGAGTGGGCATCCCTGTCTGGTTCCAGATCTCAGTGGAAATGCTTCCAGCTTTTCCCCATTCAATAGGATGTTGGCTGTGGGTTTTTCATAGATTGCTTTGATTGTATTGAGGAATGTTCCTTCCAAACCCAGTTTGCTTAGAGTTTTCATCATGAATGGGTGTTGTATTTTATCAAATGCTTTCTCTGCGTCTATTGAGATAATCATATGGTTTTTCTTCTGCAGTCTGTTAATGTGGTGTATCACATTGATTGTTTTGCGCACATTAAACCATCCCTGCATACCAGGGATAAATCCCACTTGGTCTGGGTGGATGATCTTTCTGATGTGTCGTTGCATTCTATTGGCGAGAATTTTATTGAGGATTTTTGCATCTATGTTCATCAGGGATATTGGTCTGTAATTCTCTTTCAGTGCTGCATCTTTCTCTGGCTTAGGAATTAAGGTGATGCTGGCTTCATAGAAAGAATTTGGGAGGATTCCCTCTTCTTCGATTGTTCTGAATAGTTTGAGAAGAATTGGAGTTAGTTCTTCTTTAAATGTCTGGTAGAATTCAGCAGTGAATCCATCTGGTCCTGGGCTTTTCTTTGTTGGGAGGGCCTTTATTACTGTTTCAATTTCTGTCTCAGTTATGGGTCTGTTTAGGTTTTCGATGTCTTCCTGGTTCAATTTAGGTAGGCTGCATGTGTCTAGGAATCTATCCATTTCTGATAGGTTTCCCTGTTTGTTGGCATACAAGTCTTTGTAGTAATTTCTGATGATTCTTTTTATTTCTGTGGTGTCTGTTGTTACATTTCCTTTTTCATCTCTGATTTTATTGATTTGGGTCTAATACAATAGTACTGGGGGACTTCAATACTCCACTATCAGAAACAGACAGATCAATAAGACAGAAGATCAACAAGGATACAGTAGATTTAAATGACACTATAGCCCAAATGGATCTAACAGATATCTACAGAACTTTCAATCCTACAGCTAAAGGTTTTACATTCTTCTCAGCAGTACATGGAACCTTCTCTAGGATTGACCACATATTAGGCCATAAAGCAAGTCTCAGCAAATTCAAAAGAATTAGAATCATACCATGCAGCTTCTCAGACCATAAAGGAATGAAGTTGGAAGTTAGCAACTCAGGAATCCCTAGAGCATATGCAAACACATGGAGATTGAACAACATGCTCCTGAATGAACAATGGGTCATAGAAGAAATCAAAAGAGAAATCAAAAATTTTCTGGAAGTAAATGAGGATAACAGCACAACATACCAAAACTTATGGGACGCAGCAAAAGCAGTGTTAAGAGGGAAGTTTATATCAATAGGTGCCTACATCAAGAAATTGGAAAGGCACCAAATAGATGAGTTTTCAATTCACCTCAAGGATCTAGCAAACCTATAGCAAACCAGACCCAAATCTAGTAGGAGAAGAGAAATAATTAAAATCAGAGAAGAAATCAACAGGATTGAATCAAGAAAAACATTACAAAAAATCAGCCAAACGAGGAGCTGGTTTTTTGAAAAAATAAACAAAATTGACACCCCATTGGCCCAACTAGCTAAAAAAAGAAGAGAAAAGTCTCATGCACATTTTAGAATCTTCGTTTTATTGTGATTTTGATTACAATGTGTCTTGTTGAAGATCATTTCTGGTCATGCTTATTAGGAATTCTATGTGTTTCCTGTACTTGGATGTCCCCTTTTATTCTCCAAATTAGGGAGATTTTCTGTTATTATCTCACTAAAAAGGCTGTTATTCTTTTCTCACTTTTCATGCTTTCAGGGACTCCTAGAACCTGCATGTTGGGTCATTTGATAGCATCCTGTAGATTATCAACAGTGTTTTTTAGTTTTCTAATTTCTTCTTCTTGTGATTGATCACACTGTAAATTTCCTGTGCTTTGTCTCCTAAGTTGGATATGTTTTTTCCTGCTTCACTGATTCTGTTAGGCTTTCCACTAAATTTTTTATTTGTTTTATTGAATTTTTTTATTTCTAAGATTTCTTTATCTTTTTTTTTTTTTTTAACAGGCAGAGTGGACAGTGAGAGAGGTAGAGACAGAGAGAAAGGTCTTCCTTCTGTTGGTTCACACCGCAAATGGCTGCGCTGATCTGAAGCCAGGAGCCAGGTGCTTCCTCCTGGTCTCCCATGTGGGTGCAGGGCCCAAGGACTTGGGCTATCCTCCACTGCACTCCCGGGCTATAGCAGAGAGCTGGACAGGAAGAGGAGCGACCAGGACAGAATCCGGCACCCCGACCAGGACTAGAACCCGGTGTGCTGGCGCTGCAGGCAGAGGATTAGCCTAGTGAGCCTTGATTTATCTTTAAGATCTCAATTTCATGTGAAAATTTTTATTCCATGTCATGTATGGATTTCATTAGTTCATGCATTTGCTTCTGATTACTTCTAAATAATCCTGTGATCAAGTTTTTGAATTCCATTTTTGAAATTTCTTCAATCTCATCATCTTCACAATGTAATATTGAAGTGTTGTGTTCTCTTGGGGCATCATGTTTTCTTGTTTCTTGAGTTGGTGCATTTATTATTTGGCATTTTTGGAGACACTGTTGGTTGCTTTTTTGTTTTTTCTTTGTGGCAGCTTTCATCTTTGTACTATGCCTCTGTATATTAAAGGAGTATTTGCTTTCAGTGAACACCTAGAGGCATGTGATACATGTGGCCAGAGACTTCTATTCAGTTCTCCGGGTAAAGGGCCTGACTGGGGTAACACATCCAGGTTCGGTGTGGTTAATCTTTTTTTTTAATCACAGGGGAGGTTTGTTCTTGTCTGTTGGCTTAGACTTAGTTGAGCTCCTCTGCTCAAAGGAGACCAGCACCTGGGCATTAGCCTGAGTGGGTATGTTAGAGCAAATAGTCTGCTCTGCCACAAGGACCACACAAAGGATCTGTTTAGTCCTCAATGTAAACTCAGATTCCCTAGCAATGTCCCTCACCAGATATCCAGGGAGCCTTGAGTGTGTGGAGTCTCCCACAGTGACTGCCCAAAAATCACACCCACACCCTGAGTCCTCCTGCAAAGCCTCATTGTTTTCACAGTCCTGGTACATAAGCCTCCCACAGTCATGAGCACTCAGCTCCATTTGTTCTCCCCACCAGACTCAGGAGTCTCCACTTAGCTGGTTGCTGGTTGTGGACAGGGGCTGGCACAGCTGTTATGTATGTCTAAATGGCACCCATTTTCTATCAGCTTGTTAGAGGATGCTGTTGCAGGGTGATGGTGGACGAAGAAACATGCCCCCCCACTTTGTGTTTTTCCCTTCCAGTTTGGTAGGTACACTATCCCCTACAGGGCTCCAAGCTGGATTTCCTCGATTTCCTCTAGGCTCTTCCGGCAGCTTTTTCACCAGTGGCTTGGGCATCTACACTCTGGTCTTATCTCACTCTCCAATGCTGGTGTGGAAGTTCTTGGCTGCTGGGACCCTGAGTTGTGTGCATCCACACCTGGCACATAGGTCCACTGTGTCCCTCCAATTTGCACATATCATATATATCATACTGTTTCCTATAAATATGGTACATTTACTATGTATCAACTAAAAAATAAATTTGGCAGAAACATGGAAAATGTGTCAGTCAATTCCAACTTGTGCTGTTATGAAAGTGCCATCTGTCTCCCTAGACATATTCTAAAATATGACCATTCTATAAGAGACACAAGGGTGACTAGAGGAATGAGAGAGTAAAGGAGAGGAGGAAGTGCTTCACATGGGTTTCTCCACTGAGCTAATGACGTCTGGTTGGCCCAGACCGTGGTTGGAGGGGTACACAGCATCTCCAGTTCAGGAAGTACTGTCAAGTAGCAGTTACTACACAACCAGCTCAGGATTTAGGGATGACCTTCTTTTCCCCATATCTTTAGAAAACTGATTGCTCAATGAAACAAAATGTATTGATCTATTCAACAAATATATATTATAAATCGTCTCTATCCTCATGGAGCTTGCATTATAACAAGGAAGATAAAAGCAAGATGAAAAATTCTACAAATATAATTACACTGAGTTCCTGAGAGAGATGAGACACATCTCCCTGTGAGTCATTAATAAGAAAGGATGATCTAATGTGGGGAATCAGATCAATTTTCCAGATAATTGAACCGAGAGCTGAAGGATGAGTTAGAGTTCAACAGGGTTAATAATATCTTGTCACAGTGTCACTGAGAGGATTAAGTCAAACACTGTATGAAAAGTCTCAGGCCATGGCATATTTGCTCAATTCTAAGATGTTGTGAATGAAAAGATACATTGATTTAGGAATGGTTTAGTAGGGGATAAAGAAATATCAGGCTTTTCTATGCACACATTTAATGCAAAGTGACATCTCATTTCTGAAATATTCACATCATAGGAACTGAGGCATTGTATTCTTTCTATTCCAAGCCTTGCGCAGTGAACACCACATAGCAGGACTATAACAAATATTTGTAAAATAAAGTCATATCTGCTCTCGTTCTTTTATCCTTGCTTTTCACTTAGGTGGTGTTCTCCCTCCTCCCAAGAACAAGTTCGTTAAATGTATTCACACTGATATTTTAAGGCATTATATATTCCTCCTTCACATAGTATTTTCATTTTACAAGATGCTGTGGGAAAGGTAATAATCCCTTTTAGAAAATGAATGTATAATTGTGGACTCTCAGACATTTCTACTAGAATTAGTTTGAGGTGAAAACCTACCCAAAGTTCTTGCAATTAAATCACGTGAAAATGTGTATCCGTTGTATCAGTTACTTCAGATAGCAGAGTTCATCTTTTGATGAAATTGCTGTCCACTGCCTGAGGACAGAGTATTACTCTGCTCCATGTAGTCTTTCACGGACCCAAGCCTTTAAAATCTTGTGTTCCCATACTTCTCTGGGTTCTTGAAGTCTTCTCTGTTGGGTAACAGGATGCATAAAGAGACTATAGACCTTAAAGGCCAGAGGATAACAGATAACCACAAGAAATGAGTGCCCTGCATCTGACAGCTCCAAGGAATTGAATTCTGCAGATTCTTTCCAATGTAGCCTTCAGATGAAAACATAATCTAGTTGGCCCCTTCACTAAAGCCTTGCCTGAAGGTGCAACTGAGGTTGGATTTTGGAGCCACCAAATGAGATAACAAATATTTCAGTTTAAGCTGTTAAGTTTGTGATAATTTGCTATGCATTGATTGAAAATTAATAAAGTGACCTCCAATTGTTAAATCAACAGGAGTCACTGTGCACTTACTCCTCATGTAGGATCTCTGTCCTTAATGTGTTGTACTATGCGAATTAATGGTATAACTAGTACTCAAACAGTACTTTACACTTTGTGTTTCTGTGTGGATGCAAACTGTTGAAATCTTTACTTAATATATACTAAATTGATCTTCTGTAAATAAAGATAAATGGAAATGAATCTTGATGTGAATGGGATGGGAGAGGGAGCGGGAAATGGAAGAGTTGCAGGTGGGAGGAAGGTTATGGGGGTGGGGGGAGCCACTGCAATCCAAAAGCTGTACTTTGAAAATTTATATTCATTAAATAAAAGTTAAAAAAAAAAATAAAGTGACCTCATTTGCTCCTCTGCCTGAGCCATGCATCAGTGACATTGGATTGGTAACACCAGTCCTTAAAACTTAAGTATTTGTGGTGAATTTTAAATGAACACACATCTGATAAGGTTTTTTTTAAAAAACTATATATTGACAGGAAGAGAGACAATGAGAGGGAGAGAGCTCCCATCAGCTGGTTCACTCTCTAAATGTCTGTATGGAACACAGCTGGATTTGAAACTGGGAGCTGGAATTCAATCTAGGTTTCCCACCTGTGAGGCAGGAACCCAATTACTTGAGTCATCACCTGCTCCCTCCCAGCTTGCACAGAATTGGGAACACAAGGCCAGGACTCAAACCCATGTACTTCTATATTGAATGCAGCATCTTAACTGGCATCTACACCTAACACCCATTCTTGGCTAAAGTCCTGATGCTTATTCTCCAATTCTCCAGAAAGAGGACTTCCTAGATCTGCAATACCCATAATCTTTCCACACTGATGCTGTTTTCTTCTCACCAGGCCTATTAGAAAAACCTTGAGTTTTCTTATCAGTTACTGAAAAACAAGCCTCTATTAACTGAATGCATTATTGGCTTTTAAATGTATAGCCATCATTGCAAATGTCACACAGATGAATCACATTAAAAAGAAAGACAATAAAATGAACAGAAATAAGCATAGCAATTCTCATTCAAATATCTAAGGAACAGCACAGCATGGGGCCTTGTGATGGCCAACCCCATAGATGCTGGGCTGCTGAGTTGAGGAACACTGGGCTTCAAAACCACTTTCCATGACAAGAAATATCAGGCCTTTGCAGGGTAAAGAAATGCTCAGAAGCAAACCAGGGTAGAACTTGGAACTGCTGGGCTCTCTAGACATACAGTACAGTTGACAGGTGGAGCAGGTTAGAGAAGCAGGTGGGGAGGCTGAGCTGCTATGTAGCTTCCTGTCCACCAGTCCTTCTGTTGCTCTGGGATGTCCCACAGGAACCCAGTTGGTAGCGGGGATTTGAAAGAGTGGGACACACCTGAACAGTAGCTTCTAAGTCAGCCACAAAATACAGTCAGCTTTCAGGAATGTGAGCCAACTACCTCTTTTGCTTTGTTAAAGAATATTCAAGTGCTTTCCCACAATAGGAAGAGGGACTTGTATTGGACTGGAGAGGAGGAGTTGGCCATATGTTGGATTTATCCTATAGGGAGAATTTTTAAAATTCCCACAGAAGCCCATAAAATCTCCATCTGAACAAAATAAAAGGAATTATTTTGTGTGTGTGTGGTAAGGTCTCTTAACATGAAATTTATCATGCTGCAATTTTTTTTAAATATATGAGGCTGACACTGTGGGTGGTGCGGTGACTTAAGCCATAGCTTGTAACACCAATATCCCATATCAGAGCTCCTGTTCCAGTCCCAGTACCTCCTGCTAATGCACCTGGAAAGGCAGCAGAAGATGGCCCAAGTGCTTGGGTCCCTGCCACCCATGTGGGAGACCAGGATGAAGTTCCTAGCTCCTGGATTTGTCCTGATCCAGTCTGGGTAATGAACTAGTGTATGGACAATCCCACTCACTTTACCTTTCAAATAAACAAAAAATGATCTTCAAAATGTACAGTACATTATAGTTAGCCATGGGTACAATGTTGTACAGAAAATCGCAAAGCTCTCATTTTGTTCAAATGAAACCTTATGTCCATGGATTAGTAACACTCCCCCAGGCCCTGGGAACCACCACTCCACCTCTTTGCTCATAACACAAAAGGCCTGTGAACTAATCAACACCATCTCATTCACATATCACTCCAATTCCCAGCTTTTACTTTTCTTCTATTTTGCCAGCCACTTCACCCAAATACAAATCCAACATTATACTTTTTCTTGAAATGTGCATTTCTTCTACATTTCTTCATTTTCTTCTATATTCATTTCATTATTCCAACACATAGAGAAACACACACACACACACACACACACAAACCTGCCATTTGAAAAAAAGTCTTACAAAGAAAGGGGAAATGGAAAGACTAGAGAGACTCATTAAAGTTCAAATTGAGAAAAAAAATACCTGCCAAAGCAGATAAATCATGTATGAAAAATTAAAAATAGTTCCTTGAGGGAAAACATCTTCATCTGCAAATCAAATCAGCACAACTTCTGTGAACACCCACTGTATTCAAAATATGAAGCTAGGTGGTAAGAAAATACAAACATGCTTAAATTACAATTTCTGTCCTTAAAAGTTTAGTAATTGTTTGGGGAGCTAAAGCAAAGAGATCAGAATGACAAGATAGTATGGTTAGGCAGCAACTTGTAACATATATAGAAGGCAGCAGTTGCATATGTGGGCTCAGTCTAAATTGTCTTAGGTCCTATTTTCATCATTAACTACTGTGTAGCCTTGGGAAAAAATGTTTCAGTTTCCTTATCCTTCAAATGAGGATTTTAAGAGTACCTAACTCAAATGACTTTTGGGGGTATTAAATGAGATATCTCTGCTTAATCACTCATCAAGGAAATGCTCAATACATACTGATTTTGAATCCACTTGGGCATCCTGCATTTTTTTGCAATGACGGTGACCAAACACTTTAAAGTAGAACCATCAAAGTGAGAAAGATTGAGGATTGTCTTATCACTCAGATCAGGGAAGTTGGGTAAACAGCGCAGACTGCTGGAAACGCCCAGCTCCTATAGATCAGATGCTTCAAAGCCAAAATGGATTCTGAGTAAACAGTTTTATGAATCTAATTAGAAAGTATAGTTTTATTGCCCCAAAGGATTGAAAACTCATACTCTTCAGCACCCAAGAGTGTTTGTGTTTTATTCCATCTAAATACTCAGTAGCTTTCAAAAATTAGTTTCGAAACATTTCACTTTCTTTCATATTTTAATGTGTGTATAATTTAAAAAAAGATTTATTTGGGAGACAGAGAGACAGAGAAAGAGACAGAGATAACTCCCATCCATTGATTATTCCCTAAACGTTTGTATTGTCCAAGTCTGGGCAATGACTGAAGCCAGGAGCTCCCAGAGGGTCTCCCGAGTGGCAGTGACCTAATGACTTGAGCTAGCACTGCTACCTTCCATGATTTGCACTGGTAGGAAGTGCAAGTCAGCAGCCACAGCAAGGAATTGAGCCTAAGTACTGAGATGTGAGATGTGACATTTTAACGTTCTAAGCTAAATTCCCACTGGCTAATGCATAGTGGCCTTATGCATTAACTGCCATTGTTTTAGTCTTTTTTTTTTTTTTTTTTTTTTTTTGCTATGACAGAATACCTTGGATCAGGTAATTTATAAAGGAAAGAGATGTTTTCAGCTCATATTCCCATGGGCTGACAGATGCAAGTGCCAACAGTTTCTCAGCTTCTGGTGAGGGCCTCACGCTGCTTCAACTCACGGTGGGAAGCAAAAGGACAAGTATGCAAGGGTGAGACAGACAGAACACTAGAGGTCGCTTTCTAACGACTCACTCACAGCAGCTAATCTCATTCTGTGAAGCTGAGAACTCACAACCACAAAATTGTGTTGCTCCATTTATGAGAGCTCTGTCCCTGTGACACAAACACCTCCCACTAGGCCCTGCCTCCCAACACTGCCAAATAGAGGAATTCTGGACAATTTTTTTTTTGCTATGATTTCCTAAATAAAATTCAGATGGGATTTATGTACAAACATACACAACCCTGTTAGCAAGTGTATGCATAAAAACAGAATAGTAGGCAAAATTCTGAAATATGTGCTGTCATTTTTTCTCCACCTAACTGAAGGATAACTCTAAAAGTTACTGCTACCGATATAAATGGATGTATTTATCTTAGGCACAAAGTAGCGACACAAGAAATTAAAATGAAAAACACAAAACACTTTAGCTGCATATTAAACTTTTAAAATCCCAAATTTCTGTGATTTAGTTCTTCTGCTCAATCCTAAGGACAATTGTTACATGTGCAGACTTTCTCGAGGAAAGAAAATGAAGACATAATTACTGATGAGAGTTTTTCAGATTTATCTCCAAGTTAAATCTTAATGCTAAGATATGAATCAGACTAGTGTTTTGTTAAAAGGAGAAAAATACTAAGTGGCTAACAACTGGGTAATGATTGAGCAATGCTAAACAATAAAATGTGATTGTCATTGAGGATATCAGGTAAAATAGAGAATACATGAAAAAATGTGCAATACAAAGTAGAGAAAAAGAGGACCTTGGTGTGGGTGTCTGGCACAGTAGTTAAGCTGCCACTTAGAATGCCTGCATACCAGTTTGGAGTACCTGGTCCAGCCCCAACCTTTCCACTTCAACCCGGCCTCCTGCTGAGACAGAGAACCTGGGCTCTTGCCACCCATTTGGGAGACTTGGATTGAGTTCCTGGATCCTGGTTTCAGCCTGGCCCAGACAGCTGTTGTGGGCAATTGGCAATTATCCAGCAGATGGAAGATTCATATATTCTCTCTCTCTCCCCCACCCCTGTGTTTCTGTTCCTTTCAAATAAAATAAAAATAAATATACACAAATAATTTTTAAAAAGAAGATTTTGATTTAAATCAATGTTCTACACTTTTCAAAAGTATTTTGATAGTCAATAAAACCAATTCAATGAAGTGAATCCCTTTTCATTATTTGTAAAAAATCTTGAAAGTGTCTAACTTTAGTCTTATTTGTGAGAAACCCCAAGACTTTCTCAAAAAGGTAAATATAACAGCTGAAGAAACTAAGTGCCCATCCCCAAATGGGAAACAGAAGAAAACAGTGAACCGAAAATGAAAAAGATTAGGAACCTCTATGGTTTATCATAGAATGTGTACATTTTTTCCTTCTGTTGTTTAGAATCTGTGTTTGTGCTACAGTTTTTTAAAGGTATTAAAATATGCTTGCTAGTTATTTTATTTCACACACACCAACACCAAATCCAAACAGGATCAATACTCTAGAGAGAAACAACTTGTTTTCATTGTGATTCAAATACTCCCTGGCCTTCTGCTATAAACTCACAACATTAAGAGCCAACACCTTAGCTAAGTTGGGGATAAGAGTAAAGCCTTCACCGTTCCATTTTCACCTGTTGACTTCATGGATCTAGGGCCCTTAGCACAAGAAGAAGGATGACAGAAACTTTAAAATGTCACCAATTTCGACCTTACTGCAGTCTGAGAAACTGAAACTCTCAGTACTCATTCAGGAGATATATACTACATCACAAGAGTGAAAAACAAGCCACAGAATAAAGACATTCACAAGCCAGGTACAATGAAATATGACTCATATCCAGAATATGTAAGGAATTTTTAGAAATTAAAGAAAGGAAAAAGCAACCCAGTAGAAACATAGGCAAGAATCATGCAGATGCTTCATGGAGTAAGATGCCAAGTGGAAAATATAATAAAAGATGATAAGCTTCTTTAGTCATCAGAGAAGTGAAATTTAAATCCACAAAGTGATTCTATTATATACCTGTTAATATAGCCAAATTGAAAAAGACAGAAAACCTCAAAAGCTCAAGAGGATTGGAAGAAATCAGAATTTTCACATACCACTAGTGGGATAAAAGATTGTTAAAACTATCTAGAAAAATCATAATCACATACCAAAAGTGGACATATATAACATGACACAGCAATTATTCTTAGATATTCTATTTTGGAGACATTTCTGTTACAAATATAACTCAAAACCCTATCAACAGTATAAAGTATAAATATAGAATGCTCATGTAATAAAATGTGAATGAACTACTAGTACACACAATAACTTGAGTAACTCACAATCATATTGCTGATCAAATTAGCCCATTACCAAAGAGAACATATTCTATGATATTACCTAAATAAAGGCCAAATTTTAAGATAGGAATAAAAGAAGCTAACAAGGTAGTGGCTACCTATATATGAAGGGGCTATGACTTGGAAGAGATGTAACAAGGACTTCCATGTGCACTGGCTGGTCTCAAGGCATCTGTTAACTCTCTGGAAATTTATAGATGGCTGTCTACGTAGGCTCTTTGTATTTAACATATATGTCATACTTTTGCAAAATATTTGACTTAGAATATAAGCCCTCATTATATAAATTACCATGTATAATACATTTTTCAAATTTCATCCAAATTTTGTTAATATATTTCTAGAGGCAGAAATAATTCAGATCACATTCTCTGAATATATTATTGGTACAATATGAATTAATATGTTTTCTAAAATTTAAATATATGTAGAAATTAAAATCCACTACTATAAATAGCACCCAGATAAAAGTGGAAATGAGGTTAGCCTTTACAAATGGCCAAATCACTTTTGCAATGAGTATAACCCCATGGAGCACAAGTTCATTATTTTTAGAGAAGAGTACCAACTCTTTAGCATTCTATGCTTCCTTAATTTTAATAACATGATGACTTTGGTAGATACATTAGACACAGGTTAATAGAAATGCTTAAGCTCTCATTCCACCCATAGTAAAAATAATAATTAAATTGTATCCAGATTGAATTGCTCTTCCATGTACTACACTGATGATTTTATTGACTAAACTGCAACATATGCCAGGCTTCCCTGTTAAGTGTTTCATATACATTTACTATTAACTTTGACAATCATAATCCAATGAAGTAATTACCATTGTTATCTTTCATTTTATGGGTCAGGAAACCAAAGCACAGAGAGGTTAAATCACTTTTCCAAATCACACTCCTAGAAGGAATGGAGCTGGGATTTGAAGTCAGAAAAACACTCTTAAACATCCGGTTGAGATGCAAAACCAAAACCTAAATAAACATGAATTGAAATTCAGTGTCGTCTTCCTGGTTTTGTGTTTAGCAGCAATGCATGTCTTTTACTGTTTAATCCATCTGACTAAACTCTTCTCTCACGTTTTAAAGCTCGCCCAACTTACATGTTGTTCTACATACAGGTAGAGGTAATCATCATTCCTTTGTGCTCTCCTAGAACTTGGGCATTCCTCTAAGTAAGCACTTTCTACAGTGGATAACAATTTTTGTTTGCCTCTTACTCTATCTTTATGGAACACTAGTTGCCTTGTTGCAGAAACCATGAATTTGTGCTCCCAATGACAGCACAGAGAAAAGGAAGAAAGAAATAGGGAGGGAAAGAGGGGAATTAAAGTGGGAACAAAGAAACGAAAAGGAAGGATGGGATTTGACTCTCCCTTTCTCCCTATTAACCACATAGTACCCTTTTCTATTTAAATTCCTTAGACATGAAGAGGCCATTCAGTGCTATAATTTTGTACCAATGCATAAAAACATAAAGTAAAAGGAGGAAGGAGAGAGAAGCTAACATTGTTGTGCAGCAGGTTAAGCCACCATTTCCATTGATATCCCATATCAGAGTACCCAATTTGAGCACTAGCTTCTCTGTTTCAAATCACTTTCTTGCTAAAGTGTCTAGGAAGGCAGTGCATGAAGGCCCTCATACTTGATCCCCCTTCTATCCATATGGGAGACCCAGATGAAGTTCTTGGCTCCCAGCTTCCGCCTGCTCCAATGTTGGGTGTAGCAGGCATTTGAGGAATAAACCAGTAGATGGAAGATTTTTCTCTCTCTCCCTCTGTCATCCCACCTTTCACATAAATAAATAAATAATCTTTAAAAGGGCAATGAAGAAACGAATAAAGGAAGAGGCAAAAAAGTTTTGATGATAGGTTAAAACTGCTTAGATGAAGAAAAACAAGCCAGCCCCCTCTCTCTTTCACTCTTGTCCAGAGGAGATACTTAGCTGATTAAAATTAGAGCTGGTAAACTTCCAAAAGACTGCTTCGCTCTCTATTTGTTACCTTTTATTCCATCTAAAGATTGAGATTCGCAAACATTTCACTTGTTCAAATACTTCATGTCTTGGAGATGGGAGTCAATTGCAATTAATTTCATCCTTTTGCTGACTACAGCTATGATCTCTCTGCCCTTCACTTGTCTTGCTCTTTTCCCATTTGCAACTGTCACTGATGTAATAAACAAAGTCATGCAACACAGTCTCACATTTCTATTTTCTCTGGACTCACAGACATTATCTGTTCAAACAAAAAGTCTGTGACCTCTACTTCTGAACCTCTTAACTCATAGCACTGGGAAATTATTTGATTTCTTCTTCATCTAAGAGCCAGCCTCCAGCTGCCTTACCCAGGATGCTACTTGTGCATCTTTTTAACTTGATTCCAGTTTCCTTTGTAGCTTTAGATTTAAGCAATGTTTTCTACTTTGAGTGCTTTTTCAACAGGGACAAAGGTTTGTTTAATTTTCCTATAAATGTCTTCCCTGTGCCTGAAATGGATTGATTTGGAGGCAACCGGAACCATTACCATGCTGACCCATGAGACCCAAATCCTAGCAACAGAGCACATGTTGTGGAGATGGTGATACATATCCTTCATGTATTTTATATAATGAAATGGTGAAAGCTATTTAGTACTGCATTATATCTCATCCATTAATTTAATAGTCTTTCTTAAAGTCAATCCCTGCTCTGGTCTCCCTGGAATAGAAAGCCATCTGACCCAACTCAGAATAATTTATAAAAGACATGAAAAACCAGAGTGGATATGCTCTGCTCTTTCATTTCCCTTGTTTCTGTTTTCCAGGTCCATTTTAGACCACAGTTTCCCCTATATGATTTTATACTTTTTCCTGCACTATATGCCTCATAAATACAACTTTGAGATAAATTCTAATTTTCCTATACCATACCCCATATTCTAATAACGGGCTGTAAAATTTGACCTTGCATTTAGGGAGCCTGACATGCAACTATATTCTTAATGAGCTTGATCAAATAACTTAACCTACTGAGCCTTGGTTTTTTCATCTGTAAAATGTGTATAGTATTTATTTTTCCAGATTGTATGAGAATTGAATTAAATAATCTGTTCAAAGTCTGTGGTGTCAGGCACATATGCAATCCTCTTTAAATCAAACTTTGCTAGTAGTGAATATTCAGTTCCCAGGTGATTTTTTTTCAGACTGTCCTTTCTCTTCTGAATACTGCTTCAATCTCTCTGAATCAGGGATTGGAGCAGAAAGGAAGTGAGACATTGAATGTCTAGGTAGACTGCTCCTCTGACAGGTTCCCGGGCTGCAATAATTTGTCTCTTCTGGGTTGCCCAGGGTAGTTTGCTCTAGCAACAGGTCTACAGGACTAGACAGGGAAAGCCTTGGAGATGTGAGATAGGAGAAAAAGCTGGCGGATTAAGGAGCAGGTTGGGCTTCTTTAGTAAACTTAAATCCATTTTGGGCTGGCGCAGAACACTCACTGAAGCTGACTTAGAGCAATATGCTGAGTTCCTAACAGCCTAATAGTTTAGTAGGTTGGGGTTTGTTGTATGGTGTGTGTTTGTGTGTCTGTACTTAGTTTTTATACAAGTTTTTTGCTGCCTTACCCTGAAACCAGTATTAAATGCCTGATATTCCTAATTTTCTGTATTTTCAGGGCTCTGAAATTTTAATTAAAATAATCTTGAATGATTAAAGCTGCAGGAAACCAGTCTGCCTCAGACTTCTGAAAATACAATGTATGAAGGTACGTATTGCAAGGAAGAAGGGCCAGCCCCTGCTTCCTTTTCTACATCCTGTCTACCCCCTAACCTTGCTACAAAAGCCCTAACAAATGACTTCCCAGGAGGCACTTTTTTCAGAGACTGTACCTTCCCACAGTCTCCAGGACTTGTTGTAATAAGGCTTTCCTCTGAGCAACTCCCATTTGAGGCTGATTATGCATTGACACTCCAGGTATGGGATATACTGTGTCTGCCAACATACCCATTTCAGTATCTGTACCATGTATTTCTCAGTCACCAGTTTCTAGCACTCAGAATTGTACTAACAACAACAAAGGTCATGAAGTTGAGCCTCACCTGATCTTTACTCACAGCTCAAGTCAGGTGTCTGGCTTGCAGCCCCTAGAAGTCTGAGTCAGTCCCTCCACCTTTGCACATTCTACTTATAATTGTGGTTATTTATGATTTTGTCCTCTTCAATGGAAAGTGCTTTGAATGCAGAGTTCATTTCTAATTTTTCTGACCAGACTTCACGCTCCCTCTACAATGCAGTGTAGGTACAATGCGTGTTTGTGAGTGAATTTCAATGACTCAGGACTTGAAAGTGAGATGTCAGCCTGACCAGATTTGCATATCCTTACCATCTTGGGAATAATCTCTTTTTTACTTAGGAGAAATGGCAGGTGCTATGAAGTTGCTCTTGTTTCTCCTACCTAATTTCCTTATTTCTGCTATGATAAGAAGTATCTATTTCTGTACTTCTACTGAGAGAAAAAAAAAATCCAGTTCAACCTCTTCATCAAGTGTGCTAACATCATGTATAGTGGAGAATATTAATCATGAGATTTGGATTCAGAGAGGTCAGATTGAAAAAGATACTCTGGGGCTGGCGCTGTGGCGCAGTAGGTTAAAGCCCTGGCCTGAAGCTGTGGCATCCCATATGGGCGCCAGTTCTAGTCCTGGCTGTTCCACTTCTGATTCAGCTCTCTGCTATGGCCTGGGAAAGAGTAGAAGATGGCTCAAGTCCTCGGGCCCCTGCACCAACATGGGAGACCTGGAAGAACCTCCTGGCTCCTGGTTTCAGATCAGCTCAGCTCCAGCCGTTTTGGCCATCTGGGAAGTGAATCAGTGGATGGAAGACCTCTCTGTCTCTACCTCTCTCTGTAACTTTCCAATAAAATAAATCTTTAAAAAAGAAAAAGATACTCTGTGTGACATAATCATCCAAATCTCTGCTCTTTCATCTATAAAATGAGAAAAACAGTAATATCTTCAGCAAAAATTTATATGAAGTATAAAATAAGTAAAATCCAAATACTCAAGGGATTCAAAAAATGTGACTTAACTTTGTGGTAACTTTTTTTTATGCCTAGGGCAAGTAACTATGGAAGGAAATGTTCAAATTCTCTAGTAATCTGAGAGATGAAAAATAAAAATTCCTTAGGGCATTGCAAAATACCAAACGCGGGCAAGGAATGTTCATTCAATCAAGAATCTCGTGCACTATCAAGGAGAGAATAAATTAAAAACACTTAAAACACTGAATATTTTACAAAGGGCCACGCAAATTCAAAGGCCTTGGACAATATGGCTGTGGGGAGAAAATGGGAGGTAGGATTTTGTGGTGAACAGGAGACTAATTTAAATAGACCCACTATACAGACAAGTAATAATGACTTTCATGCATGGAGAGAAATGATGAATTCAAACCTTTGCACCTGGAGTCCATAAATAATGTCAAGAAAAAATTTTATATAAAACAGTATAAATGGAGGTTGGGAGAGTAAGCTGTGTTTCTGTGTGTGCTTTGCTTTATTCAAGAAAATTTTCTGGGTCTATACAAAACATGCAAATAAAGTGGCCTTTGGAAAGCAGACTGTGGAATAACTGGGAGAGGGGAGGGGAAACTTTACTGTATACTTTCTGCACTGTTTGAATTTTCACCTTACACTATAAAAACTACTTGAATGATGAGTTTTTTAAAAAAAGCTTAACTTGTAGTCTCTATTCGTCCCATTTCATCTCCAACCACTTATTTTCCACAGTGATACTAGAATCCTCCTAAAATACCCATATGATCCTGCTTCAAGTTTCCACTTAAGAGCTTTCAGGGACTCCCATTTCCTATTAACTTCCCAACTCCTTTCCTGGCATGCAAGAACCTTTGTGATCTGCTCAGTACTCTAAATTTGAGCCAGTCGGAGTCTATGAGTCCTTTACTTTTGAAAAACCAAACTGCTCTACTCTTTCCAGGCTGCCAAGTGCCATTACACTCTAAATGTTTGCTCATGCTTGCTCTCTGCCCAGAATGCTGTCCTCGGATTTCACTGTCAGATGAATTCCTACCCATCCATCACCACCACATCATAGCATCTCCTCTGCATTCCTATCAGGCTTGCTGCTTTCTTGACCAGACACTAGTACCCACTTGCATATCTTTTTCCTGTCATATTTAAACAGTTTCAACTGAAGTCTGACCTCGATGACCTGGGTTATTTTTTCCATCTTTATTTCCCTGGTTAGAAGGTGATGTTTTCCTCTAAATGTTGAAAGAGAGGCCAGTGCAAGTACATGGTGTACAAACACAAGGGACACATAGTCACTGCTTGTTAAATTACATCAAAAATTCTCAGGCTGTATCTGTAAATGAACTATTAAGCAACTCATCTGAGGCAAGAATACAGAAAAACAAAGAGTCACATATTAAATGCAGACTTGATGAGCCTCCCATTTCTAGAAAAAAAAAGGTGCAAATGTCTCCCTGTTCTTCTCCTCTAAATACAAATAAACATCCGGTAAATAATTGAAGAGGCAAACATAAAAAGGATGCCGAAACTTAGAAAGAGGGAGGCAAACTGGATAGGAAAGTCAGAAGTAGAGGAGTGGTGTTATGGTGAGTTCCCTTGATTTTTTCTTTTAATTTGCCACATATTCCAGACTAGATGTCAAAGAGGCCTTCAATTTAGACTTCTAATAAGCATAGAATGACAAAGAGCAAGATGTTCAAGAAAAGCCTGTTCTCTCTAGCCAAAGGGTGGGCGAAGGAACAACCCAGCAAGATAGGAACCTGCATGCCAGCCAAACACGGAGGATGAATCCCCATGCCCAAGGCCGCAGCACCAGCCAAGACTTAGCAGGGAGTCCCATCTCCTGACCTCTACCTGGAGACAGGAGGCAGGCCAGGGTCAGCACCTTCCTCCCCAGCTGGTGGTGCCTGTTCTGACCAGGCAGGGAACTTGATATCCACTTCTCCTCCCACATCAGCAGGTTGACCCAGGGAAGCACTTGCCTTCCCTACTAACTTAGGGAAGACAGATTCCCCAGCATAGCAGGCAGCACCTATTACGCTCAAAGCTAACAGTGGAGGGAGGATCTAGGAGAAAGGAGAGCTGCAGAAAGGGTTCCTAACAATCTGCAAATGAAGCCCTGACCAAGTCAAGCATGAAACTACCAGATTCAACATGCCAAGAGGTTTGAGAAGGGTTTTGCCTCTCTTGGAGCCCACCTGCCATGTCACTCTGCCTGGAGGCCTTTTACTCTAATAAACCTTTCTTTTAAATCTCTGTGTTTGTGCCCTTGGAAATGAATAATCTTTTTCTGCTACCGTCACCCATCACATTTTGGTGCTGTGACTTGGATTGACGTTCCAACGTGACGTGGATCTTGCTGGAGTTCTGATCGTCCTGCTGGACTGGGAGCATGCAGACAGTGCCCACTTTTTTCAGAGAATTTCACTCTCCTCCATAGCAGCTCTCATTTTCTCAAAAACACCTGGCTCCAGTCAACCAATTAAAGGTGAATAGCATGGCTGCAGAACTTGAGACTCAGAGGCCAAGCTTGCTGATTAAGGCCAGAGTCACGCCCTGGACCTTAGACTCTATTCTAGCCCCTCTTCTCCGGTGTGGATCAGCCCTTCATTAAAGAATGGGGGAAAGGCCTTGAGATGACTGAAGGACTCTGGCCAGGGCCTTCCCCGACATGTCCTGAAAATCGCTCGGCTGGACTCCAGTCCCTGAAAAGCCTGTGTAAACGTTGGGCTGTGGACCACCTCTCCTCCCCATTGTGTGGATCGGCCCTTCCCATGGGACTGGAAGAAGGCCTTGAGACAATTGACAGATCCTGGCTGGGGCAACATGCCAGTGCTTTCAGAAGGCTTTGTGGCTGGCACCAGACCCCCACAGCTGGAATGATGTTGGGCTGGAAACGCACTTACCTGCAGGGAGTATCTCCTGCCTTGTGGAGTCCTCACAAGCTGTAAAGCCAGAGGCTCCGCTCTTCATACTTTTCATCTCAGCTCTGGGAATTTAGTCTCGTCCAACTCATGGGGATTGGCCCAACACATGGGACTGGGAGAAGGACTTGGGGTAATCTTGAAATTCAGGGCCACTCCCTGGCATTTTTCAAGGACTCTGAGTAGACACCAGACCCCTGATGGCCTGTTAGCATGTTGGCTAAAAACTGCATTCTGTTCGTCCTTTCTTGAAGAATGATTTGTTGGTGAGACCGGGTGCAGCTTGGAGTGAGGCCATGGGCTCCAGGCTCCATGCCTCAGTGAATTTTTCTTTTGCCCCAGATCCCGATCACATCTCCATCTCGCTGTTCCTCTAAATGCTTTTTGGACCTTGCCAGGTCTCAGTTCTTACAAACTTGAATTCTTGGTCCCAGTATCAGGTATTTCCTAGATATTTTGTTCATTAGCTCTGGGTTAAAGTTTAATTACCTCTTTTGCAGACTGGTAGCTTTTCCATCTAGACTCCCACATGGCCTGAACTTGTGTAGACAAGTCTCAGCGTGTCTCCCATATCCTCCACCTTCCTGCTCAAGTCCCCTTTTTGGGGTCTCTTCAGTCTAGTCCTCCCTAGGTAGTACTTCCTCAGGGAAGTTTACTGGGGAGAATTTTTTGTTTTCCTCTTTGCTTCTTTATCCTTTCACCTGCCTAGTCACCAGCCTAGGTGGTAACCAGGGCTGGCACTCTGTAGCTTCAAAACACCTTTACTGTGGCTCTCGCCATGAAGACTCATAGTTGAAATCAGGCCTGTTAGATGAGACTGAAGAGGCATAAGACAACTATTTTTCCTTATGTATAAGAAAGAAGTGACAGTATATATTTGACCAGGCAGAGGCCCACCTAGCACACCACCAGTAAGGGAACTGATCACTCCCTGCATGTGCTGTTCTGATAAATGTATACCCTAGGCTACAGGCAGGGAAGGCTGAGTGAGAGCGGGTGATACATGCTAATCCCACCCCTGTGGGCTTCAGTGCATGTCTGGATACCACAGGCAGTGAGAGTTTTGAGAGATGTCTCCAACGAAAGTGATAGGTCCTGAAGCACACTTCTATTTTTAACCTCTCATTCCAGCCAGGAAGCAAACCATCTACTTTATTTCTTTGACCCCTGAGCTTACAGAAAAATGTTTTAGCATTTTCTGCACCACTACCTTGCCTGCTTAAAAGCTAGAGGATGGAGAATTTAGCCTAAAAGTTGTTAAAAGTGCCAGCCCCTCTACTTGAGTCCCTGTTTCAGAACTCTGTCTCCCAACTGGTCTCTTGCCTTTGTTTCCCTGTAGGTGCTCCAATATGCATTAAATTCTGTTGCAGAGTGTCACAGGATCCTTGGGTCTATTTAGTGAGCTCTCAGGGTTCCTCTGTTATCACGTTTGACTACTGAAGTTTTTTAATCCCAGTGGAGTAGAGTTTTTATCAGGTGACCACTGACCCCACTGTTGTAATTTTGCAAGAAATCTAGGTCCAATAACCTCAGATGCTATTGAATACGTATGGATTAATCCATATGATGACTTCTTGAGATACCTCCTGACCTGACTCCTCATCACTGAGGCTGGTTTGACTGAAAGCCTCACGATTAAATACTTCTAGTATTGGCTTTTAGTCTGGGGCATAAGGTTATTATCTCCTTGCAGGGCCTCCAGTTTTTCTCCCTCTGCCCTGCCTCTCTGCACACTCTTACCTGAGCCTCCTTTTAGGTCATTGCCCTCTTTTTTGCCTCCTATCAGAATCTCCTTAGGAATCTCTGGAGGGGTGCCCTCTCCCATTAAACCTAATATAATGGTAAAAAATCTCCAGTGCACATTTTTTTTTTAATTTTTGACAGGCAGAGTTATAGACAGTGAGAGAGAGAGACAGAAAGGTCTTCCTTCTGTTGGTTCACTCCCCAAATGGCCACTGCAGCCGGCGCTGCGCTGATCCAAAGCCAGGAGACAGGTGCTTCCTCCCAGTCTCCTACCCAGGTGCAAGGTGTGGAGAATCCCACAGGAGTCTCAAAAAGAGTCGTAGATCACAGCTTACCTGGAAAGGAGATGAACTGTGGAAATTCCACAGGAAAACATTACCACCAGCCACAAAATAAAAGTAAAGTGGAGTTATAAGTCAGGGGCTGAGGCAATACCTAACAGCTGTTAGGGAGACACTCTTAATCATACCAAGCAGACATCTCTGGTCAGTCAGATAACAGTGTGCTATGGGCAATACCCTCCTACCCATGCTGACTGGACCATTCAAACATAAGTAAGGCGGGAACAGTATTGATTGGACAACAAGTCGGAGGATGGCAAGCTGGAGGACTGCTGGAAAATGAGGATAAAAAGGGGAGCCCTTGCACGGTTCTCCATCCTCTCGGGGATCATGGCCTGGTGTGTGTGAACCTCAGGATCTCCACACATCTGGAGCTGAAGAGGCAGCCCATAACTCTGCATGAAACAGGTAGCGGCACAAGCCGACAACGGACAAAGGGCCCAGTGCGTGTGAACCTCTGGATCTCCTCACACTTGGAGCTGAAGCGCCAGCTTGCTAGCCCCCTTGCTAAGTGACACAAGGCTACGGGATCAAAACTGCAGCCGAGATGCCACCTCACCGCCTTGCCTGGAGTCCTTATCAGCCTGCTGCCAGAGTTGACCAGAGCCAGACCAGGCCTCTCAGCAGGGGATCTCTCCAACTTCTTGCCTGGCCATCCACCTGGGAACTTTGAGCCTACTGCCCAGAGTGACAGCCTTCCCACGACTTCCGGACTGTAAGTGACTGATCCGAAATCCGTCTCTGCCAAAACATGGAGCTATAGACCTTGTGAACTGACACTCTTTTTCGTGACTGATATGAACCTTGAAAACGCAGCTTTTACAAATAATGTTAGTCATGTGTAATATAACTGCTTTGACCCTATGTTTTGACCCCATGCAAGGTATCTGCAAATAATGCTGGAAACTTTGATGTACATATACTATTATAATTGGATAGCCCTCAAAATTAATTTAACACTGTATACTGTGATCTGTGGATTAATGAGTAAGTTCAAGTAGTAGTATTGATATTGATATTGATGGTATTGATTCCAGTAGCCCTCTAGTCATTAAGGAAATAGTGTTACTCTGATAGTTAAGTGTTATTATAGTAAGTTAAGTAGAAGATAAGTAGTTATGTTAAGCTAAGTATTTAAGCTAAGTAGTTAAGCTAAGTAGCTAAGTAGTTAAGTCACGATTAAGTAGTTAAGTTTATTGATAAGTATATTAAATAGTATAAGTTGATAAGTATATTGATACTGATAAGTGTATTGACCTCCATAAGCATGCTTATGAGTAGTGTGATAAAAACCCCGGTGTGTAAGCAAAATCTCTCATTGGAAAGACAGTCTTGTGTCCTTGCGTTCCTTTCTTCCCTGTGACTGACAAGTCGTACGTCACTCTTGCTACTGTCGAGCTGCGTGACAGTAGGCGCTTATGACACAAGGGCCCAAGCACTTGGGCCATCCTCCACTGCCCTCTCGGGCCACAGCAGAGAACTGGATGGGAAGGGCAGCAACCAGGACTAGAACCTGGCGCCCATATGGGATGCTAGCGCCGCAAGCGAAGGATTAACCAAGTGAGCCACAGTGCCGGCCTCATCCAATGCACTTCTTGTTCCTGATACATAGGCCCCTAGTCCACAGTCATGCTTAGCACCTGGCTGGCAGCTGCCTGAACCTTGTGTTTCAGAGGCAGTCCCAAGTAGCTGACCATTGACAAGGCATCAACGGCCTAAGGGTTTTTTTTTGGCGGGGTTGGGGGGAGTGGTAACAAGAAAACTAGACTCTAATTAAAATCTAAAAAGATGTCTTTTGTAAATAATAGTCTCATGAGAATTTGGTTCAACTATAACTGGACATTGCATTTAAAGGAATTTCTCTTGAATCTAGGAGGATCACTATCTTTAAAAAATACTGCTTTGTAACTTGCCAAACTTGATGTGCAACTTGGTTTAACAGGTTTCTGATTTAATATCAATGGGTAATCAGTGCTTATTACAGCTCCTCAAAGGTGGATTTCACAATCTGTTTTATGCCACTGATTTCTAGCTAGAGTAGTGTAAAAATCAGTAGAAATCTATATAAATGTAATTTCTACCTTAATTCAGATAAAGATATAATATCAGCATCTTTTGTGTAAAAGCAAATGAGATAAATGTGTCTAAATGTAAAACTTTGGTACTCTTAGCACTTTATGTTCTATGGAAAAAATACTTAGGTTTGTCAAATATATTTTCATAAATTATCCATATGAAAAATAATAAACTGTTTGAAAGTAACTGATGTTGAAATTCAATGTGTTATCCTAATTTAGAAAATATTGTCTTAATTTGGATATTTTACATAGAATTAGAATCCAATCCTCTTTTAAAGCACTGAGGGTTTGCAGTGTACATATGTTACTAAATATTTTGAAAAATCTGTTTAAAAACTGCAATATCTCCTTTTAATAGTTTTTGTTACTTGGTGACACTCTCAGTTTTCTAGCCAGCTCCAGTAAGCTATTTTCTCTTCCCTAGTCCTGACTCTGTTAAAATTGTTCCAAGTTTCAGGATGATTCCATGTGCCAACTCTTACATTTAAGGTTTTATTTCCAAATTTTGGGATGGCCAAAGAGACAGATTCCGTGTTATGCTACGTAATCTATTATGTTCTCTTATGTCTCTTAAGTTCTGATTATTTAAAAACAGCTGTTTTTTAATAAGAGTTATGATTTTTTTGAATATGTACTCATTCTAAAGTATTTGAGTAATCGCTTTGTAATAATGATCAATCTGGTCTTTATTATGTCTTGATATTAAGAGATCCTATTTCTACTGGATATTTTAAACCTTCTTGTCATCTCTAACAGGCAAATAATTAAAAAGTTCCAAATCCTTTGGACTTTGATATTTCCAGTTGGGTCCCTGGAAATGTCAAAGAATGTGTCACTCATCTTGTAGAGACACCAACTAATAAGACTATTTAGAGTATAATAAAGGTACTGTCAAGATGTGAAGTGGTACTAAATTTTAAGTTATGATAATGTAAAATGCTACTGATACAAATGTCCAAAAGTTACAAAATTCTAATGAACTTGTGTTATCAGACATGATTGTTATCTTAATGAGAAAGGCCCAGAAGCCTAAAAGGCATAAATGATTTTATAAAATCCTACAGGTGCTTTCAAAAATACTGTGTGGAGTAACCAAGTGCCTCTTCTTGTTGGTTAATGAGTTTATAATTTTAAATATGACTATTTAAGGTCTTCTGTCATACCAGAAACCAGTTTTTGGGCCCCTGCATCTGTGGCTGGGTCTCCCAGAAGAAGCTCTTGGCAACTGGCTTTGGATCAGCTCAGTTCTGCTTATTGTGGCCATTTAAGGAATGAACCAGTGGTTGGAAGATTTCTCTCTGTGTGTATAACTCTTTCAAGTAAAGAAATCTGTAAAAATAAAATAGCTGAAGATTTCCCTATTTCATGAAAAATTTAAACTCTAAGAAAACTATATTGAGAAATCTATTTTAATATACTATAAAGAAGTTAAGGGAAGTCAAGAAAAGTACAATCAGAGAAATGAGAGATAGAGGACAAATACAGAAAATAAATAGTAAAAGTAAATAGTTTAGATCATCCCATTAAAAGACAGATATTGTCAGAGTAGATAAGAAAGCATGTATCAAGAAACTCACTTCAAATATAATGACTTAAGTAGACTGAAAGTAAATTGGTGGAAAAATATATACCATATAAGCATTAATGAAAGGAAAACAGGAGAGACCACACTAATACTGATAAAGTAGACAAGAGAAAATTTTCAGAGACACTATATTAAAGTGTCATTCCATACAGCAATCTTTAATGTGTATGCATCAAACAACATAGCATTGAAAAACATGAAGCAAAAACTGATAGAAATGACATGGAAAGACTGTGATGAAGGTTCAACATATAAGTGAGCATCAAATCCTAGAAAGAGCAAGGAATTCAGAAGCTTATCCACGACAGACACTTTTCCATGTTGAGTACAAAATGCTGTACAAAGATTTGCTCATTTCCAGGATCAGATTTAAAAAAATAATCATTTCCCTAAATTGTAAGAACTCTTACTACAGTGATGGATAAAATCACCTTTTCTATCATATTAATATTTGGAAAGAATGGTACTGAATTAATAATTAAGTAGATTCATGATAAATGCAGTTTGGCAACTCAAGAGCACTGTTGTTTAAAGGGGAAAAATTGTGTGGGCGTGGAAATGGTACTCATACTTCATCTTTTAGCTAGCACTCAAATATCTGGATACTTATATCTTAGTCTTAACCCATCCTGCAAAAATGATGTTCCTAGTGTCCCAGCCTTTCTTGGTTTGGTTTTGTACAATACCTTTACTTGATTTACTAGTTCCGGTTTCCATTGTTCATAAATTTTTTTTAACTTTTATTTATAAATATAAATTTCCAAAGTACAGTTTATGGATTACAATAGCTCCTCCCTCCCCCATAATTTACCTCCCACTCACACCCCTCCCATCTTCTGCTCCCTCTACCATTCCATTCATATCAAGATTCATTTTCAATTATCTTTATATACAGAAGATCGATTTAGTATATATTAAGTAAAGATTTCATCAGTTTGCACCCACATAGAAACACAAAGTGTAAAGTACTGTTTCAGTACTAGTTATAGCATTACTTCACATTGGACAACACATTAAGGACAGATCCCACATGAAAAGTAAGTACACAGTGACTCCTGTTGTTGACTTAACAATTTGACACTCTTGTTTATGGCGTCAGTAATCTCCCTAGGCTCTAGTCATGAGATGCCAAGGCTATGGAAGCCTTTTGAGTTCGTTGAATCCAATTTTATTTAGACAAGGTCATAGTTAAAGTGGAAGTTCTCTCCTCCCTTCAGAGAAAGGTACCTCCTTCTTTGATGGCCCCATTCTTTCCACTGGGATCTCACTAGCAGAGATCTTTCATTTAGGTCTTTTTTTTTTTTTCCAGGGTGTCTTGGATTTCCATGCCTAAAACACTCTTATGGGCTCTTCAGCCAGATCCGACTGCCTTAAGGGCTGATTCTGAGGCCAGCGTGCTATTTAGGACATCTGCCATTCTATGAGTCTGCTGTGTATCCTGCTTCCCATGTTGAATTGTTTTCTCCCTTTTTTATTCTCTCAGTTTGTATTTGCAGACACCAGTCTTGTTCGTATAAACTTAACATGAACTTATGCTTCTGACCACGATATGATAATGGGGACCAGATTTATTCTTCCACTTGACAATAAAAAGATAAAATAAATAAAATTATTATTTCAAGACCAAACAAAGGTAAAACTTATCTATAGCAATACAAAAATATCCAACACCCAGCAAAGAGAAACCAAAAATGTCAGAGACCACCAGTCATACACGGAAGCAAAAAAGTACAACTACAAAGAGATGGATAATAATTTCTCCAATCCCATCTCATCACACATGCCTCTGCCACATAACCATGGCAACTGGCACTTATTATCCAAAATGAATAAATGTGTGTCTATTACTTACAACTTCAATGTTTGGCTTGGTTTTGTGGTTTAAGACCTCCTGTTTAGGAAACAGTACTGAAGCCATCTACTTAAATAAGTGATTGTATGAACTTAAATTTTCCTGATAACAAGATCCCAACATTTCTTCAAGGTCATGGTTGCCATCAATTCAACTTCTACTTCAGCATTTTAAAAATAAATACCAACACATATTTTCTCCCAGTAGACTAAAGGTCAAAGTCTTGTTCTTGTCAAGTTCTAATCAGAAGATGTCATTTCTGAGAAGTGAACATCATGATTCACTTGAGTGGTTCTGAGACAGCAGCTTGCTGTATTTGAAGAAGCCCTGTAGGTAAGCATATTTTGGACAAGGAGAACAGTTGAGATTTGCTTGTGATTATGCTTACTTTGCCCAGCTGTTGAGAAGGGCCAAGTGGAAAGTCAATGCTGACCCTGCGTTCTGAAGATTGATAGTGTCAATAATCAGATTACCTCCTGCACAAATTGTTTTTGCTGAAACAAGCTCTCAAGAACATGCAGAAAGGAAGTCCTGAATACTGCTCTTGATGGTGACTTGGAAGTCCCCAGTGGCCATTTAATTTATCTCTTTGATTATGACATAAGATGTCACCTTTTCACTCTCCCTTTTGGCATGACCTTGAGTAGCCCATGAACTATTTTTGGACAGTGTGAATAAATGCAAAGATAGAGTGGAATCTATTTTCTATTCATACCTCTCAAAAAAAAAAAAAAAGATTTAAGATAGTGTGCTCAGAGCCTTCCTTTGCCAGAAAGACCTCTGACATATATAATGCATTATTGTTCTTGGAAAAAACCCCAGCTTATTGCCTTATAAACGGAGGTGCTCAATCAATACGGCTGGTTGATAGATTGGCTCACCAAGTAAAGGTGTCCAGGTGAGAAATTTGCACTCAGAAATAGGACCATTAAAACAGATTCAGCAGGACCTCCACTGAGCGTACCAAGGCAAACATCTTCCCTTTTCTAAGTCAAACTGGAGATACTGAAGAAACAAAGACAGATATAATATGTTCAAAATTTGGGTCCTGGTAAAATTTGAGTCCAGTGACATGAAAGTCTCAAATAAACCAGTGACACTAACACATATTAGGAAATGCAAAATTCATTTATTGGGGAGAGTTCAGGACTCTATAAAAGATAACATCTACCTGGTCTATGTCTGCCAGGTAACACTGCTTGGTCTTCAGGATTTATTACCCACTCAGCATGTGGCAGTTTTGCTCTAATAGTTCTGTTTTATCCAGGGAAACATAACACAGAATCTCATTAGAATTAAAGTCTGGAAAATAGTAACAAACCGTATAAACCTTCCCTTTAAATATGCTGTTCTAATGAGCCACAGTACATTAAGCCCTACTATTAAGGGAGCTAAAGATCTGATAGTTTGACATTTAAATTTTGAGAGTGAGTCTTAGAAAATCACTGAGTTTATTTTACTCCCCCCCATGAAGTTAGAAAAGCTTATTTTGTCACACTGTTAGGATGCCTACATTGCACAAGTCTATCTGTGTTGAAAAATGTCTCCCTTCAACCCTTGGTTGAGGATCTAACATCCTGTGTGCTCTGCTGCAGTGCTGTAACTGGCCATTAGTCTCATTTCTCAGAACTTTCCAGATGTATTTCTATTACTATTTCCATTCATCAGAATTTCATGATCAAAAAGGTATCACATTCTGGGAACTGAATCAGCAAAAATCATTTAATCTGATTAATGTAGAGTCATTCTTTATCACTTTGCAGATAAAAACTTGCAAATAATGCTAATAAAGATCTAGGAAAAATCAGCATTAAGATGTTGATCCTCATATGAAGAAACAGTACACAAAAAAGACATGGGAAGATAAACATGAAATGAATAAAAGCAAAGACAGACAAATCCCATTTGACTTTATAATATTTGCTAACACTTCAATCCACTTCCATTTCTTAAATATAGCATGATTTGGAGAACAAAGAACCAGGAATCACAGACTGTCTCAGCTTGAGCAGATATTTTGAAAATATTTTGTACCATACTTTGAGATACACTCAGATGCAGTAGTCCCTCAGCTAGCAGAGAGACAGCATGTAAGTATGCTTCTGCCAGACCCATGCAAGTGTGTTCAACCTTTCCTGTGGGCCGAGTTAGGCAATAGCTACAGAAATCTGGAGGACTGTTTGAAAGTGGAATGGATGCTTGTTACCAAAAGCTTTTGAAACTCAGACAGGGATAGGCCCAGAGGCTGACCCTGTAAAGTAGGAGCAATGGTATTCAAGTGAGGCAAACACTCTCAGGCAACCTGACTTTGACAAATGATTTTAACTGGGATTCCAAAACAACAGGAATACATTAAGTGGGTGCTGGCAGCATCCAGAGACAGGCACCACTGCACTTGCATTAATCAATCCAGTTTTGGTCCCACTGAAGACATGACTCATAGCAGAGTGTGCAGCATGGTAGAAAAGCAGTCTGATATCGTGGAAAGGGAACTCTGCTAGAAGTCAGGAGCTACCTGCACACATTATTGAACATCTGCTATGTGCTATCGTCTGTGCTAAGAGCATCACCAAATAGATTTTTATTCAATCTTTCCAGCTCCCTCTGCAAAGGGCAGTTTGGTGTCGGAGTTGCTTTGTTCCCAGCTTCTGAGAGCAACCCTTTGCTGTTTACATCACTTTTTAGGCCTATGTTCAGTGGCATTGCACTGGTATTTGTTCCTCTCCCACTTTGTGATCTAAGAATCACCACTAATTGTTCTGACATCAGCCTAGCCAAGACATCAATATTTCTGAACGACAAGTAAGAGAATACACATCTAGAAACACCATCAACCATGCATAACCATTCATATTTGCTAATGTCTACATTCTCTAACACATTTGCATATGACACATAATCAAACATCACCATTCAATGCTTCAGTGCTTGGGAGCTTTGTTGTAGGCCCAAGCAGATGAAAGGTGTCGTTCACTCCTGGAAGCTTCAGTTTCTTACTGATTCTTTTTCCTCCTGTCGTGTGTGTGTGTGTGTGTGTGTCCTGTTTCCCTTTGTCTAAGCTGATGTTATCCTCTATTTTATCATATTGAAGCACCATGAGTCCCTGTTTTCTCAGAACGTACCTTTGCTTATCCGAGCATGCACAAAGTTGATCAGAGCAGCTTCATTGTTAAGGACATCATGAATCAACATTTCATATCACATAATTAATACATACTCTTCCCAGAAATGTTCAAAAGCATGCAGAAGCACACCAAAGTAAGCACAAAACTCAAATCTCCTCCTACTGCAGAGGATTGTCACTGTTGGGGCAGGCATTGTGCACAGCAGTTAAGGCCCTGCTTAGGACCTCCACATCCCACATCTGCATGCCTGCATTCAAGTCTCGACACTGCTTCTGATCTAGGCTCCTTCTAATGTGCACTCAAGTTCTTGACTAGCTGCTACTTACTTGGGAGACTTTAATGGTGTTGAGGGCTTTTGGCTTAAGTTTAGGCTAGCCCCAGTTGTTGTGAGCATTTGGGGAATGAATCACTAAATCACCACATGGAAGATCCATCTCTCTCTCATTCTCGCTCTTGCTCTCTCATTTCCAAAATGTGGAAGAGGTGCTACTGGTATGTGGCGATAGAGGCCAGATGTGCATCAATGCACAGGACAATCACTCACAAAACAAATTATCCAAACAAAACCTCCAAGAGTGTTAAGACTGAGAAACTACAGCAAGAAAAGGCCTTGTTCATTTCATAATTTTCCACATTTGTCCTATTTCTTGTTCCCCTGACACTTTCAGTCAACATTCTGGCTTATCCCTTGTTCTCCTTCCCTTTGGAGCCTAAAAATGATCATTCATGCACACGATTATCAGGCAGTTCGTGAACATGTACTAGAGAATCAAGGATTTGCTTCCCCTCTGTATTCCACGGTCCTGTGGCCCTCTCCAGACCTGCTTAAAACCTCTGAATAATCACGTTTTCCTTACTTTCTCCCACTTTGTCTCTCTCTCCCTCTCCACACATACACTTTTGTGCCTGAGTGTTTTGGATTAATATTTTCCACATTTTATTATGTGTCCAATTCTACATTTTTCACATTGTTTAAAGGTTTTATTTTCAAGATAAATAAGGATGAATGAATGGCATCCCTGTAGAGGAAGAGAAGCGATTACTCTGACACTGAGGGGGACACAGGATGCTGTGGAACAGCTCTGGGAACCTGGCCTACCACAGCGGCAGAATGCAGCCACCGCGAAAGGCAAGTCTGTGCCCTTAAGCCAACATAGATCCAGAAGGGCACCATGCAGGGGTCCTAGGGCCAGAGGCATTCTTCAGGATCCTCAGAGTCCAAGTGACTTCTTCCCCCTTCGCAAATGTCCGCAGGGACAGTGTTCACACCCCTCTGTCATTTCCATGCCTGCAGAGGGATATGTTTTGGAGACACTATGCACACTGCAGAATTCACATTTATACCAATTATTTTCTTTCAATGAAGTGTTCTTATATGTTGAATGTAAGGTGTTTCTAAGGCATTCTGGGCACTGTATAATCAGTGGCTCTTGTGGGGCCAAAGTCTGTGTCAAGCCAAGTCCTCCTCTGTTCTGTTCCCACTTCCCTGGGCAATAAAGGGCTGACTCTTCACCAAGAATTAGGAGTCTAATAAGAATTTGGTGGATAAATAGTTAAAATTTGGCTACCGTGATAACTAATATTTTAAGATTTTCACATGCTTTATGCTACTTGCTCCTCACAATCCTGTGAACTCTTGGGGAACTTGATTCTGCGCTAGAATTGCCATTCCCTTCTCTGCCATTTGACATCTATTTGACTTCATACAAACCATTTGGCTTTTTTGAATTTGTTTTATCATCTGTAAAATTAGGTTAATTATTCCCTTTTTACCTGGATCTAATGAGATTCAAACGAGAAAATGAGAGCCGGCGCCGCGGCTCACTAGGCTAATCCTCCACCTTGCGGCGCCGGCACACCAGCTTCTAGTCCCGGTCGGGGTGCTGGATTCTGTCCCGGTTGCCCCTCTTCCAGGCCAGCTCTCTGCTGTGGCCAGGGAGTGCAGTGGAGGATGGCCCAAGTGCTTGGGCCCTGTACCCCATGGGAGACCATAATAAGTACCTGGCTCCTGCCATCGGATCAGCGTGGTGTGCCGGCCACCGTGTCGGCCATTGGAGGGTGAACCAACAGCAAAGGAAGACCTTTCTCTCTGTCTCTCTCTCACACTGTCCACTCTGCCTGTCAAAAAAAATAAAAAAAAAAAAAACACAAGAAAATGTATTAGAAAACTTATTCATATAAGAAAATGTCTTATCAGCAGTAAAGCCTGTTAAAAATAAAAACAATGATTTTATAGATGAGAAACCAAACCGTGAAAAGACAGGTAGCTTTCTGAGCATTATACACCTCATGAGTCTTAGATTCAGGACTCTGACATGAGTCTTTTCTGATACCACAGTCACACCTTCTTCCTTCAGTGTGCTCCAAAGCTCCTTTCATGGCTCCGGGTGATCTCAATACTTAGAAACTCCATAGTTTGCATTCTACAATCTGCTTAGGTCTTAACACAATACCACAGATACCCAAAACAGTGACTGACACCTTGTTGCAGGTACTGAATAAATGCATGCTTCAGTGATCAGCTTATCTACTAATGGAATAGTAATATGCGATCATCAGATTCATAAAGCAATGCTATGCAAAAAGGGAATAGTGCATGGTGGATTTGAAGCGAGGTTCTAATATCAGACAACCCCAAGCTTACAACAAGGTTCTGCTACGTACTAATTGCAATATCCTCAGTAAGTTACTTGGTGTCTATGAACCTGTAGTTCTTTATCTGAAAAATGAGGATAATGAAATTTCATAAAGTTGTTGTGAAAACTAAAACCATATTGTAGGCAAAGAACTAAGCACTAGGCCTAGCATATGCTGATGCTAAAATTCCTACTCAATGTCTTTTCTGTGTTATTGAGCAAATTTTATTTCAAGGCTGACAATTTGGAACATGAAAGAAACTTGCATTTCATGTGCTGAGGACAAAGATTTGTTTAGCGAGCAGGGGGGAGAAGTAAAAGGGGGAAGAGATCTCCCTTGAGCTGGTGGTTGAAAGGAATTTAGTTCTTTGCAAAGAATTTTTTAAAGCATGAAGAAATCAGTTTTCTCCTGTAAGACCTATAGGTGAATGAATAGAATTCTTCTTTTAGTCTTCTTAAAAATAGACAGAGACCACATCTGATACAGCATGCCATGACGAAAAACACACTGGCCTCTACGACAGAAAACACTTGTCTTACACAAAAACTAAGATACAACTGAAAGTTCTTAGCAGAAATAACTAATTGGGTCATTGAGGTGGCCAGAAGATATTTGGAGAGAGTCTTATTTTTAACTATTAGGGATGTACCAAAGAAACTAAAACAGATTACATCCCCAGCTGACTTTAAATAATTGAGAGGACCTCCTGTTTAATTCCTTTCTATCATTTCCTCCCAGGGGCCTCCTCCTCCAGTCCTGCAGAATAGGGTAATTTTTCTGTTGCAAACTGTCAGAAAAAAATTTGTTGCTGCATTCTGCTTTGCCTGTCTCAGTATGGGGCCTTGCTGCCATGCCAAGGCTCAGCAAACACCTGAAAGCACAGTGTCTTTTGGAAGCGCTGACATCCCACATTATCAAACTGTAAGCTCTGTTCCATACCAATCTTTGCACATCATGAGAATAAAGTCAGCCACGGACACAAAATAAGCTTCTGCAAAGACTCTGTCTCCTTCCCGCCCCTGCTGTGGGCTCTATTCCTCAGCACTCTGACCTTCTTGTTCAAAGCTTCCAATCAATTCCCCAGCTAAGTGCTGCCTCTCTGGAATTGAGAACACTGTGGAAATTTCAAAGATTGACATTTTTGAACACCTGGGTGAAAAGCTCCTGGTGAGATAAGACAGAAATAATAGAGTTGGGCTCATCAGTGTACTGAAAACCTCTGGCATTCAGGAGATGGATGCACCATGATTTGAAAGGATTAATAGCTTAATGTGTGTGGCCAAGTCTCTTAGTGAAAAGCCAAATATATTCTCTTCTCATTGTAATTTGCCCAACCAAGGCAGTTTCCAAAAAAATTAAACTCTCCTGTCTTCAGGCCAGAGATAAGATAAGCAATCTTCAGTTGTGATTGAGCTTTCTCCTTTTCAAGGTAGAAAATTTTGGATGACAAAACAAAGATTTTTGGAGCCTAATGAAAATTTCTGTCACAAAAGTCCTGAAAGGAGTAATGTTCACCTCAGGGAGAAAAAAAAAATGGAGTTTGGGACCCTCCTTGCAGAAACAGTGATGAGAAATTCAAGTCAGACACACAAAGGTACTGGAAGCAATTCTCTCCTGGCCACAGAGAATATGGAGCACTTTATATTGGAGGAATAGATAGCAGCTTATATCCACCCCAAATAGGACACCGGAAAAAGTGGCCAGGAGACAGGAGCAAGTCCTTCCTGAAAGCAACAGGGGAAAAGGAAAAGTCAATGTAAGCAGAACTCAATGAGCAAGATGGAGTCCAAGCAATGCGAATGCAGTGAGGCAGCATCTCGATTGTAGGACAAGACCACTCCCAGCCTATAAGTAAGTCCATGTTAGATAGGAAAAGGAAGCTAGGAAGCTGAGTCTAGAAGCACAGAAAAGGAATGGTGAAGACACAGTGAGAAGGTGATGACTCTAAGTCAACTCTCAGGCACTCAAAATGTGGCTGCATTTAAACCCAGGACACTCAAGAGGATCAAAAATGCACCATTTTTGGAAGGGAAAAAGAACATTTCAGAAGTATTTATTCTGTGCTGTCAATAATATTTTAAAACAGGGAGAATTCTGAAAGACATGAAGGACAGGAAATAAGATGCAGAATATGCTAATAAAAGAACATTTTAAAATTCACTGTAAACAGTAGATGGGCACCATGGAAAGGCCAGGCCTCAGGTAGTTCCTAACCCACACCCTATTCAGTTAGTAAAGTTTAGTGTTCACATGGGCACCATTAAAGCAAAACACTAAACCTGCTTGGAATTAATAGTGGAAGAACGTAGGAACTGAACTGACTAGGCTAATTCTAAGTAATATTTGTGGAGAGTGGTTTCCAATTGTACCACCTCGTTTGGTTCTCATGACCTGGATCCTGTGAAGGCCTGAGTTTGCAGCAGTAGCATGCCTTACAGTAGCTCCTCCGTGCCACCTCATTCCCTTTATGTCCCTCACCACTGACCATATGTTAGAATGCTTTTCATCATTTTAAATAACTTTGAAGATTTCCAGCATTGATGACAACTAATGCATCACTCATATAATAACATATCTGGTTCTCAAAATTTTTGTGAAGATTCAATGTGATAATTCATGCACTGAATATTGCTATGATATCTAATATTATGCATTTATTATACAGTAGTCATAATAATCATCTTAATTCTTGTAGTAGTTATGAAATATAAACATCTTTCTCCCTTTTAGCTGATAATTAAAATGCTCAGAGGAATACAAAAATTTAGAGAACCTAGCATCAGCAACAGAATACAGACACAAATACAGCCCAGTAGACAGATACTTCTGCTAGCTTCTTTTGCAAATGACTGACTCACAGAGTTGATTATGAAGAAAGCAGTACAGTGCCTCAGTTGGTAGCAAAATGTCATGTTTTTGGAGGGGGAAGAAAACTAAAGCAAATAAAAGCTTCTGTGAAAACAAGGAGATTCCATGTAACATCACTTCTGCTATTGATGGGAGACCAAGGAGAAAGCCAACAGGTGAGGAGGCCTCCTGGAAGTCCATTCACAGAGGTACTATAGTCAGTGACTCCTGGCCCAGCTACATGATAGAATCATTTAAGACATTTCAGAAATACTGATGCCTGGGTCTTTGCCCCAGGGATTCTGATTCAATTGGTGTAGCAAGTTTTAGGATCACTCACTTGATCTGTAGGCCAAGATGAATGACAACCTAGAAGCAGAAGGTTGGCTCTCCACTCAACAGTTTCATTGCCACAGAAAAGAAACTGCAGTTCATCAGTGATCCTGGCTCCTTCCCCACTCCTTTGGACAGCAGGACCATTCGGTTGCTGGATACAACTCTGCATAGAGTATGCAGAGAGGGTTCCAACAATGTGGCAAGGCACCAATCCAGCCATCCTGCATATGGCTGGCTACCAGAGTGCTCCCAAGACAAAGATAAACAGAGCAAAGCCAGCAGAGCTCATGAAAAACATCTGCATCTTAAATGGAGTGAGGAAAGAGGACACTTAAGAGGAGCAGAAATAAACTATATTTTGGAAAGGAAGAAAGAACATTTCAACAGTATTTATTCTGTGCTGTTGATAAAATAAGACAAAGAGAATTCTGTAAGTCATAAGGAACAGGAAATAAGATGCAGAATATTAAGAATGTTAAAAAATTCACTGTAAACAATAGATAGAACCATTGCACCAAGTGTGCTGTCCCTAAATACTGTTTATTTATGCTACTGTGTTAAATTAATAGACAGAATATTACAAGGAGAAGGTTTTGATTCAAGACTTACAACACCCAAAATATCGTTCAAGTATGAAAGCTACAGAAGATTTTCTCATAATTATAAAGCATCCAAAAATATTCCACCTGAAGCCCTTTGCAACACAGAAAAGAAAGCTTACAGAAAGATATCCCTGCCAGAAAAAGAGAGATCCATAATAGCTATAAGTGGTCTAATTCTACACAAATTGGAGGAACACAGTGCACATATGTGGAGGGTGAGAATGAGCACAACTTAGGATCTCAGAAGCCGAGAGCCACTGTACCAGTGTTGGAGAGTGAGTTGAGACCAGACTGCAGCAGCCCAAGTCACTGGCAAAAAAGCTGCAGGAAAAGCTTAGAGGGAATCTGGCTTAGAGCTCCATGGGGGACACTGTACCCATAAAACTAGAGGAGAAAAAACAAAGTAGGGGCATGTTTTCTCTCCCCTTGATTACCCTGCAAAGGCATTCTGAAAAAAACTGACAGAGAGCAGGTGCCATTTTGGACATGCGAAACAGTTGTACCAGCTCATGTCCGGTGGGGAGAACAGATAAGAGGCTGGGTGCTTGTGACAGTGGGAGGCTAGCATGCTGGGACTGTGAAAACACTGAGGCTTCATGGGAGAACTCAGGGTGTGGCTGAGACACCGGGCAGTCACTGTAGGAGGAACCACATGATCAGGGCTCCCTGGTGAGGGATGCTGCTAGGGAATCTGAGCTTATACTGAGGACTGCATAGATTCTTTGTGTGGTCCTTGTGGCAGAGTGGATAAAAAATACACTCACTGGGGCTAGTGCCCAGGCATTGGTCTCCTTCAAGCAGAGGAGCTCGGCTGAGTCTATGCCAACAGACAAGAAGAAACCTCCCCTCTGATTAAAAAAAAATATTTTACCATTCCAAACCTGGTGTCAGACATGCCCTTCACCCTGGAGCACTAAACAGAGCTCCTGGGCCACACCTACCACATGCCTGTAGACATTTCCTGAAAAGCAGACAATCTTCTAATCCACTCAGACATAGTCCAAAGATAAAAGCCACCACAGTGAAAAAAACAAAGAAGAAACTAAGAGTGTCTCTGCAAATGCTGAATAGTAAATGCACCAACTGATGAAACAAGAATGAGGATGACAATATGACACCCCAAAAGTACAACACTTCAATACTAGATTGTGAAAATGATGAGATTAAAGAAATGCCAGGAATAGAATTCAAAAAATTAATTATAGGATTACTTAGAAGTAATCAGAAGCAAATGCATTAACTAATGAAATTCATACATGACATGAAAGAAAATTTCACCCACAAAATTGAGATCTTAAAGAGAAATCAAAATGAAATCTTGGAAATGAAGAATTCAATGGAACAAATAAAAAATTCAGTGGAAAGCCTTAACAGATTTGGTGAAGCAGAAGAAAGAATACCCAACTTAGAAGACAAAGCACAGGAAATTATACAGTCAAACCAAACACAAGAAGAAATTAGAAAACTAAAAAGCACTGTTGGGAATCTACAGGATACTATCAAATGGCCCAACATACGGGTTCTAGGAGTTCCTGAAGGCATGGAAAGAGAAAGGAATAATGGGCTTTTTAGTGAAGTAACAAAAATTACCCTAATTTGGAGAAATAAATGGGTATCCAAGTACAGGAAGCACATAGAACCCCTAGTAGACATGACCAGAAAAGATCTTCACCACAACACATGATAATCAAACTATCCACAGTAAGACATAAAGAAAAGATTCTAGAAAGGGCACAAGAGAAGCTCTAGATTACTTTCAGGGGATCTCCAATAGGACTCACAGCAGACTTCTCATCAGAAAGCCTAGAGACTAGGAGAGAATGGTGAGATATAGCTCAAGTCTTAAGAAAAAAAATTGAGGGCCAGCACCATGGCTCACTTGGTTAATCCTCCCCCTATGGTGCCAGCATCCCCTATGGGTGCCGGGTTCTAGTCCCGGTTGCTCCACTTCCAGTCCAGCTCTCTGCTGTGGCCCAGGAGTGCAGTGGAGGATGGCCCAAGTGATTGGGCACCTGCACCCGACCAGGAGGGAGCACCTGGTGCCTGGCTTCGGATTGGCGCCGGGGGTGAACCAACGGAAGGAAGACCTTTCTCTCCATCTCTCTCTCACTGTTTAACTCTATCTGCCAAATAAAAAAAAAAAAAAAGGAAAAAAAAAATTTCAACCCAGAATACCATACCCTGCAAAGCTCTCATTTATGAATGAAAGTGAATTAAAGAACTTCCATGACAAAAACTGAAAGAATTTGTCACCACCCATCCAGCCCTGCAGAAGATGTTTAAGGATGTGCTGCACACAGAAAGACAGAAACATGGTCATCACCATGGAAGAAGGAAAAGGAAGGAAATCCATATGCAGGTGTATAAAGGAGGACCCCTACCTTACACCTTACACAAAAATCCGTTCAAAATGGATTAAAGACTTAAATCTATACCTGATACCATCAAATTATATTGGGAAAACCCTGCAAGACATTGGTACACAAAAAGAGTTCTTGGAAATGACTCCAGAGGTACAGGCAATCAAAACCAAAATTAACAAATGGGATTCCATCAAATTGAGAGGCTTCTGTACTGCAGAAGAAACATCAGGAAAGTGAAGAGGCAACTGATAGAATGGGAGAAATTATTTGCAAACAATGCAACTGATTAAAGATTAATAACCAGAATATATAAAGAGATGGAGAAACCCCACAACAACAAAACAAACAACCCAGTGAAGAAATGGGCAAAGGACTTAAACAGACATTTGTCAAAAGAGGAAATCCAAATGGCCAACAGACACATGAATGCTCAGTATCATTAGCCATCAGGGAAATGCAAATCAAAACCACAATGAGGTTTTACCTCATTCCAGTTAGAATGCTGTCATACAAAAATCAACAAACAACAAATGCTGGCAAGGATGTGAGGAAAAGGCTACCCTAATTCACTGTTGGTGGGGATGTAAACTGGTAAAACCACTATGGAAATCAGTTTGGAAATAATTCAGAAATCTAAATATAGACATACCATATGACCCAGCCATCCCACTCCTGGGAATTTACCCAAGGGAAATGAAATCAGCATATGAAAGTTATCTGTACTCTCATGTTTATTGCAGCTCAATTCACAATAGCTAAGACATGAAATCAACCTAAACGCCTGTCAATTGAAGACTGGATAAAAAAAAATTATGGGATACGTACTCTATGGAATACTACACAGTGGTAAGTAATGAAATCCAGTCATTTGAAGCAAAATGGGTGAATCTGGATAACATCATACTTAGTGAAATAAGCCAGTCTCAAAGGGACAAATATCATATGTTCTATCTGACCTGTGATAACTAATAGAGCACCTAAAGGAAATCTGTAGAAGTAAAATTGACACTTTGATAAGCAAAAATTTGAACAGTGTTTGTCTTGACTGTCAAGGAAGAGTATTTTTTTTGTCTTGACTGTCAAGGAGAGTATTTTTTTTTTATTAATGGAGAATGGGACTGGGAATGAGAGAGGGAGGAAGAAGAGGGTGGGAATAGGGGTAGGGATGGGAATTGGGGTAGGGGTGAGAGGACGGGTATGGTGGAAAGAATCACTGTATTCCGAAGGTTATACTTATGAAATTTGTACTCATTAAATGAAAGATTTCTTTGGGAAAAAATGGGCTGGGCTTCTAGACTCTACTAACTTAAATGAGGAAACAAGAGGGGAAGCTAGAAGAAAATGACAACATACTGTTGTTTTCATCTTACATAGACAAAGATCTGGGTATTATGTTATTATTTAAAGAAATACACATTTAAAAAGTAGGTATATACCTTCTAGGTTTCTAATAGTACAAAGCATAAAACATGATAATTTAAAGAGAATAAGAAATCAAAAAATATTAAAGAGGTGACATATTAGTTATATTGTATCCCTTAATCCCCTTAAGTGACAAAATCTCAGATGTGATTATAAATACATACATACTTCTTTATAAAAAGATACATCTAAAATGAAGTGACAACGAAAATTCATGACAGTAAAGGAATGAGCGAAGATATACAAAGTTGTTGGAAAGAAAATGAAAGCCAGGCTAGCGTATTAATGTCAAAGTAGAAATGTGTTAAAAGACAAGTGAAATTGTTTCTGATAGTAACTATAATCCACACCAAATAGCACAGCATCAAATCAAAAGTTATTAGAAACCTGGAGAAACAGGGGATGTAAAAGAGCGATGGAAGGGAGTGGACTTTGAGGCACAGCAAATTAAGCAAGCACGTTGGACACCAACAGCCCACCCTGAAGCATTGAATTAAGTCTTGATTTCTCAGCTTCTGATCCAGATCTCTGCTATTTTACCTGGAAACAGCAGATGATGGCTCAAGTACTTGAGTTCCTGCCACCCATATGGGAGACTCAGTTTTTGGCTCCTGGTTTTGGCCTAGTCCACTCCCAGGTCTTGTGGCCATTTGGGAAGTGAAACAGCTAATGGATGATATCTCTGTGTCTATCTTCTCTGTCTCCTTTCTCTCTCCCTCCCTCTGTCCCTCCCTCCCTTTCAAATAACTCTTTTTAAAATAAAATACTGAGAACCTATATAATAACTTCCTACAGTTGATCAATCAACGAGTAGATAAAAATGTGTGTGTGTGTGTGTGTGTGTGCGCGTGAAGACAGAAAGGAAAAGAGAAGGAAAATAAAAAGGATCTAAATAACGTAAGTTCTATTCAGTTTTCCTCTAAAAGAAAAGAGTATATATAACAGGACTGAAAGTGTCAACGCAAGCAACAGCGACATCAAGATCAAAAACACACAGGGACTGTGGTGGTGATAGCAACATGAAAGTGAAGTACTGATGTCAGAGAAGGTATCTGGTCCATTTGTGTCCTAGTGAGACAACATGTTGAAGTTTCCAAATCATGTTAAATCGTTAGTGTGATTTCCTCAAGTAAAAGAATGCTAACATTTTTAAAAGCCAAGTAATTGCTTTAACTAAGTTTCAATGGTCTTAAAGCTGAATTTGGATTGAAATTAAATTTTAAGTAGAAACTTTTAAAAAATGTTCTGAACAGGTTTTTTTTTAAGACATCTTTATTCATTTATTTGAAATCAGAGTGACAGAGAGAAAAGGAGAGACACAGTGAAAGAAGAGATCTTCCATTCACTGGTTTACTTCCTAAAGAACCAAAACAACCAGGGCCGGGCCATGCCAAAGAGGAGCCAGGAACTTCATCCAGGTCTCCCATATAGGTGGGAGAAACTCAAGTCCTCAAGCCATGTTCCATATTCCTCTGTATATTAACGGAACTGGATCAAAAGTGGAGCAGTATGGACTCAAACTCTGAAATGGGATCTACATCCAAAACAGTGGGTTAACCCACTTTGCCACAACACCCACCACTAGAAAAAATTTTTAATAAACATATAATTAGAGAGCATTGGAAAAACCCTGCAAGATATAGGTACCAGCAATGACTTCTTGGAAAACACCCCAGAAGCACAGGCAGTCAAAGCCAAAATTAACATTTGGGATTGCATCAAATTGAGAAGTTTCTGTACTGCTAAAGAAACAGTCAAGAAAGTGAAGAGACAACCGACAGAATGGGAAAATATATTTGCAAACTATGCAACTGATAAAGGGTTGATAACCAGAATCTACAAAGAAATCAAGAAACTCCACAACATCAAAACAAACAACCCACTTAAGAGATGGGCCAAGGACCTCAATAGACATTTTTCAAAAGAGGAAATCCAAATGGCAAACACACACATGAAAAATTGTTCAAGATCACTAGCAATCAGGGAAATGCAAATCAAAACCACAATGAGGTTTCACCTCACCCCAGTTAGAATGGCTCACATTCAGAAATCTACCAACAATAGATGCTGGAGAGGATGTGGGGGAAAAGGGACACTAACCCACTGTTGGTGGGAATGCAAACTGGTTAAGCCACTATGGAAGTCAGTCTGGAGATTCCTCAGAAACCTCAATATAACCCTACCATTCAACCCAGCCATCCCACCACTTGGAATTTACTCAAAGGAAATTAAATTGGCAAACAAACAAGCTGTCTGCACATTAATGTTTATTGCAGCTCAATTCACAATAGCTAAGACCTGGAACCAACCCAAATGCCCATCAACAGTAGACTGGATGAAGAAATTATGGGACATGTACTCCATAGAATACTATACAGCAGTCAAAAACAACGACACCCAGTCATTTGCAACAAGATGGAGGAATTTGGAAAACATCATGCTGAGTGAATTAAGCCAGTCCCAAAGGGACAAATATCATATGTTCTCCCTGATTGGCGACAACTAACTGAGCACCAAAGGGGAAACTTGTTGAAGTGAAATGGACACTGTGAGAAACAGTGACTTGATCAGCTCTTGTCCTGACGGTTGATGTACAATGTAATGCTTTAACCATTTTAGTATTTTTTTTTGTTCTAGTACCATTGGTTGAACTCTCTAATTAACACACAATTATTCTTAGGTGTTTAAATTTTAACTGAAAAGTGATCCCTGTTAGGAATTTGGAAAACATTATGTTGAGTGAAATAAGCCAATCCCAAAGGGACAAATACCACTTGTTCTCCTTGATAGGTGACAACTAACTGAGCACAAAAAAGGAAACCTGTTAAAGTGAAATGAACACTATGAGAAATGGTGGCTTGATCAGCCCTCACCCTGACTGTTGATGAGCAGCTTAATATGTTATCCCTCTTAGTATTTTTTTTGTTTGTTCTACTTAATACTTTTGGTTGAATACTGTAAACAATACACAATTCTTCTTAAGTGCTGAAACTTAACTGAAAAGTGATCACTGTTAAATATAAGAGTGGGAATAAGAGAGGGAAGAGATGTGCAATTCGGGACATGCTCAAGCTGACTTTCCTCAAACGGTAGTTAGAAACATACCAGGGGATTCCAATTCAATCCCATCGAGGTGGCATGTACCAATGCCATCTCACTAATCCCAGTGATCAATTTCTGTTCACAATTGATCGTAATGATAGGACTAAGAGCCAAAGGGATCACATAAACAAGACAAGTGTCTGCAAATACTAGCTGATAGAATCAAAAAGGGAGAGAATGATCCAACATGGGAAGTGAGATACACAGCAGACCCATAGAATGGCAGATGTCCTAAACAGCACTCTGGCCTCATAATCAGCCCTTAAGGCATGTGGATCCAGCTGAGATGCCCATGAGAGCATTTCAGGCATGGAAAGCCAAGACACTCTGGGGGAAAAAAAACCTAAATGAAAGATCTCCACGAGTGAGATCCCAGTGGAAAGAATGGGTCATCAAAGAAGGAGGTACCTTTCTCTGAAGGGAGGAGAGAACTTCCACTTTGACCATGGCCTTGTCTAAATATGATGAGTCAGTGAACTCAGGGGGCTTCCAGAGCCTTGGCAGCTCATGACAAGAGCCTAGGGTGATTACTGATGCCATAAACAAGAGTGTCAATTTGTTAAGTCAACAACAGGAGTCACTGTGCACTTACTCCTCATGTAGGATCTTTGTCCTTAGTGTGCTGTACATTGAGATTTAATGCTATAACGAGTACTCAAACAGTATTTTTCACTTTATGTTTCTGTGTGGGAGCAAACTGTTGAAATCTTTACTTAATGTATGCTAAATTGATCGTCTGTATATAAAGAGAATTGAAAATGAATCTTGATGTGAATGGAAGGGGAGAGGGAGTGGGAAAGGGGAGGGTTGCAGGTGGGAGGGACGTTATGGGGGGGAAGCCATTGTAATCCATATTCTGTACTTTGGAAATTTATATTCATTAAATAAAAGTTAAAAAAATAAAAAAAATATATAATTATAGCACAGACCTATAGCAATTATCCCACATTTCAATGATTTTTATATTGTCAGTTTTTAAATTTTCTCATATTGTTTCATCTGAGTAATAATTCTATGAAATATTTACAGAATACACAATCTTATTTTTCAGAAAATAGAAGGCTATCTAGAAAAAATTGCCTTTTCTATTAGTTAAGATGTTACAGATTCTGGTTTAGCTGGCATGAATTACACAGCTTTAACTATTTATCAATTGATAACTGGGGACAAGAGTATAACCATCATATTACTGGTGCTAACTGAACAAAGGGATAGGTTAAAAAGTCAAGAATAATAAAATAACTTATTTGCTTACAAAGCACTGCTTTTGTCAGAGTGCACACCATGCCTAGACATTTGATTACTTATCCTTGATTCAAACACCATTTTGAAGTTTGGGTTTTTTTATTCCCAGATAGATCTTCTGACTATTAATGCTCAAATCACCCTCATTTTGGCTGCACATGCCCCAAATCACTGTCTTTTTAGTTCAGTTACACACCATGCTGAGTTTTTCTTCTGATAAATCCATTCATTTGAGCATGCCTACTACTGCCCAGTATGACAGCTACTAGCCTTTGTGGCTGTTAAACACATGAAATGTAACTAAAATAAACTAAGATGTCCTGTAAATGTAAAATGCACATTGGAATTTGAAGACTTAGTACAAACAAATAATGTAAATTATTTCATTAGTAACTTTATATATTGATTACCTGTTGATTAGCTTTATGTTTATTATACTAAACAAAATATGTTAATTTTTCCTACTTACTTTTGCTGCTTTCATAAACTAGAATGTTTACATGTAGCTTGCATTATATTAGTATTAGACAGTGTTATTATCTTGATTTTTCTTGTGAATTTAACACTACTCAGATAAATTTTTTTGTGTATTTTATTTGTTTGAAAGAGTTAGAGAGAAGCACGTAGAGACAGTGAGAGAGATTCAACTCCACTGGTTCACTCTCCCAGACGGCTACAACAGCAGGAGCTGGACCAGGCAGAAGCCAGGAGCCAGGAACCTCTTCTGGTTCTCCCATATGGGTGCAGCGATGCTCAAGCACTTTGTTCATTGTCCACTGATTTCCAGGCACATTAGCAGGAAATTGGATTGGAAGTAGAGCAGTTGGAACACAAACTGGTATCCATATGGGATGCTGGCTTCACAAGGGCAGCTTTACCCGCCATTCCACAATGCCATCCCCAACATATTCTAAATCATATTATGGATAACCAACTTTCATAGAATTAAAGTGTATCAAAAATATGTTAATGAACAACTTAATACATTATCCCTCTTAGTAGTTTTTTTGTCTGTTCTACTTAATATGACTGGTTGAATTCTGTAATTAATACACAGTTATTCTTAAGTGTTGAAAATTAACTGAAATGTGATCCCTGTTAAACATAAGAGTGGGAATAAGAGAGGGAAGAGATGTATAATTTGGGACATGCTCAAGCTGACTTGCCCCAAATGGTAGAGTTAGAAACATACCAGGGGATTCCAACTCAATCCCATCAAGGTGGCATGTACCAATGCCATCTCACTATTCCAAGTGATCAATTTCAGTTCACAATTGATCATAATGAAAGGACTAAGAGTCAAAGGGAGCACATAAACAAGTCTAGTACCTGCTAATACTAACCGATAGAATAAATAAAGGGGAGAGTGATCCAACATGGGAAGCGAGATACTCAGCAGACTCATAGAATGGCAGATGTCCTAAATAGCACTCTGGCCTCAGAATCAGCCCTAAAGGCATTCGGATCTGGCTGAAAAGCCCATGAGAGTATTTCAGGCATGGAAAGCCAAGACACTCTGGCAAAAGATCTCTGTGAGTGAGATCCCAGTGGAAAGAACAGGTCTTCAAAGAAGGAGGTACCTTTCTCTGAAGGGAGGAGAGAACCTCCACTTTGACTATGACCTTGTCTAAACAAGATAAGAGTCGGAGAACTCAGAGGGCTTCCATAGCCTTGGAAACTCATGACTGGAGCATAGGGAGATTACTGATGCCATAGACAGGAGTGTCAATTGGTAAAGTCAACAACAGGAGTCACTGTGCACTTACTCCTCATGTAGGATCTCTATCCTTAATGTGCTGTGCATTGAGATTTAATGCTATAACGAGTACTCAAACAATATATTTCACTTTGTGTTTCTATGGGGGTGCAAACTGTTGAAATCCTTACTTAATGCATACTAAACTGATCCTCTGTAAAAAAAAAAAAAAAAAAAAGAAAAGAAAAGAAATTATCAACTCCCAACTTGACTCTCACTGGGATTAAACATGACAATAGGTCTGATCTGATTTCATCATCATTTAAAAAAAATCATCTATTATTTTTCACTTTATGTTTCTGTGTGGGAGCAAACTGTTGAAATCCTTACTTAATGTATACTAAGCTGATCTTCTGTATATTAAGATAATCGAAAATGAATCTTGATGTGAATGGAAGGGGAGAGGGAGTGGGAAAGGGGAGGGTTGTGGGTGGGAGGGACGGTATGGGGGGGAAGCCATTGTAATCCATAAATCGTACTTTGGAAATTTATATTCATTAAATAAAAGTTTTTAAAAAAAGAAATTTAACTGAAATATGATCCCTGTTAAACATAAGAGTGGGGATAAGAGAGGGAAGAGATGTACAATTTCGGACATGGTCAAGCTGACTTGCCCCAAATGGTAGAGTTAGAAACATACCAGGGGATTCCAACTCAATCCCATCAAGGTGGCATGTACCAATGCCATCTCACTAGTCCAAGTGATCAATTTCAGTTCACAATTGATCATAATGAAAGGACTAAGAGTCAAAGGGAGCACATAAACAAGTCTAGTACCTGCTAATACTAACTGATAGAATAAATAAAGGGGAGAGTGATCCAACATGGGAAGCGAGATACTCAGCAGACTCATAGAATGGCAGATGTCCTAAACAGCACTCTGGCCTCAGTATCAGCCCTAAAGTCATTCCGATCTGAATGAAAAGCCCATGAGAGTATTTCAGGCATGGAAAGCCAAGACACTCTGGCAAAAGATCTCTGTGAGTGAGATCCCAGTGGAAAGAACAGGTCTTCAAAGAAGGAGGTACCTTTCTCTGAAGGGAGGAGAGAACCTCCACTTTGACTATGACCTTGTCTAAACAAGATAAGAGTCGGAGAACTCAGAGGGCTTCCATAGCCTTGGAAACTCATGACTGGTGCATAGGGAGATTACTGATGCCATAGACAGGAGTGTCAATTGGTAAAGTCAACAACAGGAGTCACTGTGCACTTACTCCTCATGTAGGATCTCTATCCTTAATGTGCTGTACATTGAGGCTTAATGCTATAACGAGTACTCAAACAGTATATTTCACTTTGTGTTTCTATGGGGGTGCAAACTGTTGAAATCTTTACTTAATGTATACTAAACTGATCTTCTGTTAAAAAAAAAAAAAAGAAGAAATTATCAACTCCCAACTTGACTCTCACTGGGATTAAACATGACAATAGGTCTGATCTGATTTCATCATCATTTAAAAAATCATCTATTATTTTTCACTTTATGTTTCTGTGTGGGAGCAAACTGTTGAAATCTTTACTTAATGTATGCTAATCTGATTGCCTGTATATAATGAGAATTGAAAATGAATCTTGATGTGAATGGAAGGGGAGAGGGAATGGGAAAGGGGGGGGTTGCGGGTGGGAGGGACGTTATGGGGGGGAAGCCATTGTAATCCATAAGCCGTACTTTGGAAATTTATATTCATTAAATAAAAGTTAAAAAAAATATGTCTAATCCAAAGCATCTACTGAACCAAAACCTATTTTATTTTGAAGACATTAAAATCTTGTCTCAACTTTGCATAATTGTAATATTAGATTTATAGTAGAAGAGTGAAAATATGTGAATTTCATGGCAAATGGAGTATCCTACTCAGAGTTCTTAGTTTCAAGCAATAGAATCCAATCTTGATAGGTTAGGCTGAAATTTAAAGGGTGCTAGTTAATTCTCAGAATCATTAGAAGACACAGAACAACAATTCAAATTTACATTTCTAAGACCACTGTCCCAAAATCAAAGCATGGATACTTCTGCCAGTAAGATAAAAACAGAGTTCTGAGCCTGTTCATATTCCTCATTTCCATACCAAAATTCCCTAAGAGAGTATCTGCTTGGGAGAGTGTAACACAATATCAGTGATCTAGGAAGCTAGGAAATAGAAACTTGATTTTTGAATTATATATCGAAGATTTGGGGCTCATAACATGGAAGTTTTATCCCACATTGGATGGTATTAACATATGATCAGTCATGAAGTAGAAAAGCATCTACTATCTGGAGCATTTTTAAAAGGTGTGTATGGGTGTTAGAGAGAGTGAGATTGATCTTCTACTTGATGGTTCACTTTCCAAATGGCCACCATCCAGGTCTCCCGGGTGGATGACATGAGTCCAAGTGCCTGAGCTATCTACTACTGCTTTTCCAGGGGAATTACCAGGGAGGGGAGGATAGGAAGTGGAGCAGCCAGGACTTGAATCAGAACTCATATGGGATGCCATCACAGATGGTGGCTTATCCCACTGCTCCACAACTCCAACCCAAGTTTTTTTCTGAAGGGCAAATCCCTATTTAATATTTATAATTTCCCTCTGTAATATAGAATTAACTCCCAAACCACATTGTCTAAAGGAAACTCAACTGATACAGTCTCTCTCTCACATTCATTCACACACACACACACACACACACACACACAATTTTGAGTGAGTTCCTTACATAAAGCATAGAAAATGGCAAAAACCAATCTATGGTAGGCAATATTAGCAAAGTGACTGAATATTCCGAATGAGGACTTACTGGAAGGAGTAATGAGAGAACTTTCCAGGGATAAAAATTCTACCTTCTGATTGAGGTGATGGTTATAGGTGCATGCATTAATCAAAACAAAAATTTCAGACTTACGGCTCCTGCATTTCAATGTATGTAAATTTTATCTCAATGAAAAATGTTTAAGTACAGAATGAACAGCTTTATGAATTTTAGCTGATCTGTCCTTTATAATTCTAGACAAAGCTGTGGTATATTAACCCCTGTCTTAGAAGTATCTGCAGACCTCCTAAGTACATGTGGTAAACCAACGGCAGGAGACAGGTAGGTGAATATATATTGATTATAAAAAATGACTTGAAACTCATAGATGCATGGGAGCAATAACACCATGATCAAATCAGGGGCATGAGAACTCTGCACATACGTACACATATGTGAACCCTCCAGCTTCAACCTCTTCCCATCGCCATCTGCCTAGAGCATTTTCTCACCACTCATTGGTGGCCTAAATCCACTTTGAAATAATGATTCGAAGTTACATCAAGGAGCAAAATTTTGGAGAATGTATTTAAGACCTCAGGGCCAGTATCAAGCTTCCCAGCACCCCATATGTATTTCCTTAATTAAACTTTTTTAATTTTCTGGTGGGGATTGGAGTGGGATCACATGTTTGTGGAATTTGTCTGGAATAGAATAGTTATTAATAAAAAATTACTTGATTGGCAAAGCTGCCTCTTTCCTAGCCCTTTGATTAGAGAGTAAACTCGGGATTGGACTAAGATTTGGAGGGTTTCTTTCTTGGTCTGATATTTAGTTTGTTTGCACTCATTCGCATTTCTGGGTCTCCAGTTTCTTTGTCTTCAAGTCAAGGAACCTACAGGGCATCAAGAGGACTCAGGCAATTAATCATTATATATCCTTCGGATCAACATTTCCCTTACCTGTCTGCCTTTTCTGCGCACTTTTACAATTCATATTTTTTTTATATTTAGTATCCAGGATTTTTAGTTGTGACCTGGGGAAAAATACTATCCCAGTTTCTCAGAGGTGTCAATCTCCCTGTGTGCATTTTATCATAATGTTTAATTGTGGTTGTATACTTATCTGTATCTCCCTTGTCAGGTACTTACTGCTGTGAGAATGCTGTGGGACAAACCCCCTCAAAGCTCAGTGATTTAAAACTACACATTTTTGTGTAGCTCATAAATCAGTGGGCTGGTGATTTAGGCTGGGTAGTTCTTTTGAGCTTACTTGGGCTCGTTTGTGTATCTGATGGTCTACCAGCTGCAGGGGAGGGTTAGTTGGCTCTGTTTCAAATGTTTTTCATAGCCCTCAGGAGGCTAACCTTGACCTATTCTCACAGTTGATGGCAAAGGTATAAAAATAGAAGCAAAAGAACATGATGCTTTTTCAGGCTGCAGGTGATTCGTATCTGCTAAAATGTCATTGATCAAATAAAGTTGCTTGGCCAAATGCAGAATCAAGATGTACAAAAATAAACTACCTTTTAGTGAAAGAAACTCACATCCTGTGACAAACCAGACATATACAAATATAGTGAAGTAAAGATAGCCCTACCTTCTTCAGTCAACCAGCACCACCCTGCAAAGGGTAAACTCTTTCAAAGCACTGACACAAAAGTTCTTTTTCATCCTTGTATCCCCAGCACCTAAGGTGCTAAAAACTCAAGGGCATGCTCAATAAATGCTAACTTGTATGAATTAATGACAGCATTTAAATATCCTTGTCAACCACCTGAAGTTGGGAAGGGAGCCTTCCTAGTCCCCAGAGTTCATTTTACTCTAAATCTGTCTCTCTAGTTTCACGAAGACATTCATAATAAATCTTTTAGTAGGAACTTTTCAGATCAGGAGATTCTGACAGCATGTTTCTCCAGAAATCTTAACTATCCACTTCAACCTTTCTTGCCTTGCATCCAATTCACTACATAAAATGCAGTGTCTGTAGCATCAGTGACTGTTAGACCTGCTGCAAAATTTCAGAACAGGCTACATTGCTGCCAACTTCACAGTATCTATGTCATTTTAGATTAACTTGTTTCCTGGAATATAATGGAGTCCTGATCTATTCACTGAGACTTGTCTACTGATTTGTGTCTTCGCTCCCGACCCAGATGTTTCTTCAAGTATCTAGCACTCTGCTCCCAAGTTGGTCTCTCTCACCTTATTTATAGCATGTAGGACACTATCATCTAAAGCGATTTTTCTTCAGGTTTCTGAGGAATCTCCAGACTGACTTCCATAGTGGCTTGACCAGTTTGCATTCCCACCAACAGTGGGTTAGTGTCCCTTTTTCCCCACAACCTCGCCAGCATCTATTGTTGGTAGATTTCTGAATGTGAGCCATTCTAACTGGGGTGAGGTGAAACCTCATTGTGGTTTTGATTTGCATTTCCCTGATTGCTAATGACCTTGAACATTTTTTCATGTGCCTGTTGGCCATTTGGATTTCCTCTTTTGAAAAATGTCTATTGAGGTCCTTGGCCCATCTCTTAAGTGGGTTGTTGGTTTTGTTTTTGTGGAGTTTCTTAATCTCTTTGTAGATTCTGGTTATTAACCCTTTATCTGTTGCATAGTTTGCAAATATTTTTTCCCATTCTGTCGGTTGTCTCTTCACTCTCCTGACTGTTTCTTTTGCAGTACAGAAACTTCTCAATTTGATGCAATCCCAATAGTTGATTTTGGCTTTGACTGCCTGTGCCTCCCGGGTCTTTTCCAGAAATTCTTTGCCTGTGCCAATATCTTGAAGGGTTTCTCCAATGTTCTCTAGTAACTTGATGGTGTCAGGTCGTAGATTTAGGTCTTTAATCCATGTTGAGTGGATTTTTGTGTAAGGTGTAAGGTAGGGGTCTTGCTTCATGCTTCTGCACGTGGAAATCCAATTTTCCCAGCACCATTTATTGAATAGACTGTCCTTGCTCCAGGAATTAGTTTTAGATCCTTGATCAAATATAAGTTGGCTGTAGATGTTTGGGTTGATTTCTGGTGTTTCAATTCTGTTCCATTGGTCTATCCATCTGTTTCTGTACCAATACCATGCTGTTTTGATTACAACTGCCCTGTAGTATGTCCTGAAATCTGGTATTGTGATGCCTCCGGCTTTGTTTTTGTTGTACAAGATTGCTTTAGCTATTCGAGGTCTCTTGTGCCTCCATATGAATTTCAGCACCATTTTTTCCAGATCTGAGAAGAATGTCTTTGGTATCTTGATTGGTATTGCATTGAATCTGTAAATTGCTTTTGGGAGAATGGACATTTTGATGATATTGATTCTTCCAATCCATGAGCATGGAAGATTTTTCCATTTTTTGGTATCCTCTTCTATTTCTTTCTTTAAGGTTTTGTAATTTTCATCGTAGAGATCTTTAACGTCTTTGGTTAAGTTTATTCCAAGGTATTTGATTGTTTTTGCAGCTATTGTGAATGGGATTGATCTTAGAAGTTCTTCCTCAGCCATGGCATTGCTTGTGTATACAAAGGCTGTTGATTTTTGTGCATTGATTTTATACCCTGCTACTTTGCCAAACTCTTCTATGAGTTCCAATAGTCTCTTAGTAGAGTTCTTTGGGTCCGCTAAATACAGAATCATGTCATCTGCAAAGAGGGATAGTTTGAGTGCTTCCTTCCCAATTTGTATCCCTTTAATTTCTTTTTCTTGCCTAATAGCTCTGGCTAGAACCTCCAGAACTATATTGAATAGCAGTGGTGAGAGTGGGCATCCCTGTCTGGTACCAGATCTCAGTGGAAATGCTTCCAACTTTTCCCCATTCAATAGGATGTTGGCTGTGGGTTTTTCATAGATTGCTTTGATTGTATTGAGGAATGTTCCTTCCAAACCCAGTTTGCTTAGAGTTTTCATCATGAATGGGTGTTGTATTTTATCAAATGCTTTCTCGGCATCTATTGAGATAATCATATGGTTTTTCTTCTGCAGTCTGTTAATGTGGTGTATCACATTGATTGTCTTGCGCACATTAAACCATCCCTGCATACCAGGGATAAATCCCACTTGGTCTGGGTGGATGATATTTCTGATGTGTTGTTGCATTCTATTGGCGAGAATTTTATTGAGGATTTTTGCATCTATGTTCATCAGGGATATTGGTCTGTAATTCTCTTTCAGTGCTGCATCTTTTTCTGGCTTAGGAATTAAGGTGATGCTGGCTTCATAGAAAGAATTTGGGAGGACTCCCTCTTCTTCGATTGTTCTGAATAGTTTGAGAAGAATTGGAGTCAGTTCTTCTTTAAACGTCTGTTAGAATTCAGCAGTGAATCCATCTGGTCCTGGGCTTTTCTTTGTTGGGAGGGCCTTTATTACTGTTTCAATTTCTGTCTCAGTTATGGGTCTGTTTAGGTTTTTGATGTCTTCCTGGTTCAATTTAGGCAGGTTGCATGTGTCCAGGAATCTATCCATTTCTGATAGGTTTCCCTGTTTGCTGGCATACAAGTCCTTGTAGTAATTTCTGATGATTCTTTTTATTTCTGTGGTGTCTGTTGTTACATTTCCTTTTTCATCTCTGATTTTATTGATTTGGGTCTTTTCTCTTCTTTTTTTAGTTAGTTGGGCCAATGGGGTGTCAATTTTGTTTATTTTTTCAAAAAACCAGCTCTTCGTTTGGCTGATTTTTTGTAATGTTTTTCTTGATTCAATCCTGTTGATTTCTTCTCTGATTTTAATTATTTCTCTTCTCCTACTAGATTTGGGTCTGGTTTGCTGTAGGTTTTCTAGATCCTTGAGGTGAATTGAAAGCTCATCTATTTGGTGTCTTTCCAATTTCCTGATGTAGGCACCTATTGATATAAACTTTCCTCTTAACACTGCTTTTGCTGCGTCCCATAAGTTTTGGTATGTTGTGCTGTTATCCTCATTTACTTCCAGAAAGTTTTTGATTTCTTCTATGACCCATTGTTCATTCAGGAGCATGTTGTTCAATCTCCATGTGTTTGTGTATGCTCTAGGGATTCCTGAGTTGCTAATTTCCAACTTCATTCCTTTATGGTCTGAGAAGCTGCATGGTATGATTCTAATTCTTTTGAATTTGCTGAGACTTGCTTTATGGCCTAGTATGTGGTCAATCCTAGAGAAGGTTCCATGTACTGCTGAGAAGAATGTAAAACCTTTAGCTGTAGGATTGAAAGTTCTGTATATATCTGTTAGATCCATTTGGGCTATAGTGTCGTTTAAATCTACTGTATCCTTGTTGATCTTCTGACCGGATGATCTGTCTATTTCTGAGAGTGGAGTATTGAAGTCCCCCAGTACTACTGTATTGGGGTCTAAGTCTCCCTTTAAGTCAGTTAATAAATCTTTTAGATAAACTGGTGCCCTGTAGTTAGGTGCATATACATTGATAATTGTTATATCTTCCTGTTGAATTGATCCCTTAATCATGATATAGTGTCCCTCTTTGTCTCTCTTAACAGTTTTTGTGGTAAAGTTTATGTTGTCCGATATTAAGATGGCTACGCCCGCTCTTTCTTCATTTCTGTTGGCATGGTATATCTTTTTCCAGCCTTTCACTTTCAGTCTGTATGCATCTTTGTTGGAAAGATGTGTTTCTTGTAAGCAGCAAATAGATGGGTTTTGTTCCTTACCCCAATCAGCCAATCGGTGTCTTTTAACTGGACAGTTCAGGCCATTCACGTCCAAAGTGACTAATGATAAGTGGTAACTTTGCCCTGCCATTTGCCAAAGATAAAATACAACACCCATTCATGATGAAAACTCTAAGCAAACTGGGTTTGGAAGGAACATTCCTCAATACAATCAAAGCAATCTATGAAAAAGGAATTTAAATTGGCAAACAAAAAAGAGGTCTGCACCCTAATGTTTATTGCAGCTCAATTCACAATAGCTAAGACCTGGAACCAACCTAAATGCCCATCAACGATAGACTGGATAAAGAAATTATGGGATATGTACTCTTTAGAATACTATACCGCAGTCAAAAACAATGAAACCCGGTCATTTGCAACAAGATGGAGTAATTTGGAACACATCATGCTGAGTGAATTAAGCCAGTCTGTCTCTCTCACTGTCTAACTCTGCCTGTCAAAAAGAAAATTTTAAAATTTTTTAAAAAGTACTTAGGATGGCACTAGTGACTATAAAGCTGCTTCTAAAAAGAATCTCACCACATTGTAGATAAAAATTTCTTATTCAGATTGAAAAAAAATAAAGTTGATGGTATTATAACACACAGGAAAGGTGATACGTCTTCTGCCTTCCTCCTGCACAGGGAACATGGTAGAAAATGGGAAGAACACGAGAAGAGAGTTATTTCTTCTTCCCACTTTCATTTCTCTAATCTTAATTGTTTCAGATCCCCACTACCCATTTGTTTTATATGGGAGTGGTTAAAAAATCTGAATTGAAAGAAAAACCTGAAATGGTTATAGAGACCCAGTTTTGGAATCCATTATTATTACAAAATAAATATATCTATTATGCATGGATATGCAGGGATTCTCATTTACTGAGTCATTAATAATTTTTAAATGAATAGATAATATAAGTAAGAAGTGCTGGATATTGTAAGGAGAAACAAGGATATAACAGAGTTCAAGGATTTTAGAACTATTAGAGAAACAGAAATGATAAAACCAGATAGATGATGATAGTTGATAGATTAGAAATGGATGGGACCCAGCACTGTGGTGTAGCAGGTAAAGCCGCAACCACTTCCAATCCAGTTCCTTGCTAATGTGCCTGGGAAAGCAGCAAAGGATGGCCCAAGTGATTGGGCTGCTGCACCCCATAGGAGATGGGGAAGAAGCCCCAAGCTTTGGATCTGCCCAGCTCTGGCTGTTGTGGCCATTTGGGGAGTGAACCAGCAGGTGGAAGATTTGTCTCTATCCATCTCTCCCCTGTAGATAAAGTATTGGTAAGTACATAAATAGATACAGATAAAAGAGTATGGAGAGAGAGAATATACAATACAAAAGAAAGGAGAGAAGAATTGAAATATTAAAAAGCAAGTGCTATAAGAGGTCACAGAGAAATTTCACTTTGGCATCAGTGGTAAATTGTGGTTTTTAGAATCCCAAAGAGTTAAGAAGAAATAATTTGATGTAAAGTGATGAAAAGTGCTCTTTTTGAAGGGGCAGATGGAGGTAGAAATAGAAAAAGAAGAAAGTTTTGCAAAGCAGGAAAGGGAAGTGGTTCAGTTTTATGGGAGCACAAGAATACAACAGAATTACAAGTCGAAAGCTAAACAATCTAATTCAAGGGGACTTACATCCTCGGAGTGGATGTAATAATAACATCATGCATAATAACATCATAATAGCATCATGCATAATAACAATATAGAGAGCCGGCGCCGTGGCTCAATAGGCTAATCCTCCACCTTGCGGCGCCGGCACACCGGGTTCTAGTCCCGGTTGGGGCGCCAGATTCTGTCCCGGTTGCCCCTCTTCCAGGCCAGCTCTCTGCTATGGCCAGGGAGTGCAGTGGAGGATGGCCCAGGTGCTTGGGCCCTGCACCCCATGGGAGACCAGGAAAAGCACCTGGCTCCTGGCTCCTGCCAGGATCAGCGCGGTGCGCCGGCTGCAGCGGCGGCCATTGGAGGGTGAACCAGCGGCAAAGGAAGACCTTTCTCTCTCTCTGTCTCTCTCTCTCACTGTCCACTCTGCCTGTCAAAAAAAATAAAAAAAAAAAAAAAAAATAACAATATAGAAACAAAAATTAAGTAAACACTTCATTTCTCCTATCTATTAAATTTTAATGTTTTGACTTAAAAAAAAAAGAAAAGAGTTACCGACAGTGGAGGGAGGGGGGGTCTTCTGTCTACTGGTTCACTCCCCAAATGGCCGCAACGGCTGTAGCTGAGCTGATCTGAAGCCAGGAACTTCTTCTGGGTCTCCCACATGGGTGCAGGGGCCCAAGGATTTGGGCCATCTTCTACTGCTTTCCCAGGCCACAGCAGAGAGCTGAATTGGAAGAGGAGGAGCCGTGACTAGAACCAGTGTTCATACAGCATTCAGGTGCCGTAGGTAGAGGATTAAACCCACCATACCACAGTACTGGCCCCAGTGTATTTACTTTTAAATTTTATATGCTAACCACGATTATGAAAACCATCACCAAATAAATACCGGGATTTTATTAAGACTATATCCTATAATAGCTCCAATATTTTCTTGCGCATAATTCCAAAAAGTAGCAAGTAGCACAAGCTCTGAATATTTAGATGATAAAATGAGATAATATTCCAAACCTACCATAAGTACATATCTCTATCCATAGGAAATAAAGACTAAATAGAAAAATGAGTATATATAGCAGTGAGGGAGAGAGAACAGAGTAGGAAAAAAGGAAAGGAGAGGAGAGGAGTAGTATGGAGAGGAAAGAAATATTGATATAGAAGCCCAGAAGCTGTCTAAATTTAGAGTTTCTGGTTCATGCTGTATTTCATCCTGTTTTTAAAACTGAAAGAAATAATACTGCAACATACAAAGCTGTACAGATGTTCTTTTTATTACAGCTTGATTTGTTTTACCAGCAAAGCCAGAGCAAAGAGACCATAAACTGCTCCATACAGCCCTGATCTTTGGAAGGGTGTGTAAATGGAACCATAAAAAATGCTCTGGAAGCTGACACTTGGCAGCCAGTCAAGTTTTCTCCATTTCTGAAATTAAACAGCATAGCCTTCCAAGAATGAGAGATTAGGGGACAATTGAGAGACTTCTGCATTATAACTAAAACTATAAGCCAGATGGTTTTCAAAGTCAAATATTCAATGCACGACTAAATCATGTCTATATGAATTACTTAGAGATCTGCAAAATGGAACCTAAACTGTCCATGCCATTGCATATGTTCCACTGCACCATCAATCTTTCTGCGAAATACCAGCCCATTCAACATGTTACCCAAAGAGAAACCATGATGAGAAAACTCCTAAATAACTTGTTTAGAAAGTGCATAATGGCATCCCTAGCATGCTAAGGGAATACAATGTTCTAAATCATGCATGAAAAAATCTTTCCATCCAAAAAGATAATACTAACAGATACCAACAGACTGATAATGGGTATTTATCAAAGGAATTGTGCCTTATCAAAGAAACACACATATAATGAAAGAACAGATTCTAGAGTGAAAGTATTTTACTAAAGATAAGGGACCTTTGAAACCTGGACAGTCTTGAACATCTGATTAAAAGATTCTAATTTTTACCACTATTATCCCTGCTGCTGGCCTGATCATTGCTTCCCTACTTGTCAGTGTAGGAGCCCTTGAGTTGCCAAGGCTCAGTGGGCTCCTTGAGGAAAGAAGAGCAGTAGCTTTCTCTACATCATTTTTAAGAGTTGTGTCATAGCTTGAAATAGTGAACAATGAGGTATGGCTCTGAGTATTCCATTCAAAAGATACATACAAACTTCTCAAAGAAGCATTCTCAGCATCTGGTTAAATCAGCCCTAGCTTTCCTCCTGCAGGGAGTACACTGCCCTTCTGCAATGGAAGAGATCAGTCCTGTCTCTTTGAAACTTTTCTAAAGGACTCTATTTATTCCTTGATTGTCCCAAGGGATTTGCTGCAGCAATTCCAAAGCCAGCTCCAGGTCACCCTTGAGAGCTAGGGTTAACAAGAAGTAGAAAGAGCCTCCTGCAAAGGAAATGCAGGTTAATTACACAGTAGGATTATGGGAGTGACTGACTGTAAATCATTCTATGACTTAAGTTAGAGTAAATTTCACATCATCGTTAAACAAACAAACGGATAATGTACTTAGGCATTTTGAAGTTCTCTTTCTCTCCATTTCTCTAGTTCTCCCTTCCATTCTATTCCTTATTCAGTATTGTGTGTGTGTGTGTGTGTGTGTGTGTGTGCCAGAAACCAACCATTTAGGAATTCAAATTTCTAAGTGCTTACATGAAGATTTGAAATGAAAATAGCTGTTTTAAGGAACCTCAACAAAATTCAAGACAACACAGAGAAACAATTCAATATCCTAACAGATTTGACAGAGAGATGGAAATAATTAAACACAAGCATACAGAAATTCTTCAACTGAAAAATACACAAAAGGAAATAAACATGACAGGAGACATCAATAACAGGACAGATCAAACATAAGAATCAGTCAGTTCCAAAATAGACTATTTGAAAGTATACAGTTGGAAGAGGAAAAAAGGAAACAGAACCAAGAAGAGGGAGAAAGATTACAGGAAATATGAGTTCACAAGACCAGAAAAAATATTCAAGCTACTAGGATTCAAGACTGACTTGAAAATACTAAATGGATAGAAAGCATATTCAAAGAGACAGTGACAAAAAATGCCTCAAACCTAGAAAAAGATGTAACTATCCAGGTACAGATATGGCAAATTTACAACCAGATTCAACCCAAAAAAATATACTCCACCATCATTTGTGTTAGTTTTATTTAATTTGAAAGGCAGAGTGAAAAAGAGTAAGAGAGGAGGGAGTTCTTCCATCCACTGATTCACTCCAAATACCAAAAGAGCTGGTTCTGTGCCAGGTCAAAGACAGGAATCTAGAACTCCATCTTTGCTCCCACATGGATCTCATGGGCCCAAGTATTTGGAGCATCATCTGCTATCTTCTCAAGCCCATTTGCAGGAAGCCTGGTGCAAAACAGATCAGCTGGGTCTCAACCCAGCACTACTGTATCAGACGCTGTCATCGCAACAGCAGTTTTATCCACTACACCACAGTGCTGGCCCCTCCACTATTCTTCAGACTAACTCCCAGGCCATTATCAGGGAGCTGGATCAGAATTAGAACAAGTGGGACTTGAACCAGTGCTCATATAGGATGCTGGCACTGCAGGCAGCAGCTTTACTTGCTATAGCACAGCATTGGCCCCCAAAAGTGTGTTTTTAATAAAAATAGGTGCCAGCACTGTGACGCAGCAGGTTAAGCCATTGCCTAGATGCCTGTTCAAGTCCTGGCTGTTCTACTTCCTATCCAGCTCCCCACTAATGCACTTGGGAAAGCAGCAGAGGATAGCCCAAGTGTTTGAGGCCCTGAACGCATATGGGAGACCCAGAGGAGGCTCTGGGCTTCTGCCTTCAGCCTGGCACAGCCCCAACCATTGCAGCATTGCAGGCTTTTAGTGAGTGAACTAGCTGATGGAAGATACTTTCTCTTTCTCTCTCTCTCTCTCTCTCTCTCTCTCTCTCTCTCTCCTGTTCAAATAAATAAAAAATAAATCTTAAAAAAATAATGTCATTTTGAGGGCTTACTTATCTTTTATTATTTTATCATAATGGTGTGATCTTTCTTAGCTGATCCAAGATTTACCTAGAATTTTTTAAGCTACATTATTATTCAGCATCTACTTTCCCCTCTCTTCCCACATTTTGATTTATGAACACAACTTTTTTGAGCAAAAATAATCAGTCATCTGTTTCAGTCTAAATCCGTTTTAAAATAAAGATTGTTTAGAATATGAATAATCATTATTATCCCTGATTTATTCATTATTCTCTTAAGATTCATATATAGCATTTTCTTAAAAAATGCAAGCTATAAACCAGCTTACTGACTCCAGTAAGGTGAGGAAATTAATATAAATGTGTAGCCTCATCAATATGCTATGAGCTTTAGGTCATTACTTGAATTCTCTAGGCCCATGAAAATTTCCTTCTTTCTAACTTTCAAAAGCATGAGGCAGAAGGGGAAATAATAAACAAATAAAACTACAAACTTCAAAAATTTAACATCTTCAAACTAATCTATCAATATCTCTATTATCCATAGTGTCACAAGAGAACATTTTACATATACATTTAAGATGGCTTAGATCCAGCTAACTCCTCCTTTATCTGTTGTGGCAAATTGAATGCTGTCTTCCAGATATCAGAGAATCAGATCTACGCTATGTAAGAGACTTTTGAGACAACTGCTCAGTACCTTACATAGTTTGGAAAAACACAAAGAAATAGTCATCTCAGGTAACCATGTATGAATTATAATTAATGGAATTTGAATCTTATAATGGCCCTAATTCTGATAATCATAGAGCTGTGTTATTCTATGTGAGTTTATTTCTTAAAAATTGGAGAACATACTAATATTCTCACTTTTATGCAAGCAGTTGTCTCCTTCTAAATGAAGATTCATTGAACAAGAATTTTAATACACTTTGACTTCAGGAAAAAATATTTTCTATGCTAAATAAACAAATTAATAAAAGTATCTTGAATACTCAGCAGAATATCACTGCATAAGTCTGTATTATCAAACCCTACAGATTCTAAACCCTAAACTGGGACATTAAAAACAATATGCATAAAAAGAGCCATTCTGGGAATGGTTGTTTCTACTCATCTCTATTATTGTAAAAGTAATCTGTCAAACACAAATTAATTGGCAGAGGAAACTTACTGAAAAATCTTTGTTCCCAAAAAGCTGTAATGTCTTCATTTTATTTTAGCTTTCACTTGCCAAAACCATAAATTGTCAAATATCTCCATCAAAACCAGTGCCAAATTACAAGTCTCTCCTCTGACTGTCATCCAGGAGATGACTCCTATGAGCTATATGCAAAAAGGAGAATATTTTATGACAACTGAGGCAATAAAAAAAGAAAAATAATTTGAGAGTTCCTAGGTTGACAGTTTTCATCTCAGTTCTGCTCTTCGTTGGAATGAGTGAGTACCCCTGTTCCTATAATGGCAGAATCGTCAGCACCCAAGTGTTGGAGAGCTGCTTATCTGAGCTGAAATCAGCATGAGCTGATCCTAGAATTTAAGGCTAAGACCTATAATGCCTAGGCTCACATTGAGTTTTCTCACCAAATGACAGTGTTGTTTTGAATTTGTCACTTCACATCCTAGGCAGATGGTCCTAGGAAGTTTTCTTTAAGGATAGCTTTGAGATGTCATAAAAGTGTACAATTAAACTGTTGGGAGAGGACATAGAGCCCAATTCAAACATACTGGTGCTTGATCCTGCTCTAAAACATCCTAAAAAATGGTCTTGGAGCTTATACCTGAAAGATTTCATGCTTAAAAAACTCACAACCCTGTTGCCTTGTTTTCTTTGATCATGAAAGAGAGTTGTTGGAAAAATTCACTCAAAAGGCATCAAGGAACTAAATCTACAAACTGATACCACCAAATTAGAGAACACTGGGGAAACTCTGCAAGACATGCACATAGGCAAAGACTTCTTGGAGAAAAATCCAGAAACACAGGTAGCCAAAGCCAAAATTGACAAGTGGAATTATGTCAAACTGAGAAGATTCTGCACTGCAAAAGAAACACTCAGCAAAGTGAAGAGACAACCAAAAGAATGGAGAAAAATGTTTGGAAACTACGCAACTGATAAAGGATTTATATACAGAATCTATAAAGAGCTCAAGAAATTCAACAATAAAACAATCCAGTTAAGAAATGGACAAAGGCATTTTTCAAAGTAGGAAATTCAAATGGCCAACATACACTTGAAAAAATGCTCAAGATCACTAGACATTGAAAAATACAAATCAAGACCACAATGAGGTTTCACCTCACGCCAGTAAAAGTGGCTTTTATATAGAAATCAACAAATGACAAATGCTGGTGAGGATGTGTAGAAAATGTATCCTGGTCCACTACTGGTGGGAATATAAACTGGTACAGCCAATGTGGAAAACAATATGGATGGTGCCAGCACTGTGGAATTGTAGGCTAAACATCTGCCTAAAGTGCCAGCATCCCATGTGGGTGCCAGTTCCAATCCTGGCTGGTCCACTTCTGATCCACGTCCCTGCTGATGGCCTGGGAAAGCAGTAGAAAGATGGCCCAAGCGCTTGGACCTTTGCATCTATATGTGGGACCTGGAAGAAGCTCCTGGCTGTGGATGGGTTTGGCTCTGGTCATTGTTGCTATTTGGGAAGTGAAGCAGTGGATGAAAGACCTCTCTGCCTCTCAAGTAAATAAATTAACTTTTTTTTAATAAACACAGTGTGGCAATACCTCAGAAATATGAAAATAGAGCTACCATATGATCCAGCAATACACTAAAATTCTCAGTACCATCTTTGTAACTTTATAATAAATCTAAAATTAATCCACAGTAAAACATTTATTTAAAACACACAAAATACTGTTATTCTACATTGAATTTGACATGGTTCTGAATCAAAATATATGTATCACTAAGCAGAATAAAAAGGCTGCTACTGAGAGATGTGAAAATGTTATTACAGATGAAACATTAGTATCCATAGTTTTATGTCCATCAATTGTTGACTGGATAAAGAAATTATGGTATATATACACTACAGAGTACTAGTCAGCTGTAAAAAAGAAAAAGAAGAAAGAGAAAAAGAAAAAGAAGAAAGAGAAAAAGAAAAAAGAAAAAGAAAAAAGAAAAAGAAAAAGAAAAAGAAAAAGAAAAAGAAAGGGAGCCGGCACTGTGGTGCAGTGGGTTGAAGCCCTGGCCTGAAGCACCGGCATCCCATATGGGCACCAGTTCTAGTCCTGGCTGCTCCTTTTCCAATCCAGTTCTCTGCAATGGCCTGGGAAAGCAGTTGAAGATGACCCAAGTCCTTTTGCCTCTGCACCCACGTGGGAGACCTGGAAGCAGCTCCTGGCTCCTGGCTTCAGATCAGCACAGCTCCGGCCATTGCGGCCATCTGGTGAGTGAACCAGTGGATGGAATAGCTCTCTGTTTCTACCTCTCTCTGTAACTCTGTCTTTCAAATAAATAAATCTTAAGAAAGACAGAAATACGGGAAGGAAGGAGGGGGAAGGAGGGGGAAGGAGGGGGAAGGAGGGGGAAGGAGGAGGAAGGGGGAGGGGGGAGGGAAGGAAAAGAAATTAATTCTGTCTTTTGCAACAAGATGGATATAACTAGAAACTATTGTACTTAGTGAAATAAGCCATTCCCAAAAAGACATCATATGTTTTCCTTGATCCAAAGTAACTAATAGAGTACCTAAAATGTAATGTACTGAAGTGCAACGGACATTTTGAGGTCTGAAGATTGTTTACAGCCCTTGCCTCTTCTGTTGAGGAACAGTGTTTCCCCCCACACACACACACACTATTTGTTTGACTCTTTTACTTAGTGGAATGTTAACTTAAAGATCATTAAGTAAACTGAAAACAGATCTTTGTAAAAAAATTAAGAGTGAGAATGGGAAAGGGAGGAGGGGGAGGGTTGGACGTTGGAAAGAGGGAAGGTAGGGTGGGAATCTCACTATGTTCCTAAATCTGTACATGTGAAATACATGAAACTTATATAACTCAAATACAGTTTTTAGAAAACACACAAAAAAAGAAAGAAAGAAAAGGGGAGAAGGTGGTGCTAAGGCACAGTAGACTAAGTCTCTGCCTGTGGCACCAACGTCCCATATTGGGCCCCTGCACCTGTGTTGGAAACCCAGAAGAGGCTCCTGGCTCATGGATTCAGATCATCCCAGCTCAAGCTATTGTGGCCATTTGGGGAGTGAACCAACGGATGGAAGACCTTTCTCCCTGTCTCTAACTGCCTCTCAAATGAATAAAATCTTTAAAAAAATAGAAAAGGAGGTATTTGGGGAACAAAAATATTTTAACTGAAAATAAATGCAGTATAGGTGGGCTAGCTATTTACCAATACCAACCTTTCTTCTCTGGGAACACCCAGAGGATCTATTCCCTGTTGATTCTTGATATCAACCCGTGAGTGGAAACGATAGATACCATCTCCAGGCCAGTATCGTTAAGAAAGAGATGGGCTTACTTTACCCATCTTCTCCCATTTCCAGCTTAACACATGATGATGTGAGGCTCTAGAGGAGGGTAGGACCACAAAATGAAAGAAAACTGGTTCCTTGGATGATTAACCTCAAGGACAGGCAGCAATCAAGAACAACTTCAAGAGACCACTATATACTAAATCATTGAAATCTTAGACTTCACATTACAGCAAACTTCTTTACCCTAATTAATAAAGTAAGTCATGAATGAAGGTCCCTTTTGACTCTATAAATATGCTTGGAATTAACTTGAATTTATGTTTTTTTTTTTCTTTTTTTAGAGAGAGGTCTTCCATCCAATGGTTCACTCCCCAACTGGCAGCAATGGTTGGAGCTGCGCCAATCCAAAGCCAGGAGCCAGGAGCTTCCTCCAGAGCTACCATGCAGGTGCAGGAGCCCAAGGACCTGGGCCATCCTCTATTGCTTTCCCAGGCCACAGCAGAGAGCCAGACTGGAAATGCAGCAGCCAGGTCTTGAACAGGTATCCATATGGGATGCCGGCACTTCAGGCCAGGGCCTTAACCCACTGCGCCACAGCGCCAGCCCTGAATTTATGTTTTATGAAAGTTACAGATCTATGTAGAAATTTACTACAGTATATAACTTTTTTTTTTGACAGGCAGAGTGGACAGTGAGAGAGAGAGACAGAGAGAAAGGTCTTCCTTTGCTGTTGGTTCACCCTCCAATGGCCGACGCAGCCAGCGCACCGCGCTGATCCGATGGCAGGAGCCAGGTACTTATCCTGATCTCCCATGGAGTGCAGGGCCCAAGTACTTGGGGCCATCCTCCACTGCACTCCCTGGCCACAGCAGAGAGCTGGCCTGGAAGAGGGGCAACCAGGACAGAATCCAGCACCCCAACCGGGACTAGAATCCGGTGTGCCGGCGCCGCAAGGCGGAGGATTAGCCTAGTGAGCCAAGGTGCCAGCCACAGTATATAACTTTTATCTGACATATTGCTTACAGTTTGGTCTTACAATTCTAAGGAAAATGTTTCATCTCCACTTTACTAAAAAAAAAAGTGAAAATCTAATATTCAATAATAATTATTTGAATGAAAGAGATAATAGATTTTTTAAAGTATCTTCCAACAGAAAAGCATTGTTTAAGTGCTACATAATAACTTCTCTTAGGAGCAAGGGTAAATTAGTGACAATTTCTAATTTCTCCTTGTATTAATAAAATTAAACTTGTAAATTTCAGATTCTTCCCTACTTTACTCTATTTTCTGTTGCTATAACAAAATATGTGATGCTGGGCAATGCATAAAAAAGAAAAATCTATTTAGCTCCCAGTTTTGGAGAGCTCAACTACTTGGGTTTCTTGTGGGGAGGTCTGTACTGAGTTTCTGGCTGTTGCTGGCATTTAGGAAGTGAAACAACAGATAGGGGCTCTCTCTCCCTTCCAAATGAACAAAAAGGAAATGAATTTAAAAAAAAAGCTCTACTACCTCTCAATACCTCATTGACAACTCAGCTCCAGAACATGAACATTTAGGGGTGAAGCTCACACCATACCCATACCATAGCATTCTCCAACAGGCATCTGATTGAAGATTATTGGAAACCTTAAATCAGCTTCCTCAGCTGAATTCATAGCTTAATGCCACTGCATTGTTACAAGCTTAATTTCATGGCTCACTTTTTAAAACACTAAGTTTCAGCGTTTCAACTTTTTGAAACCCTGAGGCTCTAACTGCAGTATGTCATAAGTCATCAGATATGACTGAAGAGCCCAAAGGCCAAATGAAGTGAATCAGGCACATTATCCTTTAGATAACTGAGCCACTGGCTCAATTCCACATACCAAGACTGGCCTCTCAGAAGTGTGAGATTTTATTCTCCAGCCCAGCTCAAGTATTAAAATCACTCTATAAAGACTCAAAGAGACAAAGAATTTGAGAGCACTACAGTTCTTTCAGAGATATGACATTCAGTAGGACATTTACAAGATCTCAGGTTTCTATATTTCACCTAACAAAAAATCTGTATAATGTTTAAAGATTTATTTTATTCTATTTGAAAGGGGGGGGGGAGTGAGAGGGGAAGAAAGGAAGAGAGAGAGAGGGACACCGAGAGAGCAAGTGCTCTTCCATGCACTGGTTCACTGCCTAGATGGCCCCAGTGGCTTGAGCTAGGCCAGACCAAAGCCAGGATCCAAGAGTGTCTACCAAGTTCCCACATGGGTGGCCTGGGCACAAATACCCCTACTGCTTTTCCCAGGCCATTAGCATTATCTGAAGTGGAGTAACCAGGACACAAACTGGTGCCCATAGGGGATGCTGGCCATAGAAGGCAGCAACTTCACTCCCTACACCACAACATTAGCCCCTAACAAGTATATATTAAGCGTATATTGTATGCTGCAAGGTAGCCTTGAGAAGAGGAAAGAGCTTATTTGCTTGCAGAAAATTGAATATTTAGCCCTAGGTTTATGAGACAAGTTTTCAATTCCCTGTGAAAGAAAACCTAAAATATTTATGCTTTTAATCTGCACAAGAAAAACTTGTAGTGCTCCCATAAAAGTTCATCATTTCAGATTGAATCCACTTGTGAGTGGTGGGCTGGTATGTACTTTTTAGTGTCCTGTAGAAAGCAGATAAAAATGTGCTAAGCCAAGAAATTCTGTTGGAAGAAATATAAGGAGTGGGGGAGCTAACCTTACTTTGTTAAAAATGAAAATACCCACATATGGTATACACTTAATGCATGAGGACAAATCATCAGTGTCACTGAACTAAAGCAGAACTTAGAGAACCAGCCCCCCAATTTGACAATCTTCTTAGCTTAGTTGTCACTATTGCCAGTGATTAAAATGATTGAAGTTTTCTTACTAGTTAAATCTGGCTTTCTGTACATCTGGTCTGATTAGCTGCTTGCTAATTAAACAACACATACTGAACATCTACTCTGCACTATACTCATCATTGAGATGATATTTAGTAAGTGTGGTCCTTGACCTCAAGAACCTGGAACTAAATGGAGAAACTAAAAAATGATACAAAAATAACAATGAGCAACAAATGGCAATGATACAAGCAAGTTCCATGAGTTACAGTCCAAAAAAGACAAAGATAAATTCTAGCTTTGATTTTCTCAACACCCTTTCCCAGAGGGATGGAACTTAAGCTATATCTTAAAGACTAATGGCATTTCAATAGTCAGAGAAAAGTAGGAAGTAAGTTTTAGGAAACCAAAATAAGTCATGCAAAGATGAGACAGTCCAGACCAGTTTAAGAGTCATTGACAGAGTAATGTGAGTTGAGTGTGAGATTCACGAATGAGAGGGTGGGAAAGAAGGATGAAAAAGTAACAAGGTGCTGGTGCAGGTGAAGCCACTGCCTGCAGTGCTGGCATCCCATATGGGCACTGGTTCAAATCCCAGATGATCCACTTCTGATCCAACTCTCTGCCATGCCTGAGAAAACAGTAGAAGACAGCATAAGTTCTTGGGCTCCTGCACCTACATGGGAGACCTGGAAGAAGTTTCTGGCTTCAGATTGGCACAATTCCAGCGTTGTGGCCATCTGGGAAGTGAACCAGCAAATGGAAGACCTCTCCTCCCTCCCCCTCCCTCATCCCCCCTCTCTCTCTTGCCAGCCTTTCAAATAAATAAACCTGTAAAACAAAAATAAAGTAACGAGTACTAATCCAAATTCCACTGGTGGCATGTACCAATGCCATCTCACTAGTCCAAGTGATTAATTTCAGTTCACAATTGATCATAATGATAGGACTAAGAGTCAAAGGGATCACATAAACAAGACTAGTGTCTGCTAATACTAACTGATAGAATCAAAAAGGGAGAGAACGATCCAACATGGGAAGCAAGATACACAGCAGACTCATAGAATGGCAGATGTCCTAAATAGCACTCTGGCCTCAGAATCAGCCCTTAAGGCATTCGGATCTGGCTGAAGAGCCCATGAGAGTATTTCCGGCATGGAAAGCCAAAACACTCTGGGGAAAAAAACCTAAATGAAAGATCTCTGCAAGTGAGATCCCAGTGGAAAGAATGGGGCCATCAAAGAAGGCGGTACCTTTCTCTGAAGGGAGGAGAGAACTTCCACTTTGAATATGACCCTGTTGGAATAAGATTGAAGTCGGCGAACTCAAAAGGCTTCCATAGCCTTGGCAACTCATGACTAGAGACTAGGGAGATCACTGATGCCATAAACAAGAGTGTCAAATTGTTAAGTCAACAACAGGAGTCACTGTGTACTTACTTTTCATGTGGGATCTGTCCTTAATGTGTTGTCCAATGTGAAGTAATGCTATAACTAGTACTGAAACAGTATTTTACACTTTGTGTTTCTGTGTGGGTGCAAACTGATGAAATCTTTACTTAATATATACTAAATTGATCTTCTGTATATAAAGATAATTGAAAATGAATCTTGATGTGAATGGAATGGGAGAGGGAGTGGGAGATAGGAGGGGTGCGAGTGGGAGGGAAATTATGGGTGGGGGAAGCCATTGTAATCCATAAACTGTACTTTGGAAATTTATATTTACTAAATAAAAGTAAAAAAAAAACTAATACAAATTCCAAAATAATCTGGAAATATAAGAGCTTTGAAGACAGGTACAACTGAGTTTGATTTTTAGGCAACAGCCTACAAGCTTGGGCAATTATTTAACTCCTCAGAGCCTCCCTTCTACATCACAAAGTGGAGATAATCGACCTAAATTGCTGGTCTGTGAATGGCTGCTGACTGTGAAGGTGAAATAAAGTAATACATGTGAAATCCTAAGAAAGTGATACTTCAACAGTGTCAGTACTTTCTTCCTTTTACATTTTCATTACATGCTCTTTTAATTAGTAATGGATTGTAGTAAATGTGTTCTGATTAGTTTAAGATCTGGTATGGCAGATAGGAGCAATGGCCAAGGTCTGTCAGTCAGCCTCTTTTGCAGAATAGGATAAAAAGGATACATAATTTGGCATTAACAAAAAGTTTATTTAGTTCAAAGCACATCTTAGTCAACCAGTTATGTTTCTCTCACCTTTCTCTTTCTCTCTTTCTCTTAGAAAAGAAGTGGACAAGAAGCAATAACTATTCCTTCCATTTACTTCCCAAACCAAAAAAATAAGAAATACATGTGAGGGAAACAGAAACACTAGAAAAGTTGCTACATAATAATTTATAAATTTCTAGATTTCATTTTGTTCGCCAATAAAATAAACTTAAATAAATTTGTCATGTATATCTGTCATTATTGTTATGAGAACTAAAATATGATAATGTAGGTAAAAATTTGAAAACTGCATATACTGTATTGAATACCCAACTGGTTCATTGATACTGAGCATTCACTTAGAGCCACTCTATATAGCTAGTATTAGAAGTAGGCCTTTTCTCACTGGACTTCCAAAAATTCATGTGAATACACTGTCTAGAATCGTATCTTGCAACACAAAGAGGTTCTAGGCATATATCTTTGCTAAAGACACCAAATAGTTTACAGATAAATTTCTGAACATCTTTTAGAAACAAAACTATCACCTCCAACAATAGATTGGAAGATAGCATTTTCACATGTATGTAGTCATGGAGATCACATAGAAAGCTACATAACATACTGGAAATGCACAGCTATTAGAATTAGGCAGAATGATTTGTGATCTCTGATTTATTATCTATGTGTCACTAAAAAACTTAACCTTTCTGAACACTTCTTAATAATTTGTGAAAATGCATTCTTATTAACTGTCAAATCTGGCATCTAATTACTGTTAAATGTTATGCACTTCCCTAGTACATAAACTGAAATGTATATTTTACTTTGCAACTTCTAAGTGTTGCCATTAATGTTAATTTATGAACCATAGGCTACTGCAAAGAGTTGCATCCAATACTTTGTTAGGATGATCATAAAGGAAGAAGGGAAGGGGAGGGGAGGGGAGGGGAGGGAGGGGAAAGAAAAGTGGAGGAGGAGCAAGAGAAGGAAGTGGAGGAGGAGGAGGACCAAGTGGTAGTAGAGAAAGAAGAGGAGGAGAAGGAAGAGGACAATGAAGCTGAAAACAAATCACATTATTAGAGTAACTTAGAACTGGACTCCATTGTTCAGAACCTCAATCCTGTATATTTTTATATGATCTCAATATTAGGTATGTTTCCTGATACCCAATCCAAAGTGAATTGTATATAAGATTCACAGCTGTTGCTAACATTTTTATATCACTATTATTGCATCACTATTCTTATCTCTCTAACCACTCCTAAGCTGGATGAAGTAAATGTGTCTCAAGCTTAGGTAGGTGTCTGTGTTGAATATTGCATTGAATTTATAAAGAGATTAAGCATGAATATGAATAGATTCCATGTACATTTACCCTTTTTTATTGGTTTTAGAACTGAGGTTAACTTATCTCATGAAAAATAATTCAATTTCAGCAGAAAATACTTTGCCCTCTTAAATGATTAAGGTAAAATATTTGGCTAGTCCTCACAAAAATATTACATCATTTTGGCAAATACAAAGAATTCAAAAGGTTTACAAGAAGTTGTTTCTTGCATCTTTGCCAATAGCACTAGATTTTTCTATTCACTAAGTTTTAACCAAATTTTACCTTATAGTCATTATAAAAATTAGATTGTCGGCCGGCGCCGCGGCTCACTAGGCTAATCCTCCACCTAACGGCGCTGGCACACCCAGTTCTAGTCCCAGTCGGGGCGCCGGATTCTGTCCCAGTTGCCCCCCTTCCAGGCCAGCTCTCTGCTATGGCCCGGGAGTGCAGTGGAGGATGGCCCAAGTGCTTGGGCTCTGCACCCCATGGGAGACCAGGATAAGCACCTGGCTCCTGCCATCGGATCAGAGCAGTGCGCCGGCGCAGTGGCCATTGGAGAGTGAACCAACAGCAAAAGGAAGACCTTCCTCTCTGTCTCTCTCTCTCTCACTGTCCACTCTGCCTGTCAAAAAAAATTAGATTGTCACTATATATAAATCAAATACTTTAATATATATTATCAAATAATAATCTACAATTAGGCTTAAAACATAGAACAGGTACTGTTTTCAACTAATCAAAATATCATAAATGTAACCAATCTATAGTGTCTTACTTCACATAATGATGATGTCACTGAGGTCCAAGCACCTAGCTTATGAGGCCCAGGTTTTTACTAATTTCATAGTCTCGAGAGTATGTTTCCGTTAATAAATGGAGGTCTTTTTCTCTCTTCTAAGATGAAAATGAACTGTTGAAGGTCACTGGTGTTTTGGAAGAACTGGAGATTGAAGTGTTTCTTGAACCAGTCTTCTTGCAGCTGTGCACCTGAGCCAGCATTGGTTTTGAGCAGTTGACCTACCCTTCCACAGATTCCTCTGCATCTACCGATCTTTTACTGACATCACGGTATTCCCTAAGGTCATAATTATTGATTCACTAGCAATCATGTCTTTAACACACTATGAGGCACCATTTTGCTGAAACAATCCTAGATCATTTTCTTTTTTGAAGTCTTTCTTCTCCTAGTTTCTCAAAACATTCAAAGCCCTTCTACAATGTTCTCAGATCTGCATGATCTACAAAAAGCAACACTAGGATACCCATGATCACAATTCTATAAGAATGGGAAATGATATAAAAGTTTGGAAACACAAAACTAAACTTAAGGAAAAACATCTCAGTTTTTAGTACAACTTACAAAAAATTCAGTTCAGTTCAAAGAAATATCCGCTTTGTGTTACGTTGGAGACCTCTCAGTTTTTCAAGCTGAAGCCTCAATGCTTGACTTCCACAAGAATAAGGATGGAAACTTGCTCTCTCGTTCTATCAGAGTTTCAAGTCTCTCCCCATAACTGTTGGATCAGACTTTTTAAAGATTCCATCTAGGCCGGCGCCGCGGCTCACTAGGCTAATCCTCCACCTAGCAGTGCCGGCACACCGGGTTCTAGTCCCGGTCCGGGCGCCAGATTCTGTCCCGGTTACCCCCCTTCCAGGCCAGCTCTCTGCTATGGCCCGGGAGTGCAGTGGAGGATGGCCCGGGTGCTTGGGCCCTGCACACCATGGGAGACCAGGAAAAGCACCTGGCTCCTGGCTCCTGCCATCGGATCAGCGCGGTGCGCCGGCTACAGCGCGCTGTCCGCGGTGGCCATTGGAGGGTGAACCAACGGCAAAGGAAGACCTTTCTCTCTGTCTCTCTCTCTCACTGTCCACTCTGCCTGTCAAAAAAAAAAAAAAAAAAGATTCCATCTGAGAGAAAGGAAACCACTTAAAATATTTTAAATATATAGAAGATAATTGATGCTGTTGTTCTTTAGCTTTGAAAAAATGGTAGCTACAAGTTCCATCTTCAACATCTGCTGTGTGCCAGTTACTATATGCTAAAAAATATCTGCCCTAATGGTTGAAAAATAAAGATGCTAGGCCACAAATGCTAAGTAAGCTGTCTCACCTAATGTAATCTTACAAATGGAAAGATGCCAACTGCAACTTTTAACTTCTTTTTTTCAAACCCAATGTCTCCATTTAGTGAGTGAGCTCATAAGCCTTTAAGCATTGTCAACAGGGAAAGTTCAAGAACTCAATGTTTCCTGCTTTATCTTTTTTTTTTTATCTTTTATTTAATGAATATAAATTTCCAAAGTACGACTCATGAGTTACAATGGCTTCCCCCCCCCCATACCGTCCCTCCCACCCACAACCCTCCCCTTTCCCACTCCCTCTCCCCTTCCATTCACATCAAGATTCATTTTCGATTATCTTAATATACAGAAGATCAGCTTAGTATACCTTAAGTAAGTATTTCAACAGTTTGCTCCCACACAGAAACATAAAGTGAAAAATAATAGATGATTTTTTTAAAATGATGATGAAATCAGATCAGACCTATTGTCATGTTTAATCCCAGTGAGAGTCAAGTTGGGAATTGATAATTTCTTTTTTTTTTTTTTTTTTTTTTACAGAAGATCAGTTTAGTGTACATTAAGTAAAGATTTCAATCGTTTGCACCCCCATAGAAACACAAAGTGAAATATACTGTTTGAGTACTCATTATAGCATTAAGCCTCAGTGTACAGCACGTTAAGGACAGAGATCCTACATGAGGAGTAAGTGCACAGTGACTCCTGTTGTTGACTTTACAAATTGACACTCCTGTTTATGGCATCAGTAATCTCCCTATGCACCAGTTATGAGTTTCCAAGGCTATGGAAGCCCCTTGAGTTCTCCGACTCTTATCTTGTTTAGACACGGTCATAGTCAAAGTGGAGGTTCTCTCCTCCCTTCAGAGAAAGGCACCTCCCTCTTTGAAGACCTGTTCTTTCCACTGGGATCTCACTCACAGAGATCTTTTTGTCAGAGTGTCTTGGCTTTCCATGCCTGAAATACTCTCATGGGCTTTTCAGCCAGATCCGAGTGCCTTTAGGGCTGATTCTGAGGCCAGAGTGCTATTTAGGACATCCGCCATTCTATGAGTCTGCTGAGTATCTCACTTCCCATGTTGGATCACTCTCCCCTTTATTTATTCTATCAGTTAGTATTAGCAGGTACTAGACTTGTTTATGTGCTCCCTTTGACTCTTAGTCCTTTCATTATGATCAATTGTGAACTGAAATTGATCACTTGGGATAGTGAGATGGCATTGGCACATGCCACCTTGATGGGATTGAATTGGAATCCCCTGGTATGTTTCCAACTCTACCAATTGGGGCAAGTCAGCCCGAGCATGCCCCAAATTATACATCTCTTCCCTCTCTTATTCCCACTCTTATGTTTAACAGGGATCACATTTCAGTTAATTTTCAACACTTAAGAATACACAAGCAATGCCATGACTGAGAAAGAACTGCTAAGATCAATCCCATTCACAATAGCTACAAAAACAATCAAATACCTTGGAATCTTCTTAACCAAGCACGTTAAAGATCTCTACGATGAAAATTACAAAACCTTAAAGAAAGAAATAGAAGAGGATACCAAAAAATGGAAAAATCTTCCATGCTCATGGATTGGAAGAATCAACATCATCAAAATGTCCATTCTCCCAAAAGCAATTTATAGATTCAATGCAATCCCAATCAACATACCAAAGACATTCTTCGCAGATCTAGAAAAAATGATGCTGAAATTCATATGGAGGCACAAGAGACCTCGAATAGCTAAAGCAATCTTGTACAACAAAAACAAAGCCGGAGGCATCACAATACCAGACTTCAGGACATACTACAGGGCAGTTGTAATCAAAACAGCATGGTACTGGTACAGAAACAGATGGATAGACCAATGGAACAGAATAGAAACACCAGAAATCAACCCAAACATCTACAGCCAACTTATATTTGATCAAGGATCTAAAACTAATTCCTGGAGCAAGGACAATCTATTCAATAAATGGTGCTGGGAAAACTGGATTTCCACGTGCAGAAGCATGAAGCAAGACCCCTACCTTACACCTTACACAAAAATCCACTCAACATGGATTAAAGACCTAAATCTACGTCCTGACACCATTAAGTTATTAGAGAACATTGGAGAAACCCTTCAAGATATTGGCACAGGCAAAGAATTTCTGGAAAAGACCCGGGAGGCACAGACAGTCAAAGCCAAAATCAACTATTGGGATTGCATCAAATTGAGAAGTTTCTGTACTGCAAAAGAAACAGTCAGGAGAGTGAAGAGACAACCGACAGAATGGGAAAAAATATTTGCAAACTATGCAACAGATAAAGGGTTAATAACCAGAATCTACAAAGAGATCAAGAAACTCCACAAAAACAAAACCAACAACCCACTTAAGAGATGGGCCAAGGACTTCAATAGACATTTTTCAAAAGAGGAAATCCAAATGGCCAACAGGCACCTGAAAAAATGTTCAAGGTCACTAGCAATCAGGGAAATGCAAATCAAAAGCACAATGAGGTTTCACCTCACCCCGGTTAGAATGGCTCACATACAGAAATCTACCAACAACAGATGCTGGCGAGGATGTGGGGAAAAAGGGACACTAACCCATTGTTGGTGGGAATGCAAACTGGTCAAGCCACTATGGAAATCAGTCTGGAGATTCCTCAGAAACCTGAATATAACCCTACTGTTCGACCCAGCCATCCCACTCCTTGGAATTTACCCAAAGGAGTTTAAATTGATAAACAAAAAAGAGGTCTGCACCCTAATGTTTATTGCAGCACAATTCACAATAACCAAGACCTGGAACCAACCTAAATGCCCATCAATGGTAGACTGGATAAAGAAATTATGGGATATGTATTCTTTAGAGTACTATACCGCAGTAAGAAACAACGAAATCCAGTCATTTGCAACAAAATGGAGGAATCTGGAACACATCATGCTGAGTGAAGTAAGCCAGTCCCAAAGGGACAAATACCATATGTTCTCCCTGATCGGTGACAACTGACTGAACACCAAAAAGGAAACCTCCTGAAGTGAAATGGACACTATGAGAAATGGTGACTTGATCAGCATAGCCCTGACTGCTAATGGACAACTTAATACATTATCCCTCATAGTATTTTTTTTGTCTGTTCTACTTAATATGCTTTATCTTTACATTGAAAACCTTTGCCTTTCCTTTTCTGTCTGAAGCCCTGTCAGTTGACTTCTTCTGTGTAGAACCACCCTGTCTTCCCCACCCTGCCAATGCCTCATATTAGATGTGTTGTTACTTCTTCTAGATGCATTAAACGCACTTTGTTCCAAAGATAGTGCTTATGTTTGTGGCATTACATGAAAATTCCTCGAAGACATTGCTCTTACATCACTCATTTTTACATCACTTATCATAGTGCCTGGGCAGTGTTGGGCATATTGTAGAATGGTAAAGAGAAGGTAATAAATGCCAAAGTAAACAAGGAGACTATCTGTAAGGAGACAGATGAACTGGCTTTCAAAATTGATGTTCCATACCCTGGACTTACACATTTCTGTGGTAATGAAGAATGTGAGTTAATTTTCCTTTTTTTACCCAAAACAACTGCAAGGATTGATAGGACTTAGCTGGAAGCTTTCTTTAAAAGTTTTAAAATAGTAAAATTCATAGAATCAGGTCACTTTTGAAAAAGGGATAAAAAAGATTATATTAAGAAAACAAGTGTTCCGCAATTGTGGGTTTGTTTTCTTCCCTGAAAATTTAGTTTTAATTGTGGCTCTCTTGAATGGGTTGAAATTGATTGGAATGTATCCTTTCACTCTATTTTGCTTTTGGTGCTAAATCCTTGTCATGGTAACCTTTTCCTCAAACTCCAGACCTAACTCCAGTGGTCCTTTCTCACTGAAAGACTTACAGTATCATTAGTCTTTAAAGCAAGTGAAATCTTCCTTCTGGTTACATAACCTCTTTATTTAATGCAAAAATAAAAATCAGGAAGATTTCACAACCATCACCATAACCAATGCCAAAACATCTGCCCTATGGATTTGTCAAAATTACTGAAATTTTCCCTTGAAAGATATTGCTATAATTTGGAGGTGATTTGTGCCCCAAAAGTTCTTGTGTTGGAATCCTATTCTGCAGTATGGAAGTGTTGAGAGGTAGTAGGAGCATTAAGAGGTGGGAACCAAAGGGAGGTGATTGGGTCTTAGGGGATACCACACTCAGAAGGAATTTGTGTGATTCTGGGACTGGGTTAGTTACAACACAGCAGGTGGTTTTGAAAACAGTCAGCCTGGCCCCTCCCCAGTCTCTTGGTTTCTTGCTTGCACATGTGCTCTTTCTGCTTAGCAGGTTCTCTTCCCACTTCTCTGCCATGTTGTGATACAGCCAGGGGGCCCTCACCAAGATGCTGGTGACATACTGTTTGGACCTCCCAGCAATCAGAAACATGAACTAAATAAATCTATTTTACAAGTTACCCAGCCTCAGATATTACATTACAGCAACACAAAACAGATTAAGATTGGGAGCCATCATTGTAGTACAGTGGGTTAAGTTGCCAGTTTCTACGTCAGCATCCCATATGAGCACTAATTCAAGTCCTGGCTGCTCCACTCCCTATCCAGCTCACTTCTGCTGTGCTTTGGAAAGTAGTTGGTGATAGTCCAAGTGTGTGGCCCCTGCAACACATGTGGAAGACCCAAATGGAGTTTCTGGCTTTTGGCTTTGGCCTGGCCCAGCCCCAGCAGCTACGGCCATTTGGGAAGTGAACCAGTGGGTGGAAGATCTCTTTCTCCCCTTGCTTTTCCTCTCCTATTGTAACTCTTTCAAATAAATAATTTAAAAAAAATAGACTAAGATGGTTATAGTCCATGGATTTTTAAGTGTCTATAGCATTATTTGTTAAAATGTAAATAGTCCTAGGACAAGGAAAACATTGAGCCTTTATCAACTATTAATACTATGAACGCTTCTCTCCTTCTCATTCCAATATACTCATAAGATTTATCAACAGCACAGAAGGAGCTGGATTTTGGAAACATTAATTATTGCTTCTTAGTTGAAAAGAGGAAAGAGTAAAGAAGAGGAAAAAAGAGGAAAGAGAAGAAAGAGGAGAGAAGAAAGAGAAGAGGAAAAAAGAAAAGGAAAAAGAAAAACTAATGAGGGCAGAGAAGCCACAGTGTACACAGGTTTAGGGATGACATCTCTTTGAGTAAGACTCACCCTAGGAAAGTGTTTAGAATGGACATTAGGATCACCTTCTCAACTCTCTGCAATATCTTTATAAAGAACCTAATATTCACATCTCCCAATTCTTAAGCTGCATATTATCACTTATAAAAATTATCTTTTAAATAGGGTACTACATGGATTCTAATTCTTATGGATATATATTTATTTTAAATCAGGTATGAATGCCAGACATCCTGTAACGTGTGAGAGTTTTAGTTTCTCCCCATCTTCATTAATGTTTGCTCTCATCAGTACTTTTAATATTATTCATTTTAGTGACTGTAAAGCAGTATCTCATTGTGCCTTTAATTTGAATTTTCCTTATGACTAATGGCATGGGGTTTCTGTTCATTTTCCTGATGGCCATTGTGTAGTGAGAACTATACACGTGTGGTCTTTGTCCCTGGTTCATAGTACAGATTCACTTTCTTGAAATTTCCTGAATGGAAATTGTATTAAGAGTACATTTTGTTATGATATTTGGGTTTTTGGACAGAGCTCCTAAACTCCTTCAAATTTTCTAAAAGATGGAAGTGTCTTTTATTCATAAGTGAATTTTGATCATACCCAGGTTTATGCTAATGAAATGACTTAGAGAGATGCCCTTTGATGATCCAAGGATAGGGCTGGTCATTGGGAAAAAAAGTGATTAAGGAATTTGCTATTTAGCTCATCTCACTGCCTTCTAGGCTAGAGATTAGGTGTCCTGAAAGAGAATTGATGAGCTCCTGGACTCAACAGGAATGTTACACAACCCAATTCCAGGAGACAGAAGTTCCTGTGCTTAAAACCCTTTGAAACGTTTTTATCTGGGTGCTCTGGATCCTCTATAACATGCTTTATAACAACCTGTAAGCATAAGCATGTCACAAGTTCTGTTAGCAGTCCTAGCATACCGTTAAACTCTATGAGTTGGTCAGAAACACAAGTCACAACATGCTATTGGCATGTGAATTAGGAACAGCTTTGTTGGACTACGCCACTAACTTGCTGGATCTCAAGCTGACTTCAGGTTGATAGTGTCAGGACAGAACTGTATCACAGAGCACTCAGATGGATCTGCTGGAGAGTTTTTTTGGCACATGAGGACCTCCATCCCCCCAACTACATCTGCTATCAGCAATGTGTGAGCATAGGGAATACTTTAATCATGTATCTCTTTTGGTGAGAAGCCTGTTACTTCTTAGCAACATATTATTGAGTCATAAGAGTTCTTCACATATCCCAGATGGAAACCCTTTGTTGAAAAATGTGTTTAATATTTCCTCCTAGATTTTGGCTTTCTGACAATGAATCTAATTTTTTTAATTTTATTAACATGCATGTAATACAATATACCCTAAAAAGTTTTTCTGGGGAGGTATTGTGGTGCGAGGGGTTAAGCTGTCACTTGGTATACAAGCATCCCATTTCAGTGTGTCAGTTCAAGTCCCAGCTACTCTAGTCATGATCCAGATCCCTACTCATGCACATCCTGGAAAGCAGCAGGTAATGGCTCAAGTAGTTGAGTCCTTGTCATGCAAGGAGGAGACCTGGATAGAGATCCTCACTCCTGGCTTCTGCCTGGTTTAGCCCTGATGATTTCAGCCATTTGGGGAGTGAACCAATCAAAGGAAGTTCTCTCTCACTCTGTCTCTTCCTCTAACTTTTACTTTCAAATGAGTAAATAAATCTTCCTTTAAAAAAAAAAAGGTTTCTCAGGCTGATCTTCAGATTACTGCTTACATAGCTGGTTTTCAGAAGTTTGATTATAAAACATCTTGGTGTGGCTTCCTCTGTGTTTTTTCTACTTAAGATATAGCAAGACTGATTGTTCAGTGATTGATATTTTTCATCACATTTGGAAAATGTCAGCCACTATTTCTTCAAATGTTTTCTTTGACCTCTTATAACCTAGCTCTTCTCCTTCTAAGGCTATAATTATGAGTATTAAACAGTTTGATATTTTTATATGCCAATGAGTCCCCTTTACTATTTTTCAGTTTTTTAACATTTTTATGTTTCAATTTGGGTCATTTATTATACTTTCTTCAACTTCCCTGATTTTTTCCCCATTTTAGTGCTTAATCTGCTGATAAAGTGAATCTACTTGAAGTTTCAGTTTCACACAATGCATCTATCAACATAAGATTGTTTTTATATTTTCCCACTGTTTTAAAGTCCCTTGTTTGCTAATTCTTCTGTGGCTTAGAAAGAACTTCTAAGATCAATCTCAGCCACAAAAGCTACTAAAAAAAATTAAATACCTTGGAATAAATTTAACCAATAAGATCAAAGATTTTTACAATGAAAATTATAAGCCATTAAAGAAATAGACACAAAAAATGTAAAAATATTCAATGTTCATAGATTGGAAGAATTGCTATCATCAAAATGACCATACTACCAAAATCTATTTACAGATAGAATGTGATCCCAAAATACTCATGACATTCTTCTCAGATTTAGGAAAAGCAATGTAAAATTTCATGTGGAGAAAACAAGAGATCTCGATTTGCTAAAGCAATTTTATAAAACAAAATAAAAGCTGGAGCCATCACACCACCAGATTTCAATACAAACTACAGGGCAGTTATAATCAAATAGCCTAATATTGATAAAACATCAACATGTAGACCAATGGAACAAAACAAACTCCAGAAATAAATCCATGCATCTACATCCAACCTATCTTACAAAGGAACTAAAATCAATTCCTGGAGCAAGGACAGTCTCCTCAACAACTGATGCTGGGAAAACTGGATCTCCACATGCAGACGTATGAAACAATACCCCTACCTTATACCTTACCCAAAAATCCACTCAAATTGGAACAAGGATGTAAATCTATGATTTGATACCACCCAATTATTAGAGAACACTGAGGAAACTCTGCAAAATACTGCTATAGGAAAAGAAACACAATCAAAGCCAAATTGACAAATGGGATTATATCAAGCTGAGAAGCTTCAACATGCAGGAGAAACACTTGGCAAAGTAAAGAGGCAACTAATAGAATGGGGAAAATTATTTGCAAACTATACAACTGATTAGAATTAACATCCAGAGTCAATAAAAGAGCTCAAGAAACTCAACAACAAAACAAACAATCCAATGAAGATACGGGCAAAGGTCTTGAACAGGCATTTAGCAAAAGAAGAAATTCAAATGGCCAAAAAGTACATGAAAAATGATCAGGATCACTAGCCATCAGGAAAATCCAAATAAAAACCACACTGAGGTTTCATCTCACCCCAGTTAAAATGGCTTTCATACAGAAATCAACAAAAAATAAATGCTATTGAGGATGTGAGGGAAGATGTACCCTAAGCCACTGTTGGTGAAAATTAAATTGGTGCACCCATTGTGGAAGACAGTATGGAGATACCTCAGAAAGCTGAAAATAGACCTAATATATGACTCTGAAATCCCACGGCTTGGAATTTACCCCAAAGAAATTAAAAGAACATATGATAGAGTTTTCTGTACCCCCATGATCAATGCAGATCAATTTGCAATATCTAAGATATGGAATCAATCCAGATATCCAACTGATGACTGGATTAAGAAATTATGATATATATATACACTATGGAATACTACTCAGCAGAAAAAATGAAATCCTATCTTTTGCAACAAAATTGATGCAACTGGAAACAATTACACTTAAATAACCCAGTCCCAAAAACACATATACCATGTTTTCCCTGATCTGTGATAAATAATAGAGTACCTAATATATAACATATAGGGGTAAAATTGACATTTTGAGATTTGATGATTGTTTACAGCTCTTGTTTCTAGTGTTAAGGAAACTATATATTTTTATATTTTTACCTCGTGTAGGGTTAATCTTATGAGTATAAAGTAAATTGAAAATAAGTCTTTGTAAAAATTAAGAGTGGGAATATGAGATCAAGAAGGAAGAGGGTTGGAACGTGGGCAGAAGGGAGGATGGGGTGGAAAGTATCACTATGTTCCTAAATCTGTATATATGAAATACATGAAGCTTATATACCTTAAATAAGAAAATTTTAAAGTCTCATTAGGATCCCTGTACTGAGTTCTAGAGATTTCTCCTTGGATTGCTCCTAACTCTCCAATGTTCTTTCTCACACGGTCCATTTGTCTCAGATTTCCCAAACTCAGGTGTGTATCTTCTCAAATCTGGGATATAACCTTTCTCAACTTAGGCTTCCCTTTTCTGTACCAGTTAGAAATGCTACATAGCAGAAAATCAGGGAGGGTTCTCTTCATCATCTCATTTTTCAACCTTCTTTCAATGATCTCAGTTCTATGTTGCCTGTTTTCCAACGTCTTCAAATGTTTATTTCATTTATAATTGGATATCTTAACTGAGGGTTCCACATATTCAACCAACCAGAGATCATGACTTTAAAAAATATTACATTGTTATTGGTGTGTACTATTTAATTAGGGCTACAGTGATGACATCTGCCCTAAACAGGTATAGACTACTTTTTCTTATCATTATCCCTTTACAACATAGTATAACAACTATTTACATAGAATCTACATTGTGTTAGGTTTTATGAGTAATCCAGAGAGTATTTAAATTTTACAGGAGAATTGCGAAGGTTTTAAGCAAAAACTATAACATTTTATATAAGGTATATAAATCCACAGATTTATCATCCACATTTTGTTAACCTCCTGGGTCCTGGAACTAAACCCCTACATACACCAAAGGACAACTGTGCATGATGCTCAGTTTACTATTTGTTAACACCAGTAGGGAAAAAATAACACCATATTTGTCAGCATGCTAGAAGTGGAAGATTATTTTTGCAACTTTAAATGTTTTCCATTATTTAATTTTTTTCCATAAGATGTATAAATTTGACTCACTTCTAATCCTACTACTTTGAGAGATTCCCCTATCATGGTTATAAACAATTATTTTTCTATACATATGCATAATTTTTATGATATGAACTTATACTTTATATATGAGAGCTAGTTTTCTCCCACATAACTCCACATTTTCTCATAATTGTTCATACCCAAGGTTTTTAATGCTTTTATCTTATGACATACAAATTTATGTGCTAAGACATGTAATTTGCAGATACTTTTGGCCTCAACTATAATCTCAAGTTTCAAAAAATATTTTAAAAATGGACCAAGAGAAGTAATGCCTCTTAGAAGAGATGTGATTGAAGCCAAGCAGAATTAACTTATTCTTGGGCCCTTTAATCTGTTTTCAATACTTCACTACTCTAAACTGAAATGAACAAATTTATACTAAATCTTTGTATGCAACTTTAATCATTGCATGAAATTTGAGTTCTTAGAGTGTATTGCTCAAGTTCAAGAACACTGATTAAAGCTGTGTTTTTCAGGCAGCAAAATTTCAGAGGGAAAAAATTCATGATGTTCATGGCTGTTGCTATTTTCACTCTCTTCTTTCTATGAAGCTACATTAGTCAAGGCATAGCTTCTTCTGAAATGGCAGCAGAGTACATCATCACATGTTTCTCTCAAGGCTACTAATTCTGCTCCTCAGAAGTAGAATCCATGCCTGGAAAAGTTATGAGAGTTTGATACCTGACGTTGGTAACCTCAGTCAAATAGTAAATGTAAGGGTAGTTATTGGGTAGGACACATGTATTATTTCTCTTTCTCTCCCTTGCCCCGAGTCTCCCTTAATTTCTTGCAGACTCACTTTATGTAGTTTAAAGCTCATGGTTTTATTTGTCTATTCTTTTTACTCACTGAAGTTATTAACTTCTGGCAGAGGAAAAGGCAAAGAGCATTATTTATTCCTCTGGGTCATTTAAGTTTATGTGGTAAAACGAGTTTTCCTATGTGGGTCAGACAAACTGTGGTTCAGTGTCAGAATCCTTACACAGGCAGTTTTCTTTTCCCGGATGTAGAAATACATTTCTCTCTGATATTCTTGCTGAAAAGATGTGATGGAGCCAAGCAGAGTTGACTCATTCTTTATTTTAATACGAAAATTTTATTTAATGGCAAAACTTCCTATAAATATTTAATATTTCACTATTGTAAGCTGAAATTAACATTTGTATTAAATCTTTATATTTAACAATTATTTTATGGCAAGTGATTTAGGAAAGTTGAGTTGCATTATTTAAAAATATGAACTGAGTGTTATTCCTATCTTTCATGAAAAAAAAACAAACTATCCTCCAAGAAATTATACAGATGCATATTCTTTTCACTATAAAATGAGTTTATCTTTTTTGTTCCTATTCTAGTCAGTATTGGTCAGCATCTCTAAAAAATAAGACAAAAAGCCATTGTCAGGTTCACACAATAAAAAAAAGCTATCACATTTTGTTAAATTTATCTTTGGTTATATTTCACGGCATTTGTTCTTCCTGTTTGAATTGCCAGTTCATATTTATTCTGTTTTTCCTATTGGGATTTTTGCCTTCAAGTTCTTCTTGATGATTGTCTATTTTTCATAATAGTTTCTTTTTCAACTTCTTATAGTTTCAGAATTTGTCTTTTGCCTGTTACCTTTACTTACACAGTAATGTCTTTCTTATGCATTGAAAGTCTGCCATCTGCTTCTGTTTTCTCATTGTAATTGACTATCAGATCTATTTATACTTCCAATTGGAACACTGATTGGTTAAGAAAACACAGGATCTTATGCACAGTAGCAAATTTAACATATGTCAAGGTGTAGTGGTCCTCCAAATCACCTCATTCCTTTCTTGAAATACAATGCCATCTAACTAAAAATCCAATTCCCATTTGTGTGCAAAGTCCTGAGCACTGGGAAGCCAAGAGGGAATTTGGTGAGCCAAAGTCCATTACTTTTTCACATGCTGCTTTTTTTTTTTTTTTTTTTTTTTGACAGGCAGAGTGGACAGTGAGAGAGAGACAGAGAGAGAAAGGTCTTCCTTTGCCGTTGGTTCACCCTCCAATGGCTGCCGCTGCAGCCGGCGCACCGCGCTGATCCGATGGCAGGAGCCAGGATCCAGGTGCTTTTTCCTGGTCTCCCATGGGGTGCAGGGCCCAAGCACCTGGGCCATCCTCCACTGCACTCCCTGGCCATAGCAGAGAGCTGGCCTCGAAGAGGGGCAACCGGGACAGAATCCGACGCCCCGACCGGGACTAGAACCCGGTGTGCCGGCGCCGCAAGGTGGAGGATTAGCCTATTGAGCCACGGCGCCGGCCACGTGCTGCTTTTCTCTTTCATTTCCTATCTAAAACAGCCCACTTCCCGTTTCCCCTTGCTAAGTCTATTAAAGACATAGCCATGGTTGTGGCTCAGAAAATTCATAGCAAATGAAGTTCTCAAGGACCCTTGCCTATGAGATTATTTAACTGAGTACTTATTTAAAAATGATTAGAACATGCATCAAAATATCCTGATGAAGTAAACAAAAAAGCAATCTTGGGATGTGCAGACGGAAAACGCCTAGTCCATACCTTCTTGAAAACACAAGTTTCCCTCAGCCTGAGGTGGTGAGGGGTAGAGTAGTTTAAGGAATCTGAGTGCTGAGTATATCTAGGCTTTCTCTTAATTGGCTCCAGGTTTCTGGGAATCTTCTGAGCTTTGTATTAGCTTCACTTTGTTTTTCAAACATAAATAGCAACAACTAAAATGCCAAGCTCGCTGGAATTTAGCCTTTTGAAACTACTTATAAAACAAGAGGATCTTTACTTCATAGACTGGTATCTAGAAATATAGCCTCAAACTTAGGGTCCAGGACAATATACAATATGGGTATTAAATATTATTAAATAATAAATAATAATGATAAATATTAAATAATATGCAACATTGTACTCCAAGAGTGATAAAAACATGACAAGCAGTGCTTTTCAGCTCATCCACATCATCTGGCTCTCAGTGTAGAAGACAATTGGGCCGGTGCCATGGTTCCCTAGGCTAATCCTCCGCCTTGCGGCGCTGGCACACCAGCTTCTAGTCCCGGTCAGGGCGCCGGATTCTGTCCCGGTTGCTCCCCTTCCAGGCCAGCTCTCTGCTGTGGCCAGGGAGTGCAGTGGAGGATGGCCCAAGTGCTTGGGCCCTGCACCCCATGGGAGACCAGGAGAAGTACCTGGCTCCTGCCATCGGATCAGCGCGGTGTGCCAGCTGCAGCGTGCCGGCCACGGCGGCCATTGGAGGGTGAACCAATGGCAAAGGAAGACCTTTCTCTCTGTCTCTCTCTCTCACTGTCCACTTTGCCTGTCCAAAAATAAAAAAAAGAAGAAGAAGACAATTGGATTCAAGACATAAGAGGGAGAAAAATTGAAAGAACCCAGAGAAAGAAAAGAGCACATGTACACCAAGTGATTTGCAATAAAGACATCCACAGCCTGAGAGGATTCTTCTTTAAGTATCACTTATGTCGCTTATCCATTGTCACTTCTGCACCTGTAAGTGTTCATGTAAGTGAATTGGCATAAATAATTCAAAACAATGTTATCTTCAATGTACAAATGGATTTTTCTCTGAAGGCGCTTTGGACAGTATTTGAGACTTTAATCTTAACTGGAGAATGTTCTGACGTGGTGTATCTATTGAGCTTTTCTTTATAAACAGAGCTCTTTGAGGCTTTGTTTGTGAAAGGCTTTCTCAGAGTCAAAATCCTTTAAGAAGTAAACCCAATGCAGAAAGTACAGATGGATACTCTAACATTCCTAGAGGGAAATAAGGCTCCTTGACCAGAAAGGAAATCAACTGGGGAGTGGGGTGTCAGGAATCCCTACCAGTCAGGAAGGGGAACGAGGAAGGGAGGGCAAAGAGGATACGAAGGAGACAAGACGGTGGTGAGGCAGAGTGAAAGGCGGGTGGGCTGAGGGCACTTGCAGCAACACCCTCAGGAGTCTGGGCTGTTATTCCAGGCTGGGCACTGGGAGGTTTGTCCTCTCGTTTATTCTGCAGTGACCTTGGAGCTTTTAGAGAGGAGAGTGCTGGTCAGGTGGTGCGGCAGCCTGTACAAACCAGGTTCACTCTGTTCCCCGAAGACGAATGCGGAATCACATCCCTCTGCAATACCTCTGCCCGCAGAATGCAAAAACACCCTCCTTGCCAGTGTCTACAGAGGTGCTCCTTAGGCCCTGATAAAAGTCCTCTAAGAACTCAAGAGAGGTCAGCCACCCAGCCCCATTTATTGGTGATACGCCTGAAACGGAATTAGAGATGTTCAACCTCCCCCAGGCCCTCCCTGACCCTCCACATGGGCTCCTGTGACAATGCATCCTGCTCATTTCCTCCCCTTGAGTGAATTGCTTTGGGCTGCCGCCTTTTAAGGAAACCGTCTGCAACCATAAACTTCCCTTGGGAGGCAGCGGAAGAGCAGGAAGCTGAGAAGCAAAGGATGCTCAGTACAGATTGCAGTCAGACACGGCGGGGGGAGGGCAGCAGCCTGGAATTGCGGCTCCTGAACCACCTGCTCCATCGACCTCTGCCTCTCTCCTTCTCTCCATGCAGCTCGCTGTGGGCTTTGTTCCTGTGAGGCAGTAGTCTGTTGCAGGTGACGTAGGTAAACCACCAGTAACTGCACATCATGTCCCCCTACACCCGTGAGAATTCTTAAAACGAAGATGCAGGAGTAAGCTCGCCTTTCATCACCTTCCTTATTGCCGCATGAAAAAACCATTACTAACAACCGCAGAGAACTCCCTTGGGAATCAGCCCAGTGTGCAGCAGTGAGCCCCTTCCTAGTGGGCCTGCCTGCTCCCCTCCCCTTTGCAGCTTGTCTGCGATATGGGGGTGCAGTGCAGTAGGTCCCCTCTGCCTGTGACACCAGAAAATCCTTGCAGGAGAGTGAGGTAGCTTGTTCATACCTTTTGTCTCTGTGAGCCAGGCTGCCCCAGTTCCTGGATGCTGAATTCTTGAGCAGGTCCTTGCTTCTAGCAGTGGGGGGAGGTCTCAATTCTCTAACTCTAAACACTTGTGATATCTTACTTTAGGGTTTACTTTAAGTGGAGCACCCAGGAGTTAACAGCTAGTTGCTGGGGGGGGCAGACAAAAGCAGGCTTGGGAAGAGATCCAATGCAGCCTTCCCGGTTCCCAGCAGCTGCAGTACTCAGCATTTCAGGGCTAAAACTTATAAAGGAGGCAATGCTGCCTTTTGATAAAAGAAGCGGCACTGCACAGGCCCATCTAGCATTCACAAGCAGCACAGGGACCACCACCACCACCACCACCACCACCTCCCTGAAACTCAGGAGAGTGGTGCAGAGGCTCTGCCAAAGAGAGCTTTCTATGTATTCTATAAAATTCAATCAGCTATATGAATTATTCACTTTCTTATTTCCCAAAAGAAAATGGACATGATCATATTTTAAACATTATGACTTCCCCAATCTAATAATCAGCTTCCTCCATACGCTCCCTTCATGATAACCTCAGCAGAAGGAAATCTCCACTCCAAATTCCTCTTGCATTTATTATAAGCCTGCTATGTGGTATGTTGTACACGTTGCCTGACAGCTATTTATGAGCACAAAGGCCTTTCTGGTGGGGCCTGAGTAACCACCCAGGAGACAGGAATAAGAGCCCGAGCCCGGAAGCCCTCATTTATTTCAGTCAGACTAATGCCCAGGGGACTGGATCGGTTCACCTCCTCTCTGACCATCGAGGTGACTAAGAGGACCTTAACAGAGAGAAATGGAAAAGCAGCTTGTCAAGAGCCGAGCTGCTGAATTCAAACTCACTCCAAAAGCATCAGGGATGGAAATGGCATTTATCTTAATCAGTGCTAAAGGTTAATGTGCAGACATGGCTGCCTCTCAGAAGGGACATTTTCTTTTCTTCCTGGCTCTTTGTTATGAAAAAAAAAAAAAAGGGATCTTCAGAAGACAAGAGGTGAAGATTAAAAAGCGAATGTCGCTCTGCTTCCAAAGCTTCCATTTTCTGTTCCTAGACATGTGTTTTTGCCCTTCCTGCAGTGTCCTTGGCCAGGGAACACCTGAGACGCAGGAGGATAATGCTGACTCAGAGTTCTGCAGTGGTTGCCTGAGCTGCAGGCTCTCCTCTGTGCGATTCTTCCTCACTTCTTTTGTCCAATCAGATGATGGCAAGTCACCTAGCACCGACCAAAGGGTGGGTGCCCAGTCCATCTTTTCTCTTTTGCAATTCTAAAGCAGCTGGAAATTGCACACAAGCTTCTAGAAGGCAAAAGGCAGAGTGGGCCTACTAAACTGTCCTGACGGGTCATTCTGGAGCCCAGCGCAGCCCCAGCCCTCTCTCCGAGTCAGGTACAGCCAAGAGGAGCATAAATCTCCTGTCTCTGTGGAAAGGAAAGAACTGCAGATGTCAGCTCTGCGGAAATACCGGGGCAAAAGAGCCAAATGGCTGCTCTGCTCTGCAAACCCCCAAGAGTGAATTTTTTCCGTCTAGTGGGGGACATGTATCAGAGCCAGCAAACACGAGGAAAATAAAGAGGCAAAGTGCACCAGCTGGACCGAGCTGGGGCAAGGCTGCAGCCCCAGTAGCACCATACAATGAGTCAGCAGTCTTCCTGTATCCAGGCAGCAGCATCTGTTCAAGTGAGCTGTGGCTATTCAGGTTATTGTTCATTTTCCCACATGAGAGTAACCCCTTAAGCAACTTTTCTTTTTGTAATTATTAGTGGAATACTTATTACCATAGCACTCAAGCAAGCACTGTGGCAATCCTTTCTACAGAAGACGAAAAGGCATGGAGAAAGGTCACAGAGCTAGGGGTGCAGGAGGAGGCCAGTGTTCTAGATCTAGCCCTGCCACTTACTCCCATGCAGCCAAAAGGCACCAGCTCACCTCTCTGCGTCCCAATTCTGAGGCAGACATTATCAGCTGCCAGCTGCCGTATCCACCCTTCCACCTCCTTCGCAGCAGCCCATTTTTGTTTGGCTAGTCAGCTTCTCCTGAGCCCAAGGACGATGACTACTTCCACAGTACCTGCTATGCTACTTCCCTTGAGCTCACTGTGATTAGTACAAGCATGAATATGTTAAGTGATCTGGAAATGTGAGCTCAGACTGCAGCAGGCCTCTGAGGACATTTTCCTCACTTTGAGGGAAGGAGAGGATACAGATGGGGACGTGTGTCTCATTGCCTTTGAATCTTTTTTATTATTTTTTTTTGACAGGCAGAGTTAGACAGTGAGAGAGAGAGACAGAGAGAAAGGTCTTCCTTTTTCCATTGGTTCACCCCCCAAGTGGCTGTTATGGTAGGCGCGTTGCGGCCTGTGCACTGTGCTGATCTGAAGCCAGGAGCCAGGTGCTTCCTCCTGGTCTCCCATGTGAGTGCAGGGCCCAAGGACCTGGACCATCCTCCACTGCCTTCCCGTGCCACAGCAGAGAGCTGGACTGGAAGAGGAGCAACCAGAACAGAATCCGGTGCCCTGACCGGGACTAGAACCTGGGGTGCCGGCACCGCAGGCAGAGGATTAGCCTAGTGAGCCGCAGCGCTGGTCAACCTTTGAATCTTTTCTAAAAGGAATCTTTTCTAAAAGGAAATACCATGGGGAGCAGCCACGTTGTGACCAGGAGGAGAAAGGCCATCTGTGCATCCAGGGTGGCAAAGCAGGGAAAAGAGAAGCACCTGTGGGCTTGCACACATGGTTGTCAGAGGGATTCACCTTGGAAGATGAGGTGATACTCTCTGTGATTAGGCCACTCTTAGATACTCTGGGACAGGCAGCTAAAATAACCCTACATATCCATGCACCCCGATTCTCTCTCCAGTGACTTTGTTATTCCTCTCTTGTCCTCCTTAGCCCTGACCTGTTGGGAAGCCACAGTGAAACAAAGGAAGGAGGATCTGTGTGGATCAGGCAATGTAACCAACCTGACTGCATCTCATTCTCTGTCACTGCCAGGAGCAAAACAAGTACTTTTTAGTGACAGAAAACCACATAAGTTTAAAAAAAAAAAACCTTAGAGGACAATACAAAATTGAATGTGTGATATTAAATATGTGACATATGGAAAGAGATTTAATAAATACAAGACTTTGGGACCAGCAAGTTTGTATAGTGGGTAAAGCCACCACCTGTGGTGCCAACATCCCATTTGGGCACTGGTTCAAGTTCTGGTTGCCTCTCTCCCAATCCAGCTCCCTACTAATGTGCCTGGGAAAGCAGAGGATGGTCAAAGTGTATGGGCCTCTGCTCCCAGGTAGGAGACCAGGAAGAAGCTCCTGGCTCATAGCTTCAGCCTGGCCCAGTCCCAACCATTGCAGCCATTTGGGAAGTGAACCTGTCAATAGAAGGTCTTGTCATCTCTCTCCCTCTCTCTAAGACATAAAATGAATCTTTAAACAAAATCAAGAAATATAAGACTTCGCCGCAAGGCAATTAGAATGCCATTCAGAATAAACATGACACATTGTGGGGTACAACGAATCTGAAGGTCCAGCAAGGTCCTCCAAAGAGAGTTGCACATTGTCAGTGACCACCATCTGCACCATCAGCATCTCCGACTCAAGGAAGCACACACCTTGAGAGCAAGGAGGGTGCCACTGTGACAGGAATGACATCCAGGAATAAACTGTTCCTTTTGATCTAATCAAAACATGCTACCATGCAAAGATGAGACAAATGGCTGGACCATGGTTTTCTCAGAATTTCAGGCTTCAAAAATGGCCTGCAACCAAACAGTGTTGGCCTGCAGTCTTTGTGGTTCTCCTCAGGTTGGAGTAAAGAAAGTCACAGTGGTTTTAGAAGTTATCTGTGGGAGCAATCTAGAACTGAGGCCTCAGAATGGCACTCACAGTTTTTTCTTCCCTTTAGTAACCACTCTGGCCTTCTGGGAACAGATGTCCCAGAACAGACGTCCACTAATAGTCCTCTCCAAAGTCTTCTTGTGCTTAAATACTAAGTTTTTAAGTGTTGCATAAAAAACTACCACATCCTCGGCAACATAAAAGAACAAGTATTACCCAACAGTGTCAGTGAGCAGAGAATTCTTCTCAAGTGAGAGATGTATTGGCCAGGGGAGTTCTCATCAAGAGGGCCGACTAAAGAAGCAAATGCTGCCCTAGTCACATGGTATGTGCAGCACTCAGTCCCTTGCAGCTGCAGAGTTTATGGCATCTTGCATCCTTAATGCTGTAAGGGGAGAAAGAGACCAGCTCAAGGCCGCTGATGAACCAGACATTTAACATGGATAACATCATCCAGAACAAACATCTCATCTTTTTGCTATACGCTGTTGTCTGAAGTCAAGATCCAGGTACTGCCCATACAGAGAAAGCAGAAGGTTACACAAAGGCAGGGATTCTGAGAGTCACCACAGATTTTCTCTGCTATACAGACTCAACTTGATAATGCCGAGTTAAAATACTGTGACTCCAAATCTTCCCAGAACACAGACAGTTCCTGTCATTCCCTCCAGCCCCATTTTTTATTAAGCCTTGGTGGATGGGTACAGGAACTGCCAGGGAATGTCGACATCATGAGATTGAACAGAATCGAGAAGAATGTGTGAACCCAAGGCCAATAAATCAGAGTGAAGCTTAAAGGGCTCACAAAATGGGCTTAAACAAAGCACTAAAAGGAGAGCTGCAATCTCTGGAGACCAGTGTGAAGGAGGTTTACTAATAAATAATGCATGGGGGAATATACCATGGGCTCTAGGTTCCAGGTTTGATATATACTGGCACCCTTCATGCAGAATGTTTCTGCTGCAGATACCAGAGGATCACTGTGCTGTTTTATTAGGAATATGAAAATCAACTGCCAAGCAATGACAAGTAACTTATCAGGCTATTAAGCTTAATTAGTCTTCTAATACGTTAAGTCTACCTAAAATATCAGGTTGTGAAAACCTGAGATCTTCCACACCAAGAAGGACATGAGAGTTAAGTGTCAGGAGTGGAGGTTGGTTTCCATACTGCATTATCTTCTGAGTGGCTGTTGGAGGTTTAAGAGATACTATCAAAAGACCAACCTTCTGTTCTTAGGAGTTCCTGAAGGTGTGGAAAGAGGAAATGAACTAAAAGGCTTAGTGAAATAATTAAAGAAAACTTCCCCAATTTGGAGAAAGAAAGAGACATCCAAATACAGGAAGCACATAGAAAGCCTAATAGATATGACCAGAAAAGATGTTCACCACAACACATTGTAGTCAAACTCACCACAGTAAAACAAAGAAGATTCTAAAATGTGCATGAAAGAAATGCCAGATTACTTTCAGAGGATCTCCAATTGGATGCACAGCCGACTTCATCAGAAACCCTATAGGCTAGAAGACAACAACAAGATGTAGTCCAAATATTAAGAGGAAACAAAAAAACTGCCAACCCAGAATACTGTACACTCCAAAGCTCTCATTTAAGAACAAAGGTGAAATAAAGGTTGTTCCATAACAAACAGAAATTAAAAAATTTGTCACTACTTGTTGATCCTTATAAAAGATGCTTAACAATGTGCTACACACACAAACAGAAAAAGATAACTAACCATCATTATGGAAGAATGTGAAGGCAGACAAGACTCTAGTAAAAGTATAAAAGAGATCCAAAGTAAACAATATGGAAAAGAGGCAGGAACAAGTCATTACTTATCAACAGCAACCTTGAATGTAACACTTCAGTTGAAAGATACTGATTGGCTGAATGGATTAAAAAAACAATAACCATCTAAGTGCTGACTGCAACAAACACATCTCACCAAAGATACACTCAGACTGAAAATGAAAGGACGGGAAAAGGTATTCCATGCTAGTGGAAAGCCAAAAATGGCAGGTGTTTTCACCCTAATATCAGACAAAATAGACTTTAACATAATCACTGTTAAAAGAGATGAAGAAGGGACTATGTAATCATTGAGGGATCAATTCAACAGGAAGATATGACTATAATAAATATGCACCCAACTACAGGATGCCTGGTCATGTAAAAGAAACTTTAATGGATCTAAAAGGAGAAACAGACTCCAATACAATAGTAATGGGGAACTTAAATACCCTACTTTCATCAATGAACAGAAAACTGACTGTATCTTTGTCAGAAAATGTAAAAAAAAAAAAACTGACAAACAGAGCTAATTGATACTATAAATAAAGTGGACCTAACTGACATCTAATGAAGTTTTTACTCCACAATTGCAGAATACACATTCTTCTCATCAGTGCATGGACATTTCTCAACATATGCTAGGCCATAAAGGAAATCTCAAAAAATTAAAAATTAAATCATACCACACATTATCTCTGACCACAATGGAGTGAAAATGGAAATCAACAACTCAAGAATCTCTAGGTCATATGCAAACACATGGAGACTGAACAACCGGTTCCTGGCTGAACACTGGGTCACAAAAGAAATCAAAAGAGAAACCAAAAAAATTTCTGGAAACAAATGAAGATCACAATGCATCATATCAAAAATGGGATACAGTAAAAGCAGTGTTAAGAGAATGTTTATAGTGATCAGTGCCTACATTTGACAACAGATACTACAGAAATAAAAAGAATCATCAGAAATTACTATGAAGAGCTGTATTCCAAAAAAACAGGGAACCTAGAAGAAATGAATAGATTCATAGACACACACAATCTATCAAAATTGAGTCATGCAGACATTGAAAACCTAAACAGACCAATAACCAAAGACTGAATCAGAAAAAATACCTCCCAACAAAGAAATTCTCAGGACCAGATGGCTTCACCACTGAATTCTAAAAGACATTTAAAGAAGAACTAAAGCTCAAACTTCTCAAGCTATTCAAAAAATTGAATAGGGGAGAATCCTCCCAAAGTCCTTCTATGAATCCTGCATCACCTCAATTCCTAAACCTGAAAAAGATACAATAGAGAAAGAGAACTGTAGACCAATATCCCAAATGAACACAGATGCAAAAATATTCAACAAAATATTAGCTAATCAAAACCAACAACCAATCAGATCATTCACCCAGATCAAGTGGGATTTAACCCTGGTATGCAGGGATGCTTCAACATTCACAAATCAATAAATGCAACACATAACGTTAAGAAACTAAAGGATAAAAAACCATATATTTATCTTAATAGATGCAGAGAAAGCATTTGATAACATACATTATCCTTTCATGATGAAAACATTAAGAATATTGAGTATAGAAGGAATATTCTTCAACACAGTCAAGGCAATTTAGGACAAACTCACAGCCAGAAAACTACTGAAAAGGGGAAAGCTGCAAGCATTCCCCCTAATGCCCAGAAACAGACAAGGATGCCCACTCTCACTATTGCTCTTTAATAAAGCCCTGGAAGTTTAGCCAGAGCTATCAGGCAAGGAAAAGAAATCAAAGGTATACAAATTGGAAAGGAGTAAATCAGACTATCATTATTCACAGATGACATGATTCTATAGACTGGATATCCAAAGACTCCATTGAGACACTATTTGAACTCATAAATTAATTTGGCATAGTCCAGGATATAAAATCAACACAGAAAAATCAATAACCTTTGTATACACAGACCGTGTCATGGCTGAGAAAGTATTTTTCATATCATTCCCATTCACAACAATTCCAAAAAGTATTAAATAGCCTGGAATAAATTTAACCGAGGATGTCAAAGATCTCTCCAATGAAATTTACAAAACACCTAAACAGAAGACGACATTAAAATGGAAAAATCTTACATGTTCATGGAAGAACTAATATCATAACAATGCTCATGCTATCAAAAACAATTTACAGATTCAAGCAATCCAAATCAAAATACCAATTACATTCTTCACACATCTAGAAAAAAAAATGCTACAATTCATATGTAAACACAAGAGACCCTGAATAGATAAAGGAATCTTACACAACAACAAAATAAAAGATGGAGACTTCACATTACCAAATTTCAAGACATACTACAGGACACAGTAAAACAGACTTGTAGACCAATAGAACAGAAAGGAAATCCAGAAATAAATCACTTCATCTAAAATCAGCTTATCTTTGTCAAAGGTGCTAAAAATCAATCTCTGGACCATGGACATTCTCTAACAAATGGTGCTTGGAAAACTGGATCTACATGTAATGAGTATGAAACTAGACCCATACCTTACATCTTACACAAAAATCCGCTCAAAATGGATCATAGACTTAAATCTACAACCTGATACCATCAAATTATTAGAGAACATTTGGAAAACTGTGCAAGACATTGGCATAGACAAAGACTTCTTGGAAAATACCCTAGAAGCACAGGCAATCAAGCCGACATTGACAAATCAGACTACATCAAAATTGAGCTTTTGCACTGCAACAGAAGCACTCAGCAAAGTGAAGAGAAAATCGATAGAATGAGAAAAATATTTGTAAACTATGTAACAGATAAAGGGTTGACATCCAGACACTATGAAGATTTCAAGAAATGTAACAAAACAGTTAAGAAATGGGCAAAGGACTTGAACAGGCATTTTTTTTCAAAAGAAGGAATTCAAATGGCCAACTGACACTTGAGAAAATGCTCAGGATCATTAGCAAATGCAAATCAAAACCACAATGAATTTTGACCTCACTCCAGTTAGAATGGCTCTTGTACAGAAATCAACAAACAACAAATGCTGGCAAGGATGTGGGGAAAAAGGTACCCTGGTCCACCATTGGTGGGAATGTAAACTGGTGCAGCCACTGTGTAAGACAGTGCAGAGATATATCAGAAATATGAATTTAGACCTACCATCTGATCTGGCTATCACACTCTTGAGAGTTTATCCAAACCAAAATAAATCCGTATATGAAACAGTTATCTACCCCCATGTTCCTTGTAGCAGAATTCACAACAGCTAAGATATGGAATCACCCCAGATTTCCATCAACTGTTGACTATATAAAGAAATTATGGTATATATGCACTATGGAGTACTACTCAAGTATAAGAAAAAATTAAACCCCATCTTTTGCAACAAAATTGATGCAACTAGAAATAATTACACTTAGTGAAATAAGCCAGCCCCAAAAAACAGATGTCCTCTGTTATCCCTGATCCAACCTGATAGACTACCTGAAATGTAACATAGTAGAGTGAAATAGACATCTTGAGAATTGATGTTTTATAGCCCTTGTCTTTTTCATAGATGAACAGTGTTTTTTTTTTCTTTATATTTGTTGAAGTCTTTTATTAGTGTAAGGTTAACTATACAATCATTAAATAAACTGACATAGTAATGAGTAAACTGAAAATAGACCGTTGTAAAAATTAAGAGTAGGAATATGAGAGGGAGAAGGAGGAAAAACCAAATCATTGGCAGGAGGGAGAGTAGTGGGGAAGTGTCACTATGTTCCTAAATCTGTATATGTAAAATACATGAATCTTGTATAACAAAAATTTATTAAGAAGCCTTACGAGTCCTGTATGCGGGACTATGCTCTATGCTCTGGGACATTTGAAGCATGTAGCATTTTTCAGGAATGCCACTGCTCTGACATCCTAAATTCCTGAGAGGCTACAATGGACAGAGCCCTGCTGCCCTATGGTGGACAGGTAGCTTTAGTAAGAAATAGCCTTTGTTACTTTATGCCACTGCCTTTTCTTTTGATTTTCACAGAATATCTTATTGCTCTTGACAGTTGCAGATCCCTAACTGTGGTATCCAATACTGCAGCACAGTCTCCAAGGGAATTGTGATCCTGGGCCTTAATTTTCATTTATGCATCTATCAATCTTAAATACAGAACAAGAGAGAGTAACTTGTACCCATCTGTTTACTACCCAAGTGCCTGTTGTAGCTGGGGATGGGCCAAGACAAAGCCAGGAAACTGAAACTCAGTCCAGGTGTCCTTTGTGTCCAGGGAGCCCAATACTTGAGCCATCACTTGCTGCCTCTGGAGTATGCATTAGCAGGTACCTGGATTGGAAGTGAAGCTGGGAATGGAACCCTGGCACCCTAATAGGGATTTGGGCATCTCAAGTGGCAATTTAACCACTGCACCAAATGCCTGCCTCTAGGCTACAATTTTCTGTATGAAACTTGGAATACTCTAAGCTTTCACCCCATGAAAAATAGTCTGCTGGACAGTTTGTTGAGCACTGCAGGCTTATATGTCTAATAACCAAAATGACTAGGATGAAAAATCTACCCCTATTTATAGATTTCTTTTAGGAAAATTCCCCAAGGCTTTCATTTTTGAGGTAATACATGGATAATGCCTGTTTAGGGAAAACAAGAAAAGCAGAGAAAGGCAAAGAAAAAGAGAACTTTGGCAGAGGCAATTTCTCATAAGTTATATATTATATAACGGGTATGAGGCAAAACTTCGCCGATGTCATGAAATAATAATTCAGAACACCTATTATGAAATTTATACCAGAAAGCTGTCTAATCATGTCATATTTACTTCTCTTTAGTAGTGAAATATAAGCATTTTTAGAATATATAATAGGGCATAACAAAAGAATGCAAAACATCTAAAGAAGATGTCCTTATGCTGCCCTTAAATTAAATGTAGGATAAAAAGACCTGCAAAAAAAAGAGAATAGTCATAAAAAGAGCTTTATAAAAGTATTGAATGCTCAACTGACAATATTGCCCAGAAGAGACTTTTAAATTGAAGGGGATGGCAAGATAAATTTTTCTTCTTCTGAGTAGAATGAGGACCCATAAAGGAAATTAAAAATAAAGGAAAATAGAGTTTCAGTTTGTGAGTTTGATTTGTTACCAATTCATAACCAAAACAAAAAAAATTAAGTAATTCTAAGAAATAAAATAAAATACCAAGTAACTCATTTATTCAAGCCCACAAGGGGGTTATAAGAAAATGCTGAAGCTCTACTGCTATAAAAAACTAGGAAGAGGTCACCTTGCTAATTGTGGAGAGCTTAGAAACAAAGCAGTATAGGAAGTAGAAATGCTGATTCCACATAAAATGAAGTCCTCTCCTAGTCCAAGTGCCAAGATTACAGATGTGTGAGGTGATTAAGTTGAAATTCTATTCATACATACAAAATCCAGTACTATATTCTCTTGCAAATCTGGATCAACTGATCAACTACTAAGTTGACAGAATAAAATCCCTTTGAATATGAACCCTCTTATGATTGGATTGTGCAAAAAAGCTAAGTAACTTTAGATTATCTGGGTCTGTGAAGACCATTGATTCAAAGTCCTCTGTCTCTACAGAGACTACGGAGGGTTAAGTGTCTTCCTTTTACCAGTTGCTTATCCAATATCTCAAATATATAATCTCTCACTGTGACTAAGTTCTGAAAGAATTATTTTATACCCAGGACTATTAGACTCACTGATAGATAGACAAAAGACAGCTTGTTCAGCACCCCAGGAGGAAACACATTTAGTAGTCAAAACCAACAGAATGGTATAATACATTTACTTGGGGTTTTAAAGGAATTGCTACTCTGGAAACAGACTGTGTTCCAAAGAAATTGAGATCATATAAAGCCTTTCAAGGCAAGGAGAAATAAAGGCAAAGGAAATTCCAGTAGCTGGCACCAACTGTTTGTGGCAAAAGGTGATTGGCACAGACAAGCTACCTTAATACTAGGTTTTTATGTGTTTAATTGATAGGGCTATCTCTAAGTGAAAAAGTTTATTTGTGGCAGCTTCAGTTGTCAATTTAAGGTGTTTATAGCTCTTGCAGACTTTGCTCAGTTCAATGGTTCTTGTTTTATTTGGGTAGAGTATACAATACTCCCCTCCCCAGGGGTTCCCCAACTCAACTTTACATCCACTCAACTATGGTGACTTCATTCTTCAAGCTGGTTTCATACATTTCAGCATCAGACAGACCTAACCCCAGTCTATTTCTATTTACTGTTGTGACCTTATGCAATTGCATCTCTTGATCAATTTTCCTATCTATGAAATGGAGATAATAATAGAATCTACCTCATAGAGATGACTCTAAGTACTAATCAATATAAAGCATGTAAAATGGTTAGTTCCTGGCATTCAGTACAAAATCAATATATACTTGCTATTGTTAGACTTTAAAATTTTCACTTTGGGCCTGAAGAATGTCCCAATCTCTTTCCATTATTAGGTCAACAATCTAATGCATTTGCAGCATTTAACCTGCTTGTATTGTTGACATTCAGCCTAGAGTATGGGATCTCACTCGGAAAATTTATTAGCTGTTCCAGGACTAAACCGAACCACTCATTGGCAATTAGAAATTATAAAAGGTTATATTGTTAGTATACATTGAATAATATAACTCTCTAGGACAAGGCAGAGGTTGAAAAGAACTAAGCAGTTCTCCAAACCTAGATTAAAGTTAAAATATCTTGAAATTGTTCCACCATTCCTTTTGCTTGACCTCCTGAAAAAGAAGAAACCATACTATATCATACTTTCTGATTGATCCAGATTATACACAGAGTCTATGTGGCCACAAATGTTTCAGAGTTATGGTAAGAAAATCAAAACTTCTAGTATTTTCTTGGCATAGAAAGTCAAATAAATAAATCTTAAATTTTTTAAAAAGAATGCAATAGGCAGTGGTGTCTTCAGGATATTTTCAGTTAAAAATTTAAAAATGGGTTAAGTGCTTGGCCAGTTCAGATGCCCATGCTTGGGTGTAGGTGTTAGGCACAGCAGTTAATATGTAGTTCTTGACTGATTCCGATTCCAGCTGCTTGCTAACATAAACTATGGGATGCAGCAGGTGATTATTCAAGTGCCTGGCCCTCACATCCATGTGGAAGATCTACATGGAGTTTGGGACAACTGGCTATTGTAGGCATTTGGAGGAATAGACCAGTAGATGAATGATCTCTCTCTCTCTCTGACTTCCAAATAAAATTTCAAAAAATTAAAGATGTCCATGTCCCATTTTGGAGTACCCAGGTTCAAGACCTGACCCTGGCTCACAATTCCATCTGCCTGCCAATGTAGACACTGGGAGATAGCACTGTTAGCTTGAGTAGTTGGATCCTTTTCATCCATGTTAGAAGTTTGTTTTGGGTTCCCAGCAGGCTCCCAGCTTCAACCAGGTCGAGTCCCAACCATCTTGGGAATTTGGGCAATGAACCAGTGGACGAGAACTCTATATATGTACATATGTAGATTTATCTCACTTCTTTTTACCTCTCAAATAAATACTTCTAAATTTTTTTAATTAAAAACATAGGAAATTTGGCCAAATAAACTACCCAGAAGAACACAAATAGTAGAATGGCACTGTGCACAGAAAAATAAACCTTTGTACCACCTCTTTTCATCTGATGCTATAAGAATTAAATAGCACAAGCAGTATCTCAGAATCCATATAATCTATTTTTGTTCATCTTTGAATTCAGTCATCCTTTAATCCCATTATCTCCTAGAATGTCATTTATGACTGATGTAATTCAGCTCATTATCTTGGGGTACAAATATGATATACACCTCTTTTAGTTTTCCAATTTATGTGTCTAGACATGACTTTATCAGTATTATCTTCAATGGTGATTACTTATCCTGAATAGTCCAAAGGAGATTTATATTGAGCATACAAAATATTGAGAAGATTGATTTTTGTTGTCCTGAGTAATAACTAAGTACAGGGCTGAAGGGTCAAAGTGTGGCTAGGATACTGTATTTTAAGGTCAAGACCTACCAGCAATGGGACCCAGCCACCTCACAGTAAATTTTACTAAGATGCATCAGTACAGAGAAGACATGCCACCACTAGCCAGCATAAGAGTCTTTAGGAAAAGGGGCTATGTTGCTCACCTTTTGAGTCAATATTGCTCATGGTGAGAGGCTTGCCTTCTGTCTCCATGGGAAACCAAAAAGGGAGCATCTTAGTGAAGTATTTGAGAAGAGTAGGAGTGTCAGAATAGTAACTCGAATTGTGTTTCTTTAGATATTGAATTGTCCATCAATGCTTACAATATATCTCTATGCTACTGAAACAGATGAAAAGAAAATTGGAGAGACTGTGCATGAAAGTGGACTGCAGTACAGCACACTACAAGCCTTTTCCTTCATGTGGAAAGGACAGTAGAGTTTCCAGCTATATGGGAAAGTAACTAGGGTTGAACACCCTTGCTGGCGTTTCACTGGAAATAAGACTTCTCCAGCAAATGCCTACTGGGGGTGATGATAGAGGGATGGAGGAGTTTTCACATAAAAGAGGTTGACTCAGAGTTGATTCTCTTGTATTACAGAATTGTATAATAGAAAGGTCTGAATGATTTCTCTAAAGAAGCCCACCTATGTCCCAAGAAAGAACCAGTCTTTGAATAAACTCTCTAAGTATTCAGAGGAATATCACAGCAGTGAGGATTTTATGGCTCCCATGGTACATCTTCAAATTTTGGCAATAAGCATGGTGGAAGAGAAAAATGATGAATATCAATTAAAATCTCAAGATCAACTGGAACATATCTTGATTTACTGATTTTTAAAACTTTAAGACTTTGAAATTCGCCACTGATATGAAAAAGTGAGCCTTTCCTTTTATTTTTTCTACATTTTTTTATTTAATGAATATAAATTTCCAAAGTACAGAATATGGATTACAATGGCTTCCCCCCCATAACGTCCTTCCCACCCGCAACCATCCCCTTTCCCACTCCTTCTCCCCTTTCATTCACATCAAGATTCATTTTCGATTCTCTTTATATACAGAAGATCAGTTTAGTATACATTAAGTAAAGATTTCAACAGTTTGCTCCCACACAGAAACATAAAGTGAAAAATACTGTTTGAGTACTCGTTATAGCATTAAATCTCAATGTACAGCACACTAAGGACAAAGATCCTACATGAGGAGTAAGTGCACAGTGACTCCTATTGTTGACTTAACAAATTGACACTCTTGTTTATGGCCTCAAAATCACCCTAGGCTCTTGTCATGAGCTGCCAAGGCTATGGAAGCCCCCTGAGTTCACTGACTCTGATCATATTTAGACAAGGCCATGGTCAAAGTGGAAGTTCTCTCCTCCCTTCAGAGAAAGGTACCTCCTTCTTTAATGACCCGTTCTTTCCACTGGGATCTCACTCGTGGAGATCTTTCATTTAGGTTTTTTTTTTTCCCCCCAGAGTGTCTTGGCTTTCCATGCCTGAAATACTCTCATGGGCATTTCAGCCGGATCTGAATGCCTTAAGGGCTGATTCTGAGGCCAGAGTGCTGTTTAGGACATCTGCCATTCTATGGGTCTGCTGTGTATCTCACTTCCCATGTTGGATCCTTCTCTCCCTTTTTGATTCTATCAGCTAGTATTTGCAGACACTAGTCTTGTTTATGTGATCCCTTTGGTTCTTAGTCCTATCATTATGATCAATTGTGAACAGAAACTGATCACTGGGACTAGTGAGATGGCATTGGTACATGCCACCTCGATGGGATTGAATTGGAATCCCCTGGTATGTTTCTAACTCTACCGTTTGAGGAAAGTCAGCTTGAGCATGTCCCGGATTGCACATCTCTTCCCTCTCTCATTCCCATTCTTATATTTAACAGTGATCACTCTTCAGTTAAGTTTCAGCACTTAAGAAGAATTGTGTATTGATTACAGTATTCAACCAAAAGTATTAAGTAGAACAAACAAAAAACATACTAAGAGGGATAACATATTAAATTGTTCATGAACAGTCAGGGCAAGGGCTGATCAAGTCACCATTTCTCATAGTGTTCATTTCACTTTAACAGGTTTCCTTTTTGGTGCTCAGTTAGTTGTCTCCCATCAAGGAGAACATATGGATCACATTTCAGTTAAATTTCAACACTTAAGAATAACTGTGTATTAATTACAGAATTAAACCAGTCATATTAAGTAGAACAGACAAAAAAACTACTAAGAGGGATAATGTATTAAGTTGTTCATTAACAGTCAGGGCTATGCTGATCAAGTCACCGTTTCCCATAGTGTCCATTCCACTTCAAGAGGTTTCCTGTTTGGTGTTCAGTCAGTTGTCACCAATCAGGGAGAACATATGGTATTTGTCCCTTTGGGACTGGAATATTTCACTCAGCATGATGTGTTCCAGATTCCTCCATTTTGTTGCAAATGACTGGATTTCGTTGTTTCTTACTGCGGTATAGTATTCTAAAGAGTACATATCCCATAATTTCTTTATCCAGTCTACCGTTGATGGGCATTTTTTGGTTCCAGGTCTTAGCTATTGTGAATTGAGCTGCAATAAACATTAGGCTGAAGACCTCTTTTTTGTTTGCCAATTTAAATTCCTTTGGGTAAATTCCAAGGAGTGGGATGGCTGGGTCGAACAGTAGGGTTATCTTCAGGTTTCTGAGGGATCTCCAGACTGACTTCCATAGTGGCTTGACCAGTTTGCATTCCCACCAACAGTGGGTTAGTGTCCCTTTTTCCCCACATCCTCGCCAGCATCTGTTGTTGGTAGATTTCTGAATGTGAGCCATTCTAACCTCATTGTGGTTTTGATTTGCATTTCCCTGATTGCTAATGACCTTGAATATTTTTTCCCATTCTGTTGTTGTCTCTTCACTCTCCTGACTATTTCTTTTGCAGTACAGAAACTTCTCAATTTGATGCAATCCCAATAGTTAATTTTGGCTTTGACTGCCTGTGCCTCCCGGGTCTTTTCCACTGTTGAAATTTAACTGAAATGTGATCCCTGTTAAACATAAGAGTAGGAATAAGAGAGGGAAGAGATATATAATTTGGGACATGCTCAAGCTGACTTGCCCCAAATGGTAGAGTTAGAAACATACCAGGGGATTCCAACTTAATCCCATCAAGGTGGCATGTACCAATGCCATCTCACTAGTCCCATTGATCAATTTCAGTTCACAGTTGATCATAATGAAAGGACTAAGAGTCAAAGGGAGCACATAAACAAGTCTAGTACCTGCTAACACTAACCGATAGAATAAATAAAGGGGAGAGTGATCCAACATGGGAAGTGAGACACTCAGCAGACTCATAGAATGGCAGATGTCCTAAATAGCACTCTGGCCTCAGAATCAGCCCTAAAGGCATTCCGATCTGAATGAAAAGCCCATGAGAGTATTTCAGGCATGGAAAGCCAAGACACTCTGGCAAAAGATCTCTGTGAGTGAGATCTCAGTGGAAAGAACAGGTCTTCATAGAAGGAGGTACCTTTCTCTGAAGGGAGGAGAGAACCTCCACTTTGACTATGACCTTGTCTAAACAAGATAAGAATCGGAGAACTCAGAGGGCTTCCATAGCCTTGGAAACTCATGACTGGAGCATAGGGAGATTACTGATGCCATAGACAGGAGTGTCAATTGGTAAAGTCAACAACAGGAGTCACTGTGCACTTACTCCTCATGTAGGATCTCTGTCCTTAATGTGCTGTGCATTGAGATTTAATGCTATAACGAGTACTCAAACAATATATTTCACTTTGTGTTTCTATGGGGGTGCAAACTGTTGAAATCTTTACTTAATGCATACTAAACTGATCCTCTGTAAAAAAAAAAAAAAAAAAAAAAAAAAAAAAAAAAAAAAAGAAATTATCAACTCCCAACTTGACTCTCACTGGGATTAAACATGACAATAGGTCTGATCTGATTTCATCATCATTTAAAAAAAATCATCTATTATTTTTCACTTTATGTTTCTGTGTGGGAGCAAACTGTTGAAATCCTTACTTAATGTATACTAAGCTGATCTTCTGTATATTAAGATAATCGAAAATGAATCTTGATGTGAATGGAAGGGGAGAGGGATTGGGAAAGGGGAGGGTTGTGGGTGGGAGGGACGGTATGGGGGGGAAGCCATTGTTATCCATAAATCGTACTTTGGAAATTTATATTCATTAAATAAAAGTTAAAAAAAAAGAACATATGGTATTTGTCCCTTTGGGATTGGCTTATTTCACTCAGCATAATGTTTTCCAAATTCCTAAAAGGGATCACTTTTCATTTAAAATTTAAACACCTAAGAATAATTGTGCATTAATTACAGAGGTCAACCAATGGTACTAGAACAAAAAAATACTAAAATGGATAAAGTATTACATTGTACATCAACCATCAGGACAAGAGCTGATCAAGTCACTGTTTCTCATAGTGTCCATTTCATTTCAACAAGTTTCCCCTTTGGTGCTCAGTTAGTTGTCGCTGATCAGGGAGAACATATGATATTTGTCCCTTTGGGACTGGCTTAATTCACTCAGCATGATGTTTTCCAAATTCCTCCATCTTGTTGCAAATGACCGGGTTTCGTTGTTTTTGACTGCTGTATAGTATTCTATAGAGTACATGTCCCATAATTTCTTTATCCAGTCTACTGTTGGGCATTTGGGTTGGTTCCAGGTCTTAGCTATTGTGAATTGAGCTCCAATAAGCATTAAAGTGCAGACAGCTTTTTTGTTTGCCTATTTAATTTCCTTTGGGTACATTCCAAGGAGTGGGATGGCTGGATTGAATGGTAGGGTTATATTGAGGTTTCTGAGGAATCTCCAGACTGACTTCCATTGTGGCTTGACTAGTTTGCATTCCCACCAGCAGTGGTTTTGTGTCCCTTTTTCCCCACATCCTCTCCAGCATCTATTGTTGGTAGATATCTGAATGTGAGCCATTCTAACTGGGATGAGGTGAAACCTCATTGTGGTTTTGATTTGCATTTCCCTGATTGCTAGTGATCTTGAACATTTTTTCATGTGTGTGTTTGCCATTTGGATTTCCTCTTTTGAAAAATGTCTATTGAGGTCCTTGGCCCATCTCTTAAGTGGGTTGTTGGTTTTGATCTTGTGGAGTTTCTTGATTTCTTTGTAGACTCTGGTTATCAACCCTTTATCAGTTGCATAGTTTGCAAATATATTTTCCCATTCTGTCGGTTGTCTCTTCACTTTCCTGACTGTTTCTTTTGCAGTACAGAAACTTCTCAATTTGATGCAATCCCAAATGTTAATTTTGGCTTTGACTGCCTGTGCTTCTGGGGTATTTTCCAAGAAGTCTTTGCCTGTGCCAATATCTTGAAGGGTTTCTCCAATGCTCTCTAATAATTTGATGGTGTCAGGTCGTAGATTTAAGTCTTTAATCCATGTTGAGTGGATTTTTGTGTAAAGTGAAAGGTAGGGGTCTTGCTTCATGCTTCTGCAGGTGGAAATCCAATTTTCCCAGCACCATTTATTGAATAGACTGTCCTTACTCCAGGGATTGGTTTTGGATCCTTCATCAAATATGAGTTGGCTGTAGATGTTTGGATTGATTTCGGGTGTTTCAGTTCTGTTCCATTGGTCTATCCATCTGTTTCTGTACCAGTACCATGCTGTTTTGATTACAACTGCCATGTAGTATGTCCTGAAATCTGGTATTGTGATGCCTCCGGCTTTGTTTTTGTTGTACAAGATTGCTTTAGCTATTTGAGGTCTCCTGTGTCTCCATATGAATTTCAGCATCATTTTTTCCAGATCTGAGAAGAAGGTCTTCAGTATCTTGATTGGTATTGCATTGAATCTATAAATTGCTTTTGGGAGAATGGACATTTTGATGATATTGATTCTTCTAATCCATGAGCATGGAAGATTTTTCCATTTTTTGGTATCCTCTTCTATTTCTTTCTTTAAGGTTTTGTAATTTTCATCGTAGAGATCTTTAACGTCCTTAGTTATGTTTATTCCAAGGTATTTGATTGTTTTTGTAGCTATTGTGAATGGGATTGATCTGAGAAGTTCTTCCTCAGCTGTGGCATCGCCTGTGTATACAAAGGCTGTTGATTTTTGTGCATTGATTTTATACCCTGCTACTTTGCCAAAATCTTCTATGAGTTCCAATAGCCTCTTAGTAGAGTTCTTTGGGTCCCCTAAATAAAGAATCATATCATCTGCAAAGAGGGATAGATTGAGTTCTTCCTTCCCAATTTGTATCCCTTTAATTTCTTTTTCTTGCCTAATAGCTCTGGCTAGAACTTCCAGAAATATATTGAATAGCAGCGGTGAGAGTGGGCATCCCTGTCTGGTACCAGATCTCAGTGGAAATGCTTCCAACTTTTCCCCATTCAATAGGATGTTGGCTGTGGGTTTTTCATAGATTGCTTTGATTGTATTGAGGAATGTTCCTTCCAAACCCAGTTTGCTTAGAGTTTTCATCATGAACGGGTGTTGTATTTTATCAAATGCTTTCTCGGTGTCTATTGAGATAATCATATGGTTTTTCTTCTGCAGTGTGTTAATGTGGTGTATCACATTGATTGATTTGCGAATGTTGAACCATCCCTGCATACCAGGGATAAATCCCACTTGGTCCGGGTGGATGATCTTTCTGATGTGTTGTTGCATTCTATTAGCCAGAATTTTATTGAGGATTTTTGCATCTATGTTCATCAGGGATATTGGTCTATAATTCTCTTTCAGTGCTGCATCTTTCTCTGGCTTAGGAATTAAGGTGATGCTGGCTTCATAGAAAGAATTTGGGAGGACTCCCTCTTTTTCGATTGTTCTGAATAGTTTGAGAAGAATTGGAGTTAGTTCTTCTTTAAATGTCTGGTAGAATTCAGCAGTGAATCAGTCTGGTCCTGGGCTTTTCTTTGTTGGGAGGGCCTTTATTACTGTTTCAATTTCTGTCTCAGTTATGGGTCTGTTTAGGTTTTCTATGTCTTCCTGGTTCAATTTAGGTAGGTTGCATGTGTCCAGGAATCTATCCATTTCTGATAGGTTTCCCTGTTGGCTGGCATACAAGTCCTTGTAGTAATTTCTGATGATTCTTTTTATTTCTGTGGTGTCTGTTGTTACGTTTCCTTTTTCATCTCTGATTTCATTGATTTGGGTCTTTTCTTTTTTTAGTTAGTTGGGCCAATGGGGTGTCAATTTTGTTTATTTTTTTCAAAAAACCAGCTCCTCGTTTGGCTGATTTTTTGTAATGTTTTTCTTGATTCAATCCTGTTGATTTCTTCTCTGATTTTAATTATTTCTCTTCTCCTAGTAGATTCGGGTCTGGTTTGCTGTAGGCTTGCTAGATCCTTGAGGTGAATTGAAAGCTCATCTATTTGGTGCCTTTCCAATTTCTTGATGTAAGTACCTACTGATACAAACTTTCCTCTTAACACTGCTTTTGCTGCGTCCCATAAGTTTTGGTATGTTGTGCTGTTATCCTCATTTACTTCCAGAAAGTTTTTGATTTCTCTTTTAATTTCTTCTATGACCCATTGTTCATTCAGGAGCATGTTGTTCAATCTCCATGTGTTTGCATATGCTCTAGGGATTCCTGAGTTGCTAACTTCCAACTTCATTTCTTTATGGTCTGAGAAGCTGCATGGTATGATTCTAATTCTTTTGAATTTGCTGAGACTTGCTTTATGGCCTAGTATTTGGTCAATCCTAGAGAAGGTTCCATGCACTGCTGAGAAGAATGTGAAGTCTGTAGATGTAGGGTTGAAAGTTCTGTAGATATCTGTTAGATCCATTTGGGCAATAGTGTCAATTAAATCTACTGTCTCCTTGTTGATCTTCTGTCTTGTTGATCTGTCTATTTCTGAGAGTGGAGTATTGAAGTCCCCCAGTACTATTGTATTGGGGTCTAAGTCTCCCTTTAAGTCCCTTAACAAATCTTTTAGATAAACCGGTGCCCTGTAGTTAGGTGCATATACATTGATAATTGTTATATCTTCCTGTTGAATTGATCCCTTAATCATGATATAGTGTCCCTCTTTGTCTCTCTTAACAGTTTTTGTGGTAAAGTTTATGTTGTCTGATATTAAAATGGCTACGCCCGCTCTTTTTTTCATTTCTGTTGGCATGGTATATCTTTTTCCAGCCTTTCACTTTCAGTCTGTATGCATCTTGTCCAGTTAAAAGACACCAATTGGCTGATTGGCTTAAGGAACAAAACCCATCTATTTGCTGCTTACAAGAAACACATCTTTCCAACAAAGAGCCTTTCCTTTTAGGGAAGAACAGAGGGCATCTTGTACCAAGTTGAGACCTGCACGTCATAACAGAGTGTGAAATATCTAAGTAGCACTATGGTCGGACCACACCAACTAGAGTTCTCTCTACTGGAATACATGTACCTGTTTTTCTTCCTGGCCAAAACAAACCTAAAAAACAGCTTGTGCCCTGCTGGTAGTTAGACATGGAGTTATTTAACTTCTGCTACCACCACTACCCACAGATCTAGTAGACCCACGTAGAGTTTGAGTTAAAAAAAAAAAAAAAAAAAAAAAAAAAAAAAAAAAAAAACATGATCGCTATGCTGGGTGGTACTCACAAAAGTTCTGGCCTGCTCAGCACTCACTTAGAAGACAAAATTGGCACAACATACAAGCATGAAGAAGTTAATGCCCATAGAGCAACCTCTGATCAATGAGAGACAAGCAGGGAAAGCTGTTAGCAAATAAATTTTCAGTTCTCCTGAATGGGCATTCTTGAGATATAATTCACATGGCCTTTGTTGAAAACAAACCATCAGCTATACTATTTACAAGGCTGTAGTTAGTTCAGTCACACAAAACCTCACCTTCGTTCTCATTTCTCTGAACAATTCATTCAGCCTTGACCCTTACTCTTACATCTGTCTGAACTCCTAATAAAAGTTCTGAATTTAAGCTCTTTTCTAGCAAACATGGTCCAAGACAAAAGTAAGGGATTTCTACCTCCCCTACTCCTCCTCCATGTTCCCAAACTGGAGAAGTTTATGCAGCAAAGAGGAGAGTAGGAGTAGAGAAAACACCATGCCTAGTACTCCAAAGCCAATTTAAATTAAAAGCAGGCTTAATCTTCCTTGGATGAGGTGGGAAATGACAGGAATTAAGTTATGAATCAACTCTTTGATTGTGTTTTTCAAGTCAACAGGACAGAATCAGAAACATTGTATTACAACTGTTCTAATAATTGATAAGCCTAAAAAATTTTGAATCTGTATAGGTGTTATTATGGAATTCATTACACAGTGATAAAGTAAGTTCCACATGACATAACAAGAGTTCAGAAACTGAAGAGAAGCCTCACATATCTGAACAGACAGAAGTGCATTTATCAAGGTCACTTCCTGGGGAGACATTCATGATTCAACTTTCTAAGTCAATTAAGATTCACTGCTATAGAAATATCTGCACATCCAAGCTAGCTGCATTATTATAGTATTATTAATCTCTAATATTATAGATATTATTCACAATTCAGTAAATATATATTGAGCAAGTACTATGTGGCAAAGAATATTCCAAACACTGGTAGCATATTGTTGAACAGTAGACAAGTTTCTACTTTTATAGAACTTACAGCATAGGAGAGTTAAATACTAAACAAGTAGTCATAGATGTATAAAAATTCTCAGAAGTAAAGAAAAAGATATAGATGGCTAAGAAACATGACTGCAACCAGAGAATCACTGAATTTTCCTAGGGACACTGACATCTCTAGCTGAAAATGAGGGATATGTGAATGCTAACTAGAAAAAGGAATAAAACACTGTCCAAGCAAAATGAAGTGTATATTCAAAACTCCTGAGGTTAAAGAAGGATCAAGTAGATATTTACTAGGTAAAATCAACAGGAGTTGGAGGAAATTTAAATATAGAGGAATGGGAAAACAGAATGTGTGATTTGTATACCTACAGAAATCATACCTTCTCTGAGCCATAGGACAGAGAAATAAAACGATCTGGGGAGAAAGATCATGAGTTTAGTTTACATACATTGAAATTTACCAAGCTTTGTTCTTTTCAGAATGCAAAATAGATTCAAATCCATTCATATATTTTAAATAATTTTATTCATATAATTAATATGTTTAATTTGGTGCTAAATATAACATGAAAGAAATTAAGCACAGTTGGAAACTCATATGGAATGTACTTCATGCCATCTCCTCTGAAAACTCAATTACTCACAACTTAATAAGCTTTTAATGTCACAAACTCACTCTTTTCCCTTCTCTTTTTTCTAGAAGTATTTTTAACACTTATTATGAGCCTGGAAGTATCCTAAGTGTTACAGGTATAGTGGTAATATCATTTGTCTTCAAAGAGTTGATAGATTTGGAAAGCAATTTTTTAAATATAGACATTTACAGTATAGTGTTCAAATGGGAGAAGTAGAGTTCTATGAGAGTATCAGGAATGTACAATAAGGGCCTTTATCTCTGCCTCAGAGGGCAGGATCCAGAGTTGCTGATCAGGATAGTATTTAGGCTAAAACCAGAAGGTATGGAAATGAAGAAGGATCAAAGAGGGAAATAAAGAGAAAAAAGGCAGGAGGGAGGGAGAACCATGAATTATTTAAATAATTAAAATTAGTTTAATAAGACTAAAAAGTCAAGCCAGCATTATGGCATAGAAGATAAAGCCACTATCTGCAATGCAGGCATCCTATATTGGTGCTCATCCATGTCCTGGCTGCTCCACTTCATATCCAGCTCTTTGCTAATGGCCTGGGAACAGCAGCAGAAGGTGACTCAAGTGTTTGGGTTTCTGCACCCATGTGGGAGACGTGGATGAAGCTCCTAGCTCCTGACTTTGGCCTGGCCATTGTGGCCATCTGGGAATTGAATCAGTTCCAGTAAATGGATATATTCTCTCTCCACTCCCCCATTCCCTCCTATCCTTTTTCTCTTTCCTTCTCCCCTCCTTCTCTCTTTGTAACACTGTTTTTCAAAACAAATAAATAAATCAAGAAAAAGAAGACTAAAGAGTTGGATAAAAAGAAATATCTAAGGATAAGGCCATTATACTCCATGCTAAGGAGTTTGAAATTTTTCTCTTTTTTTAACTTTTATTTAATGAATATAAATTTCCAAAGTACAGAATATGGATTACAATGGCTTCCCCCCCATAACGTCCCTCCCACCCGCAACCATCCCCTTTCCCACTCCCTCTCCCCTTCCATTCACATCAAGATTCATTTTCAATTCTCTTTATATACAGAAGATCAGTTTAGCATACATTAAGTAAAGATTTCAACAGTTTGCTCCCACACAGAAACATAAAGTGAAAAATACTGTTTGAGTACTCGTTATAGCATTAAATCTCAATGTACAGCACACTAAGGACAAAGATCCTACATGAGGAGTAAGTGCTCAGTGACTCCTGTTGTTGACTTAACAAATTGACACTCTTGTTTATGGCCTCAAAATCACCCTAGGCTCTTGTAATGAGCTGCCAAGGCTATGGAAGCCCCCTGAGTTCACTGACTCTGATCATATTTAGACAAGGCCATGGTCAAAGTGGAAGTTCTCTCCTCCCTTCAGAGAAAGGTACCTCCTTCTTTAATGACCCGTTCTTTCCACTGGGATCTCACTCGTGGAGATCTTTCATTTAGGTTTTTTTCCCCCCCAGAGTGTCTTGGCTTTCCATGCCTGAAATACTCTCATGGGCATTTCAGCCGGATCTGAATGCCTTAAGGGCTGATTCTGAGGCCAGAGTGCTGTTTAGGACATCTGCCATTCTATGGGTCTGCTGTGTATCTCACTTCCCATGTTGGATCCTTCTCTCCCTTTTTGATTCTATCAGCTAGTATTTGCAGACACTAGTCTTGTTTATGTGATCCCTTTGGTTCTTAGTCCTATCATTATGATCAATTGTGAACAGAAACTGATCACTGGGACTAGTGAGATGGCATTGGTACATGCCACCTCGATGGGATTGAATTGGAATCCCCTGGTATGTTTCTAACTCTACCGTTTGAGGAAAGTCAGCTTGAGCATGTCCCGAATTGCACATCTCTTCCCTCTCTTATTCCCACTCTTATATTTAACAGTGATCACTCTTCAGTTAAGTTTCAGCACTTAAGAAGAATTATGTATTGATTACAGTATTCAACCAAAAGTATTAAGTAGAACAAACAAAAAAAAAATACTAAGAGGGATAACATATTAAGCTGCTCATCAACAGTCAGGGTGAAGGCTGAAATTTTTCTTGAGAAAACTTGAAAATATTGAAAATTTTGAAAGTATTGATTGATAATATTGAGATACCCAGTGGATAGGAGCTCTGTATATCTGTCTGTCTGCTGTTCAAACAATGATTTTAAAAAAATTCATTTTAGAAAAATCTGTTCTGGCATCTTTAACAGAGAAAGGAAGATTAGATCTAGAGGCCAAATGAAGTGTGATTGAAATTACCCAGATGAGAAAAAGTTGGCAATTGGAAACAGAAAGAGTAGATAGTTCAAGAACATCTTATAAGATGAAATCAATGGGCTAATTCATTAAATAGGTAGAGAGACAAGATTCAAAGTCTTCAAAGAAAAAAGCAAACACTCTGAATTGAAATTTTGTACTGTATACCATAAAAATATTTTTATTTAGTAAATATAAATTTCCAAAGTACAGTTTATGGAATACAATGGCTTCCCCCCCATAATTTCCCTCCCACTCACACCCCTCCCATCTCCCACTCCCTCTCCCATTCCATTCACATCAAGATTCATTTTCAATTATCTTTATATACAGAAGATCGATTCAGAATATATTAAGCAAAGATTTCATCAGTTTGCACCCACACAGAAACACATAGTGTAAAATACTGTTTCAGTACTGGTTATAGCATTACTTCACATTGGACAACACACTAAGGACAGATCCCGCATGAAAAGTAAGTACACAGTGACTCCTGTTGTTGACCTAACAATTTGACACTCTTGTTTATGGCATCAGTAATCTCCCTAGGCTCTAGTCGTGAATTGCCAAGGCTATGGAAGCCTGTTGAATTCGCCGACTTCAATCTTATTCTGATAGGGTCATAGTCAAAGTGGAAGTTCTCTCCTCCCTTCAGAGAAAGGTACCTCCTTCTTCGATGGCTCCATTCTTTCCACTGGGATCTCACTCACAGAGATCTTTCATTTAGGTCTTTTTTTTTCAGAGTGTTTTGGCTTTCCATGCCTAAAATACTCTCATGGGTTCTTCAGTCAGATCCACATGCCTTAAGGGCTGATTCTGAGGCCAGAGTGCTATTTAGGACATCTACCATTCTATGAGTCTGCTGTTATACCATAAAATATTAAAGTATTACATATTAAAATATTTTTAAAAATAGTAAAAGAAAAACAAATGATCATGCTTGGGGACTGAATGTGCACTAAGATCAGATTCTTGGGAAAAATTAGTGTTTTGGATACATGATGAACATCCAAGCAAAGGTGTTTGGAATCTATGAATCGAGCTCAGTCAGAGGATTAAGGCAAGAGATAATTAATTGAGAGTCACAGTAATAAGATTATCATGAAAGGTATGGAGGTCAGCAGATGGAGCAAGAAGTATATGAGGATGGTAAGTGTCTGATGAAACAAAGAGCGTGTGAAGTTGAAATTATGAAAAACAGAGGCAACCAAGAGGTAACCAGGGAATGATATCATGTAAAGGATATTTGGAAAAAGTAGAGAGATGTGAAAATCCCCAGAAAAAGGTGAGTGGTGACACTCAAGGCCAAAGACTGTTGGAACATCTTACCAACAAAGATACCCACAGAATGAAAGTGAACGAAGAAGACATTATATGCTAACAGAAACCAAAAAAGAGCTGGTACAGCCATCCTAACATCAGACAAAATAGACTTTAATACAAAAACTGTTGAAAGAGACAATGAAGGGCCCTTTGTAATGATTAAGGGATGAATTCAACAGGAAGATTTGACTATAATGATCATTTATGTACCCAATTACAGAGTGCCTGGCTAGTTCAAAGAAATGTTATTGTATCTAAATATAATAGTAATGGAGGACTTCAACACCCAATTTCACCAATGGACAGATCAACCAGACAGAAAATCAAAGAAACAATGGTTAATCAACAATATAGACCACATTATATAACAGAACTTTTCTTCACATAGTTGTAAAATACATGTTCTTTTCACCAGTGCATGGAACTTTCTCCAGGATAGACCACATACTACATCATAAGGCAAGTCTCAGCAAATTCAAAAAAATCAAAATTATACAATGCATCTTCTCTGACCACAATAGAATGAAGCTAGAAATCAATAACTCCAGAATCTCTAGAACATATGCAAACACATTGACACCAAACAACATGCTTCTGAATGAACAATGTGTCACAGAAGAAATCAAAAGAAAAAAAAAACTTCTAGAAATAAATGAGGATAACAAAACAATATATCAAAACTTACAGGATACAGCAAAAGCAGTTTTAAGAGGAAAATTTATAGCAATCAGTGCCTACATCATGAAATTGGAAAGGCACCAAAAATGAGCTATCAATGCATCTTAAGGACTTGGGAAAACACAACAAACCAAACTCAAATTTAGTAGAGAAGAAATAATTCAAATTAGAGAATAAAAAGTTGAAACAAAAAAATACAAAAGACCAGTGAAATGAAGATCTGGATTTCAAAGAAATAAACCAAATTGATACACCATTGACCCAATTAACTAAAAAGAGGGAGAATACCCAAATCAATAAAATTAGAGATAAAAAAGGAAATGTAACAGATACCACAGAAATAAAAGGAAATATCAGAAATTACTACAAAGAGATGTATGCCAACAAATTGGAAAACCTGGACACATACAATCTGCCAAAGTTGAGTCATGAAGACATGGAAAACATAAGCATACCAATAACCAAGATGAAAATTGAATTAGTAATAAAGACCCTCCCTAAAAAAAGTCCTGGACCTGATGGCTTCACTGCTAATTCTACCAGATTTTTAAAGAAGAAGTAATTAAAATTCATCTCAAGATATTCAAAACAATTGAAAGGGAGGGAATCCTCAAAAACTCATTCTATGTAGCCTACATAATTCCTAAACCAGAAAAAGAAACAGAGAAGAACTATAATTTCTCTGATTAACATAGATGCAAAAATCCACAACAAAACACTAGCCAAATCAAATCCACAAAAACATAAGGAAGATCATTTAACCAGATCAAGTAAGATTTATCCCTGATATGCATTTGCAAATCAATAAATATGATGCATCACATTAACAGGCTGGAGAACAAAAACCATACTATCTCAATAGATACAGAGAAAGCATTTAATAAAATACAACATTCTTTCATGATGAAAAATTCAAACAAATTAGGTCTAGAAAGAATATTCCTCAACTCATTCAAGGCAATTATGACAAACCCATGGCCAGCATCATATTGGATGGGGAAAAGTTGCAAATATTCCCACTGAGATCCGGAACCAGACAAGGATGCCCACTCTCCCATTGCTACTCAATATAGTCCTGGAAATTTTAGCCAGAGCCATTAGGCAAGAAAACAAAATCAAGGGGATACAAATTAGGAAGGAGAAAATCAAACTTCACTATTTGCAGATGACATAATTCTATATTTAGGGGATCCAAAAAACTCAAGTAGGAGACTATTGGAACTTATACAAGACTTTAGTAAAGTAGCAAGATATAAAATCGACACACAAAATCAATAGCTTTTGTATACACAATGTCATGGCTGAGTTAGAACTTCTAAAATCAATCCCATTCACAATAGCTACAAAAAAAATCAAATATATCTTGGAATAAATTTAACCAAGGATGTCGAAGATCTGTATGAGAAAAATTACAAAACATTGAAGAAATAGAAGACACAAAAAATGGAAAAAATCTTCCATGTTCATGGATTGGAAGAATCAGTATTATCAAAAAGTCCATACTACTGACCAAAAGCAATGTACAGGTTCAATGTAATTCCATTCTAAATACCAATGATATTCTTTTCAGGTTTAGAAAAAATCTAATTCATATGGAAACACAAGAGACCCTGAATAGCTAATGAAATCTTATACATCAAAAATAAAGCTGTAGGCATCACAATTCTATATTTCAAGACATACTACAGGGCCAGAGCTGTGGCACAGAAGGTGAAGATGCCACCTGCAGTGCCAGCATCCCAATGGGTGCCAGTTCAAATCCCACCTGCTCTGTTTCTGATCCAGCTTTCTGCTGTGGCCTGGGAAAACAGTGGAGGACGGCCCAAGTCCTTGGGCCCCTGCCCCTACATGGGAGACTTAGAAGAGGCTCTAGGCTCCTGGCTTCAGACCTGCCCAGCTCCATCAGTTGTGACCATCTGGGGAGAGAAGCAGCAGATGGAACACCTCTCTCTCTCTTACACTCTCGCTCGCTCTGTAACTCTGTCTTTCAAATATTTTTTTTTTTTAAACAAGGATATATACTGGCCAGTTATCATCAAAACAGCCTGTTACTGGCACAAAAACAGACCAATGGAACAGAATACAAACTCCAAAAATCAATCTACACATCTATAGCCGACTTATCATTGACAAAGGAGCTAAAATCAATCCATGGAACAACAAGTCTCTTCAACAAAAGGTGCTGAGAAAACTGGATCTATGCATAGACAAGTATGAAACAAGACCCCTACTTTACACCTTACACAAAAATCCGCTTAAAATGGATCAGAGACCTAAATTTACAACCTGATATCATCAAATTACTAGAGGAAAACATTGGGGAAATTTTCCAAGAAATTGCCATAGGGAAAGACTTCTTGGAAAAGACCCCAGAAGCACAGGCAATCAAAACCAAAATGGACAGATGGGATTACATCAAATTGAGAAGCTTCTGTACTGCAAAAGAAACACTCAGCAAAGTGAAAAGGCAATCGACAGAATGGGAAAAAATATTTGAAAACTAAGTAACTGATAAAAGATTCATATCCAGAATCTATAAAGAGTACAAGAAACTCAACAACAAAACAATCAGTTAAGAAATGGGCGAAGGACTTGAACAGGCATTTTTTCAAAAGAGGAAATTTAAATTGTCAACAGACACATGAAAAAATGCTCAGGATCACCAGCCATCAGGGAAATGCAAACCAAAACCACAATATGGTTTCACCTCATCCAAGTAAGAATAGCTTTCATACAGAAATCAACAAATGATAAATGTTAGTAAGGATCTTAGGAAAATGTACCCTTGTCCACCATTTGTGGGAATGTGAACAGGTACAGCCACTGTGGACAACAGTATGTAGATACCTCAAAAACCTCAATATAGACCTACCATGTGACTCAGCCTACCCTCTCCTGGGCATTTACCCAAAGGAAATAAAATCAACATATGAAAGAGTTATCTGTACCCCCATGTTTATTTCAGTTCAATTCCCAATTGCAAAGATATGGAATCAACCCAGATGCCCACCAACTAAAAGCTGGATAAAGAAGTTATGGTATATGTATACCATGGAATACTACACAGTGGTTTAAAAAAATGAAATCCGATCTTTTGCAAAAAAAAAAAAAATGGATGCAAATGGAAACCATTATACTTAGTGAAAATGGATGCAAGTAGAAACCATTATACTTAGTGAAATAAGCCAGTCACAAAACCACAAGGGGCATGTGCTATGCGGTAGTGGGTAAAGCCACTTCCTCCAGTGCCAGCATTCCATATGGGTGCTAGTTTGATTCCCAACTGCTCCACTTCCAATCAAGCTCTCTGCTGTGGTCTGGGAAAGCAGTAGAAGATGGCCCAAGTCCTTGGGCCCCTGCAACCACGTGGGAGGTCTGTAGGAGGCTCCTGGCTTTGTATTAGCATAGTTCCAGCCATTGTGGCCAAATGGGGAGTGAACCAGCCAGTGGAAGACCTCTCTCTCTGCCTCTGCCTCTCTAACTTTGCCTTTCAAATAAATAAATCTTTAAAATAAAAACCACTAATACTGAATGTCCTCCCCTATCTGCAGTAACTAATAGAGTACCTAAAAGGTTATCTACAGAAATGACATTGAAACTTTGAGATGGGATGATTTTGAATAGCCCTTGTCTTGACTGTTGAGGAACAGTTATTTGTTGAACAGTTTACTTAGTATAGGCTTAATCCTATGCACATAAAGTTACTTGAAAACAGGTCTTTGTGTAAAGTAAGAATCGGAAAATGGAGGGATGAGTCAAGGGTAGAAATTTTGGCAAGTGGATATGAAGTATCCAAGTAGATGAGAAGAATTTGTGTATATAAAATACATGAAGTTTGTATACTTTTTATATAAAGTTTCTAGATTAGAAAAAAATGGTTGGAAAGGAGAATTAAGGCAAGGACTGAAACGTTTATGCAGCTTTCAGTGACCAGAGGTACCAGCAACTCCCACATATTATTAGGACTGAATGAATGTGGGCTTTCAGGTATCTGCTAATATCTTACATGGGAGAGTCGAAGGAGTGCCAGGCATCAAAATTATGTATCGTAAAAGTACCTTTTCTGCTACATTGCAAGAAACATTACCCTGTTCCTACTGATCTAAATATTTCCAAAACAATGTCTCTACTAACTTATATGTCCTAGGAATATATTATTTGTCAGCCTCAGCAGTAACTTGATAATATTCATCATTCCCCTGATTCTGTAGCTAACCCCCTTTCAGAACCATTTTCATTACTACATAAAAGATTCAAATCCCCAAGATAATATTTCAGAAGAAAAAATCATTCCCATGTTTTCTTGCAAACATCCACTCAGGAAGCTCAGCTTAAGTGCTTTTCATTTTCTGCTTTGGTATTGATTGTTTTGCAGACAGAGGGAGATTTGGTTTATCTGCTCTCCATCACTATCAGGCCACCAAGATTGAATAGTTTACCACGCTTCCAGAAATAATGCTGATGGTTTGCATTAGACAGGGGGCCTCCCCAGACAATGGAAATAATCAGAATAACTGGTGTATCAACATATCAACATAGGGGCAATGGATTTGCCTACCTTTTAAGCATGCTCGAGTCATTACATCCTTGTGCCAATTTTTGCAGCATCATGTTTGTGATTGAAAATTAATAAAGCCAAGTAAAATGTCAAATTTCCCCAATTCTCATTATGCAACCTGAGGAAATATAAAGGAAACAGATTCCTAAATGGTCCTCTAATTTTACATTCCTATGAGCCATTTAAAATAACAGCTAGGCCAGAGTTATTTTTTTGAAACATAAATCAGAACTGGTGTTACCTTGCTTAAAATCCTTTAATGGCTCCTTTAAACTAAATGGTAAGTGCCTAACTACTCTTCAGATGAGAATACAATGACTGAATTGCTAATGCCAGTGAATACTGTAAGCTTGTTATATATACTGCTACCTTAAATTGTAAGGAGCTTACGATGAGAAAATACATAAATGGTCAATCAGTGCATGAAAACATGCTCCACATTAGTAATCATTAGAGAACACAAATCAGACTAGAATGAGACATCATCACATATCTATTAGAATGACACTAATAAAAAATACAGAAAATAGTAAGTGGTGGAGAGGACATGGAGAAATTGAGATCCTTGTACACAGTTGCTAGGAATGTAAAATGGTACAACTCATTTTACATTGGATGGAAAACAGTATGACAGCTGCTCAAAAACTTAAAAATAGAATTACCATATGATCCAGCCATCCTACTACTAGATATATAGCCAAAAGAATTGAAAGCAAAATCTCAAATACACATTTGTTCTACAGAAGCATTATTTACAACAGCCAAAATGTGGAAGCAACCCAGGTGTTCATTCACCAATGACTGGATAGGAGAACTGTATAATTTTATATACATATATATATATAAACACACACACACATATATATGAATTTTATTCAAACTTAAACAGAAAGGAAATCTTGACACATATGACAACATGGATGAACATTAAGGACATTACAATAAGCGATATAAGTCAGTCAAAAAAGACAAATATTGTATAATTCCATTTATATACATACTTAAAATAGTCAAAACCATAGAGATAGAAAGTATGTTTGCTAAAGGCTGGGAAACAAGTGGAGAGAATGAGGAGCTACTTAATATTCATAGATTTTCCATCTTACAAGCTGGAAATGGTAATGCTGAATTATAGTGATGGTTGTACAACATTATAAATATATCTAATACCTTTGAAATATATGCTTAGAAATGGTTAAGATGGTAAATTTGTGTGTGCATTTTATCACAATTTTTAAAGTTAAAAAAAATCCTGTATCTATAGTTTATTAGTAATCATATTCTAGGAGCCATTATTAAACTCCTTTACAGGCAGAAAACCTAAAGTGCACAAGAGTTACATATTAAGTTCAAAAGCATACAGGTATCAAGCAGAAAAAGAGATTTGAGGATCAGAGATAACTTGATAGTCTCAGGCTCTCTTGGCCACTACAGATACACCCATTATGAGCACAACCTTTCCAGCACTGTTTCCCACAACTCCAGTTGTTATATTTCTAACAATACCAATACTCTAATTCTATTGGATTTTATTTTTTATTTTTATTAACAAAGAGAACAGATTTCATGTATTTCATAGATGAAATTCTAAGGAGATAATCATCCCCCTTCCTTTCTTCCTTTTTTTAATTTTGCAATAACATGCTTTCAATTTACTTTATAATCATAGGCTTAATGCAACACTACACATAATGTTCAACAAATAAAAAGTAGAAAGAACACTGTTCCACAGGAAATTAGACAAGGGTTCTGTAAAAATAGTAATAAACAACAGAAATAAATACTACCCTGCATCTCCATGCCTCTACATCTTTCATGCACGGACTTCTCTTACATTAAGCAAAAAGTTTCCCTCCTCCTTGTGTTCCTGGAATAATCTTAAGTATCCTTCAAGCCTGGAGCAATGTGATAACCTTTTCTTCAACTTTCCACCATCCACCTACCCAGAGTTCTCTCATGTACCATTGTAACAAACAGCTTGGCAATGTAGACATGTTAATCTAATTTGATGTGCAAAACAACTGAGGCTTAAAGAAGTTGACAAACCACTGCAAGCAGCAAATTTGGGGTTGAGTGAAAATTCATCCTCCAGGTCCAACCACATTGTTACAAATGGCAGAGTTTCTTTCTGTTTTAAGGGCAAATAATATAAAAATTTATCTATTCACACACCAATAGACATTTAGGTTGTTTCTATTTGGCTGTTATAAATAGCATAAGGTGAGGCTGGTGATGTGGTGTAGTGGTTAAAGCTGCCGCCTGCAGTGCCAGCATCGCATATGGGAACCAATTCGAGTCTTGGCTGCTGCTCCACTTCTGATCCAGCTCTCTGCTGTGGCCTGGGAAAGCGGTAGAAAATGGCTCAATTCTTTGGGCCACCCGCATGGGACCTGGAGGAAACTCTGGGCTCTGGATCGGCACAGCTCCAGCCTCTGCGGCCATCTGCGGAGTGAACCAGCGGATGGAAGACCTTATCTCTGCCTCTGCCTCCCTGTAATCCTGCCCTTCAAATAAATAAATAAATCTTTAAAATAATTAACACAGGTACCTCTTTAAAATCAATTCCTTTTTTAATCCCATTGTAGGATTATTGGATCGTATAATAACTCAAAAATTAAGGAATCTCCGAACTATTTTCCAAAACATCTGTACCAATTTACATTCTCAGCAGCATGTACTCGTATGTTCTTTTCTCCACATCCTAGCCAATGCTTAGTTTATTTGTCTTCAAATAACATCTGTCCCAAGCTGTAAGTTGGGTTTGATTTGCATTTCCCTGATTAGTGATGTTGAACACCTTTTTATATTCCTATTGACCATTTTTTACATCTTCACTAGAGAAATGTCAGTTTGGGTCTTTTTGCTCATTTTTCAATTGACTTGTTTTCCTGCTAGATAGTTAAACTTTTTATTTGGATGTTATGAATTCCTTTTCATCTATATGATTTGCCAATATTTTCTCCCAATCTTAACCATCTTTCATTTTGTAGATTGTTTGCAAAGTCTTGTTATCTTAGTTTATTTCCTTGAGTTCATTTTTGCATCTGTTGCCTGTGCTATCAAAGGCATTCTCTCTTCCACTTTGACCATGGACTTGTCTAAATATGATCAGAGTCAGTGAACTCAGGGGGCTTCCATAGCCTTGGCAACTCATGACAAGAGCCTAGGGTGATTACTGATGCCATAAACAAGAGTGTCAATTTGTTAAGTCACTGTGCACTTACTCCTCATGTAGGATCTTTGTCCTTAGTGTGCTGTACATTGAGATTTAATGCTATAACTAGTACTCAAACAGTATTTTTCACTTTATGTTTCTGTGTGGGAGCAAACTGTTGAAATCTTTACTTAATGTATGCTAAACTGATCTTTTGTATATAAAGAGAATTGAAAATGAATCTTGATGTGAATGGAAGGGGAGAGGGAGCAGGAAAGGGGAGGGTTGCGGGTGGGAAGGACGTTATGGTGGGGAAGCCATTGTAATCCATATTCTGTACTTTGGAAATTTATATTCATTAAATAAAAGTTAAAAAAAAAAACAAAGGCATTCTCTTTATTTCTTTCTCATTGAAGTATAATGGATTGTGCTAACAAAAGATTCATAGCATGGTGTGACTAGGTCAAATAATGGCTTTATTCTGCTCTATCTTAAGCAGGTTAACATTACAAAAGTTGTGATTGTTTTTACTTGTTTTGTTTTCGATTTGTGCAATTTAATCATGAACTATATTGCAAGTCTAGAGTGTTTTCTTACTTTTGTCTTTGCTTTGGCTTCAGTTTAACGGATTTCTGTTTTACTGTCCTCTCCTGGGAACCTCATCCAGCTGGAGATCAACTTCACACCCTTTCTCCCTCATTCTCCAGCTTCCATCCTGTTTATTTGTCTTAAGCATGTACATCCTCTGATTCAATAGGTAAGCTTCACAACAAAGCTGTCTAAAGGGTACCAGAGGCAGTCATCTCCGAGCACAATCTGAAGAGTGGTCATAGTTTTCAATCATCTCCCCATGGGAGAGGAATCTACCACTTCCAAAAAAGGTCTTTCATCAGAGAGAAGTCAGACTCACTCTAAGAAATTATATTTTTATTCTGCTGTTGATAACTAGAAGACTTAAAGTGAAATATTATCGATTAAGGGCAAAAGATAATCAGTGTCATATCAAGTAAATCCAAATTAACCATTCTGCTGATCTGGTTTCTCAAACCACTGTGACAAAGGTTCTATTTTAAAAGATGCTGCTGCTCATGTGTTATTGTTTAAAAGGGAGAACTGAATTTAATTTAGTTTCCCACAACAATGCCTCCTTAGTTCTTCTAACTTCTTTCCTTAGTTTAATCACAATTCCCATCTGCTTATTTCATTCCTTCCCGTCTTACCTATTTTTCCCTTCTCTGCATCTTCTTTCCCTCACACAGACATCTTTTAAAAATCAACATCTGTAATTATTGAAGTGTATTTTCCTTTTTTGAAAAAATGTAAGCACCATCTACTTTTCATCTTTGAACTTGACTAGGTCTAGCCTGTCCTGGCATTTGCCCTCTACAGGAGCACAAGTAACTTCTGATTCTTCAAACTCTTGCTTCACCCTATATTAGAATTCTCCCATGTTTTTGTCTGGAGGTTGGATGATGTCAGCTTGCTTAGTTTTCTGATCCACGACCTAGCAGTGTGAGGAGGATGGAGACAATTTCAGCACAATTTGTCACTGCCTGTCTTCTTCTGTTTACTGAATGCCTTATCCAATCGAGGTTTTCTGTATCTGGTTTCTCCTCCTCTTAGCCTCTGTCTTAGACACACTTGGCTGGTGTTACTGTCTACCCCATCAGGAGACATCATGATAGTGTTCCAAATGGCTCCATTAGAAAGAGGATGTGTTCTAGAACATTGTGGAAAAGACCTTGTTGGAAGGCTCCTACAAGCCTAGAAGTTCTGCTTAGTTTGACAGCTTCACTCAGAAACTAAGTATAGCCATCTTTGGATATGAATGTTTGTCATGGATCTCTTGATCTCTCTCTTCCCCTTCTCTCCTTTTTTGCTTCCCTGCCTCCTTCCTTCCCTCCTCCTTCTCCCGCACCCTACACATAATTCCATCCTTTAGGTATATTAAAGCTCCCTGCAATTCCCCAGGGTTTTCCAAAGAAAATTTTGAATTAGACTCTAGCACTCTCAACACCATCAGACTCTTTTTGCCTTTTGAGGCAATGAATGGCACCCATTCTTAGTTTACATCACTGATTCTGTTTTTCTCCTATATTTGCAGTTCAGCCAATTCTGGTAGGAGGAAGAGGGCAATGCTGAGAGCTTGTACTCCCACTGCCAGCCTTCCCAGAATTCTGGAAGCATATGTTTCTTTGAATTTAGATAATCAATGCCTACTGAGTGAATCTAACTTGACTATTCTGCTGATAGAGACATTCTGATTTTTCTAATCATTGTGAACAAGGTGTTATTTTAAAAGAAGATGCTACTTATAGGTATTATCATTTAATAAGTATATCTGGATTTAATTTATTTCCCCACAACATTGTCTCCATAGACAGAGATCAGGAGCTATTGAGACAGAATGTTTGCCCAAAGACAATGAAGATTTGATTATAATCAATAAAGGATTTCTCTTTAAAGTATCTTCTCACCACAGTAGGAATAGAAACTTGCCAATCTTCTGTGAAAGGTTTCGTTCAGAACCAGCAAGCTTCACCAAAAGGTTGGTTTCCAAGAAATCTGAACTTTCCTTCCATGACATAAAGAGTGCTGACAAGGTCCTACTGTCTTCTTCTATGGTGAGATAATAAGGAATCTGTGAAAATAAATACTATTTTTTACCTGAGCACAGGGAATGAAAAGGCACAATCGTGAAGTTCTAGTATGGGGTCATGAAAGTTCCGACTGGGAACTTGACAGCAGTCACTGAGGCCTGTATAGTTAAAAGACCATGGAGTCTGCTTGTGTTTCACAATATTGAAATGAGCAATCTTAACTCCTGCCAGGTGCAAACACCCAGAAAAACTTCGATTTTAACCTGACCCTTCAAGTGTTTAGACTTCTCCACCATATATCCACCAGCCAAACATGTAAATTTTATATTGGATCACAAACTTATACTTTTAACTCAGTGCTTCTCATACATTCAAAATGCATGTGGATCATATGTACATTTTATTGAAATGCAGATTCTTCATCAGTAAGCCTAAGGTAGAGAATGAGACTCTGTTTTCCTCTCAGGTTCCCAATTTAAGCCAATGTTCCTGGTCTGCATACTGCAGATTGAATAATGAGTTTTAACTCAATGTCTTAAACTTTAATCTCCTTCATTTTTATTGTGTATTCTAAACATGGTTTAATTAATTAATTTTAGAGAAGCTCATTTTCCAATGACAATGTATTCAAAAATGAGAAGGGGATTTTCAAGTATGGAATTTATGGACTGATGAATCATAGCTGTATCTGGATAAGTAGAAGCAATGGAAAACTTTGAAAGGCAAAAAGAAGAAGCTCTCATAAGTCATTTTGAGCTCACATAAGTCATTTTGAAACAATCATTCTGGTCTATAACAAAAGGGTTTCATCAGTCCGAAGTCAAGTGGACAGCTGCTGAATAGGAGTCCTCATAGAAGTATTTCTTATACAAGGTTGCAGTATCCTTCATACAAAGATGTATATTTTCAATTTAACTCAAATACAATAAACTTACTTATGCTCTCTATTAATTGCCACAAGTCAGAAAAATGTGATGTGATATTTGTCTTTTTTGGTCTGGCTTATTTCACTAAGCACAATGATCTCCAGTTTCATCCATTGTTACAAAAGACAAAATTTCATTTTTTATGACTATGTAGTATTTCATCATGTATATATACCACATTTAAATTTTCTAATCATCAGTTAATATACATCTAGATTGATCCCATATCTTGGTAATTGTGAATTGAGCTACTATAAATATAATAGTAAAGGTAACTCTTCCATATACTTATTTCATTTCCTTTGGTTATATTTACCTGAGTGAGACATTTAGTCATTATAAAAACCTACTTCTAGTTTTCTGAAAAGTCTTACTATCTTCTCTAATAGTTGTACCAATTTACATAACTGCCAACAGTATAATAGGATATATTTTTCTTCACATTCTCAACAGCTTATATTCTTATTTTTTTTTTTTATTTTTTTAGTAATGGTCATTCTAACCAAGGTGAGGTAAAATCTCATGGTGGTATTTTTGTTTGTTTGTTTTTTTTTTTTGACAGGCAGAGTGGACAGTGAGAGAGAGAGACAGAGAGAAAGGTCTTCCTTTTGCCGTTGGTTCACCCTCCAATGGCCGCCGCGGCCAGCGTGCTGCGGCCGGCGCACCGCGCTGATCCAGTGGCAGGAGCCAGGAGCCATGTGCTTTTCCTGGTCTCCCATGGGTGCAGGGCCCAAGCACCTGGGCCATCCTCCACCGCACTCCCTGGCCACAGCAGAGAGCTGGCCTGGAAGAGGGGCAACCGGGACAGAATCCAGCGCCCCGACCGGGACTAGAACTCGGTGTGCCGGCACCGCTAGGCGGAGGATTAGCCTAGTGAGCTGCGGTGCCGGCCTCATGGTGGTTTTTATTAGCATTTCACTGATGGCTAGAAACCCTGAGTTTCTTTTCATGTGTCTGTTGGCCATTTATATTTCATCCTTTAAAAAATGCCTGTTCATGTCTTTTGCCCATTTCTTAGCTGCATTGTTTTGTTGCTGTTGCAGCTGAATTTCCTACACTCTTTTTTTTTTTTTTTTTTTGACAGGCAGAATGGACAGTGAGAGAGAGAGAGAGAGAGAGAGAGAGATAAAGGTCTTCCTTTTTTCCGTTGGTTCACGCCCCAATGGCTACTGTGGCTGGCGCACTGCAGCCAGTGCACCACACTGATCTGAAGCCAAGAGCCAGGTGCTTCTCCTGGTCGTCCATGCAGGTGCAGGGCCCAAGGACTTGGGCCATCCTCCACTGCACTCCCAGACCACAGCAGAAAGCTGGACTGGAAGAGGGGCAACCGGGACAGAATTCAGCACCCTGACCGGGACTAGAACCTGGGGTGCTGGCACTGCAGGCGGAGGATTAGCCTATTGAGCCGGGGTGCTGGCCCCTACACTCTTTATATATTCTGGATATTAATCACTTATCAGATGCATATTTTTTTTTTTTTTTTTTTTTTTTTTGACAGGCAGAGTGGACAGTGAGAGAGAGAGACAGAGAGAGAAAGGTCTTCCTTTGCCGTTGGTTCACCCTCCAATGGCCGCCGCTGCAGCCGGCGCACCGCGCTGATCCTGGCAGGAGCCAGGAGCCAGGTGCTTTTCCTGGTCTCCCATGGGGTGCAGGGCCCAAGCACCTGGGCCATCCTCCACTGCACTCCCTGGCCATAGCAGAGAGCTGGCCTGGAAGAGGGGCAACCGGGACAGAATCCGGCGCCCCAACCGGGACTAGAACCCGGTGTGCCGGCGCCGCAAGGTGGAGGATTAGCCTATTGAGCCACGGCGCCGGCTTATCAGATGCATATTTTGCAAATATTTTCTCTCATTCTATTGGTTTCTCCTTCACTTTGTTGACTGTTTCCTTTACTGTGCAGAATCTTCTTAGCTTGATGTGATCCCGTTTATTTTTACTTTTATTGCCTGTACTTCTGGGTCTTATCCAAGAAGTCTTTCTCCAGACAAATGTCTCAGTGTTTCTCCTATGTTTATTTCTATTAATTTGATGGTTTGGGGGCTTAGATTTAAATCCTTGACCCATTGTGAGTTCATTTTTATATAGGGTGTAATATAGGGGTCTTGTTTCTAACTTGTGCATGTGGAGAGAGAAGTTTTAAGTTGACAAAAATTAAATGAAGGTAGAAAGAATTCCTATACACATCTTGGTGCCCCTACACATATACAAACTCCCACACTATCAACAGCCCAAACCACCATAGTACCTCCGTGATAGTTGAAGAACCTGCATTGATACATAGTTATACACCAAAGTCAGTAATTTACATTAGAACTAATTCTTTATGATGGACATTTTATGAGTATAAAAATGTACAACATATCCATTGTTGTAGTATTATGCAGTATAGATTCAATGTCTTAGTAGTCCTGTGGTAAAAATCCCAAATGTGTAGAGTCTTGAGTTCTCTTCAACTCTAACTCTTGACATGTTCACAATGAGCCTCCAGCAATTTTCAATCACAGGCTATATTTTCTACCATGCTATTGCTTCCCACAGAGGTTTCTACTCAGTTAAATGTGATTTTCTATATCTCCCTGTCTCTAAAATTTGAGAGCAGTGATTTACCCTATGACCTCACTTAACAATACATCTAAGAGTTGTAGATTTTTCATGTTGTTCAGGTTTTTACTTGAGGTTTGAATGGAATAGTAACTTCTAAGCACCTTGCATATCATCCAGAAACTAGAGCTCTAAACTTATGCTTCAACAATTATTGTTAAAATCATTCTCATCGCTAGTTCAGAGCTACTTGAAATTTATAAAATGTGGCAGTATAGAGTGGACCTATCTCATACCTCATTGCTTCTCCACTGATGTGTGGTAAAAGAACTATTTTCTCCCAATAGCACACATGAATGTTATAAAATATAATAAAATCAATAAAATGAATTAGAAATATTAAAAACATACACATAAAATACTTTCTACTATTATGACATTCAAAGGCATAATATTGCCCTGTCAAGTACTGTTAATGCTTCTAAATAGTATCAATTTCTGTGATTATCTTCTTTTCTTTCAAATCTGTATAAATCATGAGATAATGGGACTTTTGAATGTGGGTATATGCTGATGTCCTTCGATCTAGCCCTAATGTTATTCAGAATTCCAAAACTCAACAATATGTATAAGTCTATCTAGCCAAATATGTATAATATATATAACCTAAAAAAACTATGTGTTATCATTTGTAGTAGCTATGATCTATACAGTTACCAAAACTGCTGAATTATAGAATGCTGAATCACTGCTCCAATGAGAAATACAGAGCTAGGCTTTTTTGAGTCTTTGGTAATAACATTTTCATCTACTGATCAATACATAGGTTTAAGTGTTTTTATTTTTAAAAACATCTTACCTAAAATAGTTTGTTCATTGACATTGAATTTGTAGTTTACAACACTATAATTCATGTTTGAACAAAGCTCACCTAACATACATTTTCTCTGTCAGATACATCACAGTCATGCCACACTTAAAAAACATGGACAGCATCCCCTCACTATATTTTTGGGCCATTTAAACTGCAAAAATCACCACAAAACTACAAATATGCAAAACATAGCACCAAACTGTGATAAGACAATTTTTTTTTTATTTTTTTGACAGGCAGAGTGGACAGTGAGAGAGAGAGAGACAGAGAGAAAGGTCTTCCTTTGCCGTTGGTTCACCCTCCAATGGCCGCCGCGGCCAGCGCGCTGCGGCCAGCACACCACGCTGATCCGATGGCAGGAGCCAGGTACTTATCCTGGTCTCCCATGGGGTGCAGGGCCCAAGCACTTGGGCCATCCTCCACTGCACTCCCTGGCCACAGCAGAGAGCTGGCCTGGAAGAGGGGCAACCGGGACAGAATCCGGTGCCCCGACCGGGACTAGAACCCGGTGTGCCGGCGCCACAAGGCGGAGGATTAGCCTAGTGAGCCGTGGCGCCGGCCCCAATAAGACAATTATTTACAGTGTGAGAGCTATACAGACTTGTTTGATCTCTTCTGGTGCCATGGGTGACTCCAATTTTTCACATGTCCATAAATGATCATGAATTCACTGACTATTAATTCTGAGGTTACAAATTCATTTTATAACACACATTCACAAATAAATTTTATGACACATTCACAAATATGGAATGAATGAATGAGAACTAGTTTTGTGTGTGTGCTGTGTGTGTACGTGTGTGTATCTGCAGACACATGGCTATATATTTAGTTTCTCCCTCTGGGAGTTTTGAAAAGGCCTCTCCCTTCCATAACCAAAACAAAGTTCTGACCCCTCCACCAAATCTGTCTCCATCTCAGTAAATGACAACTTACTGTTATCAAGATCAAACCCCTTGTAGTTTATTTTTCTCTCACCCTAAATATATCTAATATCTGATCATTACTTTTGGACCCAACTGTTTCAAGCACAATTATCCTTTGCCAGTTGTACTACAGTAGCCTCCCCAACAGTCTATGACAAATTAAGCAGACAGAATGCCCTTTAGTAAATGTATTGTATTTCAGGTTTCCAAAGACTGTTTTTTTACATGTTAACATTTCTGAAATCAAGATAAGAATTATAGACTGCAAAAAAAAAAAAAAAAAAGAAAAAGAAATCTTTATGCCACAGTTTAAATGGGAACTTTTTTCCATTTAGTAGCACATAAAATAATAATGGGTTTTATCATTTAAGTGACTTAAATGCAATGAATATAGCAAGATGAATTGTGTCACTTCTCTGCTCAAAATCCTCCAGTAACTCCCACCTCACTCAGAGCAAAGACAATATTGAAGCCTCCAAAACCCTACATGATCTCTCCTGTATTCCACTATTCCAGCCTCATCTTCTGATCACCCTTCCACTTGACCACTCAATTCTCCTACACTGATTTTCTTATGGTGCCTTGAGGCCTTAGCCCATGCATGCTCTTCCAATTGCTTGTGTATCCTGCACCTCTTGACTATCTTCCTTGTCTTTCCTCCAATGCCACCTTCTTAGTGAGGTCTTATCCCACCACCCCACCACCATGCCACCATGTTTAAAATTACAACATCCTCTAACTCTCTTTCTTGCCTTATTTTTTTTTTTTTTTTGACAGGCAGAGTGGACAGTGAGAGAGAGAGACAGAGAGAAAGGTCTTCCTTTGCCATTGATTCACCCTCCAATGGCCACCACGGCCGGCACGCTGCAGCCGGCACACTGCACTGATCTGATGGCAGGAGCCAGGTACTTATCCTGATCTCCCATGGGGTGCAGGGCCCAAGCACTTGGGCCATCCTCCACTGCACTCCCTGGCCACAGCAGAGAGCTGGCCTAGAAGAGGGGCAACCGGGACTAGAATCTGGTGTGCCGGCGCCACAAGGTGGAGGATTAGCCTAGTCAGCCGCGGCGCCGGCCTCCTGCCTTATTTTTCAACATTAAAGTTTACACTGACGTATATTATATATACCTAACATGTTTATTTCTTTCTTCCCCCAATGAGAATACAGATTTTTTAAATCTGACCAACGGGGAATGGGTGTTTATCCTAGAAGTTAAGACACTCGCATACCATATCACAGTACATAGATTCAGTTCCTAGCTCCAGCTTCTTGCTAATATGACTCTGGGAGGCAGAAGTGTGGCTTAAGTTTTCTGCCACCATGTAGAAGATCCACAACAGTTCTAGCTGTTAAAGGTGTTTGAGGAGGAGTAAACTAATAGATAGCAGTGCATTATTATAAAAACTAGTCTGAGCAGTAACTTCCAAAAGGCAAGAAGGTGGGTTTCAATGACTTAAAATGACATGTCAGTTTCAGTTTGCAAGCTGTGTATCCTTTTCAGATTCCTGAGAGCTTATTATTTAGAAAACTGTAAAAGAGTTACCATGTGGCATAATGAAGTATCCCTAAACCTTAATATACTGAGCTACTGGAGAACACATTCTGACAAATTCTGACAATGCTCATTTACTACACCAGGCTTTTTTGGTTGCTTGTATAACAGAACAAAAATCATTAAGCTTGTTTACCCACAGCTTTTCCTCACTTTCCACTGCCTAGTAAGCTATCTCTAAGAAAGCTTACTTGTTCATACTCTTTAGCTTGGAATGGAGGGTCCTGAACTATTTAGCTACAACCTTCTGCTTGTCCATTAAGTATCCTTCTCTAAAACCGGAAGTCTCTCAAACTGGTTCATTCAGAATCCTTTGTCCCTCGGTTCTCAATGTGTTCACTAACAATGGTAAAACCACTACATTCCCCACCCATGCTAAGCTTACCCATACCATCTCGGTAATATCTCCCTAAACTATTCCTTCTTAAGTTAAAACAATGATGCATCTGAGCTTTGAACAAAATTATTGCCTGAACTTTACTATTATGCATTATGACATTAATTTTTAAAGATTTATCTATTTGAAATACAGAGTTACAGAGAGAGAGACAGAGGGAGAAGGAGAGAGAAAGACACGGAGGGAGATCTTCCATTCACTGGTTCACTCCCCAGATGATTGCAATGGCTGAAGCTGGACCAAGCTAAAGACAGGAGCCAGAAGACTCACCAGTCTCTCATGTAGTAGCAGAAGCCCAAGTGCTTGGGCCATCTTCCCCTGCTTTTCCCAGGATATTATTCTCAGGGACCTGGATTGGAAGTGGAGTATCGAGGACTTGGGGCTCATTTGGGATGTCAGCATCACAGGCAGCTGCTTTTACCACAAAGCCACAACACCTGCCCCATGACATTGACTTTATCATGGTTTGAGCTATTCAACTACCTCACTGTTACTTAACTCACTGCCTAGATTCTTTCTTTAGAATCTCCTTGACACTTAAGCTTTAAATATATTATCCCCTCACCAAATGTGAAATGATATGAAGATCATGGTAATTGCTTAAAAGATAATTATTAGAATATTAAATAGTATTATCACATAGATTTTATACTGCATGTGAATTTTACTATTTATCTCATCTGTAACCTCTAATTTTTTAAATGGAGAAGTCCAATTAAGAAAATTTAGTGTTGAGTCTAGGCCATCTCAAAAACCAACTCAGTGGGCCATTTTGGAGCAGCAGGTTAAGCTGCCGCTTGCAATGCAGCATCCCATATCAGAGTGTCAATTCAAGTTCCAGCTGCTTCACTTCTGACCCACCTTCTAATTAAGGCACATGGTAAGATAGTGGGGGTGGCCTGAAGTAATCGGGCCCGTGCCACTGATGTGGGAGAGCTGGATGGCTTTCCTGGTTCCTGACTTCTGTCTGGCCCAGACCTGACTGGAGCAATCCAGTGAATGTAAGATATTTCTAGATCTAGATCTAGATCTAGATCCCTCTCTCTCTCTCTCCCTCTCTCCCCCTCCCTTCTTCCCTCTCTCTCTCTCTCCGAAAGTAAATAAATTATGTGGGGAAAATCAATTAAGACAGTCACGCTGAGATATTTGTTTTCAAATTAATACTGTGAAATACTGTGACTATCACCTATTTTCCATTTGGGTATGAAGTTGAAAAAAACAGAGAAACTCCTAAAGTTAAAAGCATATCCGTGTAGGCTAACTGCCACAAATGGCTGGTATCAGCAACCAAAGATCAAAGTTAAAGCAGATTCCCGGTTGCAGGTAGGAGGGACGTTATGGGGGGGAAGCCATTGTAATCCATAAGCTGTACTTTGGAAATTTATATTCATTAAATAAAAGTTAAAAAAAAAGAAAAAACAAAACAAAACAAAAAACTATGGGAGGGTTGTGGGTGGGAGGGAAGTTATGGGTGGGGAAAAAGCCATTGTAATCCATAAGCTATACTTTGGAAATTTATATTTATTAAATAAAAGTGAAAAAAAGCAGATTCCCTCCAAAATACAGAGATGTATTTTTATATATGCAGTTTTTGAGTACTTAAAAAGGAGAATACTTACTTATTCTTAGGAATTGTTATGTGTTAACTCAGTATACATCATGTCAGTTTTATTACATTTTCTTTTTATTTTGGCATCCATACTGTGCATCAAGAAATTTCATTGTTGTAATGAAAAATGATTTTTATAAAGACGCTAACATATTCTTTCATGAAATATTTCTGAGAATATGGAAACATGAGCGATACACTGAAGTTTTATCATATGCATAACTAACATCAAACTCAATATAGGCAAAATATAAGCAAATTTTCTAGGAACAAGTAGAGAGTACTTTGTATAGTATCCTTTCTCATGATTTCAGCACTCATGATATAATGGACATGCTTATTACTGTTTGGGATGTTATAAGCAATTTTCTACATATGCTACTTCTGCATTGTTATTTAAAAACTGTTGAGGAATAATTTTGACTACCCATGACTTTTGTCACAGCATTAGAAATTTTCTGTTAAAAGTAGTGTAAGTTTCCATTAGCAGACAATTATGTGTCTGGCATTTCTACATGCTCTAAGTCTTTTGAGCCAAGGTATTTACAACCAATTTAACAATAAATTATATAAGTAGATATTCTAGGACAGTAAAATCTCCTTTCCACCATACTAGGGTTTTTTTTAATATTCTAGGATAATAAAATAACACTTCTGCAGGGGATAATGAGAGGATTTCCTAGAAGTCTCTTGTAAAGTTAGATCTTTCCTAAATGGAGTGCTCCTGTGATAACAGATCTATTACCCCACTCCACATAACCTACAATGGGAATAGAGGCCAAGGAAATGGTTATGTACATGAATCCCATGCTTTCTGCTGTGCACGGCCTATCATACCATGAGCAAGGCCTTTAGAACTCAGTGTCTCCTCGTGCAGAAGTATGAAAATAGACCCCTACCTTGTAAATTATACAAAAATCCACTCAAAATGGATCAAAGATTTAAATCTATGACTTGATACCATCAAATCATCCATGAGCATTGGGGAAACTCTGGAAGACATTGGCATAGAAAAAAGACTACTTGGAAGAGACCCCAGAAGTGCAGGCAATCAAAGCCAAAAGTGACAAACGATATTACATCAATCTGAGAAGCTTCTTTGCTGCAAAAGAAAGTGAAGAGGAAACCAATGGAATGGGAGAAAATGTTTACAAACTATGCAACTGAGACAATGAAATAGGCAGGAGAGGACATTATCCCTGTTTGCTGATAGGTTCCTTTACATGAGGAAGCCATAGGACTCTACCAAGACATTATCAGAACTCATAAGAAAGTTTGTCAAAGTTGCAGGATACAAAAATCACACAAATATTGGCCGGCGCTGCGGCTCACTAGGCTAATCCTTCACCTTGCGGCGCCGGCACACCGGGTTCTGGTCCCTGTTGGGGTGCCGGATTCTGTCCCGGTTGCCCCTCTTCCAGGCCAGCTCTCTGCTGTGGCCAGGGAGTGCAGTGGAGGATGGCCCAGGTGCTTGGACCCTGCACCCCATGGGAGACCAGGAGAAGCACCTGGCTCCTGCCATCGGATTGGCCACGGCAGCCATTGGAGGGTGAACCAACGGCAAAGGAAGACCTTTCTCTCTCTCTCTCTCTCACTGTCCACTCTGCCTGTCAAAAAAAAAAAATCACACAAATATCAATAGCATTTTTGTGAACAATGGCTAAGAAAGAACTTGTAAGATCAGTCTCATTCACAATGGCTACAAGTAATTTTAAATATTTTGGGATAAATTTAACCAAGGATATGAAAGATCTCTACAATGAAAATTACAAAACATCAAGAAAACAGAAGATACAAAAAAGGGAAAAATCTTCCATGTTCATGAATTGTATGAATTAATATCATCACAATATCTATACTACCCAAATCAATTTATGGATTCAATGAGATTCCAATCAAAATACCAAAGATATTCTTCTCAGATCTAGAAAAAAACAACCCTATACTTCATATGGAGTCACAATAGAGCCTGAATAGCTAAAGCAATCTTAAACAATAAAAATAAAGGTGGAGGCATCATAATACCAGGTTTCAAGACATATTAATGGGGTATTTACAATCAAAGAAGCCTGGTACTGGGACAGAATAGATATGTGGACCAATGGAGAAGATTAGAGACCACATAAATTAATCCACCCATCTACAACTAACTTATCTTTGACATACAAGCTAAAACCACTCCCTAGACAAAGACATTCTCTTCAACAAATAACGTTGGGAAAATTAGAACTCTGAAGGCAGATGTATGAAACAAGACCTTCCCTTAAATCCTATGGCAACAAGCAACTCAGAATGGATCAGAAATCTAAACCTAAGACACAAAACCATGAAATTACTACAGGAAAACATAGGAGAAACACTGCAAGACATTGGCATAGGCAAGGACTTCTTGGATAAGACCCCAGAAGCACAGGCAATAAAGACAAAAATAGGCAAATGGAATTACATCAATCTAAGTAGCTTCTACACAGCAAAGCAAACACTCATAAAAATGAAGAGACAACCAATATATTGGGAGAAAACATTTACAAACTATACATATGATAAAGGATTAATATCCAGAATATCCAAGTAGCTCAGGAAGCTCAGCCATAACAAAACAATCCAGTTAAGAAATGGGATAAGGATATAAACAGACATTTTTCTTTCTTTTTTTTTTTTTTTTTTTTTGATAGGTAGAGTTATAGACACTGAGAGAGATAGAGAAAGGTCTTCCTTTGGTTGGTTCACTCCCCAAATGGTTGCTACAGCCGGTGCTGCGCCAGTCCAAAGCCAGAGCCAGGTGCTTCTTCCTGGTCTCCCATATGGGTGCATGGACCCAAGCACTTGGGCCATCCTGCACTGCCTTCCTGGGCCACAACAGAGAGATAGACTGGAAGAGGAGCGAATGGGACTAGAACCCAGTGCCCATATCAGATGCCAGCATCGCAGGTGGAGGATTAACCAACAGAGCCCCTGTGCCGGCCCCCAGACATTTTTCAAAGAATGAACTACATTTGGCCAACAGGCACATGAAAAGATAATCAAGATCACTAGCCATCAGGGAAATGCAAATTAAAAAACACCATGATGTTTTACCTTACCCCAGTTAGAATAGTTATTATGCTATTTTTTTTTTTTTGACATAGTGTCTTGGCTTTCCATGCCTGAAATACTCTCATGGGCTTTTCAGCCAGATCTGCATGCCTTACGGGCCGATTCTGAGGCCAGAGTGCTGTTTAGGACATCCGCCATTCTGAGTCTGCTGTGTATCTCACTTCCCATGTTGGATCATTCTCTCCCTTTTTTATTCTATCGGTCAGTATTGCAGACACTAGTCTTGTATGTGTGATCCCTTTGACTCTTAGACCTATCATTATGATCAATTGTGAACAGAAATTGATCACTTGGACTAGTGAGATGGCATTGGTACGTGCCACCTTGATGGGATTGAATTGGAATCCCCTGGCACACTTCTAACTCTACCGTTTGGGGTAAGTCAGCTTGAGCATGTCCCGAATTGCACATCTCTTCCCTCTCTTATTCCCACTCTTATATTCAACAGCAATCACTTTTCAGTTAAGTTTCAACACATAAGAATAACTGTGTATTAATTACAGAATTCAACCAGTAGTATTAATTAAAACAAACAAAAAAAAATACTAAGAGGGATAACGTGGCTGGCACCACAGCTCACTAGGCTAATCCTCCGCCTAGCGGCGCTGGCACACCAGCTTCTAGTCCTGGTCTGGGTGCCAGATTCTGTCCCAGTTGCCCCTCTTCCAGACCAGCTCTCTGCTGTGGCCCGGGAGTGCAGTGGAGGGTGGCCCAAGTCCTTGGGCCCTGCACCCCATGGGAGACCAGGAGAAGTACCTGGCTCCTGCCATCGGATCAGCACGGTGTGCTGGCCACAGCACACCAGCCGCAGCGGCCATTGGAGCGTGAACCAATGGCAAAGGAAGACCTTTCTCTCTGTCTCTCTCTCTCACTGTCCACTCTGCCTGTCAAAAATAAAAATAAAAAAAATAAAAAAAGAGGGATAACATATTAAGTTGTTCATCAACAGTCAGGGCAAGGGCTGATCAAGTCTCCTTTTCTCATAGTGTTCATTTCACTTTAACAGGTTTCCTTTTTGGTGCTCAGTTAGTTGTCACCAATCAGGGAGAACATGTGATATTTGTCCCTTTGGGACTGGCTTAGTTCACTCAGCATGATGTTTTCCAGATTCCTCCTCTTTGTTGCAAATGACCAGGTTTCATTGTTTTTGACTGCTGTATAGTATTCTATAGAGTACATTTCCCGTAATTTCTTTATCCAGTCTACTGTTGATGGGCATTTAGGTTGATTCCAGGTCTTAGCTATTGTGAATTGAGCTGCAATAAGCATTAAAGTGCAGACAGCTTTTTTGTTTGCCTATTTAATTTCCTTTGGGTAAATTCCAAGGAGTGGTATGCCTGGGTTGTATGGTAGGGTTATATTCAGGTTTCTGAGGAATCTCCAGACAGACTTCCATAGTGGCTTTACCAGTTTGCATTCCCACCAACAGTGGGTTAGTGTCCCTTTTTCCCCACATCCTCGCCAGCATCTGTTGTTGGTAGATTTCTGTATGTAGGCCTTTCTAACTGGGCTAGGTCATATGGTAGGTCTTTATTCAGATGATGTTTGAAGTATCTCCAAAAAAAAAAAAAAAAAAAAAAAGGGACCTAAATGAAAGATCTCTGCAAGTGAGATCCCAGTGGAAAGAACAGGGCCATCAAAGAAAGAAGTACCTTTCTCTGAAGGGAGGAGAGAACTTCCACTTTGACTATGACCTTGTCTAAATATGATCAGATTTGGTGAACTCAGGGGGCTTCCATAGCCTTGGCAGCTCATGACAAGAGCCTAGGGTGATTACTGATGCCATAAACAAGAGTGTCAATTTGTTAAGTCAACAACAGGAGTCACTGTGCACTTACTCCTCATGTAAGATCTCTGTCTTTAATGTGCTATACACTGTGATTCAATGCTATAACTAGTACGCAAACAGTATTTTTCACTTTGTGTTTCTATGTGGGTGCAAATTGTTGAAATCTTTACTTACTGTATGCTAAACTGATCTTCTGTATATAAAGATAATTGAAAATGAATCTTGATATGAATAGAAGGGAAGAGGGAGTGGGAAAGGGGAGGGTTGCAGGTGGGAGGGAAGTTATGTGTTGGGAAGCCATTGTAATCCATAAGCTGTACTTTGGAAATTTATATTCATTAAATAAAAGTTAAAAAAAAAAGAATAGTTATTATCCAAAAATTTACAAATAGCAAATGCTTTCAAGGATGTCTGAGAAAAGGCACTCTAATACACTCTTGGTGGGAATATAAAGTAGTACAACCATTATGGAAAATACCATAGAGATTCCTCATAAATCAGAACATAGATCTACTATATGACCTAGCCATTCTATTCCTAGAAATTTACCCAAAGGAAATGAACTCAGCATATGAAACATTTATCTGTACCCCTATATTTATAGAAGCTCAATTCATAATAGTTAAGATAAGGAATTAACACAGATGCCCATCAACTGATGACTAGATAAAGAAATTGTGGTTTATATACACAATGGAATACTCAGCCTTAAAACAATGAAATTTTTCGTGACAAAATGCATGCAGTTGGAAAACAATTACTTAGAGAAATCAGCCAGTCCCCAAAAAGAAAAATATTTTTCCTGATTTGTGGTAACTAATATGCAGAGTACAAAAATCTAATGTATGAGTGAAATTGAAATTGAGATCCGAATATTGTTTTAGCCCTTGTCTATACTACTAAGGAAAAATTTTTTTTCTACTTACTACTTGAATTATTTATTTAGTGGAGGGTTAAGCTTGTAATTATAATGTAAATTGAAAGTATATCATTGCAAAAATTAAAAGAAAAATATTAAATAAAGGAGGAGGGAAGGTCAGAGTGTGGGGAGGGAGGAAGGATGAAGTAGTGAAATACTAATTCTTAAAAATATACAATACAATGAAATTTTTCACTTCATTTACATTAAAACAGTAATTATAAACATATTCATATACTCAAGGATGTAAGAGAAATCTAAGCATTATAAGATGGAAAACATAGAAAATATTCAAATTAAATTTATAAGGATGAAAGATACAAGCTCTATAACAAACCACACTATAGTTAACACTATAGTTGACACTATTTGAAGGTTAAATAAAGATATAGCAATAGAAACTATCAAAATGCAACTAAATTCAGGAAAAAGGCTGCAAAAAAAAAAAAGCTTTGGTGATCAGAAGGACATTAACAAGTGTTTAAATATATGTGGAATTATAGTCCTAGAAAAGGAGTGACAAAAGTAGAAAAGTAATGGCCAAATTTTTCTAAATTTTATAAAAGCTGTATATCTGTAGTTCTAAGAAACTCAACAAATCATAAGCAGAACAAACGCTCACAGAAAAACTGATACACACAATAATGAAACTGCTAAAACCCATAATAAAAAGAAAACCTTGAAAGAAGGGAGAAGGAAAAAAGGAATGTTAGACACACAAATAATGAAGAATGACACCAGAAAGAAAGAATGACTGCAACAGAAATGCTGTAAACCAGAATATAATTAACCAATACATTTAGTGTACAATCCATTTGTTTAATCAGGGAAATAATTCAAGGACCCCAGGAAAATCAAAATCTCAGAATGCTCTAGTTCCTTATATAAAAAGGTAGAGTTTTGCGTAAAACATATGCACATCTTCCTGTATACTTCCAATCATCTATAGATTACTTATAATACCAACTGCAATGTAAATGTTAAATAGCTGCTATACTGTATTATTTAAGGGATAATGACCAAAAACATCTGTATATGTTCAGAATTCCACTAATTTTTTCATTTTCAATCTATGGTTGCTTAGTTCTACAATTGTGAAATCCTTTATATGGATGAAGGGCTGACTGCACTAGAAGAAAAAAGGTCAGCCTACAAATCCATAAGGTACTGAATAAATTATTTAACAGCAAACTTGTAATACAAGAAACATTAAAGAAAATTCTTTGGGCAGAAAGAAAGTAAGTAGAAATGGTATATGCACAAAAAAGTGAAGAGTCATGGAAGTTTCGTTTATATAGGCAAATACATTTTTCTAAATTATAATTTTATTCAAGAGCTGCTTAAGTAAAATAACATTGTTTTGTTGTCAGCTTATAACAAGTTGAAATAAAATGTATGAGAAGCTAGGGACAACATATTGGGCTAGGAGTTGGAAGTAAGATCATAAAGGTCTTAGATTTACATCTTAGATAAAAAACATGGTGTGCTCTTACGATTTTGCCAACATAGTCTGGAGAGACTTCCCAATTCTTAATACAGTGTAGGGAAACTAAGTCCAATATTCTCACTAAATTGAAGAGAGTTTGGACTTCAAGAAGGCAAATGCATCTACATACTGTGAGGCAGGGTACTCAAGAGGAATGAGTTGCACAGAGAGAGCTGTGAAATCAACAGAGGACTTTCTCCAGCTCTTTGGCTGTGTACCTATCTATGTATGAATAAAAAGGAAAGCTCCTTGAGGATGTTGAAAACCATCAGTAGGGAGTAAGCAGAACAATTCCAGGGGTTGCACAGGTTGGGGAATAGTGTGATTTCCCATCAGCCAGAATAGAAGAGTATGTAATGAATGGGGTGTGGAGCAGAACCCACAGAAGAGCACCATCTTGCTACTGGAGCCAGAGTATCCTTTCTTTAAGGGCTGTTTTTAATCCTGCCCTTTAAAAATCTTAAAGCAAAGCTTATAAGCTTAAAACTGGTTCTTGGAAATTTAGCTATGCTACAGAAGGATATGAAATATTCTTAAAAGAAACAATAAAATCTAGCATCCAATAATGTAAAATCCACACTATTCAACAATCAATAATATTATCAGATATGAAAAAAGAAAATTATGACCCATAACTAGGAGAAAATTATCTCCTGGAAAATTCCCAGAATTAGCAAATAGTAGAAAGAAAGAAAATAGTAAAATTGATATGCTAATCAAAATATCAGCAATATTTGCTTATAGACATATACAAAATTATCCTAAATATATAAAGGAAAAATAAATAGAATTGAAAAAGAATAAAGTGGAATAATCACTGTATCCAAGTTTAATATTTGCTATATCATGAATCAAGTTTCTTTATATTCACAGAAGTATAGAAAAAATTTAAAACACAGGAACTCAGATGTATATCACAAGTACAACCAATAGATTTTTAAATGAACAAAAAGCATTTCATTGAGGGAATTATTTAACAAATGACAATGAAGTAATTTTTATTATATTTATAGCCAAAAGTAACACTAATATGAACTTCAAAGCTCCTATTAAAATTACCTCAAAATGAATTTTATATTTAAAGATAAAATATTAAACTACAAAAGTTTTAGAAGAAAATATAGCATAAAATCTTTTGACCTAGGGCATCATAATAGCTCTTAGGCATGAAACCAGAAGCATGATCCATAAAAGAAAAATAAAATGGACTTCATCCAATTTTTTTCATATTTGAAAAATCTTAAGGAAACAAAAAGACAAGCTACAGAGAAAATATTTGCAAACTACATTCTTGACTAAAAATCCATCTCTAAAATATATCTTTAAAATTCTCAAAACTCAAAAAACAGTCCAATAAGAAAACAAAAAAAAGATAGACATCTCACTGAAGAAAATATACAGATGGAAGATAAGATTGTTAAAGGATTTCAATATGATTAGTCATTAGGGAAATGCAAATTAAGACCACATGCAGAGAAGGCAAGTAACACATGTATTCTTATGCATTCCTGTGTAAATGTTAAGTAGTACAGCCACACTGAAAAACTACTTTGTAGTTTCCTTAAAACAAAACAAAACAAAAAAAAACTATAAAAATTTACATTTACACAAAAACCTGTACACAAATTTCATAGCAGATCTACCTGCAATAACCCAAAACTGGAAACAGCCAAAATGCTTTAAGTGTTAATGACTAACTAAACCATTTAAAATGGTATTCTCATGTTATATATATTTTGTCACAATACAAAAACCAAAGAGGAATAAATACTATTTCAGAAAAAATTATGAAAAAAAATTATGAGCAATATACCTGTACTGTTAGACATATGAATATTCCTAAGGCAGATAAAACATTACCGGTTTTTTTCTTTTCTCTGGTTTTTATTTGAGAGGCAGCAAGACAGACAAACAGAGAGCGAGCACCTATCTGCTGTTGGACTCTCCAGATGTCCGCAAAAGCTAGGGCTGGGTCAGGGCCAAAGCTGAGAGGTGGGAATACAATCCAGGCCTCCCATATGGATGTCAAGAATCTAATTTCTTCAGCCATCACAATTACCTTCCAGTGTCTGTCCTGGTGGGAAGCTAGATTCAGGAGCCAGAGACAGAAATCAAACCCAAGCAGTCCAATGTGGAAGACGGGCATTCTAACCAATAGGCCAAATATATCTTCCCTGTTACAAGTTTGATTGACTGAACACAAGTTCATGAAAAGCACTATAAAAAGAAAATAACATGAATACAAAAGATATTTTATCTATTTTTTAAAATATAGTTGACTGCTTAGAATAGAAATAATGGCAATATCTTGTGGAGCTTACAGAAATGTCTAAGTGAAATATGTGAAAATAACTCAAAGGTAGGAGGGAAGAGTTGGATGTACATTTCTTATACCATGGTAAGATGTGGAATAGCATTACTTGAAAGATAAACCTTAACTTTCAAATTTTACTAACATTAAGTGCCAAAAGCATATAACAAAGTATAAATATTAAAAATCATCTTAATGAAAAAGAAAACTCAACCCAAAAGAAAGAGGAGAAAGAACAAAGAATAGATGAGATAGCAAGATGGTAGATTTAAACTAGACCATGTTGATAATTAAACATCCTAATGTCAACACAGGTCTTTCCAGAAGCAGATGCCAAGGTTGGATTTGACATGCATTATTTACTGAAGAAAAATATTTGTGAAGGAGCAAGAGGACACAACTGGAATCTGCTAGAGTAGAACCCTTTAAACAGAATGTATGTCTACTATCTGTGAAACAAGAGAAAAAGGTGGCTAAGGGTCTCAGACCATACCACAGTTCTGAGAATGCCACAGACAGACTAATGGAAGCTCATTGAGCCAAGGTTGACCATTGGAGGCAGAAATGCCCCAACTCCAGTAATCCCGTCTTGCTTAAAATGGACCAGTGAAGCATGCTTTTGGAATGAGCGCCATGTTGTATCTGACTGCGCAGATGGAAGTGTTTACCTGTGCTTCCCAAAGATGATCGGTTTGAAGAGAGATTGAACAGCTGCTCTCCATGGCTACCACAGTTCATCTTTGCTCTGCACAGATCCATGCCTCCACACCTATCCCATAGTCCCATTGACCTCTTTTCCTAGGGAAACCTTTTGAGGTAGACTGCAGCCTCTGTGCCACAGCTGGTACTCAGCACTTCCCCCATCTGACATTCACTCCAACTTTCCCTCCTCTCAGCTAATGCCTATGCAGGTCTCAGTATTTTGCTTGGTAAGATAAACCAAACCTCCATTTTTGAAGAATCTGAGTCCTTTGTCTTCATACTGCCCTCAGAGCAGCCTCACACGTGTATTCACAATTACGATCAGACAGGGGAGCACTTACGAGCATCCAAGTGGGTAACATGGGTACCACAATTATTTCTTCTACCTCTGTTTAAAAGCAGGTCTACTTCTTCGTACTATCAGAGCCAGTATCTTTTTTTTTAATTTTTTATTTAGTAAATATAAATTTTCAAAGTACAGTTTATGGATTACAATGGCTTCCCCCCCCCATAATTTCCCTCCCACTCACACCCCTCCCATCTCCCGCTCCCTCTCCCATTCCATTCACATCAAGATTCATTTTCAATTATCTTTATATACAGAAGATCAGTTCAGTATATATTAAGTAAAGATTTCATCAGTTTGCACCCACACAGAAACACAAAGTGTAAAATACTGTTTCAGTACTAGTTATAGCATTACTTCACATTGGACAACACACTAAGGACAGATCCCACATGAGAAGTAAGTACACAGTGACTCCTGTTGTTGACTGAACAGTTTGACACTCTTGTTTATGGCGTCAGTAATCTCTCTAGACTCTAGTCATGAGTTGCCAAGGCTATGGAAGCCTTTTGAGTTCGCCGACTTGGATCTTATTCCAACAGGGTCATAGTCAAAGTGGAAGTTCAGAGCCAGTATCTTCTCCCAATATGAGTACTCTTCTCACTTGTCAGTGTGTGCGCAAGACTGACCTGCCCTGGCAGCACATAGAGTATGCAGTTCAGTAAGCTCTTGCTGTATCCCACAGCATAACCTTGAAGATCCTGTAGTGGGGATGGAAAGCACAAACTCTTGAAGCAGGACATTAGATTCCACTCAATCTCTCTATAATCCTAAAACTGCTTTTAAAAGTTCTATTAATTTTAAACAGAGTATAAAGGAGAGTCAGGTCATGTCACTCCTTTGCTCAAAACTCAACCGTCACTCCCCTTGCATTTAAGAATCCCAGCCAAAATATCTAAAAAGCCTACAGATCTTCCTTGTCATTATCACCGTGACTTCATCTGCTCCCAAGTTCACTCTATTTTGCTCCAGGCAGGCTTCTGGTTAAGGACCTTTGCTCTAGGACTTTCTACTCCCAAGAATGCTCTTTCCCAAAATATTCCCATGGCTAATTCCCTCATATGAATCAAGTCATTGCCCTAAATAGTACATATAACATATAACCCATAAAGACACAAGTGAAAAGGGACAGGCAATGTGGCACATCAAGTTAAGCCACCACTTGCAACTCTGGCTTTCCAAACCAGAGTGCCAGTTAGTTGCAGTTACTCTGCTTCTGATCCAGCTTCCTACTGATGTACCTGGAAAGATAGAAGATGCTAGTCCAAGTGTTTTGGCCCCTGCCACCCATGTGGGAGACCCATATGGAGTTCCTGGTTTGGCTTGGTCCAGCTCTAGCTGTTGCAGGCATTTAGGGAACATACCAGCTGGTGGAAGATATCTCTCTCTCTCTCTCTCTCTCTCTCTCACTCTCTGTATTTCAAAAAGGTAAATAATTGATAACTTTAAGGATTTATTTATTTTCAAGATATAGTGGCAGGGAGAATGGTCTCAGTGTTTCATTATGGTTGCTTTGTAATCAATTTTTAATCTACACATACATTTTACAGTGTTCTTTAAGTATAAAATATTATACAAGAGAGGCCGGTGCCGTGGCTCACTTGGTTAATCCTCTGCCTGTGGTGCCAGCATCCCAAATGGGTGCTGGGTTCTAGTCCCGGTTGCTCCTCTTCCAGTCCAGCTCTCTGTTGTGGCCCAGGAAGGCAGTGGAGGATGGCCCAAGTGCTTGGGCCCCTGCACCCGCATGGAAGGCCAGGAAGAAGCACCTGGCTCCTGGCTTCAAGCTGGCACAGCCCTGGCTATTGTGACCATCTAGGGAGGGAGTCTACAGATGGAAGATTCTCTCTCTCACTCTCTCACTTTCAAATAAATAAATCTTATTTTTAAAAGGAAAGAAATCAAAAACAATACCAAGATGACAAATTGATAATGAATCAAAATTTATAGCATCAATATGAATGAAAGATGAAGTCAAGAATTAAGACACCTTGCTTGTTTCTTCATATTTCTTGCATGGCTTTGTCTTAAGTACTAATGATCTACTTTTATGTTTGCTGCACATGCATTTTAATAGCTGCTCACTGATCTAGTCTGACCTTCTGCTTAGTAATTTTGAATAGTCAGCAGGAGGCATTAAATTGCATCAAGACATAATGTGTTATGTAATGTAAAAATAAGATGATGCTAAGGCTTCCAAGCAGTAAAATGTAAACGAGACCCTTTGGATACAAGGCATGTCTTTGTTTGGAACAAAAATATCACACAATTGAAGTACAGTAGTCTTGAGGAGTAAAAACTAGGAATATCTTACTTCTTCCTACTCCCAGAATTCTGAACTAAAATCCTTTTAATCTTGTTTTCACTTTTGAAATTCAGCTCTGAGCAACACTGCTACATGATTCGGCAAATTAGTTTCCGCAAGACTGTTGCCATGGTTATTTCCTAAGTGTGTAAGGGAGAATTGTTTAAAAAATAAACTAAGGTCAAGCCAGGATTTAAAAGCAGATCTGATATCAGTAACTCATCACCTGCCATGTCAGATGGTCTCCCTAAAAGGCTCTGCATGATTTCCAGGACCAGCTATTCAGTATCTTTCTGAGGCCGTATCCAGTTCCATAAATATGATTTGGCGTATGATTATGACCATGGAAACTGGCTGAAATCTGGCCTCCCTATATCACAAATAAGATACAAATGGTGTTAATTTAAATTTCTGTTCAACTATTTCTTTAGGTACAAGCCAAGAAACCAAATGTATGGTATCACAGAAAGCTCCCAGATCAGAGTCCAAAGACTTTATAAATTTTGGGACTATGTTTGGACAAGTCATGCAGTTCTATTCACAATTTTCCTAAGTGGAAAAACATAATAATACTTTCCAAACCAACCTCACATTGGAGGAAACAAATGGCATGGAAGATGTGAGAATGCTTTGTAATTTTTAGATCACCCAAATAATTTTACTCATAGTGTAAAAGCCCAGTAAAGAAGCAGCTCAATGTTCCTGCTTTTTAAAGTTCTGAGACACTGTGTTTACCTATGCCAACTCTCTTCCCAATGACATGTGGCAGCTCGTTGCACTAGCTTTAATTGTCCCAGATATCTGCCTTACAGAGATGTGACTAGGACAGGAAGGCAGAGTAGCACAGAACACTGTACTAAGCTTTGGATTTTTTTTTTCCTGAGTAGTCTTCCAAGTGTAAAACAGATGATTACTCAGATTTTTCTATCCTAAGCTTAATATAAAGAATGCATTGAAATCAGGGTCCCGCTGGTTGTTCAGTACAAAACATATGCTTTGAAGTTTTCTGTAACAATGTTAGGGGGCTGGCTCCAGCCCAGCTCTCACCAGGTCTTCCAGTATGGGCTCATTTTCAAGATTGAGCCTTCAGCATTAGTATTGCAGAGTGAAGGCAACAAAATAAAATTTTCCCATGTGCCAAGTAAACTGGATCATATAGTGTCTGCATCCATAACCTTGACCCCATTAAATACACTCTATCTATCTAGGTGAGGTAACAAGCCCAGATGGTAGAAGTTACAGCACATTTTGTAGAAGTCACCCTGTACTTAGATCAGACCCGACGTCTGAAAACTGAATACTTTGATGGCTTGTGCTGTTTCACCCCTAGGTACTTAGTCCACGGTTCTACGGAAGCAAAAGGAGGAAGACAGATGGTCAAGCTGGAGGGAAGGAAAAAGAGAACAAACATAAAGAGAAGGAAAAAACGCTTAAAGGAAAAGGTTCGGATTCTGGTCAATGCCTGAAAACGTGAAATGTAACAGACGCCTGATAAATCTCAAAACCTGAGAAACTTAATCATAGATCCGGTGCAGTACAAAATTTAGCAATCCAAATCAAACAGCCCCCTTTTCAACAGAACACATTATCATCAAAACAAAATATAGCACACAATTGGGTTGGTAAATAGTCACACAACTTTTCCAACCATGAAATATATTTGAAGTGCAAGAATTCCAAAGTTAACCGAATCAGGGGCAAGGCCACTGTCTGGCCGGGAACATTTCCAGTGTCAGGGACAGAGTTCCTTCCTTGTTACTAAGGATATTTCAGAGCCCGTCTATAAATAGCTCCCTGTCATTGGCCCAGCAGAAGTGAGGTTCTGTTGCAACACGGCAGCTCTGCCCACTGCTAATGGAAATTTCATTCTGATTTTTTTTTTCTTTCGTGGAAAGTAAGAGAAAAATTAACACCACAGCAAACAAAATGGAACAAAAAGCTGACAGGGAGATGCCTGGCTCCCGACCTCAATGCTTGTATTCCACAGCAGTTGTAAAATTCCTGCAGCTAGACAAATGATGTGTGTATTGCTCCCCGCCTTAAACTAGAGAGAAGGAAGGTCAGAGGTGATACATCAGGGTTGGCACCTATGCCTGTTTTTCATGGGTCCATGGAGAAGAGATTAATACAGGAATCTAGTATTTTTCCTTTTACCAAATAAACCCTAATTTCTTGTGAAAATTTTTTCACTTGAGACATTCACGTATAATAGGAATTCTTTTTAATTTGCACCTTCATTTTGTTACTCTACTTAATGTAAACTCACCCCCTTCACACATCACCACTTTGGCCTCCTTTCTCCTCCTGCTTCTCTTTTATTAAACTTGTTCCCATCAAATAACTAAGTAACTTTAGAATGTAGGCTTGTTTTACAGATAGAAGCATCTCGGTGGGGGTGGCCATGATACAACTTACTGAATACCATCCCAACAGGCAATTTTTTCAAAATTGCTACATTAACAACCTACAAGTCTAATTATCAGGAAATGGCTATGAAGTAGGGACAGGAGACTCGGACTAATTTAAAACCTGTCCCATATACCCTGGCCTTTGGAACACTGATACACAGAAGTTCTGTGACCTTGTCTTGAAACCCATGGGAGCACCTCACTTGAGCTTACTTAGGGTGTCTTATTCTCAGCTTTCCTTCCTCCATGGAAGCAAAATTTAACTGTTTCCTAAAAATATCTGTACATGCAATCTAAGAATGGCCCACTGGGATTTGATAAACAGTTTTAAAGCTTGATCTGAAAGAATGAATAGTGAAAAAAATTAAAAAATAGTGAGAGAGGGAGCTTTCCCACATAATATCAAAACATCATATAAACTCTCTCCCCTCCCCTTCTCTCTCCCCTTCTGTTTCTGTCTCTGCCCCTGTCTGTCTCTCTGTATAACTCTTTCAAATAAAAACAAATTGTTTTTAAAAACTTTCAAAAATATTTCTTCCAAAAGAAAAACAAAATAACTTTTATCATTAATCTCTAGCTTATATATAAATGTGAAAAAGAAGGCTCTGAAATATAGGAGTGAGACTTCAAATAAGCATTTTTATAGACTTGAGTAAAACCTATAGTTTCTATTCACAAAGTAAAAGTTAAAAAGATCTTAAATATGACTATTAAGACAAAGTTATAATATATCAAATTAATAACATTACCACATAAAATATATAAGGTTTGAATACAGTACTCTGACTATACAAATTTTATCCTAAGATCAAAAGACCATTAAGGAAATATTTATTTGCATTGATATTACAGGAATCAGGCTTTCACTGTGGTTGATGATATACCAAAATATGGAATGAAAGTCCCAGCTCCAATTTGGACAAAGTAACTGGCTTTGGACTAACTTTCTGCATAAAAAAAATTAAACAAATTCACAAAATATGTGAGGCATTTTTTTGAGCATCAAAAAGCAGGCTATTAAGGACTTACTGTAAGCCATAAGAGAAAGACAATTCATGAAGCAATGTCAATCATATTGGCTCTCTTGGGACAATTTCTCAACCAAACTCTAGCATGAATTCCAAGCAAAGAGTGGGAGTCTCAGAAAAGCTGAAGTGGCTGCAGTAGCTGGGATCTGCAGGGCAAAGTAGCAGAGATGAAGGAGATGTGCAGATGAGAAGTCTGTGTTTGGGTCTGACACAAGGATAAGCTGCACATACACAAGATAAGAGTATAAAAAGATTATCAGAGTGGCTTCTGTTGGGGTTTACAGAACAAGACAAAGATCAAGCACTTATGGCAAAAATAGGCCTTATGAGCACTACTTTAACACCTCAGGTTTCTAGTGAGGCAACCTAGGGAACATCTCGAAACTGAGAACCCTTGTGTATTTACACATTTTTTTTTTAATGTTCCAAGAGGAGTTTTATTGATGGCTCTGGTTCATTCCCTTCCAAAAGACCAAATGAAGTGAACAGTGGTAACCTTTAGATTCTATTGTCTTCATAACAAAACAGAAGATGAAGATTAGAACTGGATCACTTGCCCCTTTCTCTTTTTATCTCCTCCCAATTCAGTGTTTACACCTCTTAATAGCCAACATTCTCTTGCATCTGCAGTTGGGTTCCACACACTCAAGCCTCAGCACAATCTTCTTTGTAGTTTTAGCCTTTTTCCGGAAAATCAGCTTAGTCTGTCCCTCATAGCCATTCTGCTTCCTATCATAACGCCGCTTTCCCTGGGCATACAGAGAGTCTTTGCCCTTCTTATACTGTGTCACCTTTTGGGGTTGGTGCTTGCCACACTTCTTACAGAAGGTCCGGCGGGTTTTCGTAACGTTCACCATGTTGCTGGAACGTTATCGGCTTGGAAAGCGTATTTACACATTTTTACCCATTCATCTGCTGATGGGCATCTAGACTGTTTTCATATTGACTACTGTGAATAGTGCAACAATAAACACAAGTAAACAAGTATCTCTTTGATGTGTTGAATTCATTTCCTTTCTATATATATATATATATATATATATATACCCAGAAATGAAATAGTTGTATCATATGGTTCATGTATTTTTAGCTTTTCTAAAGGACTTTCCGGGGCTCGCATTGTGGCGTAGCATATAATGTTACCACCTGCAATACCAACATACCATATGGGTGCCAATTCTTGTTCTGGCTGCTCCACTTCCAATCTAGCTCCCTGTTAATGGGAAAAGCAGTGGAAAATGACCCAAGTGTTTGATCCCCTGATGCCAAATGAGAGAATCAGATGAAAGTCCTAGCTCATGGCTTCAGCCTGACCTAGCATTGGTTGCTGCAGCCATCTGGGCAATGAATCAGCAAATGTAAGATTCTCTCTGCACCAGACCCCTCCCCTGGAACTCTGCCTTTCAAAACAAATCTTCAAAAACAAGGAGAGAACTCCCATACTGCATTCCATAAAGCCTGCACTAGCTTACATTCCCATCAACGGGGTTAAGAGCTCCTTTTTCTCTGCATCCTTGCAAGCCATTTTTATGTTTTATCTTTTTGATAATAAGTATTCTAACTGGGATGAGATGTCTTTTTTTTGAATTTTTATTAATATAAAGAAAAAGTATTTCATGTATTCCATTAATATAATTCTAAGATAACCATACTTCCTTTCTTCCCTCAATCCCCTCTCCTTGCTTTTTCTTCCTTTAATTTTTGCAATATAATTTCACCTTGCTTTATAATCACAGGCATAATGTGCCACTAATCATAATGTTCAGATTTGATTTGCATTTTCATATGTAGAGGATAGAATCTTTTTCCTATATTTCAACATATATAAAAATTTATTCCAAATGAATAAAGGAGCTTCAAGTTCAACCTGAAGCTAAGAATCCCAGGTGGGTTTAGAAAACTAGCATTTCATAAGATAGGAAATAAAAATGACCAAGAATCATAAAATGAGCACCAAATTTGTTAGTCATCAAGAAATACCAATTAACACTAAATGACATGCATACATAAACTTTTTTATAGACCAATCATACATATCCATACAATATTTTGTAGTCAAAACTTCTAAAAACTCTAAGTTAAATAGATGTTATATTTGCAGAATAGATGTTATATTTGCTAGATTAGCAAAATTAAGAATTCTGAGCATTTCAAGCATTTATGAAGATATAGTGTTAATGAATTGACCAGCCTTTTATGGAAAATCATTTGGTATTACATCATAGATAAAGCTCAATATATAGAAATTAAATGACCCAGACATTCTCCTTCTTGTAGACTCAATTTCTTCTCATTAGCAATAGGGGACACACCCTAAACTTTCATAGTAGTATTTTTAATAATAGCAAAACATTATGCCTACATTTACATTTTATCTATTATACCTATAATTCACTAAATTTGCTTTAGCTTTCAGCTTTTAGAGGGAGAGCCAGAAGGATATCTCCATCTGCCTCTCAGGTACATTAGCAAATAACTAGATGGGAAGCTGCTGTAGAACTCCATCCTGGGCACTGATATAGGATGCAGGTATCCCAGGCAGTGGCTTAATCACTGCACCACAATGCCCACTTTTTCATAAACTTTTTTGCAGACCACTCATACATATCCATACAATCTTTTGTAGTCATCATAAACTTTGCAAAACCAGTGTTGTAAGGGTGTATTTTAAATACTTAACATGAGGAAGAGTAAAGTCATCATCCCATCCAGATCCACTCTTTCTATAACACAGGAAGAGCATCCCCTTGCTCCCTAGTAGTCTAGACACAATGCTTTCACAGCTGGGTTGTAGGAAGTAGAGGTGGAGATTCCACAGAATAGACACTACATACTGCCCAGGACATAGGAATGATCTATATAGTGAAGGAAATCCCTGGGCACCATTAGTCAATATATTTGTAAGTTAGCGTTTAAAAATGACTTACACAAAACCAATGTTTAATAATTTTAAGTCTTTTTGAATTTACAATTGAGCTGTGTAACTTTGCCTGAGTATTATTCGTGGTGAGGAAGGGTAACTTCACCAATGCCATGACATCTTGACAAGGCAGGACTTCAAAGAAATGCTGGTGTCATCTGAGTTATAGCCCTAATTTTTCAGAGCATCACAAACATAATTGGCTCAGACTATGTCTTTATTCAATACTTATAATCCTTGTCTAAGAACGTTTCATAAAAAAAGACTGAGTCCCAGGTTAAGTGAGAGGTGACACCAAGAATCAAGATAAGGATAGTGGCCATAATAACAATTAAGGGATAAAAATGTAATTACGTAATTTTAAACTTGAAAAATTGAGCATCACAATCATATTTAGTCTAGACATTGCACCAGTGATAAAACTGACTCACAAATTTTCATGATCTGTTTAAGGTGAAATAGTTGTTTTCATCAGGACCATGTTCCCTGACTTCTAATTCAGAGGCTCCTCTCCTTTGCCATGCTAAAATCATTTTTATTTATCCAGATGCAAAAATACAATTGTTTTGAGACTTAAGTACTATCCAGTCCGTTGAAAACATAAAATACATAATTTGAAAGTGGTTAATACCATTTAAGTGAAAATTAACTAAAAGTCAACCCTACTGACTTGAAAAGACCCAGGTCATTTATGAAAACATTGGGATCACGCAGAAGTCACAGCCATAAGCAATCTGTTCCAGAAACTCATCTTAGCACTTTATCATCTCTGAATATTCCTGCTCCCTGCTTTCAGCTTCTTGATTAATCAGTCCCCTCCACATTGTGACTAATGACTATTTATCTAGCTTCTGTAAGTAGCAATTAAATATTGGCTTACTGCAGCATACAATTCTCTACCCTCCTATGTGAAACAGCATGATTTTATCTGTTTTATCTATCCATTAGCCATACAGCTAAGAGGCAACACATACTCTGCCTGGGACTAACCATGCCCTTCCCAGAGCTTGTGACAAGTTGTTTGAAGAGACATTAAAGTTCTAATTTTAAAATATAATCCAAATTCAAATCAAATTTAGAGCTTCAGTAATAATGTAATAGCCAATCCCTGTCATTTTACTTATACCCTATAACTAATCCAGGTATTTTTGGTTATTGGAAACAGTTTCTCATATTTAAGTAAACCATGTATACTTCTCTCTCCTGTTCATGGCTTTCAGTTGTGCCCAGCTGGATAAAATATAATGTTTCTGTTTGATCTTCAAATATTTTTTAAAGATTTGTAAATTGCCCAGTACATATGTTGTTCCCCATTCAGAAACAAGGGATGATCCAAATTCCTCCAGCAATTTATAAAATGACTTGTTCTCATCCCTTAATGGCCTTGTCATTGTCTCAAAACATCATCCCGTTTTTCCATGTACTTCTTCACAGGTAACATAGAGGACCAGACACAACTCTCCCCAGGTATTGTCTGAACTGCTGAGAGGAACAGACTGCCTGAGTTTGAGAAACAGCTCCTGGGTCCCATTTCTCCATCCTCCACCTGCATAATACTGCCTCCTGCATCCAACTCCTTGTATATCCTCATCCTTCTCCAAAGTCGGCGGGGCTTCCTTTTACCTGGGTGGTTGCAGCTTAACCTGCTTGGGAGGAATTTCTCTTTCCTTTCACAGAACTGCAGAGTGCCAGTTTATTCTCCTTACCTTTCTTCTTTGTGAAATGAAGAGGGGAACACTAACTCTTCCAATAAATCTAATTGAAAAATCTTAAGGTTTTGCAGTGCAGAGACTGACTTGAAATTTGCACATTTATGGTTGATAATTGTCTACTACCAAAAAATCAGCATGTTATCTCCTGAAGGCCACTGAAATTTCTATTCATTTATGATTACTAGTTATATTCTAGGGTGTTTTTAAAAACTACAATCTGCCTAGAATGCCATATTGACTCTCAGTCACCCTTGTCAGTTCTGGCTACCCATAATAATTTCCTGTGGAGCTGAGGAAATCCCTTAAAGCTAAAGATAGGGGCCAGTATTGTGGTGCAGCTGCTTAAGCCACCACTTACAATGCCAGTAGCACACTGGTTCAAATACTGGCTGCTCTGCTTCCAATCCAGCTCCCTGTTTATGTGCCTGGGAAGACAGTGGATGATATTTGAAGTGTTTGGGTCCCTTCCACTCTCATGGGAGACCTGGATGAGGTTCTGAGCTCATCGTTTCAGCCTGAACCAAACCTAGTCATTGCATCCATTTGAGAAATGAACCAGCAGATGGAAGATCTGTTTCTCCCCCATTTTCTGTCACTCTGCCTTTCAAAAAAATAAATCTTTAAAAAAGCAAACAAGTAAAAATGGCCTCTCTCCCAAGGATGACTTAACAAGTCATTGTTATTACAGTTGATGATGGCGTAGTTGTTTATAAATTCAAGGATGATTTTTTTAAAGATTTTATTTATTTGGAAGACAGTTACAGAGAGAGGTAGAGACAGAGAGAAAGGTCTTCCATCCACTGGTTCACTCCCCAAATGACCGAAACAGTCAGAGCTGAGCTGATCCGAAGCCAGGAGCCAGGAGATTCTTCCGGTCTCCCACGTGGGTGCTGGGGCCCAAGGACTTAGGCCATCTTCTACTGCTATCCCAGGCCATAACAGAGATCTGGATTGGAAGAGAAGCAGCCGGGACTAGAACCAGTGCCCATAAGGGATGGCAGCGCTTCAGGCCAGGCCTTTAAACTGCTGGGCCACAGCGCTGGCCCCATGGGTGATTTTTTATATATAGCCAGAATCAAGAGTATTGCTCAAGGCTCTGCGGTTTTCTTCAATCATCTGTCAGTTACAGGGCAACTTGATTAAGGAATGTAAGAAAATTGATTAAGTTTATTTCTCATCTGTGAAATAATCTCTCCAATAGATTTCTTAACATATTACCTATAAAATATTTAGCCCAGTATTTGAGCTACATATTTAAATTAATATATTTAATACATAGCTGCTTCTCATTAAATGCTGCCATGCAAATAAATGCCTACTTACCACACTCATCTTCACTCAGAGCTAAAATCTCTAAAATCATGGTACTAATAATACTTCATGCTCTCTCATTCATACTACTGGTTTATAAAGACTTAGCATAGAAATGTTCCTGTAAGGATTTCAAATCCAATCAATATTCCAAAACTGTTACCTTTTTAAAATATATTAATAGGGGCCAGTGCCATGGCTCACTTGGCTAATTCTCCGCCTGTGGCACCAGAATCCCATATGGGCACAGGGTTCTAGTCTCGGTTGCCCCTCTTCCAGTCCAGCTCTCTGCTGTGGCCCGGGAGGGCAGTGGAGGATGGCCCAAGTGCTTGGGCTCCTGCACCCACATGGGAGACCAGGAGGAAGCACCTGGCTCCTGGCTTCAGATTGGCATAGCACCAGCTATGGCGACAATTTGGGGGTTGGAGTTGAACCATAGAAGGAAGACCTTTCTTTCTGTCTCTCTCTCTCACTGCCTAACTCTGTCTGTCAAATAAGTAAAATATATATATATATTAATAACCATTAGAACATTCATCTAAAATATTTACCAGGAACCTTAGTAGATTATATAAAAGAAACAAAAAATCCTTGCCTAAAATATTCTTGTCTTCATTTACCAAGCCAATAGCTAGAGGATGAAATTCTGTTCAAATATAACCTATAAATTCTACGTGACATTGTTATTATTTTGGGCTGGCTTTCCTTTTGTTTCTTTATCAGAAAGACACAAAGAAGAGGGGTAAAAAGACCTCTATATTCTCATTGCAAATCCATCACATAAATTATTGGCTGATTCACTTTTGTTGGATGAGCTAATGTAATTTTCAAAGCTCCCCACTGAGCTAATGTGATTGATTACACTCAGTTCCCATTAACCAGAGGTCAGCCCCAAGCCTCTGCCCCTGTCCTACCACAGGCTGGTGTCGATAATGGTAGAAGGGATGGCAGCTGTTCAATAATGAAAGTGTCCCAGTCATCAGATAGAACATGGAAAAGCAAAGCTGTGTTGACACTGATCTCTCCTCCTTTATACAATGCCCACTAAATGACCCTATGTAAACATCTCAAATGCCAGAGGTATAAAACATCTCAAAGTTCAATTCCCTTTTGTACCTGAGAAGCTTGGGCCTGCTGACAAGGGATCACTTCCCTTCAGTTACCCAGTGAATTTTTGGCAGATGCATAGTATGGCAAGATCTTTCCAAATACAAGATGTTGCAGATGACTTTCTGGAAAAAAAATGCAGCTTGGTGGTTGTGATGTCTGTCATTTGAAAGTGCACCACCCATTGAATCTAAATTATTGCAGCCATTATGGAAAACAGTATGGACATCTCTCAGAAAAAAAATAACTACCGTATGATACAAGAATCCTGTTACTGAGTACACGAGGGTACTTTAAAAAGTTCATGGAAAGTGGAATTTAAAAATAACTATTTTGTTCAAAAGATTTTAACTCTACACATTTTCATAGTGTGAATTTTTCTATGAACTTTTTAAAGCCCCTTTGTGTATCTGAAGAAAATGAATTCAGCATGTCAAAGATAGCATCTGCATTACCATGTCCGTTGCTGCACTATTCACAATAGCCAAAACATAAAATCAACCTAAGTGTCCATCAGCAGATGAATGGAAAAGAGAACATGTGCTATAAGACAACAGGTTACAACCCAGTCATTAAAAATAATCATTCATGACAACATGACTGAATTTGGAGGATTTATTATTAAGTGAAATAAGTCAGGCTTAGAAAGACACATGTTGAATCTCTCAAAACTGAACTCACAGATACAGGAGAAAAGTGGTTACCAGGTTGAGGTAGTTAAGACAGAAAGAAGTCAAACGATATGTAAATATAATTAGATGAAAGGAATAAGTTTAAGAGATCTATTGGATAGTATAGTGACTACAGTTAATGACCATACACTAAATTCTTGAAAAATGCAAAGAGGATTTACTGTTCTCACCACAAAAATGATAACTACAGGAGGTAATGCAATTGTTAATCAGCTAGATTTAATTAGCATGTCTACTTCAAGGCATTATATTGTGTTTGCAAAACACATAAAATTTTAGTTAATTTTTTTTAATTTTTTACAGGCAGAGTGGACAGTGAGAGAGAGAGAGAGAAAGACAGAGACAGAGAAAGGTCTTCCTTTTGCTTTGGTTCACCCTCCAATGGCCGCCGTGCTGATCTGAAGCCAGGAACCAGGTGCTTCTCCTGGTCTCCCATGCGGGTGCAGAGCCCAAGCACTTGGGCCATCCTCCACTGTACTCCCGGGCCATAGCAGAGATAAGAAGTCCCACCTATGATATATGCTATGGACCTTAAGAATGTATTTTTTTCTATTTATCCCCTAAAAAAATAAAAATTATAAGCGACTTCAAATTAAAATTTATTAACATTAATGACCAGAAAACAATTATAAATTTTTATCTCTGAATTACTTATAATGTAACTGTGGAGTATTGGTCCTTTTCATGTATTTCTTAGTCCAGATGGACAAGTCCAGTTCCCCTTCATTGATTCCAAGTTCAGTGAATAAAAGAAGCTTGCCTAAAGATGAACGTTACAAAATGGTTTGCATTAAGCAGAATGTGTAGAACACTTGCCTCCAACAATGTCCTGACTACTTGCCTTGCATACACAGCACACTCATATCCATTGCTTAGCTCTTAGTGCACCAGAAAGCTTCTCTCTCCCTCTGCCCTGCTGCCACCTGCTCTTCTCTCTTCTTACAGGTTTTCTTTCCTGGGCCCACCACATCTTTTTGTATTTTTTCTACCTCTTTGTCACAAACTATTCCTAATATTAGCTAATATAAATCAATAAGCCAATCTCATATCCGATCTATAGTAAATATTACTAGAAAATTAAATAAAAAATAAATACATTAGCTTTTAAAATTTGAATTTTGAGAACTGAGTAAAAAGATCAAAAGATCATATGTCCCTGATGAATTTACATGGACAAAACTTGAACAAAGAGTATTGGATTTAGTAGAAATAACATCCACTGAAGAAAATCCCCAGTGGCAGAAACCAGGGTAAGTAGCATTTGATTGATGAATTGGACATTAGTCTTAAAAATTAAATTGAAAAGAATTGATCCTGATGAAATTAACTTTATGGACTAAAATGAAGTTGCAAGAAATTTTACTCTAAAAAATCAGTCAAGGAGTTAAATTAATGTAATATAATTTTCTCTGAAACCAATGTCTTAAAATTTATGTGTAGTGTAACAGTGACTAAAATATTTGCATTACAATGGCTAAATCGAAACATGCTGTACCCACAGCAAATGCCAATGACAGTAAAGTTTGAGGCTTCTCTGACAGTAACTCCACAGCTTCTATTACAAGGTAAATAATACTATCCACATTAACAAGGATATATAGACATTTCAAGGACCACAAGCATGGTATGTTCAGGAACCAGTATCAAAGTGTTAAATCATGACTTTGGCATACAGGTAGGCCTGTGGACTGCAAGACCTAATAGCATTTTGAATCTCACATAGCCTTTATAAAGTTAAACTTCTTATTCCACTATACTGTGGCTGATTGATAAAGTTAGTGTGCTAGTATCTCAGAATTCCCCACCCCTAGATTTTTAGTTATTGAGAAGGCATTCCAAATCCTTGACCAAAGCAACAACAAAAGTGGAGAAAACATCTTTGATAAGGTGTAAGAGTATAAACTTATATACACACATTCTTATATATACACATAAGCATACATGTGCTTATGTACAAGAAGGTATATAGCAAACAATTCACTGCTATCTCCTACCAGCCATGACTGCTATGGAAAATAGCTTAGATTGATGAAAAGTTGATGCATCGGTAAATATTTGAGTATATGTAAATATATGTGGATGGGCAGGTGTTCTGCATTTAAACATTCTAGAACATATAAAAAGTATTTTACATGTGTGTGATTATGTGTGTATAGGATGTATAATGTGTGTGACACACACATGGTTCTGTATCAACATACAGAATTTGCAACAGAAGTCATCCAGGCCAAAGTGATTCTGAAAGAGGCCTTTCTAGGCAGGGGTAGCAGCAAGTTTAAAGTTCTTTAAAGGACAAAAGCAGTAAGCACAGTCTAAGAAGGAGGCTCCAAGTAGTACTGCATGTCTGAAATGTGGAATAAAATGCTGGTGGTTTTTTTTACATAGCTAAGTGAACATAATGAAGAACATGCTCATTATTTTTCCTTCAATTATTAGAATTTTGAAGTCTAACATAAAAGCAACTGTTTTATCCTAGGGTAAAAATTATTTTCCAGAATTTCCTACTTAATTAGACAAAGGATCTGGTACCAATAAAGTTGGAGACAAGAAAAACATGTGCGTATGAAGACAAATGATTTAGTCTGGGACTTGAGGGGACCATGTACCCGTGAATGCTCCTGGCAAAGCTGTCAAGGTTGTGGACTTCGTCTCCAGGAGCACTTAACCTCTACATTTGTCATGCATCCTTTCCCTTGGCCTCCCTCAAGTTTCATTCCAGTGACCTCAGCCTGTTACTAGGGTCACCTTTGTTTGCCATTTCCAGTATTTTAGAAGTGGACATTAGTAATTAGGAAGAAGAGCATTGATGGCTGCAATTTACTTGAAATGCATCCAAAATAGCACCAGATTAATGAGTTGGTAGCTGGATAGATGTGTGATAAAGCCAGTAGAATAGAATGTGAATGGTACCATCTAGGGATAGATGAAAGGGTGTAAACATTTTAGTGGCATGTAGGAAACAGTCCCTAATAAAGTATTGAAAAACTTAAGTATAAATTGGCCCAAGTTTGGTCATGGAAGCCTCCTCAATGTAGCACATGAGCCCTTTTGACATGAATCCCGTAGTCTTCAACAGTTTGCCTGCTATTCATAATGAAAGACATTATAAGCTATTCTTATATATTTCTTATTTTGACCTATAAAAACACAATTCAGTGAGAAATAGCATTGCAGGACAACAGTTACAGTGCTAAGGATACTCATTATAACTGAGCTTTTCTGTTTACAAACTTACAGAGCATAGAGCTGGGATGGGAACAGGTAGAGACAGACAGTAACACAGACATGGTGACAAAAAGAGACACACAAAGAGAAATGGACGAACAGAGGCAGAAAAATTTGGAGACAGAAGCAAAGAGGAATGAAGAATAGTTTAAAGATAAGATGCTAAAATGGATAAAGTATTACATTGTACATCAACCATCAGGACAAGAGCTGATCAAGTCACTGTTTCTCATAGTGTCCATTTCACTTCAACAAGTTTCCCCTTTGGTGCTCAGTTAGTTGTCGCCAATCAGGGAGAACATATGATATTTGTCCCTTTGGGACTGGCTTAATTCACTCAGCATGATGTGTTCCATATTCCTCCATCTTGTTGCAAATGACCGGGTTTCGTTGTTTTTGACTGCTGTATAGTATTCTATAGAGTACATGTCCCATAGTTTCTTTATCCAGTCTACTGTTGATGGGCATTTGGGTTGGTTCCACGTCTTAGCTATTGTGAATTGAGCTGCTATAAACATTAATGTGCAGACAGCTTGTTTGTTTGCCAATTTCATTTCCTTTGGGTAAATTCCAAGGAGTGGGATGGCTGGGTCGAACGGTAGGGTTATCTTCAGGTTTCTGAGCAATCTCCAGACTGACTTCCATAGTGGCTTCACCAGTTTGCATTCCCACCAACAGTGGTTTAGTGTCCCTTTTTCCCCACATCCTCTCCAGCGTCTATTGTTGGTAGATTTCTGAATGTGAGCCATTCTAACTGTGGTGAGGTGGAACCTCATTGTGGTTTTGATTTGCATTTCCCTGATTGCCAGTGATCTTGAACATTTTTTCATGTGTCTGTTGACCATTTAGATTTCCTCTTTTGAAAAATGTCTATTGAGGTCCTTGGCCCATCTCTTAAGTGGGTTGTTTTTTTTGATGTTGTGGAGTTTCTTGATTTCTTTGTAGATTCTGGTTATCAACCCTTTATCAGTTGGATAGTTTGCAAATATATTTTCCCATTCTGTCGGTTGTCTCTTCACTTTCCTGACTGTTTCTTTTGAAGTACACAAACTTCTCAATTTGAAGCAATCCCAATAGTTCATTTTGGCTTTGACTGCCTGTGCTTCTGGGGTGTTTTCCAAGAAGTCATTGCTGGTACCTATATCTTGCAGGGTTTTTCCAATGCTCTCTAATAATTTGATGGTGTCAGGTCGTAGATTCAAGTCTTTAATCCATGTTGAGTGGATTTTTGTGTAAGGTGAAAGGTAGGGGTCTTACTTCATGATTCTGCATGTGGAAATCTAATTTAACCAGCACCATTTATTGAATAGACTGTCCTTACTCCAGGGATTGATTTTGGATCCTTCATCAAATATGAGTTGGCTGTAGATGTTTGGATTGATTTCTGGTGTTTCAATTCTGTTCCATTGGTCTATCCATCTGTTTCTGTACCAGTACCATGCTGTTTTGATTACAACTGCCATGTAGTATGTCCTGAAATCTGGTATTGTGATGCCTCCAGCTTTGTTTTTGTTGTACAAGATTGCTTTAGCTATTCGAGGTCTCCTGTGTCTCCATATGAATTTCAGCATCATTTTTTCCAGATCTGAGAAGAAGGTCTTCAGTATCTTGATTGGTATTGCATTGAATCTATAAATTGCTTTTGGGAGAATGGACATTTTGATGATATTGATTCTTCCAATCCATGAGCATGGAAGATTTTTCCATTTCTTGGTATCCTTTTCTATTTCTTTCCTTAAGGTTTTGTAATTTTCATCGTAGAGATCCTTAACGTCCTTGGTTAAATTTATTCCAAGGTATTTGATTGTTTTTGTAGCTATTGTGAATGGGATTGATCTTAGAAGTTCTTCCTCAGCCATGGCATTGTCTGTGTATACAAAGGCTGTTGATTTTTGTGCATTGATTTTATACCCTGCTATTTTGCCAAAATCTTCTACGAGTTCCAATAGTCTAGTAGAGTTCTTTGGGTCCCCTAAGTAAAGAATCATATCATCTGCAAAGAGGGATAGTTTGACTTCTTCCTTCCCGATTTGTATCCTTTAATTTCTTTTTCTTGCCTAATAGCTCTGGCTAGAACTTCCAGAACTATATTGAATAGCAGTGGTGAGAGTGGGCATCCCTTTCTGGTGCCAGATCTCAGTGGAAATGCTTCCAACTTTTCCCCATTCAATAGGATGTTGGCTGTGGGTTTTTCATAGATTGCTTTGATTGTATTGAGGAATGTTCCTTCCATACCCAGTTTGCTTAGAGTTTTCATCATGAAAGGGTGTTGTATTTTATCAAATGCTTTCTCAGTGTCTATTGAGATAATCATATGGTTTTTCTTCTGCAGTCTGTTAATGTGGTGAATCACATTGATTGATTTGCGAATGTTGAACCATCCCTGCATACCAGGGATAAATCCCACTTGGTCTGGGTGGATGATTTTCCTGATGTGTTGTTGTATTCTATTGGCGAGAATTTTATTGAGGATTTTTGCGTCTATGTTCATCAGGGATATTGGTCTATAATTTTCTTTCAGTGCTGCATCTTTCTCTGGCTTAGGGATTAAGGTGATGCTGGCTTCATAGAAAGAATTTGGGAGGATTCCATCTTTTTCAATTGTTCTGAATAGTTTGAGAAGAAATGGAATCAGTTCTTCTTTAAATGTCTGTTAGAATTCAGCAGTGAATCCATCTGGTCCTGGGCTTTTCTTTGTTGGGAGGGCCTTTATTACTGTTTCAATTTCTGTCTCAGTTATGGGTCTGTTAGGTTTTCTATGTAGTATTTTTTTGTTCTAGTTCCATTGGTTGAACTCTGTAATTAACACACAATTGCTCTTAGGTATTTAAATTTTAACTGAAAAGTGATCCCTGTTAGGAATTTGGAAAACATTATGCTGAGTGAAATAAGCCAATCCCAAAGGGACAAATACCACTTGTTCTCCTTGATAGGTGACAACTAACTGAGCACCAAAAAGGAAACCTGTTAAAGTGAAATGAACACTAGGAGAAACGGTGACTTGATCAGCCCTCACCCTGACTGTTCATGAACAATTTAATATGTTATCCCTCTTAGTATTTTTTTTGTTTGTTCTAATTAACACTTTTGGTTGAATACTGTAATCAATACACAATTATTCTTAAGCGCTGAAACTTAACTGAAAAGTGATCACTGTTAAATATAAGAGTGGGAACAAGAGAGGGAAGAGATGTGCAATTCGGGACATGCTCAAGCTGACTTTCCTCAAACGGTAGAGTTAGAAACATACCAGGGGATTCCAATTCAATCCCATCAAGGTGGCATGTACCAATGCCATCTCACTAGTCCCAGTGTTCAATTTCTGTTCGCAATTGATCATAATGATAGGACTAAGAACCAAAGGGATCACATAAACAAGAATAGTGTCTGCAAATACTAGCTGATAGAATAAAAAAGGGAGAGAATGATCCAACATGGGAAGTGAGATACACAGCAGACCCATAGAATGGCAGATGTCCTAAACAACACTCTGGCCTCAGAATCAGCCCTTAAGGCATGCGGATCCGGCTGAAAAGCCCATGAGAGTATTTCAGGCATGGAAAGCCAAGACACTCTGGGGAAAAAAAAAAAACCTAAATGAAAGATCTCTGTGAGTGAGATCCCAGTGGAAAGAACGGAGCCATCAAAGAAGGAGGTACCTTTCTCTGAAGGGAGGAGAGAACTTCCACTTTGACTACAACCTTGTCTAAACATGATCAGAGTCAGTGAACTCAAAAGGTTTCCATAGCCTTGGCAGCTCATGACAAGAGCCTAGGATGATTACTGATGCCATAAACAAGAGTGTCAATTTGTTAAGTCAACAACAGGAGTCACTGTGCACTTACTCCCCATGTAGGATCTTTGTCCTTAATGTGCTATACATTGAGATTTAATGCGATAACTAGTACTCAAACAGTATTTTTCACTTTATGTTTCTGTGTGGGAGCAAACTGTTGAAATATTTACTTAATGTATGCTAAACTGATCTTCTGTATATAAAGAGAATCGAAAATGAATCTTGATGTGAATGGAAGCATAGAGGGAGTGGGAAAGGGGAGGGTTGCGGGTGGGAGGGACGTTATGTGTTGGGTAGCCATTGTAATCCATAAGCTGTACTTTGGAAATTTATATTCATTAAAACAAGTGAAAAATAAAAAAATGCTAAAAAAAAGATGCTCTGAGTTCATTCTCTTTTCAAATTAATGATACAAGGATTTTCCTTTCCCTTTCCTATATTCATCCACACTGATAATATTAGATTTTTTATGTCTTTTTTATTCCTTTAACTTTTATTTAGTAAATATCAATTTCCAAAGTACAGCTTATGGATTACAATACCTTCCCCTCCATAACTTCCCTCCCACTCGTACCCCTCGCATCTCCTGCTCCCTCTCCTATTCCATTCATATCAAGATTCATTTTCAATTATCTTTATATACAGAAGATCGATTTAGTATATATGAAGTAAAGATTTCATCGGTTTGCACCCACACAGAAACACGAAGTGTAAAATACTGTTTCAGTACTAGTTATAGCATTACTTCACATTGGACAACACATTAAGGACAGATCCCACATGAGGAGTAAGTACACAGTGACTCCTGTTGCTGACTTAAAATTTGACACTCTTGTTTATGGCATCAGTAATCTCCCTAGGTTCTTGTCATGAGTTGCCAAGGCTATGGAATCCTTTTGAGTTTGCTGACTTCGATCTTATCTCGACCAGGTCATAGTTAAAGTGGAAGTTCTCTCCTCCCTTCAGAGAAAGGTACCTCCTTCTTTGATGGCCCCATTCTTTCCACTGGGATCTCACTCGCAGAGATCTTTCATTTAGGTTTTTTGCTGTTGTTGTTGTTGTTGTTGTTTTTTGCCAGAGTGTCTTGGCTTTCCATGCCTGAAATACTCTCATGGGCTCTTCAGCCAGATCTGATTGCCTTAAGGGCTGATTCTGAGGCCAGAATGCTGTTTAGGACATCTGCCATTCTATGAGTCTGCTGTGTATCCTGCTTCCCATGTTGGATTGTTTTCTCCCTTTTTTTTTTTTTAATTTTTTGACAGGCAGAGTGGACAGTGAGAGAGAGAGAGAGACAGAGAGAAAGGTCTTCCTTTGCCGTTGGTTCACCCTCCAATGGCCGCCGCGGCCGGCACACCGCGCTGATCCGATGGCAGGAGCCAGGATCCAGGTGCTTTTCCTGGTCTCCCATGTGGGTGCAGGGCCCAAGCACCTGGGCCATCCTCCACTGCACTCCCTGGCCACAGCAGAGGGCTGGCCTGGAAGAGGGGCAACCGGGACAGAGTCCGGCACCCCAACCGGGACTAGAACCCGGTGTGCCGGCGCCGCAAGGCGGAGGATTAGCCTAGTGAGCTGCGGCGCCGGCTTTTTTTTCCCTTTTTGATTCTATCATTTAGTATTAGCAGACACTAGTCTTGTTTGTGTTTTCCCTTTGATTCTTAGACCTATCAGTGTGATCAATTGTGAACTGAAATTGATCACTTGGACTAGTGAGATGGCATTGGTTCATGCAACCTTGATGGGATTATATTGGAATCCCCTGGCACGTTTCTAACTCCACCATTTGGGGCAAGTCCAGTTGAGCATGTCCCAAATTGTACATCTCCTCCCTCTCTTATTGCCACTGTTAAATTTAACAGGGATCATTTTTCAGTTAAATTTAAACACCTAAGAATAATTGTGTTTTAATTAGAGTTCATCCAATAGTACTAGTACAAAAAATGCTAAAATGGATGAAGTATTACATTGTACATCAACCATCAGGACAAGGGCTGATCAAGTCACTGTTTCTCATAGTGTCCATTTCACTTCAACAAGTTTCCCCTTTGGTGCTCAGTTAGTTGTCGCCAATCAGGGAGAACATATGATATTTGTCCCTTTGGGACTGGCTTAATTCACTCAGCATAATGTTTTCCAGATTCCTCCTCTTTTTTGCAAATGACCGGATTTCATTGTTTTTGATGCCTATAGTATTCTATAGAGTACATGTCCCATAGTTTCTTTATCCAGTCTACTGTTGATGGGCATTTGGGTTGGTTCCACGTCTTAGCTATTGTGAATTGAGCTGCTATAAACATTAATGTGCAGACAGCTTGTTTGTTTGCCAATTTCATTTCCTTTGGGTAAATTCCAAGGAGTGGGATGGCTGAGTTGTATGGTAGGGTTATATTGAGGTTTCTGAGGAATCTCCAGACTGACTTCCATAGTGGCTTAACCAATTTGCATCCCCACCAACAGTGGCTTAGTGTCCCTTTTTCCCCACATCCTCTCCAGCATCTATTGTTGGTAGATTTCTGAATGTGAGCCATTCTAACTGGGGTGAGGTGAAACCTCATTGTGGTTTTGATTTGCATTTCCCTGATTGCTAGTGATCTAAAAGCACAGAAAAGGGTAGAATTAGAATATCCCACAATTTCTTTGCTCTATCATATATCATACAAACAACTGTCTCATAAATGATATTGATACAAGCAATTCTATTACTTTAACCCATTGAACATGTTTGCAAATGCTTCCTAATTTTCTCTACATTTTTAAAATTTACTTATTTTATTTGAAAAGCAGAGGCACATGTAGACATCTCCTATCTGCTGGTTCACTCCCCAGATATGCCTAACAGCCTGAGATTTTTGAGGCTGAAACCAGGAGCCAGGAATTCAGACTGGGTCCCAACTACTTTGACCATCACCTGCTGTGTCTCAGGGACACATCAACATGAAGCCTGGATCAACAGAACCAGGATGCAAACCCAGCCACTCTAACTTGAGGTGTGGGTGTCCCAGGTGGTGTCTTAACCCCTACACTAATGCCTCCCCTACATCACATTTTTAAACCGTGTACTTTATCGACAGTGTCAAAGTGTATGACTATACTACATTCTCTCTTTGAGCCCTAAACTAGTCTTATTTCTAAAGGTAACTATGTCTTATGCTCATAAATCAGTGTTAATGTTGATGACTGCCTACTCCTTCTCTGTAATATGCTTTAGTGAATTACTCAAGAAAAGTTCATGGAAACAGTATAGCTTTATTTCCTACATGTTAATTACAGTTTGTATCTTTCATAATTGAAATTCAGTTTCACCGATTATAAATCTCCAGCTCACACTTACATTCCTGGACTACTTTAAATATATTATATCTATTTTTACCTGATGTAAAGAACTGTTATTATAAAGTCCAATGAGAGTCTAACATTCCCAGTAATATCACATGCTCTTTTTTATTAGACTGTGTCTTGGTGTTGGTTATTCTGAATATATACTTTCAAGTTATATGGTGTGCACTTTCAGTTTGAATATTACCAGTAAGAATTATAATGAATTGAAGCCCATAAAACTGTATTTCAAATAAGGAATTCATAATAACATAAAAACTCAACTATCACCTTTGTAGAAAAAAAGGAAAGCAACTCCTCATCTTAAAATCTGGTACAGAGAGAGAACCAATTATTCTGCTTTTTCCAAATGGATATTGAGTAACAAAATAGAAGATAAGGGGAAAAGGCTACTGGTAAAAGAGTACTTCAATTTAATAAAATGAAAACAAAGGGATGAAGTAGAACACCACCATTCTGAATGTGAGCAGGCTTATTTTAGACTTCATCTAGCACTCTTGTGCTGCCCTTGAGGATGACTGCATAGAATTTAATAAATCTGTCATCAGCAGCTATCTTAAATGACTTGCCATTGATATGAGATAAGTAGGACAAGACGGCTGTGGATGAAAGAATATATTATCTTCCTTCAGGGAGGTTGGGCATCCAAAATAAGCTTCCAGTGTTTTTTCAAGCCTCACTCAGAGTGTATTTGAATTTAAAGCTGGTCCATCAACAACGTGGACAGTACCACAGCACAGCAAACATCCATCTTCTATACGTATTTAAGAACATTGGCAATTCAAACAGATAAAAACTAACTTAAACAGCATGAGCATAAAATAATAATGCCCATCATGGAAGATAAGAGTTGGAACTTCCCGAGTTTATGATATAAGCACTAGGCTAATTTTATTTGATTCTCACAACAAACTTTTAAGGCATGTGTTGTAATTTTCCCAAATTACAAATCAGTTTAAAACATCTCCTGCATTAAAACCAATGCCTGAAACTCTTACACTTTTAAGAGAATGACATTTTACTGGTTTGTTAACACTGAGAGTCATAGGGGTATAGAAACTTTTCCATGGTCACATATGTAACATGGCAACAAGGAAAAGAGGCAGCTATTTCAGAAACAAGGGATGGGTAGTGTAGACAGATGTACCATCCACTTGCAACAACTTTTGTAGATGCTGTCCAGAGGCAACGTTCAATTTGCCCTTTCTGAGAGATATCTGCAGCGTCGAAGTCAGCAGTCAAAATAAGAAAATATAGATCTCCATCTCCACAGCTCAGAATGCGGGAAATGGGGAACAGGCTTTTTTAATTTGCCTTACGAGCGTTCAGAATCATCTGCCTCCAGGATTAAGGGCAAGAACCTACAGAACACTTTCATTATTCCAGAGGATAAGATGTTTTCCAAAGGTGGAATCCCCTACCAGCATTGCTCATTGCCCAGGTCCTGCCACAGACTCCGCACCCTACAGAAGATGAGCACTGGTTTGCTGGCAGAGGATACTTTGAGAATATTAACAATTTCTATTAGACTAAAGAGAAGTCACTCATTAGAATAAATATCACTACCAAATAGACATTTTCTAATATAAAGATCAAAAAATAGAACTAGCAATAAAGCCTCAAAATAAAAGAGGCACATTTAACAGGAAAAAAATGACGTACAGCATACAAATAGAGAAAGAACATTGCTGGAAAGCCTTTAATTTAGCAAACATCTGTTTTATATCCTCAATGAAGTAAAGGATAACCAAACATAGCAAAAAGATAAAATATGTGAAAAACTAGCAGGTTGAAATGAAAACTGAGAAATCATTGTAAGGAAAGAATGTAAGTAAATTATGATATAATGAAATTTAGGATAGCATTGGAAGAATAAAGACCAGAATCTATATTCTGTTGTAGATCACAAACTTGAGAAGTTCTATTAAATGTACATGAAAATGTTTTTAAAAATCAGAGACAAAGTAAATTATGAATAGTTCATTATTTAAAGTACAGGTCAGAATTTCAGTAAAGATCAGAACCAATATTACAAACGCAATGATCAACTATATGAAAGAATTGTCTATGCTGAAAATCTGTAACTTCAAATTTATAGGACTGAATATTAGGAAAAGAATGTTCTAAAAAGAAACTAATATTTAATTTTCCCCAGTGACTTTTCCTTTTTGTACCTCAAAGATGGAGAAATAATGAAAGTAATAGCACCAATAGAAATATGGAATCAGATTCTTCTTTTTAACAACTCTAATTGCCAAAGAGCGAATTACTCGTCTTTAGAGTTGACCCAGCCAGCCACTCATTAAGATGTGAAAGTAACAGAAAAGCATTCATATACACAATGATTCAGGAAATAACTTCTAGTTATAAAGTTCCTACCCCAAAAAAACCCTATTCTCAAAGTGATGGAAAAATATGACATAAGTAACTAAAACCCAGGAAATGCACAGCATAAGGATAGTCAGTGAGCACTGAAAATGGTTACATGTAGAACTAAATCTAAAAATGTATTTCAAGTAATAGCAGTACAATTTTTTCAATTTTTCAAGTTTTCTGACATTGATCAAAGATAAATGGAAGAAGACACACAGAAAGTAATAAAAGTTACAGTTGATATTTTTGATGCAAGAGAAGATTTATTATATATATGGAGAGGCAAGCATGACAAATTATATTTTTCTTAATGAAAGATAACTACAAAATACATCTATATATAAGAAACCCATTGGACAGATTAATCCCTTCATAAGAGCACAGCCTTGAATCTCACAAAGTTCTATCTCTCAACATTTCTGTATTGGAGACCAAGTGCCTAATACATGCCCTTTTAGGTATTTATTCAACCCACAGCATAAGGCCAAGAAAAGCCACCAAAACACAAACTAAAAAAACATGAAAAATATGATAAAAAATTGAAGAGACAAAAAGAGGTCAAAACACACACTAAGGCAATGAACATCTGAAAAGAAATGAATAGAATGGTATAGAATTCCCAACTCCTGAATAAAAACATTAGATTAAAGAAGAGTGACAGTAAATGACCTTGTGAAATCTGAGAACTACATGGATTAACACATTATTCTAAATCTCCAGACAGAAAAAAAAATTAGTTCACCTCGAAGAACAGCAAATTCATCCAAATTTAAGTACTAGATACCAGAAGACCATAGAACAATGGACACACAATGCTGAAGGAAAATCATGTGGAATTTAACATGTTCTGTATGCTTCACAAATCACAGAATAGAACAATTATTGCAAACATGAGGCGAGGCAACTAAAATGTGGCATGATTATAGAACATGAGGAAATAATTTCCATGACCATGATGAAAGGAGTATTTCCTTCAATGATGCAGAGCACATGCGACACGAAGGGTATGATAAAGTCCTGAGTGCATTTAAATATTCAATATAAAACTATATATACCAGCCTTAAATTATAAGAAAAACTGGACAGAACACAGAAGAATTAAGGCTAGTTATGTGCTGAATTGCATTCTTCCCTTCAAAATTCACGTGGAGCCCTGACTCCCAGTAACTCAGAATATGCATTTGGAGATAGGGCCAGTGAAAGAGGTGGCTAATAATAAGCTGCTTGTGTATCCTAACCTAATCTGAATGAAGCCCATATAAACAAAAACGAAATTTGGACATAAAAAAAAGATGCTAGGGATATACATGCACAGAGAAAGACCATAGGAGAACATTTACAATGAGAAAAAATGCCATCAACCAGCCATGGAGAGAAGCCTCAGGAGGAGGCAATCCTGTTCAAACCTTCATCTTAGCCCTTCTCCAGGACTGTGAGATAATAAATAAGTCTGTGGTTGAAGCCACTGAGTCTGCGGGATTATTATGGTAGCACCAGTAAATTGAGAGCTTAAAATAGAAGGGATTTATTATTGGGGATTCCAAGAAAGTGGAATAGGGAAAGGGCACACTTCTCTAGGCTAGGGAAAAATAGTAAGAAAAAGAAGGGGGGTGGGGAAAAAGTACATTCTTGGGGGACAATTGGAGGGAAAGCTGCCATGGGGATTCTGAAGAAAGAGGAGACACCCCATGAATCTGGGTGAAGGTACAGATACACAGCAATGAGTATGTATGCCACACATGGCCCCAGCATCCCAGGGCTGGATGAAGTGTCAACTTTAGAGAACAAGGTGAGATCAAACTGCAGCAGCCCATGCCACTAGTGATACAACTGGAGGAAGAACCTGGCAGAATACACTGTCTTTGAGTCCAGCCTGGAGCTTGGAGGGGAACAGGTTGTCCACTAACACAGCCATAGAAAAGGGACACGTTTCTATATCCCCAGATCCCCTTACAATGGCACCATGCAACCAGCAGGAGAGGGCAGTGACATTTTGGACATAAATAGATAGCAGAGTTGTTGCAGCTCTGTGTGTGTATCCAGCAACTGGAAGGAATAAAATGCCCTCTTGTCAGCAATAGCAGCTGCAGCATCTCAGGTGCATGTACCTGGCAACAGGTGGGGAAAGGAGCCATTCTGAAATCAGTACCAGTTGAAGAGACCCTTGTATATTACAAGCAACCAGTAGGAAGAAGGAACAATTGTCAAACAACTAGGACTGCAGCCAGTGCCTCTTGTACACTCTTGTGATCCAAGCATTTTACCTGAGAGAAAGAAATCCATGTTACCTACTGACTTTGAGTCTGGCTGGGAAGACTGACAGAGTGCTGCATAACCTTGTATAACTGTGAGGTAACTGCAGCATCTCAATGTATCACAGGCTCCAGGGCACAAACCACCTAGGTGGAGTACCCACAGCAGTTGGCTCCAGGAATGCCTAAGCCTCTCAATCGTGAGGGCAGGCTAATGGGGAAGAGTGGATCTTCTGCACCCAGTGACTGTGGGAGCCCTGTCTGCTGAGAATGTGGGAACCATATGACTGAATGAGAGGGTGCAAGGTGTAGCTGGGTCCCTGGGCAATCACCATGAGTGACTCCATATGCTCAGAACTCCTGGACTTCCTGGAGTGCGTTATTGTAGTGGGATCCATGCTCACATTGGAGGACCGCACAGATCCTTCATGCAGTTCAAGTGAGAGCAAAGATGAGCATTGAACCCACTGAGGGCTAAGACTCAGGCATTGATCACCTTGGAAGAGAGGTGGTTAGGATATGATTACACCAACAGAGTGATCATACTACCCTTTCTATTAACAAGAGGAGATCTGCCACCCCCAACTTGGGTATACCCTAGATACCCACTCCACCCCCACTGGAGCACTGACCAGAACTCCCTGGCCACAAGCAGCACACACCTTTGAGTATTCACTGAAAGAACAGACATTCCACTATGTCACAGAGGCTTAGTTCAAGGATAAAAGCCATTAAAGGAAAAAATCAGCAAGTATCTCCACAAATTTCTAAATATCAAAGCAGAAATTCAAGAGACAAAAATAAAGATAAAAATGACCCACCCAAAGGAACACAGCAACACTTCTATATTAGAATATGAACATAAAGAGATTGATGAAATGCCTGAAACAGAATTCAAAAGATTAATCATAGGATTATTCAGAAGCAATGAGAAGCAAATCTATAAGTTAAAGAAAGCCACACATGACATGAAAAATTTTTCCATGAAATTGAGATTTTGAAGAGAAATCAAAATGACATATTTGAAATGAAGAATTCAATGTCAAAAAATACAGTCTGATAATCCTTTCACTTGATGAGGAGGAAGAAAAAATATCTGAGTTGGAAGAAAATTCTTCAAAAACTTTTCAGTCCGAACAAAAAAAGAGAAAATTAGAAAAATTTAAAATCGTTGAGGATTTACAAAACACAATAAAACAAAAAAACATATGTATCTTAGTATTTCATGAAAATGTGGAAAGAATGAATTAGAAGGCCTATTTAGTGAAATCAATACAGATAACTTCCCCAATTTGGAGAAAGCAAAGACCATCCAAGTACACAAAGCACATGGAGTCTTTAAAGATATGACCAGTAAAGACCTTAACCGTAACACATTGTATTCAAATTTTCAACAGAACATAAAGATTCTAAAATGTGCACCAGAGAAACACCAGATTATTTTCAAAGAATCTCCAATTAGACTCACAGCAGACTTCTCATCAGAAACCCTACAGGCTCAGAGACAATGGAGAGACACAGCCCAAGCCTTAAGAGAAAAAACTGTAAACCCTGAATACTTATGCTACAAAACTCTCACTTATAAATGAAGGTGAAAGACCTTCCATAACAAACAGAAATTGAAAGAATGTCACCACGCATCCAGCCTTACAAAAGATGCTTAGTGATGTGCTATACACAGAAACATAGAAAGATAGTTATCATTACGAGAGAATGTGAAGACAGAAAATATCCCAGTAAAAGTACAAAGGAAATCCAAAGTAAACAATAGGAACATGTATAGCAGGGCCATAATAAATGCCAAGGCCAAGTTATTACTTATCAATAGTAACGATGACTGTAAATGGCCTAAATTCTCCAATTGAAAGATACAGACTGACTAAATGGATTAAATAAGACCCACCTATTTTCTACCTACAAGAAACACACCTTACCAACAAAGATAGACATAGACTGAAAGGATGGAAAAAGATATCCCATGCTAAATAACACAAAAGTGCAGGTATAGCCATCATTTTACTGAATAAAATAGACTTTAACACAAAAACAGTTAAGAGACAAAAAAGTAACTATGTAATGATTAAGAAACCAATTCAACAGGAACATGTGACTATAATAAATACGTATGTACTCAATGCCAGAGAACATGACTATCAAAAGAAATGTTAGTGGATCCAAAGGGAGACAGAAACTCCAATAAAATACAAACAGGGGACTTCAACACCCCACTTTCATCAAAGGACAGATTAGCTAGACAGAAAAATCAACAAAAAAAGAGCTAATCTACACTATGGACAAAATAGACCTAACAGATATCTAGAAAACTTTTCATGCCTCAGTTGAAGAATACACCATGCATGGAACTTTCTCTAGGATAGACCACATGCTAGGACTAAAAAAAAAGTCTCAGCAAATTCAAAAAATCAAAATCATATCATGCATCTTCTCTGACCACAATGGAATGAAGGTGGAAATCAACAACTCAAGAATCTCTAGAACATAAGCAAATACATGGATGTCGCATCCCTCGACCAGCAAGGAAGACACAACCCGAACTCTTCTTCAAGCAGTTTATTCAGGAACCTTGAACAAGCTTCTTCTTCCCCCTCCTTCCCTCTCCCATCCCTCTTATAGCCATCAGCACACCAATCAAAAGCAGCCAAGTGGCAAGGATTGATTGGCACAGCAATGCGGAAGCCAGAAGGGAGCTCAGCCAACTCCTTATTAGGAGTTGTTTGTTTCTCGCCAGTCCTTCCAGGAGAAAGGAGCCGGCGCCATCTGTAGGGCGCGGTGCAATGGCTCCCCACAGTTCCCCCTTTTTGTTTTAGAACCAGGCATCTAAGGATTACAGGAGAAGGTAGGGGTCTGTCCCCCACTGCCAGGCATCCACCTGGAAAAGCATCCTTTTCGCGGGGGTGGGATCTGGGATGCCAACCCACATGCAGACAGACTTGCCTTCCAGAGAACGTAATGGCTCGTTCTCTCTGCAGTGCTTTGCCTCTCACCCTGCACCCATGCCTAGCATTCAAGGAAGGCCAGCCATGTTTGTGGCGATTGTCCAGCCTCAAGGGCATAAAAGGCTTGAGCTATCATGGCCAATTCCTGCCGATGAGCTGTCCTCATCCTGCACAAACACCACAGGCAAAATAACACAACAAGTAACAGCAACCCCGTCAAAGCTCCAAGTCCCGCCCACTCCTTCAGGCTGGAGATGGCTGTGCGGATCCAGGATGACAATCCAGATGCGAAGGAGACATCCACACACGTGGAGTTGATGGTGACCACGGCAAGGCGCAGTTGCTTCAAGGTGTAGTCAAATTCCGCGGACCAATTCTGCAAGAGCATCTGAGACAACTGTTTAGAGTAGTTTGCTGCCTGAGTCATGTTATCATACTGAACAGAGGTCACACACAACCCTGAAAATTTCCACTCACATTTATCCGGGGAGAAAATGTAAAGTATCCTTTCTTTGCCCAAATGTTATTGCGCCCTTGACATCCCGCCCACGGCAAGATACCATCCCCACGATTGCCATAGCAACGAGGGACCCATCGTAGCTGAGAAGGAATGGTAGACCCCTGGTCCTTCTTCTCCATGGCAGGCCACCATCCTGATATCCAGGAAGCATTGGCCAATCCAGGGGTTGTTGGAAAATCTACCCAGGCTGCAGATTTATTATACAACTTTATGCAAGAGCTATTTTCATAAGTAATATTATTACTAATCAAAAAACATAAACTGCCTTCTAAGGTGTAATTTCCTGCAGGTGCATATTGAGAATCTGTATCCATGGGCAAGTAAGGGACTCCCAAGGTAAGATTGGTGGCAAAAAAGCGAGGGAACACTTGAGCGTTATACATCACCGGCATTGGCTTTGGGAATACTGTTAGAATCCCCCATCTCTGCTCCGCCAGTGTCCGCTGCATTTGAGGCAGAAGTATCAAAAGCAACGGCAGGATTCTCCTCGTGGCAGACCCGCCTGACCGCTCGCTCCGGAACCCACACGGGTCATGTTGATCCTGTGGAAAAACACAAACAGCACCTCGTGCCCATGCCAGCACGGGATCAGGGCCACGCCACTGGCCCGTCAAGAGATCTTTCCATTTTACCAACCCTCTACTTGGGTTTCCTTGTTGCTGATGCCTGTCCGTGGCTGAGTGCCCATGCACATCCAAATTTAAAAAATTAATTGTAAATAAGACCAAGGCAATTCTCTCTCTCGGGGTGTGGCTATAGCCAACTCCCCCTTTTTGTTTTAAAAGATATTCTTTCAGTGTGCAGTGTGCTCGCTCAATTATGCCCTGGCCCTGAGGATTGTATGGCAATCCATGGACAAGTTGAACCTCCATTTTTTGGCAAAAGGTGGTAAAGGTTTGAGATGTATAGGCTGGGCCATTATCAGTTTTTAGCACCTGGGGTCTCCCCCAGGCGGCCCATGCATCCAGACAATGAGCAATCACCTGACGTTAGGGATGCAATTGGGCTAGAAGGTTTAATCGGTCCTGCGGTTTCCAATATCTTTAATGTGTTCACCACATATAAGGAATCTGACAACAAGTTAAAGGCAAAAGAGCACTGCTTAAGGACTTCAATAAGTATTTTTAATTCCACAACTTGAGGTGAGCCTGGCTGAAACTGATGAAATACTGGGTCATTACCCTCTACCATACAAACCCCACAGCCTGTTTTTGACCCATCCGTAAATATATTTGAAGCACCTGGTAATGGCTCAGCGGCTATAATTTTTGGAAATCCTCATTTGCCGATTCAATTCCCGTACTTGCTTTATACCAGACTCTTTGTTATCGCCACACTCTTCAGACTCACTGCTGCTTTCTGAGCTACTTTCTGCACTAGTACTACTTACTAAGGAGGGGCTGGGCAACTTGGAAAGATCAGGGTACAGTTTTTTCCTAGTTCTTTTCTGACTCTCCTTCAAAGTTTTCCCTTTTTCACTGGCAGCTCTCTCGGAGCGCTCTTCCTGAAGCTCCTCCAAGGCAGCTTGACCGCTCAGAATAGCTTCACTACACTGCTCATCCTCGAGGCATGCTCGCACTAACTTCCATATTGGTCTCACTCCCCCTTCAAGATTACCCTGTTCAAATGCAAAATCCAAATCCCTGCCTAGTTTGTCCCATGAAGGGATAGTAAGGCTTCCCGAAACTCCATACCAGGGTGCAATGGTATCTCAGTTACGTAAAAACCTATGCAACGTACTAGGCTTAAGTTTCAAACCGTTTTCTCGAAGCAGCGCATTCAGCGCCAGAAAAATTTGATGGGACTGTGAATTACCCATCGTCAAAAATTGCGCTCTTTCCCTGGCCACGGGTCAGAGCTCCTTCTGCTTTTGTCGCAGAACTTCCTCTGCTTTAATCGCAGAACTACCCTCCCGCTATTATCGCAGGACTGCCCGCTCTTATCGCAGATCCTCACCTTATTTTCCTGGGGGACTTACCAGCGCTGCCCTGACTGCAGGAAGTTCTGAGTTCGCGTTCGAGATGGTCCCCGTACGGGCCACCAGTTGTCGCGTCCCTCGACCAGCAAGGAAGACACAACCCGAACTCTTCTTCAAGCAGTTTATTCAGGAACCTTGAACAAGCTTCTTCTTCCCCCTCCTTCCCTCTCCCATCCCTCTTATAGCCATCAGCACACCAATCAAAAGCAGCCAAGTGGCAAGGATTGATTGGTACAGCAATGCGGAAGCCAGAAGGGAGCTCAGCCATCTCCTTATTAGGAGTTGTTTGTTTCTCGCCAGTCCTTCCGGGAGAAAGGAGCCGGTGCCATCTTTAGGGTGCGGTGCAATGGCTCCCCACACATGGAGACTGAACAACATACTCCTAAGTGAACAGTCACAGAAGAAATCAAGAGAAAAAAATTTCAAGAAATGAATAAAGTTCACAATACCACATATCAAAACTTATGGGATACAGCATAAGCAGTATTAAGAGGGAAGTTTATAGCAACTGGTGCCCGTATCAGGGAAAAGGAACCAAATAAATGAGTTATCAGTGTATCTCAAGGATCTAGAAAAAAACAAATCAAACTCAAAATTAGGAGGAAAGAAATCATTAAAATTAGAGAATAAAACAAAACGCAAAAGATCAGTGAAGACCTGTGGGTTTTTTTTGAAAAAAAAAATTGATATCCCATTCATTCAACTGACCAAGAAAAAGAAAGACTCAAATCAATAAAATCAGAGATGAAAAAGGAAATGTAACAGATACCACAGAAATAAAAGCATAATTGGGAAGTACTACAAAGAGCTGTATACTAACAAATTGAGGAACCTAGAAGAAATGGATAGATTCTGGAAATACATAAAATCTGCCAAAATTGAGCCATGAACACACAGACAACCTAAACAGACCAATAACCAAGACAGAGACTGAATCAGCAATAAAGATCCTGCCAACAAAGAAATGTCCAGGACCAGATAGCTTTATTGCTGAATTCTACCTCCCACTTAAGGAAGAACTAACTCCAATTCTTCTAAAGTTATTCACAACAGTTCAAAGAGAAGGAATTTTCCAAAACTCTATAAAGCCAGCATCACCATAATTCTTAAACCAGAAAAAGAAACAGAGTAAGAAAACTATAAACCAATGTCCATGATGAATATAAACGCAGAAGTCCTTAACAAAATACCAAATCCAACAACACATCAGAAAGATCATTCACCTGGACCAAGTGGGATTTATCCTTGGTATGCAGGGATGGTTCAACATTCACAAACCAGCAAATGTGATACATCACAATAATAAACTGAAGAGCAAAAACCATAAGATCATCTCAATAGATACAGAGAAAGCATTTGGTAAAATACAAAATCCTTTCATTATGAAAGCCTTAAGCAAATTGGATCTAGAAGGAACATTCCTCAACACAATAAAGGTAATTTATGACAAACCCACGGCCAGCATCTTATTTAATGGGCAAAAATGTAAGCATTCCCACTAAGTCCTGGGACCACACAAAGATGCCTACTCTCAGTATTACTATTCAAAATAGTTTTGAAAGTTTTAGCCAGAGCCATTAGGCAAGAAAAAGGAATCAATGAGATAAAATTAGAAAGGAGGAAGTCAAGCTATCAATATTTGCAGATGACATGATTCTATATATAGAGGATCCAAAAGACTCCACTAAGATACTATTGGAACACAGAGTTTAGTAAAGTGACAGGATATAAAATTAACACATAATAAGCAAAAGCCTTTGTATAAACAGACAATGCCATGACTGAGACAGAACTTCTAAGATCAAACCTATTCACAATAGCTACAAAAATTAAATACTTTGGAATAAATGGAATAAATTTAACTTAATGTGTCAGATTGCTTTCATGAATATTACAAAGAAAGAAATATTATTAAAAACGGAAAAATCTTCCACATTTATGGATTCCAAGAATTGACATCATCAAGCTGTCCATGCTACCAAAAGCAATTTATAGATTCAAGGTTATCCCAATCAAAATACTAATGACATTCTTCTCAGATCTAGGAAAAACTATGCTATAATTCACATGGAAACACATGAGATCCTGAATAGCTAAAGCAATCTTCTACAACAAAAACAAAGCCAGGGGCATTACAATATCAAATTTTAAGACATACTATAGGCCAGTTAAAATCAATACAGTTGGAGACTGGCACAAAAATTGATGTTTACAACTATGGAACAGAACAGAAATTCCAGAAGTCATTCCACACATCTACAACCAACTTATCTTTGACAAAGGAGCAAAAATAAGTCCCCAGAGAAAGGACAGTCTCTTCAACAAATGGTACTGAGAAAACTGGATCTCTGAATGCTGAAGTATGAAACAAGACCCCTACCTTATGCATTACAGAAAAATTCACTCACTCAAAATGGATGAAAGATCTAAATCTATGACCCAATACTATCAAATATCCAGAGAACATTGGGGAAACTCTGCAAGACATTGGCATAGGCGAAACTTTTTTGAAAAGACCCTAGAAGCACAGGCAATCAAATCCAAAATTTAAAAATGGGATTATATCAAGCTGAGAAGCTTCTGCACTGCAAAAAAAAAAAAAAAAATCAGCGAAGTGAAGGGGCAACTGACAGAACGGGAGAAAATATTTGCGAACTATGCAACTGATAAAAGATTAACCTCCAGAATCTATAAAGGACTCAAGAAACTCAACAACACCGAAACAAACAATCTAGTTAAGAAAAGGCAAAGAACCTGAACAGGCACTTTTTAAAAGAGGAAATCTAAATGGCCAACAGACACATGAAAAAATGCTCAGCACATGAAATGCAAATCAAAACCACAATAAGGTTTCACTTTACCCCAGTCAGAATGGCTTTCATACAGAAATCAACAAACAACAAATGCTAGTGAGGATATGGGAGAAAAGGTACCCTAAGCCACTGTTGGTGGGAATGTAAACTGCTGCAGCCACTGAGGAAGACAGTATGTAGGTACCTCAGAAATCTGAATATAGACCTACCGTATGACCTAGCCATGCCACTGCTGGGAATTCACCCAAATGAAATAATATCATAATGTCAAAGAGTGATCTGTACCTGCGTGTTTATTGCAGCTCAATTCACAGTAGCTAAGATATAGAATCAATCCAGATGTTCATCAACTGGAGACTGGATAAAGAAATTATGGGATATATACACTATGGAATACTACTCAGTGGTAAAAAAAAAAAATGAAATCCTGTCTCTTGCAACAAAATGGATGTGACTTGAAACCATTATACTTAAATAAGCCAGGCCCAAAATAACAAATACCATCTTTTCTCTGGTCTGTGGTAACAGAGTACCGAGAAAATATAAAAAAGTGGAATTGACATTTTGAGATTTGACAATTGTTTACGGCCTGTCTCAGCTGTTGAGGAACACCGTTTTTTGTCATGCTGTATGCTGAACTCTTTACTTGGTGTAGGGTTAATCTAATGAGTATGAAGTTAACTGAAAATAGAGCTTCATAAGAACTAAGAGTGGGAATAGGAGAGGGAGGAAGAAGGAGGTTGGAATCATGGGTCAGTGGGTAATTAGGGTAGAAAGTATCACTACATTCCTGGGTCAGTATATAGAAAATACATGAAGTTTGCATAACTTAAATCACATTTTTTGAGAGTGATATATTATTGAACATAATATTCTAAAGAAGTGAGATGGATGAAAGGAGCAATAAGAGGGATGATATCTGCTCTAATACTCTTTTGAAACAGTAGGAAATCAATGAAATTATGCTTCAGGAACATGCCTGAGAAGTTGAACAGAGAACACTAAAATGGGTAATACAAAAACATGTTAGAGTGGAAAAGGTAAGAAAAAATTGCATTTATTCAAGAGTTTAGAGACAATGTGTCTAATACTCTTCTAGGTGCTGAGGCTACACATGTTAGATAAGGCACATGATCTCTTGAAGCTGACATTCTAGCAGGATATAAAGTGATCAAGTAAACCTGGACATAAACAAAGTGACCTTAGATTATATCAAGTATATTCTACAAGGAAAACAAACCAAGATAAAATGAGAAAGGGAAGCAGGAAGGTAGGGCTGCCTCAGAGGCCCGAGAAGGCATTTTGGAATACATGGCAGTTGATCTGCCACCAAGATGACCATGAGGGAGCCAAGAAAAGCTTGAAAAAAAAATGTTCCAGATGAAGAGAAAAAACACAGAGATTGGGAGTAAGAAAACCAAGCTTGCGACATTTACAAATTACTAAGAAGACTGATCTACATCTTTCTGGTTTAAATAAAAAGTGATTATCCTTAGAATGCCGATGGATAATAAAGGGGAATATGAAAGAAGCTATTTACTATTATTTTTCTTTATGTTTTGTTTGATTAAAGGTAAAACTCCTGAAATACTGTAGAATAACATCAAATATACAGAGAAGAAACAAGGAAAGAGAACATTGCTAAAGGAGTGAGAATCCATTTGTCCAAAAATCAGATCAAAAATCAAATTATAACCACTTACAGTTATCACTATATGGAAGGTAAGGAGACTTTAATTCCTAGTCTTGAATGATAGAATTTAGAAACTTTGATAACTTTATATAATTTTAGATTCACAACTCAACTCATAAATGTCAGAATATTCAAGGATCCCCATAAGATTTTTTACTGATTGTATATGAGAACACAAGGACCATAAACTATGACATAAAAGCTACTAACGTTCATGAGCCAATAACTTCATTCTTGGCCTAAACAACTTTCGGCTGGGTTTCTGTCCCTTGCCAATTCATTTCCCAAGCCTCCTATCAATATTTTTATCTATAACATCCCTCTGTCTCCCAACAAAGAAGTATTTGTAGCTATCCTAATTGATTTCCTCACATTTCTTACTACTAATATCCAGTCTCTAATTTACTCCACTTTATTTCATTGTATCACACTTGGTATCAATAAGACCACGCTCTGATTATTTAAAAGATCGGAGGATCCTTGTGGTGAAAATCCAAACCTCTCTGAATGGCCCCCAGGGTCCTTACTGATTGTAGCTCTTTTTAAATGTGCCTAAACTAAGTCTTTACCCAGGTACACTTTGAACCTCAAAAATCTCTGGATCTTTACTCTGTGGCTGAGACATGAAGAAACCCCAAAAGAAAGGCAGCCTGTATCCATAACACAGAAAAGGAAAAATTGGGGGCCAAGATGTGTTCCGATACTAACAGGGAAGGAGTTTTATAGCTTTCCTGAGAGCTGTGATTTGTTGTTAAGACTATGCATTTTTAGTTACCAATATTAGAGCACAGAAAAATGCATTTTTCATTTCCTAAAGAAACTGATGTTCTACATAGTGCCGTTGATGTAGATATAGGTATTTTCAGTCTAATCTCCCACAGTCTTTGGAGTCTCCCTCCCTTACCTTAAAGTTTCTTTGCCCCACTTTGATGACTGCACATCAACCTCTCACTAAGATTAACCTGTTAATATGAGGTCCACTCAGTGCCACAGGATCCCATACCACAAAACACATGAAGCCATTTATCATCTCTATTGATAATATCTAGATGTTTGGTCTTTTGTTTCATTTTTCAAGAACCCTAGATCCCAAGCAAAATGTAACAACCACCTGCACATAACCTCCAGATTGACTGAAGCCCCCAATGCTGTCATCAAAATTCCCAAAACATGATGGCTGTCCTATCAATGACCAAAGGTCACAAGCACTCCAGGTCAATCAGAGACCCACACAGAAGCTGAACACACACCTCTCAACCCCAACTTCAAGCTGTAAGACTCCTTACCCTAAATACCTAACCATATGCCTTGCTCTAAATTTTGTGAAGTAAGTATCTACTTCTACCAATGTGATGTCCATGATTAGCCATATGGGTACTGAGTGAGCAAACCAGGGTTGAGAGTTCTATAACACAAAGGTGAGACAACTCAAGGAAATTCTTCATGGTCATGAGAAAAGAGTTGCATGTAAATAAAATCAGTTCTTCAGAGTGAAACACAAGTTGCTACTGATGAGAACCTGGGACAGGGACAATATAAGGAACTTGAAAAATAATAAGGGCAAGGAAAGCCAAAATTGGAAGTGCAAAACAGAGAAGGAAGGCTTTAGAAGAGTGGACCTACTTCAAAGAAAGTCAGAGTGACTGATGATCCCTCCAGAGAGCTGCACAACGTGCCCCCATTCCCACGAGCAGTGTTATAAAGCAGAAGGAAATGTAAAACACATCTGCCCAAGAATCAAAGCGATTATTGGCCTGCCATTCATGACAGAATGTCCGCAGAAGTAGGAAGTGTTCAAATTTCATGTCATCTATTCAGTTGTGAGGTTAATATTTAATGAGGAAGATATTATCTGAATACACATTTTAAAATGCAACAGATGCCTTAAAAGGGTATTATTTTTTGCACTAAAGACAAACTCAGACTAAAATTCATGTATTAAATGTCACCTATAAAGGGTAAGGACAGCTACACTGGCTATTAAATGCAGTCATATTTATATATATTTTTATATATATATATATAAATGCAGTACAAATTTATATTTGTAGTATGAGCAGAATTCACTAGGGGTCACAAACAAAAGGAATGGAGGAGTAGGAGGGTGCATATCTAGCATTAATCTATGGAAATATAAGAAACAACCCATTTGTTGTAATTTGAGAAATAACATTTTTCTTAAAGGGAATTTTTGTGGAAGGAAAAAATAAGAGAAAACTAGAGTCACAAATAACCTCCTGATTAGCTTTTTTTTTTTTTTTTTTTTTTTTTTTTTTTTTTTTTGACGGGCAGAGTGGACAGTGGGAGAGAGAGACAGAGAGAAAGGTCTTCCTTTGCCGTTGGTTCACCCTCCAATGGCCACCGCGGCCGGCGCGCTGATCCGATGGTAGGAGCCAGGAGCCAGGTGCTTCTCCTGGTCTCCCATGGGGTGCAGGGCCCAAGCACCTGGGCCATCCTCCACTGCACTCCCTGGCCACAGCAGAGAGCTGGCCTGGAAGAGGGGCAACCGGGACAGAATCCGGCGCCCCGACCGGGACTAGAACCCGGTGTGCCGGCGCCGCTAGGCAGAGGATTAGCCTAGTGAGCCGCGGCGCCGGCCCTGATTAGCTCTTAGTTACAACTACTAACATTGATGATTTTCTCTCCACACATTTCTATGTATCTATGTACTCCAAAGTACAATACTACATTTAGAGCTTCATGGACTGATTTTTCATATTATAAAATATCAAACATTCTCTCCACATTAATTATTTTTCTGAAGTTTATTTTATGACTACACTATTCAATAAAATCAAAGTAGGATGATTTATTTAAACACTAATTGCGCTTAAACATTTAGAATACTACCATTTTTGCTGTTTTATACAATGTGAACACACTTACTGCATAGTCATGTCACCAAGCCAGTATCTCTCGAGTCACACTGTGTGGTGATCTAATCCTTTGACATAAGAGTATGTCAAAATAATTCTATGATCAAGTAAGTTTAGGCAAAAACTGTTTTATATTTTCTCAAATTTTACAGTGTATGTATATAAATCTGAGAAGTTCTGTAACTTAAAATCATTTAAAAACCATTTTAAATCAAATGGTTTCAACCGCAGACAATCCCTCATAAGCCAATTAATACATCTCAGAAATGCATGTCTTAGAATTCCTAAAAGAGAAATTGAAGGAGTGCTTCAAACCTTAAGTTATCTGTTACTACAGAATCTTATAAAAAGGAGCTTTAGAAGTAAAAGACTGAGTAAAAAGACTGTCTCTTTCCAAACTAATAACAATCAAGATTATCATTTGTATGTCTTTGCTAATCTGATAGAGAAAAACATTGACTGACATTTCCTATTTAATTAGCTTGACCTCTGTTCTACATTTATTAAAGATGTACATTCCTGTTTTTACAAATTGTATAATCACCACCTTTAACTATTTTCCATTTTGGTTATCATTTTTCCTTTGTTTATTATAAGTGGTTTTGCCTTCCACATTAGCATTTTTCTATTTTATATAGCTCAAACATTATCTCAGATTGCTATTTTGTCTTATAATCTTTAGTTATTTGTTTTCTGCAAACAAAACTAGCAAAATTTTTACACATGACCTATGCTTTACTATCTTTGTAGAAGGTTTTTCAAAACTAAAAATTATGTAACAATTAAGCTAATAAATATTCCAGCAAAGAAATCAGGCACAAGATCAATAAACAATTATTAATGCATTTCCTTTGAAACAATTACATCCACCATAAATGAAACAAACACTGTAAAATTCCTAAGGTTGAATTCAATTCAAAATATGCAACATCTTGTTAAAAATATTGTAAAACCTTATTGAAAGATGGAAGAGGAGACTACCATAAATGGAAAGATACTTGAAGTTATTAGATTAAAAGACTCAGTAAAGATACAAAACTTTCCAAATTAATTTATAAAGTTAATTCAATTATAACAAAACTCTGAAGAATTTGTAACAGAACTTGGCAAACTTGTTCTAAAATTATGAAAAATTAATGTATAAGAACAGCCAAGATAATTAAGAAAAAGGAGGACAAGGAAGATTATTTGCCCTACCTAACTATAAGATGAATTATAATATTATGCTAATTAATGCATGGAACTACATATATAAATCTTTGAAACAGAATAAAGAGTCCAGAAACAAACCCATATGTATATGAACCATGAATATATTATAATAAGTGATATTTCATGTTACTTATGAAAGAATTAACTAAGTAGTGTTGATGCAAGAGAATATATACCTAAGTAAAATTAGGCCCTAACTCATACCATTTGCACAAAGCAAAAACCTGGAAGAATTAAAGAGAATATATATTTTGCTACAACAATAGGAAAGACCTTTTTCAAGAGACAAAAATTTATAAATTAAAATTGCTAAACTTGAACACATTAAAATTCCAATTCTTCCACCAGGAGACTTTTTTAAAAAGACAAATTGCACATGAAATATTTGTAGCAAATATAACATAGAACACCCAGCATGGACATATCGGGACAAAGACTCTGAAGACGTTTCGGAAATTTATTTTATTTGAATGACAGATATGGAGAGAGAGAGAGCGCTCCCAGCTACTAGTTCACTCTCCGAAAATGCCCAAATCAGTGAGAGCTAGGTCAGGCCAAACCCAGGAACCCAGATTCTCCAACATGACTGACGGGAACACAACTACTTGAACCATCTCCTGCTACCTTCCATTATGTGCAGACAGGAAGCTGGAGTCTGGAGCAGAGCCTGCACACAAACACAGGCACTCCAATACGGGATGCAGGCATATTAACTACCGCATCAAACATCCATCCACACTTCAGAGACTGTTGAGAATGCCCCTCCCATCATAGACACAGAGGCCTGGAAGCATAGAATAGAATTGCTTCTGTGAAACCCCAGGGCCAACTGTAGACTCTAGCTTGTGGTAAAGTGCTCTGGGGCTGCTTGTTCAAGCATGTTCAAGATGGTTCAAGCCCTAGTTCAAGCAGGTCTGGGCACAGCTCATGTTAGCAGCAGACCATGGCATTGTCCACATGATGCTGGTTTATAGGTGTGCAGAATACAAGAGTAGGGGGTTGGGGCTGGCGCCATGGCATAGCTGCAGGTGATAGCTTTACCCCCTACACCACAGCACCAGCATCCCATATGGGCACTAGTTTTGAGTCCTGGCTGCTCCACTTCCAATCCAGCTCCCTGCTAAATGCACCTGGAAGAGCAGAAGATGGCCCAAGTGCTTGGGCCCCTGCACCCATGTGGGAAACCCAGATGAAGTTCATGGCTTCTGACTTCACTCTGGCCTAGGCATGGCCATTGTGGCCATTTGGAGTGAACCTGCAGGTATAAGACTTTTCTCTTTCCATCTCCCTCTCTAACTCGGCCTGTCAAATAAATAAATCTTTTTAAAAAGTTAGGGAGTCATAATGGCTTCCAACAAGATTTCAAAGTAAAGTTTGAGAGGACAGCTAGAGTTGTGCAGCAGAATTGGAGCCCCTTCATAGAGCCCCTGGTTGGGCAATGCCAAGGAGCTATGGGAGGAAAGCCACAGTGGAGATCCAAGAAATACATTAGGTACCTACAACGTGAGAAACCCACCAAGAAAAACTGCAAGGAGCATGCCAAGCAAGCCTTAGTTAGCTACAGACAACACCGTACAACCTCAGAGAGCAGCCATGTGGGCAAAGACCAGCAGAGCAATGGAGGCCTAGAGATCTCCACTTATATTACAAAAGATATTTCAGACACCTTGGATACCGAAAAGACTTGTCGTAGGATTGAATCCACTAAAAAGAGCCTCCACTAGAGAAATGCAGGCCAGAAATGTCGAGTGGAAGCTGCTGAAGAGAGTTGCCACCAGGGCAATGCCTAGTGAAACTGCAAAGATAAGGCTGCAACCTGTAGGAACTGAAGCATTGGCTGCCAGAGCCTTTAAAGCTCATCTTCAACAATGAGCTCCAGTGCCGAACATGGAGCTTTAGGATTCAATGCTTGTCTTGGGTTTTGGACCTGCTTGTTCCAATTGATCCTTTCTATTTGTCTCCCCCTTTTTAGAATAGAAATGTACACCTGTGCCTAGCCTGCTATTTTACCTTGGAAATGTTTGACTTGGATTTTTACAGGCTCACAGCAAGAGTTTGCCTTCAGTCCCAGATGGAACTTTGGAATTTGAATTAATGTTGAATTAACTTAAGATCTTGGAACTACTGGGGCTTTAACGGTTATATGGTGTGCATAATAAGGATATGAATTGCAAGGAGCTAGAGGTTAAATGCTATGGTTTAAATAAGAAATGGCTCCCATTTCAGGCATGGAAAGCCAACATACTGTGGCAAAAAGTGTCCTACATGAAGGACCTCTGTGAGTGAGACCACACAGAAAAGAAGAGGTCATCAAAGGAGAATGTACTTTTCTCTGAAGGGAGAAGAGAACTTCCACTTTGCTTATGGCCTTGTGTAGATACTAATAGAGTTTGTGGATTCAAAAGGCTTCCATATTCTAGGCAGCTCACATTAAGATACTCAGGTGATCACTGATATCATACATAAGTTTTAATTGTTAAATTAACAACAGGAGTCACTGTGCACTAACTTTCCATGAAGGACCTCTGTCCTTGAAGATTTGTATTATGACAGTTAATAGTAAAACTTATTCTCAAAGAATTACTTCATTTTAGTGTATTAATTGGAGGATGATATTCTTATGTCTCATAAGCTATATGTCTAAGTGCTCACAAAGATGTATCATTCTTGGGTTCTTCTTTAAAGATAATTAAGTTTCTAAAAAAAAAGAACACTAAAAGAAAAAAGAGAAGGGGAAGGAGAAAAAAGGGAAATGGGAAACAAAATTAACTTCAAGATGCAACGACTTTGAACAGCCCTTGTCTGGACTGTTGAAAAAGTTTTTCTTTTTCTTTCTTCTTTTTCTTTTTCTCCTACAAAGTGTGGAACTCCTTACCTAGAATACAGTAGATTTTATGTGTATAAAACTAATTGAAAATAGATCTTAGTAAAAAAGTAAGACTGGAAATAGGGGACAGAGGAGGAACACGAATGGGAGTATGGGCGGGAGGGTGGCTACAGTGGGAAGAATTACTATGTTCCTAAAGATGTATTTATGAAATTCATGCAAATAAATAAATTAAGATATGGCTCTCAAACTCATGAACTTAATTCCAAAGTTATAGGTTGACAATTCTAGGACAGTACAGATCAATCCCATTATAGTTTCCAAGAGGTGGGCCTCGTCAGAGGTCCTCAGGTCATTGGGGACACTCATGGAAGATAGTTCTCATGAGAGGGTTGGTTATAAAAATCAAGTTGGACCTGGCCATTGTCTATTTCCTAGCTCAGTGTGTGTTCATTCCTTCACTATTACCAGCCTCCAGGTTCTTTTGGTGGCCAAACCAATGCCCTACACATTCTTGAAGTGTGAACCTCCAAAACCAGGAACCAAAATAAACTCCCTCCTTTGCTCGTTTTAAGCATTTGGTTTTAGAGACAAAAAGCTGACTAACAAGAAATTACAGCTAAGATCGTATGACCTAGGAGCCAATTATTCTGGAGATGACACCCTCCTGGTTCATGCATCCAGCAGTTAGTGAATGGTTTCCTAATTCCCCAGCTTTCTAGACATTCTTATGACCTGAGAATGGAAGAAACAAGATCTCCCTTAGCTACTTTTTCAATGTTGTCCCGGAACCATTCCTGGAAGTTAACTGTAAAATCATCTTCTCCTCTGGCCCATCCATAATTTGAGTAGTTAATGTATTCACTACCTTTGTCATTAAAATAGCCATAGTTGCTTCATATTTATAAGAGATTCAGTATTAAAACAAAGATTAGAAACAAGGCCCTACCAGGATAGAAATCTAGAATTATCTTCCCCTCTTCTTAGGATTGAAAACTTTAAAGTTTGAATTAATAATAGAGCAGTAACTTAAAGGACTACCTGTGTTCACCTGTATTACAATTCCTTTTATAGTCATGATTTATCCAAACCAAATTTCCACTGCCAAGACACAGTGAGGTGCTTATCAGGAATTTTAGGAGAGTAGAAGGCTGAATGTTTCTAACTGCACTAGTAAGTTTTTATAAACAAAGTAAGAGATTTAGGAAGTTTAAATTCTCTGTTCAAGAAACAGTAAAACAGTCATTTTTTATGATTTCATAAAAATAAACAATTTTCAGTTCTATTCAGCTGGTGTAACTGAAACAGCAGGATTCTTCAGTTGCTGAATCATAACATAGGAGGAATTCACAGCCTCACTTATGTGAAAGAAAAAGCTGTGATTGTGAGAAGGATGCTGAGAATTAGAAAGGTGACATGGAGAGAGAAAGTATCACTCATTCTTCCTTCCCATAAAAGTAAACCATTTACCCCTGTCTGATGAGACTGGTCTTGACCTGCTTAGAAAGTACCTGATGGGGCCGGCACTGTGGCACAACAGATAAAAGCCGGTGCCTGCAGTGCCAGCATCTCGCACCAATTCGAGACCCAGCTGCTCCATTTCCAATCCAGCTCTCTGCTGTGGCCTGGGAAAGCAGTACAAGATGGACCAAGTCATTGGGCCCCTGCACCTGCATGGGAGACCTGGAAGAAGCTCCTGGCTCCATATCAGCACAGCTCTGGCCACTGCAGCCAACTGGGGAGTAAACCATCAGATGGAAGACCTCTCTCTCTGCCTCTCCTCTGTGTAACTCTGACATTCACATAAATAAATATTTAAAGAAAAAGAATCATCAGAAATTACTACAGAGAGCTGTATGCCAACAAATTGGGAAAGCTAGAAAAAGTAGATTCCTAGACACATACAATATACCAAAATTGAGTCATAAAAGTATAGAAAACATAAACAGGCCAATAACCAAGACAGAGGTTGAATCAGTAATAAGGACCCTCCCAACAAAGGAAAGCCCGGGACCAGATGGCTTCTCTGCTGCATTCTACCAGACATCCTAATATCTAAACCTGGAAAATATTCAACAAAGAACTATAGACCATTACCCTTGATGAATAAAAATGCAAAAATCCTCAAAATAGCTAATCTAATCTAACAACATATCATAAACAGCATTCACCCTGACCAAGTGGGCTTTATCCCCAGAATGCAGGGATGATTCAACCTTTGCAAATCAAGGTGATATACCACATTTACAAACTAAAGAACAAAAATCATATGATTATCCCAACAGATGCAGAGAAGGCCTTTGATAAACTACAACATGCTTTCATGATGAAAACCTTAAGCAAAAAATGTATATAGAATATACATTCCTCAACAAAATCAAGGCAATATACAATAAACCCATGGCAAGCATCTTATTGAATGGAGAAAAGCTGGCAGCATTCCCCCTAAGATCTGGAACCAGACAAGGATGCCCACAGCCACTATGGCTATTTAGTTAGTCATGGAAGTTTAGCCAGAGAGAGCAGGCAAGAAAAAAATCGAAAGGATACAAATTGGGAAGGAGGAAGTCAAACTATCCCTTTTTGCACATGACATGATTCTATATAAAAGTAACCTGTAAGACTCCACTAAGAGACTGTTGGGACTCATAAAAGATTTGGTAAAGTAGCAGGATATAAAATCAGCACACAAAAGTCTGTAGCCTTTGTATACACAGACAATGCCATAGCTGACAAATAACTTTTAAGATCAATTCCATTCACAATAGTTACAAAAAAATGTAAAGAGCTTGGAATAAATTTAACCAAGAACAAAGATCTATATGATGAAAATTATAACACATTAAAGAAATAGAAGTGGAAAAAAGTAGAAAAATTTACATGTTCATGGATTGGAAAAATTATCATAATATATACTTTCAAAAGCAATTTACAGATTCAGTGTGATCCCAATCAAAATACCAGAAACATGCTTCTCAGATCTAGAAAAAGTTATGCTAAAATTCATATGGAAACACAAGAGATTTCAAATAGCTAAAGCAATCTTAAACAACAAAAACAAAGCTGGAGGCATCACAATGCCAGATCAAGACGTAGTGCTGGGAAGTTATAATCAAAACATCCTGGTACTGGCACAAAACAGAGTTACAGACCAATGGAACAGAATAGAAACTCAATCCATGCATCTACAACCAACTTATCTATGGTAAAGGAGATAAAAGTCAGTGGAACACATTCAGTCTCTAACAAATGTTGCTGGAAAAACTGAATCTCCACGTGCAGAAGTATGAAATTAGACCACTAATTACACCCTACACAAAAATCCACTCAAAATGGATCAGAGACCCACATCTGTGATATAACACCATCAAATTACTAGAGAACATTGGGGAAACTCCACAAGATATTGGCAAAGGAAAAGTCTTCTTGTAAAAGACTTCAGAAGCACAGGCAATCAAAGCGAAAATTAACAAGTGGGACTACATCAAATTGAGAAGCTTCTGCACTGCAAAAGAAACACTCAAAGTGAAGAAGCAACTGACAGGAGAAAATATTTTGAAAACTATGCAACTGATAAATGATTAACTCTAGAATTTATAAAGAGCTCAAATAACTCAGCTACTACGAAACAACCTAGTCAAACAAAGGGCAAAGAACCTGAACGTTTTTCCAAAGAGGAAATTCAAATGACCAACAGACACATGAAAAAGTGCTCAGAATCACTAGCTGCCAGGGAAATGCAAATCAAAACCACAATGAGGTTTCACCTCACCCCTGTTAGAATGGCTCTCATATAGAAATCAACAAGCAACAAATACTGGCAAGGAAGTGAGGAAAAAGGTACCCTAATCCTTATTGGTGGGAATATAAACTGGTAGAGCCACTGTGGAAGACAGTCTAGAGATATCTCAGAAAGCCGAATATACACCTACCATACTTCTTCATGTGGAGATTGTTTTTCCAGCACCATATGACCCAGCCATCCCACTCCTGGGAATTTATCCAAAGGATATGCAATCAGCATATGAAAGTGATCTGTGCCCCCATGTTCATTTCAGCTCAATTTATGATAGCTAAGATACGGAATCAACCCAGATTCCATCAACTGAAGACTGGATACAGAAATTATGATATATATACACTATGGACTACTACACAGTAGTAAAAAAAAAATCCTGTCATTTGCAATAAAATGGATGAAACTGGAAACCATTATAGTTACTGAAATAAGCCAGTCACAAAAAGACAAATACCATATGGGCTCTCTTATCTGTGGTAACTAATGGAGTACTTAAAAGGTAATCTATAGGAGTGAAACTGCACCTTGAGATAGGATTTTGAACTGCCCTTCCCTTGACTGTCAAGGAACAATGCTTTTCTTGTTTTTGTTTTTTCTTCATACTATTCAGTGAACTCTCCACATAGTGTAAGATTAATCTTATGAGTATAAAATTAACTGAAAATTGATCTCTTAAAAAAAATAAGAATGATGATGAAATCAGATCAGACCTATTGTCATTTTTTTTAATTTTTTTTAACTTTTATTTAATGAATATAAATTTCCAAAGTACAGCTTATGGATTACAATGGCTTCCCCCCCATACCGTCCCTCCCACCCACAACCCTCCCCTTTCCCACTCCCTCTCCCCTTTCATTCACATCAAGATTCATTTTCAATTATCTTAATATACAGAAGATCAGCTTAGTATACATTAAGTAATCCCAGTGAGAGTCAAGTTGGGAATTGCTAATTTCTTCTTTTTTTTTTTTTTACAGAGGATCAGTTTAGTATACATTAAGTAAAGATTTCAACAGTTTGCACCCCCATAGAAACACAAAGTGAAATATACTGTTTGAGTACTCGTTATAGCATTAAGCCTCAATGTACAGCACATTAAGGACAGAGATCCTACATGAGGAGTAAGTGCACAGTGACTCCTGTTGTTGATTTTACAAATTGGCACTCCTGTTTATGGCATCAGTAATCTCCCTATGCATCATCATTTAAAAAATCATCTATTATTTTTTACTTTATGTTTCTGTGTGGGAGCAAGCTGTTGAAATCTTTACTTAATGTATGCTAAACTGATCTTCTGTATATAAAGAGAATCGAAAATGAATCCTCATGTGAATGGAAGGGGAGAGGGAATGGGAAAGGGGAGGGTTGCGGGTGGGAGGGACGTTATGGGGGGGAAGCCATTGTAATCCATAAGCCGTACTTTGGAAATTTATATTCATTAAATAAAAGCTAAAAAAAAATAAATAAGAATGGGAAAGGAAAAAGGAAGGAGGAAGAAAGGTGAGAGTAAGGGTGGAGGGGGGAATAATCACCATGTTCCCAAATCTGTATATTAAATGCATGAAGTTATATTCCTTAGACAAAATTATTAAAAGTTCTAATGCAGAAAACACATAATAGAAGTGCTAAACTGGCAATAAAAAATTGACTCATGAATCTTCAGAAGTGGCTAATGGATCTAAATGCTACAAAAACTAAAAAGACGTGCGCTTGATAAACGTCTTACTTGACCAATAAAACCAGATGGACCTTGGGTCACTGATCAGAGGTCTATTCTGAAATGCCTCAGTAGGGAGTCACAGCAAAACTGTAATCCCTAAGCCTGAATTAGTTTGCAAACAAAAGCATCTTGAATGAAAAATGCTTTAAACCTATTAAGAATCTGTGATCAGCAAAATAAGTATATATTTGCAATCTTCCTTAGTTTTCACCAATTATATGAATTGCCACAATCACTGTTTTGACAAGAAAGGCATAGACCCTCCAAAGAAGTTAACAATGGTTCTAAGATGATGCTAATCCATGAAGACCTAAAATACCATCACTATCCACTAGTCATATTGAGGGATGACAGAAATGGAGTTTTGGCCCTAATTCATCTTGTGGTGGAATCATTTAATCATTTAACCCATTCTACATTTATGTCTCAATCTATTAAGTTCATATCTGGAATAAAAACACTCAAAAAAAAGCCATGGATGAAGTCAAATATGGCCAGCAACACTCAATACTCTAAAATATGTATGATTAATCTTGAGAAACTTTTGAATTTACAAAAGGAAGAGACAAATTTTCTGTGTGCTAATTCATGCCATGCATTTATTAGTTTCCTAAGTACACACCCATAGCCTATTGAGAAGTTTTCTACGGTCACTTAAGAGTAAAACCATTTTAACATTATTTACAGTTAGCTCCTTGTGATACATGGTACCTGCCCAAAATAAGCTAATGTGGCATTACAGGTACAGAGAACAGAGGAGAAATTACCCTTGGACAAAATTTCAGGAGGGAAAAAGTCTTGAAATGTTGTAACCAAAACTGAGATTTAGTCGAGAGACTGGCACAGGAATAGGGGCAGGTAATCTGAAAGAGTTTATACATCAGGGATTGGTTTTAGATGATGTTCCAGGAGGGTTTATCTGTCAACCGTGTACCAGAGGTAATCAGACCACCAACGAAAGGTCAAAGAACCCACTGTAAGAGTTTTAAATGCATATTGTGAAGATACATACTGTTGAGAAGGGGCCCTCCTTTTCCCCGTTTTGTACATCCTGGATGTATATGGTGAGCAAGAAAGACTCTTCTGCCCCTTTTCTCCTATAACCTAGATTCCCCCATAACCTGGTTATAAAAGCCCTAGCAAACTGCTTTGCAGGGTAGGGGGTTGAGGGGGCAATTTCTTTAGGGAACTATGCCTTCCCATTGTTGCCTTTATTTGTCACAAGTAAATAAAGCTTTTTTTAAATTATTTTATTTTATTTGAAAGAGTTACAGAGAGAGGTAGAGGCAGAGAGAGAAGTCTTCCATCCACTGCTTCACTCCCCAGTTGGCAGCAACAGCCAGGGCAGCGCCAATCTGAAGCCAGGAGCTTCTTTTGGGTCTCCCACGTGGGTGCAGAGGTCTAAGGACTTGGGCCATCTTCTACTGCAATCCCAGGCCAGAGCAGAGAGCTGGATCAGAAGAGGAGCAGCCGGGACTAGCATCCAGATGGGATGCCAGTGCTTCAGGCCAGGGCTTTAACCCACGGCGCCAAGCACCATCCCCATAAAGCTATTTTTGGGGGAACTCATGCTCCAGGCTGATTATTCAATGGCACCTTCAATATAAAAACTCTTTGTGTCCACTAAAAAGTGGCAACCCAGATGAGATTATCCCTATTGTATTCCCAGATCAAAGCAATTTGGAATTAAGAATGAAGAAATTTGTCCCTTTGGGACTGGACAAATATCATATGTTCTCCCGGATCGGCGACAACTAACTGGGCACGAAAGGGGAAACCTGTTGAAGTGAAATGGACACTGTGAGAAACAGTGACTTGATCAGCTCTTGTCCTGATGGTTGATGTACAATGTAATACTTTATCCATTTTAGTATTTTTTTGTTCTAGTACCATTGGTTGAACTCTGTAATTCACACACAATTATTCTTAGGTGTTTAAATTTTAACTGAAAAGTGATCCCTGTTAGGAATTTGGAAAACATTATGTTGAGTGAAATAAGCCAATCCCAAAGGGACAAATACCACTTGTTCTCCTTGATAGGTGACAACTAACTGAGCACCAAAAAGGAAACCTGTTAAAGTGAAATGAACACTAGGAGAAACGGTGACTTGATCAGCCCTCACCCTGACTCTTAATGAGCAGCTTAATATGCTATCCCTCTTAGTATTTTTTTTGTTTGTTCTACTTAATACTTTTGGTTGAATACTGTAATCAATACACAATTCTTCTTAAGTGCTGAAACTTAACTGAAAAGTGATCGCTGTTAAATATAAGAGTGGGAACAAGAGAGGGAAGAGATGTGCAATTTGGGACATGCTCAAGCTGACTTGCCTCAAACGGTGGAGTTAGAAACATACCAGGGGATTCCAATTCAATCCCATCGAGGTGGCATATACCAATGCCATCTCACTAGTCCCAGTGATCAATTTCTGTTCACAATTGATCGTAATGATAGGACTAAGAACCAAAGGGATCACATAAACAAGAATAGTGTCTGCAAATACTAGCTGATAGAATAAAAAAGGGAGAGAATGATCCAACATGGGAAGTGAGATACACAGCAGACCCATAGAATGGCAAATGTCCTAACAGCACTCTGGCCTCAGAATCAGCCCTTAAGGCATGCGGATCCAACTGAAAAGCCCATGAGAGTATTTCAGGCATGGAAAGCCAAGACACTCTGGGGGGAAAAAAAAAAACCTAAATGAAAGATCTCTGCGAGTGAGATCCCAGTGGAAAGAATGGGTCATCAAAGAAGGAGGTACCTTTCTCTGAAGTGAGGAGAGAACTTCCACTTTGACCATGGCCTTGTCTGAATATGATCAGAGTCAGTGAACTCAGGGGGCTTCCATAGCCTTGGCAGCTCATGACAAGATCCTAGGGTGATTACTGACACCATAAACAAGAGTGTCAATTTGCTAAGTCAACAACAGGAGTCACTGTGCACTTACTCCCCATGTAGGATCTTTGTCCTTAGTGTGCTGTACATTGAGATTTAATGCTATAACTAGTACTCAAACAGTATTTTTCACTTTGTGTTTCTGTGTGGGAGCAAACTGTTGAAATATTTACTTAATGTATGCTAAACTGATCTTCTGTATATAAAGAGAAACGAAAATGAATCTTGATGTGAATAGAAGGGGAGAGGGCGTGGATAAGGGTAGGGTTGCGGGTGGGAGGGACGTTATGGGGGGGAAGCCATTGTAATCCATATTCTGTACTTTGGAAATTTATATTCATTAAATAAAAGTTAAAAAAAAGAAAAAAATTAAAAAAAATTTGTATGTACACATAGACGAATTTTTCTATAATAAAGCTTTACTTTCCTGATTTTGTTTACAAAAAAAAAAAAATGAAGAAATTAATGGTGGCAGCTCATTCATGGCTCACTCATTCGGAGGAAATGGCTGCTCCATCCCAGGTTGGGGTAACTGGGGAACCAGGAGCACAGCATTTGCCAGCAGGTTATCCAGGGCTTACTTGCTCTTGAGAATGGTTACTCCATCCCACTGATCTGAGAGGTTTCACTTGGAGGCTGCCCTCCTCCCTTTTGTCCATCCTGGGTACACATTGCAGAAAGAAAGAGCCTCCTTCTGCCCTATTTCTATATCCTAGGCATTCTCTAGCCCTTGCAGTAAAACCCTGGCAAACCGATTCTCAGGAATGCAATTTCTTTAAGGATTATATACTGTAGGGTTGGTTTTGACTATACAAGCCTGGTTTATACTGCTTTGGTTATAAAAATTCTATTTCATCCTCCGAAGTTACATATGTGTCTCCTTACCCAGCCCAACCCTAACAGGAAACTTGGAACTGAAATAGCCCAAACAGATTGGATGAGCAGTGGTAAACTTCTTTCTGGCCAGAAAAAAAGTACCATGAAAAGTTTCTGGCTTGGCAACAAAAGATAGTACAACCACCTGGGTCTCCGTGAGGGATACTTCATAGATTGGAATAAGCCAAGCTACTCTGATAATCAAACTGCTCCCTACAGAATGAGGTGGAAGCATTTTTCAGGAAGAGAATTTATGTAGACTTAATGAGTCAAGGAGGTTGGATCAAAATGTCCTTTATAATCTAGCAAGTATTTACAAGTGCCTACTTTATGATAGGCCCTGGCAAGATGTTAGCCAGAGCAGTGGACAAAACAGTCAAATTACTGATCTTATGGAGCTATCATTATTATGGAGAAGATACAAAAAATGAAAAAATGTATATGGCAGGAGGTAATAAACGCTCTAAAGAAATTCAGACCTAGGTAAAAGGGATAGAAAATGGTGAGTATGGGAGAAAGAGGGTCCTACAGAATGCAAAGTAGTCAGGACAGCCCTGTCTGATTAAAGGCACTTTCAGAAATGTGAACAAATCACACAGCTCTGTAGAAAGAGAACTCCAGACAAACAGGAAGCAGCAAGTTCTCAGCAAACTGCTGCAAAAGAGAATAGTTTGGTGTTTTGTGAGCCAGCAACAAGGTCCATAACGCAGAAACAGAATGAGCAAGGGGAATATTGGTAGAAAATGAGACCAGAAAGACAGCTAGGTAATAGATCATGAAGGGCAGAATGTAGGCGTGAACAAGTCTCAAGATTTTGTTGTGCAGGAAATGGTAAACCAGAGGATTTTACACAGAAAAATCACATGGTGAGCAACTGAACACAGTATCTCATTATCCCCACAGTCCAAATTCTACAGCATGTTTACTTATAAAAGTAGGAAATCTATAATTCCAAGAATGAGTGAAATAGAAATTCTGGAAAAAATTTCCGAGAGAGAAATCAGATCAGTTCAAAGTCAACAACAGTCAAAAACATAAGCCAGAGGCGAGCATGAAGAGAGGAGCAATTGTTGGCAGCAGTTCTACAAGCAGAATATAGCAAGCAGGATGTTTCCTTCTGTTCTGGACTTGGGCTGAGCAGCTGGCAACACAGACATTGATTCACCCATCAAAAGAACAGCTCAAACTTGTTGGCAAATGTCAGCAGCATCCCTACCTTAATAGCACATAATGGAAACTCAAGCTCTTGCCTTAGAAAATGTGGCTACTGATGCCAGCATTGTGGTGTAGCCCATAAAGCCACCACTTGCCATGCCAGCATCCTATATGGGCATTGGTTCAAGTCTCAGCTACTCCACTTCTGACCCAGCTCCCTGCTAATGGCCTAGGAGAGCAGCCAAAGATGGTCCAAGTGTTTGCTTCCCTGCACCCATGTGGGAGACCTGCATGAAGTTTCTGGCTTCATCTTAGCCCAGAGCTGGCCATTGTGGCCATCTGTGGAGTGAACTAGTAGATGGAAGATTTTCTCTAACTCTGCCTTTCAAATAAATAAATCTTTAAGAAGAAATTGCCTACTGATATATTCTATTCTGAGTATACTTAAACATTCATCTAAGACAACCATAAATAATGTCCTATACTTATAACTGCTTTCTTGGTTTATTTAAGAGATGCTTTTGTTATGGTTAGTTTTACTTGCCTACTTGCCTAGACCCTGAAATGTCCAAATATCTGGTTCATGTTATTCCTGGGTGTATCTCTGGATGATTCAAGGAGAGATTAGCATATGAATTGGTGAGTAAATTAGATAGCCTCTCCAATATGAGGGAGCTGAAATCCAGCATCTTGGAGGCCTGAGAAGAACAAAAAGGCAGGAGGAGATTAAATTCTCTCTGGGGTGAACCAATGGAAAAAGGAAGACCTTTCTCTAACTCTTCCTGTCAAAAAAAAAAAAAAAAAAAAAAAAAAAGAATGTAAGTCAATGAGCAATGAGAATAGAACATACCCACATTTTGTAATTGGGTAAATTGGAAGACATTTCAAAACCCCCAAATTAGGCCGGCGCCGCGGCTCACTAGGCTAATCCTCCGCCTAGCGGCGCCGGCACACCGGGTTCTAGTCCCGGTCGGGGCGCCAGATTCTGTCCCGGTTGCCCCTCTTCCAGGCCAGCCCTCTGCTGTGGCCAGGGAGTGCAGTGGAGGATGGCCCAGGTGCTTGGGCCCTGCACCCCATGGGAGACCAGGAAAAGCACCTGGCTCCTGGCTCCTGCCATCGGATCAGCGCGGTGCGCCGGCCGCAGCGCGCCGGCCGCGGCGGCCATTGGAGGGTGAACCAACGGCAAAGGAAGACCTTTCTCTCTGTCTCTCTCTCTCACTGTCCACTCTGCCTGTCAAAAAAAAAAAAAAAAAAAAAAACCCCCAAATTAAGAAAAAGCAAAAACCTTCCCCAAAAGGAGAAAAACCAGATAAATTAGCCACTGAGAAAACAGACTATCATGAGCTACCTATTGAGTAACAGACTGATATAGTCATAGAAGAACTGTGTTCTTTCTTAAGCAAAATTATGTGAGGCCCTACTCCTAGCATCAAATTACCACCCAAGTAGGAAGGAAAAATAAAGACAATTACAGACTTCTGCATTATCAGAAAGCTGACAATCCCTAAAGCAAATATTTAAAATATACCTCAGTAAAAACAAAAGCAGAAGGGAAAAGATCATTTAAAAAGAGCAGAGTACAGGCTTAAGGGGAAAAGTGGCACCAAAATGAACCATTAAAACCTACAGCTAATTTTAAACCATTGCTGATGCATCATGACAGCATGAATATTATTTGAACCAAAAAATAACTGAGAATAGGCTAATCTTATAGAAATAACTGAGAAAGTTCTGGAGAGGACCAAGAGCCAGACTCCAAGGAATGGAAATACTTGGAGCAATCTCACCTATGGAGTTTAATGAGCCCCTTCTAGGAAAAGTAGACCTGAAGCTAAACAGCAAGCATCCTGCTAAGGAGTTTAGATGTCAAATTCACCCTGGGCTTTAATATCCACATAGAGCATTTCTGATTCAAATCTCCCATTGACTAAATACTAAAGCCTTGTTAAAAGTCAGGGTGTACATCATTTCTTTTTAACTGGCTATATTATAGGAACAATAAATTCATCAAAGCCCTTGCCTGGAAAAAAAAATTCAGTGCTATTTTCTCAATTACACTGAAAAGAATTAGGAACAGCATTATGCCCTCTGCACAGCCAAGAGACAGAAAGAAAAAGAGAGATTCCAAACATCAGATATTTTACCAACTTCAGTAGTTGAGGGGACCAGAAATAGATATTTGAAAAACGTGTTACAGGGAGCACACCGAGTTGCAGAGATTACCAGCTGTGGGGGTGGCTAAATTCCAGCAAGCTTATACTGGGGAAAAAGGGGAGAGAGGTACAAAACTGAAGTATAATCTATTTTGTGACCACAGAGTGGTAACACAGAAGACTTACAGGCTAAAGTGAGAAATTTTATCCTAGTTCCATCTTAATTATTCAGGAAGCCACAAATGCCACTGAGATCATAGGATACTCTTGGAAAAGTCAAACTAGCATTTTTGCACTCTGAGGCTCAATTAGGGACAGCATTAGCCAGGTGAAGGCAGATTCTCATCAATAGGAGGCAGCCAGTGAGACTTCAGGCATCCCTGTTGTCATGGACCCATACAAATCTAATTACACTCAGAGGACACGGGTAACACCAGACTCTGCTGCCCACCAAGGAAAGGACAGGCAGAAATTCTGCCCAGATAATCTGAATTTCAGGGCGAAAGGCTAAAAATGAGTGAAATGAAGCATCACTGGGCTCTTAGAAGTCATGCAATCTTACCACTTGTTCTTCAGCTAAGGAAAGCTAAGCTCTGAGAATTAAAGTGATTTTCTTAAAGATTGGCAGCTGGAAAGTAAGAAGCAATAAAAAGTAATTAAAAAGTTTTAGATTATCCTATTATTAGAACTATAAAAATGGATATGTGAAAAAATGTGGATATGTGATCATATGTCACCAAACTGGAAAAAATTTAATGATTTCTCCATATGCTGCCACTCCTTATTTTAAAAGTATTTTGAGGTTTTTATTTTATCTTCTGTTACTTTAGCCATAATATTTTATACAATTACTTAATGAATGATTGCTTGAATGATTATAATATGCTCCCTAACTTTAACACATTCTATTATAAATATTGTATCACCTCAAGTATAATACAACCTTAGACAGAAAATGTCCATCTCTCAATTTGCACTATTAATTGCCATAAATCTAGTATCTCCAACTAAGAAACTCCACAATATGTTGTCAGCACTTTCTGTTGTAAACAATCAACTATCTTTTAGATAAGTGAAGAACTAAGAACTTTATATATTTATACACATATTTATATATATATATATACACACACACACACCATTCTGATTACTCACCATTGCTTCAGACAGATCCACATATTTTCAAGTATCATTTTCTTTATCCTGAAGACCTCTTAACATTTCCTATTGTGCAAGCCTTTAGTGGCAAATTCTTTCTCAACTTTTGCTTGCTTGAAATGCATTTATTTTATCTTTTCTTAACAGACAAATCTTTGCGGCCAGCATTGTGGTATAGCAGGTAAAGCCATCTGCCACCTAAGACGCTGGGATCCCTTATGGGTGCTAGTTCATGTTTCAGCTGCTCCAGTTCCAATTCAGCTGTCTGCAAGTCACCTGGGAAGACCACGAATGATGGCCAAAGCCCCTGGGCCCATGCACCCACATGGGAGACCCAGAACAATCTCCTGGCTCCAGCCTGGCCCAGTGCAGGCTGCCACAGACATTCAGGGAGTGAAACAGCAGATGAAAGATTCCCTCTCCCTCTCCCTTCTCATCCTCTAACTCTGACTTTCAAAAATAAGTAAATCTTTTAAGAGAGAAAAGAAAAATCTTTGATAAACGTAAAATACATACTTGAATTTTTCCCCTTTCAGAATTTGAAATTTTTTGCATTATTTCTGCTGAGAAGTCAGTGGTAACTTTCACCACTGTTTCTCTATAAGAAATATTTTTCTCTGCAGTTGCTTTTAAGATTTTTCTCAATATACTTGGTTTTTCATTATTTTACTATAACAGACTTATGACTTTTGTGTTTTCTCATTAGGGTTGATAATTTTCTTTAAATTTGGAAGTTATTTTCTAAATTTTTTGAGTAATACTGGTCTTCTGTGACAGAATTCAAAGTATGTTTTACCATTTGATGACTCACTCAGTGTTGGTTTGTGCACTTTATTTCTCTCTATTCTACAAGATCTATTGCCCTATCTTCAAAAGCAATGAAATTTTCTACAAACTAATCTAATAATCCCATCATTAGCATAATTTTAGCTCAGATATTGTAGCTTTCAATTCTAAAATGCTGGGGCCGGTGCTGTGGCTCACTTAATTAATCCTCCACCTGCAGTGCCGGCATCCCATGTGGGTGCCAGGTTCTAATCCCAGTTGCTCCTCTTACAGTCCAGCTCTCGGCTGTGGCCTGGGAAGGCAGTGGAGGATGGCCCAAGTGCTTGGGCCCTGCACCTGCATGGGAGACCAGGAGGAAGCACCTGGCTCCTGGCTTCGGATGAGTGCAGCGCCAGCCATAGTGGCCATTTGGGGGGGTGTACCAACGGAAGGAAGAAATTTCTCTCTGTCTCTCTCTAACTGTCAAAAAAAAATTCTAAAATGCTTTATTTGACAGGCAGAGTTAGAGGAAGGGAGGAGAAGAGAGGAAGAAAGAAAGAAAGATCTTCCATCCGTTGGTTCACTCCCCAAATTGCCACAATGGTCAAAGCTGGGCCTGTCTGAAGCCAAGAGCCAGGAGCTTCCTCTGGGTTTCCCACATGGGTGCAGGGGGCCAAGTACTTGGGCCATCTTCAGCAGCTCACCCAGGCCCATTGGCAGGGAGCTGGATCAGAAGTGAAGTGACAATATGAGATGCAGGTGCTGCAGTCAGCAGCTTTACTGTTTTCTACTGGAATTCCCAATCTCATACCTCCTTACATGAATACTTTCCTTTAAATGTACAGACATAATTGTAATAGCTACTTAGAAGGCTTTTTCTATTAACATCTGTCATCTGTTCTATCAACTTTGTTTTAAAGAATTTATTTATTTGAAAGACAGAGTTACAGAGAGAGGTAGAGACAGAGAGAGAGGTCTTCCATCCACTGGTTCACTCCCCAATTGGCCACAATGACCGGAGATGGGCCAATCCAAAGCCAGGAGCCAAGAGCTTCTTCCAGGTCTCCCACATGGGTGCTAGGGCCCAAGGACTTAGGCCATCTTCTACTGATTTCCCAGGCCCTAGCAGAGAGCTTGATAGGAAGAGAAGCAGCTGGGTCTTGAACCGGCGCCCATATTGGATGCCGTTGCTTCATGCCAGGGATTAACACGCTGTGCCACAGAGCTCGCCCCACTATCAACTTATTTTTTCCAATTATTGGCCACATAGTCCTACTACAATTACAGGCAGGGAAAAATGAAAACAAATAGAAAGATGGTGGAATTAATGCTAAATACAACAATTAAAATAAGAAGCATTGTGGCTCCACTTCAACTTAAATTGTGCTAGGTTGCAAGAGACTACTTCTGCCCTACAGGACACACAGAATCTACAAAGAAATCAAGAAACTCCACAACATCAAAAAAAAACAACCCACTTAAGAGATGGGCCAAAGACCTCACTAGACATTTTTCAAAAGAGGAAATCCAAATGGCCAACAGACACATGAAAAAATGTTCAAGATCACTAGCATTCAGGGAAATGCAAATCAAAACCACAATGAGGTTTCACATCACCCCGGTTAGAATGGCTCACATACAGAAATCTACCAACAACAGATGCTGGAGAGGATGTGGGGAAAAAGGGACACTAACCCACTGTTGGTGGGAATGCAAATTGGTTAAGCCACTATGGAAGTCAGTCTGGAGATTCCTCAGAAACCTCAATATAACCCTACCATTCAACTCAGCCATCCCACTCTTTGGAATGTACCCAAAGGAAATGAAATTGGCAAACAAAAAAGCTGTCTGTACATTAAAGTTTATAGCAGCTCAATTCACAATAGCTAAGACCTGGAACCAACCCAAATGCCCATCAACAGTAGACTGGATAAAGAAATTATGGGACATGTACTCTATCGAATACTATACAGCAGTCAAAAAAAATGAAACCCGGTCATTTGCAACAAGATGGAGGAATTTGGAACACATCATGCTGAGTGAATTAAGCCAGTCCCAAAGGGACAAATATCATATGTTCTCCCTGATCAGCGACAACTAACTGGGCACGAAAGGGGAAACCTGTTGAAATGAAATGGACACTGTGAGAAACAGTGATTTGATCAGCTCTTGTCCTGACGGTTGATGTACAATGTAATACTTTATCCATTTTAGTATTTTTTTGTTCTAGTACCATTGGTTGAACTCTGTAATTAACACACAATTATTCTTAGGTGTTTAAATTTTAACTGAAAAGTGATCCCTGTTAGGAATTTGGAAAACATTATGTTGAGTGAAATAAGCCAATCCCAAAGGGACAAATACCACTTGTTCTCCTTGATAGGTGACAACTAACTGAGCACCAAAAAGGAAACCTGTTAAAGTGAAATGAACACTAGGAGAAACGGTGACTTGATCAGCCCTCACCCTGACTCTTACTGAGCAGCTTAATATGTTATCCCTCTTAGTATTTTTTGTTTGTTTGTTCTTCTTAATACTTTTGGTTGAATACTGTAATCAATACACAATTCTTCTTAAGTGCTGAAACTTAACTGAAAAGTGATCACTGTTAAATATAAGAGTGGGAACAAGAGAGGGAAGAGATGTGCAATTCGGGACATGCTCAAGCTGACTTATCTCAAACGGTAGAGTTAGAAACATACCAGGGGATTCCAATTCAATCCCATCAAGGTGGTATATACCAATGCCATCTCACTAGTCCCAGTGATCAATTTCTGTTCACAATTAATCATAATGATAGGACTAAGAGCCAAAGGGATCAGATAAACAAGACTAGTGTCTGCAAATACTAGCTGATAGAATAAAATAGGGAGAGAATGATCCAACATGGGAAGTGAGATACACAGCAGACCCATAGAATGGCAGATGTCCTAAACAGCACTCTGGCCTCAGAATCAGCCCTTAAGGCATGCGGATCCTGCTGAAAAGCCCATGAGAGTATTTCAGGCATGGAAAGCCAAGACACTCTGGGGGGAAAAAAAAAACCTAAATGAAAGATCTCCGCGAGTGAGATCCCAGTGGAAAGAATGGGTCATCAAAGAAGGAGGTACCTTTCTCTGAAGGGAGGAGAGAACTTCCACTTTGACCATGGCCTTGTCTAAATATGATCAGAGTCAGTGAACTCAGGGGGCTTCCATAGCCTTGGCAAATCATGACAAGAGCCTAGGGTGATTACTGAGGCCATAAACAAGAGTATCAATTTGTTAAGTCAACAACAGGAGTCACTGTGCACTTACTCCCCATGTAGGATCTTTGTCCTTAGTGTGCTGCACATTTGAGATTTAATGCTATAACTAGTACTCAAACAGTATTTTTCACTTTATGTTTCTGTGTGGGAGCAAACTGTTGAAATCTTTACTTAATGTATGCTAAACTGATCTTCTGTATATAAAGAAAATCGAAAATGAATCATGATGTGAATAGAAGGGGAGAGGGAGTGGGAAAGGGGAGGGTTGCGGGTGGGAGGGACGTTATGGGGGGGGAAGCCATTGTAATCCATATTCTGTACTTTGGAAATTTATATTCATTAAATAAAAGTTTAAAAAAAGTTTAAAAATTAACAAAAATATAGAGAAATCTACAACTAAGTTCACACTTGATGTGAAAAACTGAACACTTTCCAGTTAAAATTGGAAAAGGGGCAAGGATATTTGTTCTTGGAGTTTTATTTCATATTATAAAGATACTAGCTAGTTCACTAAGAAAAAACATACATAAAGATATATCATTTAGATTGGAGTAAAAATTAAATATCTTTAGTGTCAGACAACATATTGTGTACATAGAAAACCATAAGGAATGTACAAAATAACTTCTAGGCATAGTAATTGAATTTGATGATGAGAGAAGGCAGAGATAATATACCAAAACAAAGGATTTTTATTCCCAAAACAAGCAACATTTGGAGAAGAATTTAAAAATATTATTTGTAATAGCATAAAAAGCTTGTACATAACTGCAATAAAATGTATTTAATACTTTTACACAAAAAGTATACAGCTTTGCTGACAGAAATTTAAAGATGAACACCTTGTTTATGGTTTTTTTTTTTTTTTTTTTTTTTTTTTGACAGGCAGAGTGGACAGTGAGAGAGAGAGACAGAGAGAAAGGTCTTCCTTTGCCGTTGGTTCACCCTCCAATGGCCGCCGCGGCCGGCGCGCTGCGGCCGGCGCACCGCGCTGATCCGATGGCAGGAGCCAGGAGCCAGGTGCTTTTCCTGGTCTCCCATGGGGTGCAGGGCCCAAGCACCTGGGCCATCCTCCACTGCACTCCCTGGCCACAGCAGAGGGCTGGCCTGGAAGAGGGGCAACCGGGACAGAATCCGGCGCCCCGACCGGGACTAGAACCCGGTGTGCCGGCGCCGCTAGGCGGAGGATTAGCCTAGTGAGCCGCGGCGCCGGCCCTTGTTTATGGTTTAAAAGATTCAATATTAAGATATCAGTTCTTTCCATATTGAACTATATACTCAGTGTATTCCTAGTAAAAATCCCAGTAAGACTTTTACATAAATTGACAAGTTCATTCTAAAATTTATGTGATAATGCCAAGGACCCAGGACAGCTAAAACAGTCTTAGACATGAAGAGTATAGTTAGGAGATTTATACTTTCATGTCTGGATACTAAATATTAATCTATAATCATCAAAATTATAAAGGGAATAGGAAAGAATACAAAAATACACATATGTTTATAAGGGCACCAAACAATTCATTAGGAAATAAAATGCTGTTTTCCACAAATACTCAAATAACTATATTTATAATTGAACCTCAATTCCTAGCCCATAGCATACACAAAAATCAATTTCAGATGGATCATAAGCCAATCAAAAAGAAAAGCTATAAAGCATTCGTAAGAAAACGTAGAATACCATCATGATCTTGGAATAAAAGATTTCTTCAACATACATGGAGATCACTAATCATAGGCATATTCATATATTTTTTTATTTTTTATTTTTTTTTTTTTTTTATTTTTTGACAGGCAGAGTGGACAGTGAGAGAGAGAGACAGAGAGAAAGGTCTTCCTTTGCCGTTGGTTCACCCTCCAATGGCCGCCGCGGCCGGCGCGCTGCGGCCGGCGCACCGCGCTGATCCGATGGCAGGAGCCAGGATCCAGGTGCTTTTCCTGGTCTCCCATGGGGTGCAGGGCCCAAGCACCTGGGCCATCCTCCACTGCACTCCCTAGCCACAGCAGAGGGCTGGCCTGGAAGAGGGGCAACCGGGACAGAATCCGGCGCCCCGACCGGGACTAGAACCCGGTGTGCCGGCGCCGCAAGGCGGAGGATTAGCCTAGTGAGCCGCGGCGCCGGCCAGGCATATTCATATATTAATAAACTCAATTTCATGAAGATTAAACACAACTCATGAAAAAATTCTAAAAGAATGACTGAGAAAACCAGAGAGTCAGTTTTCACAATACATGTCTGATAAAGGATCTTTTCAGAGTCTGTTAATAACCTCTATAACTCAGTAGTAAAAAATATGAACAGCCCGGTTTTAAAATGGACAACAAAACTTGAAAATAAACTTCCAAAAGAAAGATAAAAAGCCTTTATTAGTTGCCTTTTTGTTACTTCAATGAAATACCTGAAGCAGCCTAAATTTACAAGGAAAGAGTTTAATTTGGGTTCAGAGTCTAATAGTTCACAGTCCAAGACTGAGCGGTCCCCAGTGATCAGGTCTCTGGTGATGGTGTTCTCACTGGCAGAGTCCTGAGGTGGCACCCGCACCACATGGCAAGACATACGGAGCTTGTGAATCTGTCTACCTTCATCTATTATAAAGTCACCAGAATTCCACTATGGAGACTTCACCACTTAACCCAATGACTGATTCAATCTAATCACTGAATGTGATCCAAACCCAATTGCTTCATTACAGAAGTTTATATATTATCTTTGCATATTTGTATATTTTTATATACACACACTTATGTTTCATTAAAAAAAAAACTTCTATTTGCTTGACTATCAAAGTAACAATGCCTGTATAATACAAATGAAAAGACCCCTGTCATATATTTAGTGTCAATTCAACAGATGCTTGGCTCTCTTCATGGTGCGGAAGGTATTGAGTAAATTAATTTGAAAACAACTGCTACTCCAGTAAAGAACGCTAAGAAATAATACATCAGTAAATAAACAGTAAAACAGTCTCAGTAAATAATGTGTATACTAGTAAAAGCGGCAAATGAGGTAGACAGAGACTAAGTGGTTACGTTAGAGGGGAAATTGGGGAAAGCAAGTCTAAAGAAGTAGCAGCTAAGCTAAGACCTAACAAGCTAACCATGCAAGTGTTGCTCAAGGGACAAGCATTCTGAGGAAGAGGGACCGCTTGCTCAAGGGTCTTAAAGGATGAAACATTAATTTATTCTGGTCAAATACTCAAAAAATCTCAGTATGCTAGATTGTGTTGCAGCACAGGAAATTAGACACTAGCAATAAAAAAGGAGTTCAGGTGTTGATAATAACCTTGATAGTGTAGATGAAATAATTCAGGTTAGGACCATGAGGAATTAAGGAAGATCAAAGTAGGATCTTTATTACCTTAGTCATCCATACCTTTTGAAAATCTGTTCCATTTCCTGTTGGAAGGAAGATGGCTTTCAAACCTATGGAATCTTTGTGCATTTATTAGAAACATCTAAGTTATCATTTGAAATTCTGTGTACTTACCTTTCATGAGTGCCTGATGTTCACAAAAATAACTCCAAGAAAAGCAAGATTTTTAAATAAAGCAATTACTTTTTTAATATCTGAAACTGGGACATCAAGCCCTAGGTTTGTATGCCAGATCAGTGGCAGTAAAAGTAAAAGGTGAAGGGAATGCAGCCCAGTGAAGAAAGGACAGGATGAAAAGAGAACATCGCAAAGGCTCATTTTACCCTGTACTATTAAGTGTGATCTGCGTAAGTGATCTTTCCAGCCACATTGTAGTTCACAATTCAACATTATGACCAAAACTTCTCATAGAAGGTAACCCTATTTATTTTCTTTGTACTTTTCACTACTTTTTATTTAGTAGAGCATTAACACTTTGACTATAATGTAAATTAAAAGCATGCTATCTCAAAAATAATTTTTTTAAATTGTAACAAACAAAAAATACTAAAAATGCATCTGAAATGCTTTTTTTAAAAGCCCTCTCTTGATCAGTTAGATATCTATCACAGTTATCTTGTTAAACAGAATTTGGATTTTGGAATTAAACTGATGTAAATGTGAATGCTAGCTCTTTGTTGTAGGTTCACAAGCAAGAAACTTCATTTTTGCTTAACCACCCTTTCTCCACTTACAAAGAAAATAAGGCATCATTTTATAGGTAAAATCTGGTCAATAATGTTAATATACCTTATGACGACCAATGACTTGGTTGCTATTTTGTAAGTTCTTCCCTGGAGTAAATTATCTCTATGAAGTTGTAGGAATTATAAACCATTTGGCTTGAAAGTTATGTAATGCAGAACTCTTTCTTTAATGGAATGTTTACATTCCTACCACCAAACACACACATCAAAGTCCTAACCCCCAAAGTGATGGCCTTAGGTAGAGCACTTCAGCAGGTGGTTAGGTAATAGGGGTGAACCCCTCATGGGTGAGATTAACGACCTTCTAAACCAGAGCCCAGAGGGCTAGTGAGCTCCTTCCACTAAGTGAGTACAGCAAGAAGGTGCTGTTTAAGAACCAGGAAACTGGCTCCCAGTAAACATGAATCTCCTGGCACCTTGATCTTGGACATCTCAGACGCTAGAACTGTGAGGAGCAATTCTGTCTATAAGCTACCCATTTACAACATTTTGTTAAAGCAGCCTGAAGAGACTAAGACAACAATCTTAGTGGGAATGCTGATTGCCTCACTTATTTTGAACTGATTTCTACTAATGTGTTCATGAAACAAGAGCAACTCAAAGAGAGGAAAGCTGGATTTGGGATATTTCCCACTATGAATTTCTCCAGCTCCTTTCTTCCCTTTCTATACTTAGGTGTAGTTGAAATAAGGAAGGAAGCATCAGATATTAATGTTACCAATAAAGCAGACTGATGGTCATAAAAGCACAGAGATAGGTGCCATGGAGAGCACAATAGTAACACTGAACACAATGAATACAAGCCCTGAGCCCCACACTGTGCTATGTAATATAATCCTTTCCTGCGTCTTTACAGAGAATGCTGTGTCGCATTGCAGATGGAGAAACCGCTGGCTTAGGGGTTAGATAACGTGTCTAGGCTCACGCAACTGTAAGGAGGCAGAGACAGAATTTGGGCCCCAGGTCTGCATGACTTTGAAGCCCTGGTGATTGCTGTTACATGATGAGAAATTAAGTAGCTATCCTAAACAGTTTCACAGATAGACAGTCAGCAGCCTCAAGGCTGAGTGTGAATTTAAAGACTGAAGAGAGTGGAAGCTAGAAAATTACTTCATTTAAGCTTCTTTTTTATTTCATGTTACACAGCCCTTTCAGCAAATGTTAGGTGGTCCAGTTAGTGTTGTGATCCTCGACTCTTCCTCCTGAACTCCTTCACACAGAGCCTCTGAGCAGTGCTGGACTGGGACGTTCCTATGTGGACACTGTCAGAACGCAGCACCTGCACTTGCTCGCCACACCACTCGTTAAGGTCCATGTATCTGGCTTCTTACTCCAGTTCCTTTCTTCCTGGGCTTTTTCCATCTGACCAAACAATTCTGACTCACAAATCTACAGCCAGGACAGAGAGGCAGCTTTTCACGTGATTCAAGAAGAACAGCAACTTTTTGAAAAGAAACTCTCAGTGAAAAACCAATGTTTTCTCTTTATCAGAATCTTTAAACATTGATGTATGATCTTCTAAGAGACGCAGTCACCCTAGGACTTCTGAAATACCATTATGTTTTTAGTTTGGACTGTGTGAAGATCCTATTTCCCTCCATAACATTCCTGAGACATATGACTACTCAGCCTGCTTTCTGACAAAGTTAACATTCATTTTCCTGGAAACCATACCTCTTATTATCATTTGCTCATTTTAAAGTTGCCTGGGGCTTATCAAGGAGGAAATGTAGTTGGTAAAATGCTACTGGGTGCCTCTTTAGGCTCCTAGATCACAGTTTAGTCAACAAATGCTCTTAGTCACAACAGCATGTTCAATGAGGGGAAAAAAAAAAAAAAAAAACAAGAATTTAGTGTCTTTGATAATTTCTTTTCTTTCTTTTTTTTTTTTTTTTTTTTTTTTGACAGGCAGAGTGGACAGTGAGAGAGAGAGAGAGACAGGTCTTCCTTTGCCGTTGGTTCACCCTCCAATGGCCGCCGCGGCTGGCGCACTGCGGCCGGCGCACCGCGCTGATCCAATGGCAGGAGCCAGGTGCTTATCCTGGTCTCCCATGGGGTGCAGGACCCAAGCACTTGGGCCATCCTCCTCTGCACTCCCTGGCCACAGCAGAGAGCTGGCCTGGAAGAGGGGCAACCGGGACAGAATCCGGCGCCCCGACCAGGACTAGAACCCGGTGTGCCGGCGCCGCAAGGCGGAGGATTAGCCTAGTGAGCCACGGCGCCAGCCCTTTTTTTCTTTTCTTTTTTTTTTTTTTTTTTTTTTTTTTTTTTTGTCTTTGATAATTTCTGAAGGTAATTCAGTTCCACACAATCTCAAACTCTTTTAGAGAAGACATTACAAACAATAGCACTGCCTCCTCTCCTGGTAAGATCTCATATTTGAGTCACCGTTTCTAATTTTCCAAAGTGCTTCCATGGCCAAAAGCATTAAATTGGGGGGGGGGGGGGGGGGCGGTAATTTATTCCTATTTTACAGACTAGAAAAGTGAAATGAGAGTCTAAGTCCACAGTGCCAATTGTAGCATAGCTAATAAACTAGATAATTCCTCATAACATCTGGAATTATCTTTCTTAGTAGTTACTTCTGATTTTTTTCCATTTATATAAAGGTATTTCAGCATTCATTCAACAAATATTTGTTGAACACATTATTTGAAAGAGGAAGATTTAGAAGGCACTTGGCTCACTTGGCTAATCCTCTGCCTGCGGCATCAGCACCCCAGGTTCTAGTCCCGGTTGGGGCACCAGATTCTGTCCTGGTTGCTCCTCTTCCAGGCCAGCTCTCTGCTGTGGCCCGGGAGTGCAGTGGAGGATGGCCCAAGTCCTTGGGCCCTTCACTCCATGGGAGACCAAGAGGAAGCACCAGGCTCCTGGCTTCAGATCGGCGCAGCGTGCTGGCCGTAGCAGCCATTTGGGGGGTGAACCAATGGAAAGGAAAACCTTTCTCTGTCTCTCTAACTCTGCCTGTCAAAAAAAAAAAAAAAAAAAAAAAAGAATAGAAAGCAGAGATACAATTTTGAAGATAGATCTTTGCTCCTCTTGTGTGAAGCATACTTTCTGGTGGGGAAAAGAACAAAACAAAGTTAATAAATGGGCCATTGAAAGTAAGTTAGCATTAAGCACTCTTCCAAGGGGGATCAGTTGGCAAAGACCTGGGGATCGTTGCTGTCTGAGTGGTCAACACACCACCCTGTGCATAGTCCCCTGGGTCCATAACCTCAAGTCTTATCTCCCTTGTCAGCGACACCCTGCCAGCTGTCATTCAATATCTTATGAGCACACCCATAACTCCCTGACATCTTTCATCTGCACTCCTCCAATAAGTGATCACCCTCGTGACTCAGACCCTTCACTTCTATCAGGTGCATCTTCCAAAACTCTCCCAGCTGATCTTCCTGCCTGCAGTCTCTCCTTTCCACTGCACCTTGCTCATCTACAAAATTGATCTTTGGAAATGTATGTTGCCTACAAGGTAGCAGATACTTTTATCTCAGCATTTAAGAGTCTGACCGATCTAATTCAGGTTTTTCTAAATTTACTTCATTTCACACAAATGAAAACATTCACCCTTCTTTATGCTGCACGTGAATTTTCCACTTCTGCACAATTGTTCTGCTTCCTCCTTTTATGAGTCCTATCTCCTCCTAGCCAGGTTTTAAATCCGACATATTTTCCAGGGCAAGCTCCAAGGTTACCTTCCCCATGACTGAATGAACAAATGCATGAATGAGTAAAAGATTTCTGCCTTGTGTGCTCTTCTCTTGTTGTTCAAGTAGACTTCCACCAATCAGCACAGCTCTGTCTTTGATACCATCCTTTGCCTCTGTAGGTGAACATGATTTTCCCCTACTTGCTCACTAGCATTTAGGCTAGTTTTGTTCTATAATGCCCCTCATAACCTCAAATTGTACACTACAAGCCTTTTTTTCTGCCATCCTGTCTCCCAATGCCAAGTCTTCCCTCTAAGGTCATCGGCCAGCTGAAGGCAACTGCCCTCTAGGAGTAGCTTCTGAGCTCAGACTTTTCCTGACAATGTTTTGGGATTCCCATAAAACTCAAATAGATCTCTGTGTTCATGTCTTCTCAGGGCCTCATGTGGTACTTTTTTCCCTTTTAAGTTCCAGCAAAGAGAATGGTTGTTCTTTTTTTTTTTTTTTTTTTTTTTTTTGACAGGCAGAGTGGACAGTGAGTGAAAGAGAGAGAGAGACAGGGAGAAAGGTCTTCCTTTACCGTTGGTTCACTCTCCAATGGCCGCTGCGGCCAGTGCACCGTGCTGATCCGAAGGCAGGAGCCAGGTGCTTCTCCTGGTCTCCCATGCGGGTGCAGGGCCCAAGCACTTGAGCCATCGTCCACTGCACTCCCAGGCCACAGCAGAGAGCTGGCCTGGCCTGGAAGAGGGGCACAGAATCCAGCGTCCCGACCGGGACTAGAACCCGATGTGCTGGCGCCTATTGAGCCACAGCCACAGCACCAGCAGAGAATGCTTTCAAGATCACCTGACTGAAAGGAACAAGACAGCATGATGTATAGTTTGTTAGCAAATCAATGGCAACTAAAAATATTCCATTAAATTCCTGAACACAGCCTCTGCAGTCTCAGGAGAAGCCTTCGGGGCGCACACAGAGCTCTGTGAGGTCTCAGGGGGGATGTTTTCCAAAGCAGAGGAGGGTTTTCCTGTCAGTCAATTCAGAGTGTGTGCTGAAGCTAAAATTTGGGTTGCTCAGGGAGATGTATGCAAAAGATCCACAAAATACTGTATTCATGTAACCATTGGCAAGGAAAGACTCAAGGAAAACTTGAGCGCTAAGATAACTGAAAAAAATGCGCATTCTCACCCATTGCTGGTTTCGGGTGGTTGCAAAATGTCACCAAGTGTGAGAACTCAGAAGGAAAAAGAGAAAGTTAAGGCAAACCAAGGTGGACTGAAAAAGAGCTCATGATATCGGACTGATTCCTACCCTGGCTTTTATAGTCCTAAGGAGGCGTTGTTGGTTGGTTTGACTAGATTCATCTGACCCTGTTTACACCTGCAAACCCTCCAGTTTCCCTAATTAACTCTCCAGGGGAGGCACCTGACTCCTGGCTTTGGATCAGCACGGTGCGCCTGCCGCAGCGGCCATTGGGTGATGAACCAACTGAAAAAGGAAGACCTTTCTCTCTGTCTCTCTCTCTCTCACTGTCCACTCTGCCTGTAAAAAAAAAAAAAAAAAAAAAAAAAATACCCACTCTTATGAAGTAATTTAGCCAGATACCTGACACCTTCACTCTCAGTACCTTTCTTCCACTTCACGGAGAAAATAGGAGCCATTAGACAGCAGTGTCTCACCTGTGTGCTGGTTGATTACCAGCATCTGTTCCTGACCCCTTTTTTTCCATCTTTGTTATACAGAGTTCCCTGTTCCCTGTTTAACCCTCACTCCTCACTCTTCCACTTCATCCTCCAGGTGTCATCCCTCCTTTGACGGATGTACTTTATCAGATCCTCTCTCCTTCCCTCTTCCCCTCCCTCTCCCCCTAATCCCCACCCTTGCCCTGCCCTCCCCCTCCATCTCTCTGTCCTTCAAATAAGTAAAAATAAATAAAAATAAATTAAATAAATTAATAAATAAAATAAATAAAAAATTAAAGAGAAAAAAATGAATTCATCAACTCTTCTCACACCCATCACACCTCCCTGTCAAACTCCCTACTTGGCCACTCCTCTTATGAAATGGCACTGCATTCACTTTTTTTTTTTAAGATGTATTTCATTTATTTGAAAGACAGAGTTAAAGAGAGAGTTAGAGACAGAGAGAGAAGCCTTCCATCCACTGGTTCACTCCCCAGCTGGCTGCAACCGCTGGAGCTGCGCTCCAATCTGAAGCCAGGAGCCAGGAGCTTCTTGCAGGTCTCCCACATGGGTGCAGGGACCCAAGGACCTGGGCCATCTTCTACTGCTTTTCCAGGCCATATCAGAGAGCTGGATCGGAAGAGGAGCAGCCAGGACTAGAACTTGGTGCCCATATGTGATGCCAGCGCTGCAGGTAGAGGATTAACCAAGTACGCCATGGCACCGGCCCCTGCATTCACTTTTATTGTCCAGGCAGTAAAGCTGAGGTCAATTTTGCTCTCTTTCTCCCTCCCTTACAAACTTCATTGCTATATACCATCACTAAATCTTGATTCAGCATCTTCATTTATGAAAAAATTTATCCAAATATAAGATATTATATGATCTATCATGGAGCTCCATAATCAAAAACACTCACATTTCTGAAGAAAACAAAGAATACAGACAATAAGTGAGAGACAGAAAGATCTATGAAGCAGACCTATACAACAAAAAAAAAATGCTAAGGGATACTTTTCAGTATGAAAACAAATGGTATTGAATAGAATTACAGATCCCCATAAAAACAAAATAAAGAGCATCAGAAGTGTTAAATACCTGGTTAAATAGAAGGGACTACTATGCTATCAATTTTTTAAATAAATATGAAAGTTTATAATATTATCTATAGCAAGAATATAATATCATATTGGTTAATAATATGTATCAATTTAAAAGATAAGACAATAAAAGACAAGGCATAGCCCTTAGAATTGCAGTCTATAGATTTTATGTGAATCAGTACAATATTAACTGTAATTAGGCCATGAGAAACTAAGAATTGTATTTTGATCCCTCAAACAAGCACTTGCAGTAATATAATGCAAGTAAGTGGAGCTTAAACATCAATGGATAATTTCAAATTACATTTCCATCATCAGTAATAAGAACATCAAACATTTGTTGAGTGCTTCCTATATGCCACTATCTCATTTTTTAAAGGTGAATTTTCCTTTTTTTAAAAGATTTATTTATTTATTTGAAAGTCAGAGTTACACAGATAGAGGAGAGGCAGAGAGAGAGTTCTTCCATCCGACGGTTCTCTCCCCAATTGGCCACAATGGCTGGAGCTGCGCTGATCCAAAGCCAGGAACCAGGAGCTTCCTCCAGGTCTCCCATGTGGGTGCAGGGGCCCAAGGACTCAGGCCATCTTCTGCCGCTTTCCCAGGCTATAGCAGAGAGCTGGATTGGAAGTGGAGCAGCCGGGTCCCAAACCAGCACCCATATGGGATGCCAGCATTTCAGGCCAGGGCATTAACCTGCTGCGCCATAGCACCAGACCCTCCACTATCTCATTTAACCTTGAAAAAAATTTTATGAAGTAGAAACTATTATTTTACCATTTTACAAATCAATGAAATAAAAATCTGAGAAATAAAGTAATTTCCCAAATTTATAACAGAATTAGTCTGAACCAGTAAATGCTCTTCTTTAGTTAACATAAAATTGTATGCATTGACATATATAACATGACATATTAAAATATAAGTATTTTAAATAAACATTTTCATTTATCTTAAAGTAATATTAATGAATAGGCATGTAAAAAATTAAACATTCAGAAAGCAATAAGTCCTCCACTCATTTAATTCCTGTCCTAGTCCCCAAAAGTAGCCTCTGTCAATAATTTCTTGTATTAGTCCAGGAAACAAAAGCTACACAATTGCCAATACAACTGTTTTTTAAAACAAATGAGCACATTCTCATATATATCATATTTTCACCTGGCATCTCTTGAAATCTTTCCATATGCACATGAAGACCTACCTCACTCTTTCTGGTGCCTGCATACTAGCCCTCTATATGACTTACAAAAGACATTGTATAAGGCCACTAGGTTGGAAAACCAGGGACATTCAGTTTTTTTGTTATTGTTGTTCTCATACAACACATGAATTACCATAATTGCTATACATTATGAATACATATATATATACAAACAATAAATTCCTAAAAGTGAAATTGTTGGCTCATACATTTTATCTTTTGATATAGGTCATCAAATTATCATTCATCGATTTCATCATCTCTTATTTACAAAAACAGATTATAAGGGACCGGCGCTGTGGCACAGTAGGTTAATCCTCCGCCTGAAGCGCCGGCGTCCCATATGGGCCCTGGTTCTAGTCCAGGCTGCTCCTCTTCCAATCCAGCTCTCTGCTGGCCTGAGAAAGCAGTGGAAGGCGGCCCAAGTTCTTGGGCCCCTGCACCCACATGGGAGACCAGGAAGAAGCTTCTGGCTTCCGATCAGCACAGCTCGGGCCACTGCGGCCATTTGGGGAGTGAACCAATGGAAGGAAGACCTTTCTGTCTCTCCCTCTCACTGTCTGTAACTCTAACTCTCAAATAAATAAATAAAATTTAAAAAAAAAAAAACAGATTATGAGTGTGTAGTCTCCTATCTTAATTACTTTTCAAACTCCTTTTTAGTAATATTGAAACTTTGTTTTTGATATATTTTGACCTCACACCCTGTGATAACAACATCCCATATGGACACCAGTTGATGTCTCTCTTGCTCTACTTCCAATTCAGCTCCCTGCTAATGGCCTAGGAAAAGTGGGAGAAGATGACCCTAATGTCTGTGTCCCTGTCGCCTATGTTGGAGACCCAGAAAAAGCTCCAGGTTCCTGACTTCTGCCTGGCCCAGTGCTGACCATGCACCCATCTTGAGAGTGAACCAGCAGATGGAAGATTGATATATCTCTCTCACTCTCTCTCTCTCCCCCTTTCTCTTTCTGTAACTCTGACTTTAAAAATAAATAAATAAATTTCAAAAAAAAATAGAAGGAAAGGAATGTGTGATGGGTTTAATATGCCAGTCTCCTCACGCAGGGTAGCCTGAAAATTATTATTTTAAGGACATCATTAATGAAAGTTAAGCAGTTTTTGGAGGATATGGAGGTGCTTCAGGAGGCCAAGACCTCAAAACTTCTAACACCTCCATTCAGTAGTTTTCTTAACGTGCTTTTGAATCCTAATGTAAAAGTCAAGTCACGTGAGTATTGTTTTAAAATCTTCATGAAAAGAAAATTTCCTCTAATCCACAAAAGTAATTATATCATACAGTTTATGAAGCGCACTTATGCACATAGATGGGAAATGAGAAAAAATAACAGCTTTGCCCAATTAGCAGAGTTGCAAAGAAATTCACAAATTACAGTGATTATTCTGGGCATCTGATTCCAGAGGGAATCACATCCAAGTAATAGAAATAGCTGAAGATAAAAATCCAAAAGCAAATCCTGTTGACTCTGATGCATGCCGGCTCTGAATCTCATTGCCATCTCCCTGTTCACTGGCCATGAACGCTTGTGAGGACTACATAATAGCCTCATGACTGGAGTCCTTTCTTCCCTGTTGGAATTGGATCCATTCCCCAGGAAGGGAAAAAAAATCACAGTGAATTTTCCAGCATAAACTATATCACATCACTCCCCTGCTTAACCTTCTGCAGTGGCTTCCTACCGCACTTAGACAAAAACTCAGACTCCATCATTACCTAAAACGTCCCTTAAGAGTGAAGTCCTGTCTGCTTCTCTGACCACACCTCACAATAATCTCTCCCTCTCTCACCCTGCCTGAAGTATTCCACAGACTAAATGACTACATGCATTTGTCACAATTTGCAGGAACACACACCCCGAGTAAATTTCCTTATCGTGAGTTATGCTTTAGTTTTTTTTTTTTAATGAAAATATTCCTATGGATACAAATAAATGACTAGAATTTCTAATTTTTTAAAGATTATTTATAATAACCACAGAGTTTTATAATGCTAGGGCAGCAACTGTTATCTGAACCTCCATATTTTTTTCTTCAATTTTATTTATAACAGAACTCTGATTTTATTTGGGATGACTATATACACTCGAAAAATTGCACGTTCCTGACTCTCATGAAGGTAGAGCCTGCTAGTGAGATGAAGGAAAAAAATGTCAGGCAGGAGCTCACAAAAATCTCTTCTGGTCCTCCCACACTTCCTCCTTCTAGCCTCTTGGAATCAGACACTTCAAGCAGAAGCTTCACAAACCATCTGGGGTTGTTAGGGGGAAGAATAGACAGTTTCAAAGAGCTCAACTTTGGCATTTTGATTCATTGAAACACCAGCACTTGCCTACATCCGTGTCTCTTTCATTTAAAGATTGAGGAAGGCCAGTATTGTGGCCTGGCAGTAAAGCTTCTGTCTACAGTGCCAGCATCCCTTATGGGCGCCAGTTCATTCCCAGCTGCTCCACTTCCAGTCTAGGTCCCTGCTAAGGCACCTGAGAAAGCAGTCGAAGATGACCCAAGTCCTTGGCCCCCCTTGCACTCATGTGGGAGACCTGGAGGAAGCTCCTGGCTCCTAGCTTCAGACCAGCCCAGTGCTGGTCATTACAGCCATTTGGAGAGCAAACCAGAAGATAGAAGATTTCTTTCTCTCTCTCTCTCTTTCCCTTTCTCTCCTTTCTCTCTATCTCTGCCTTTCAAATAAATAAATAAATCTTTAAAAATAAATAAATACTTGAAAAAGGTCATGGGCACCACATTACAAAATAATTTATTTTGATGCAAAAATGTTGAACTCTATAAATAGCTTTTCCATAATATGCATTTCCATGATTTTTGGTGACTTCTCATGTATTTAGGACACTGGAGCCAAGATCTCACTCAAACAGCTGGACAATCCCAACTAATATAAGTATGTGGCTGTACATCTATGAAAGTATATAAAATATTTATGGAGAAAACTATAAAATGAACAAATATAATAAGATCTAAATTAGTGCAGAGGTATTTCAATATTCTAACCAATATTTGATATTATGACAACTGAATTGTACAAATTTGATGCAATTCCAGTTAAAATCCCAATAAAATTTTTCATGAAGTTAACAGGAAAATTCAGTTCATGCAATAAAATAATGTACCAAAATAAGCCAAAAATATGGTAGAAGAATTATGGTGATGGAATTTTGCTAACAAGATATCAAGTCTTAATAAAAAGTTATAAAAGTTAATTGACACACATATATATATAAGCAAATCAGAGTAAAGAGCCCAGAAACTACATTTGTTTGATGCAGTGGCAGCATTACATGATGTCATAACAACTCATTATCTTTGGGTAAAATGATACTTGATTCCCTTATTCACGTTTTAAGCAGAGACAAGTTATAGGTTTATTAGAGATCTATATGTAAAAAACAAAACCTTAAAACCGCTGTAGGAAAATATCTTTATGTTCTCCAGCAATAAATGATTTCTGAGTTATATCACAAAAATTTAGCAATACAAGGAAAGTTTAATAAAAATGGCCACAGAAAATCTAAAATACATGATACAGCTGCAGGCATCACAAGCAAAATGAAAATACTTGCAACTCAGGTGAATATGTATTCAATAATATTCAATTATTTGTTTAGAGGACTACTAGTCTATAGATATTCGTTTCATGCATTCTAATCCACTTTTAGCATTATTATATTGCTCAAGGGTCCTAGATTTTGCCAGTGAGAGGACAGCCTTCAAGCTTGTTTTCTGTTTTTCAACCTGGTTGAGCCACTCCCAACTGCCTGGCACCTGATTTCTCACTTTGGAGAATGACATTAGAAATTTACACCTCTGTAGGGTGGGCATTTGGCCTAGTATTTAAGGCCCTACTTGGGTTGCCCACATTCCATGTCAGAGTGCATAGGTTTGAGATCAAAGTCAATTCTGCGTTCTGGCTTCCTGCTAATGTGTGCTCTGTGACACAGCAGTTGATGGCACTGGCAGTTTGCTTCCTGTCCCCCATGTGAGAGACCTAAATTGAGTTCCTGGCTTCAGCTTGGCCCAGTGTTGATCATTTGTGTGCATTTGGAGAGTGAACCAGGAGATGGGAACTCTCTCACTCTCTGGTTCTCACTCTCCCTCTCCCTTCCTCTAAAATTAATTAACTAATTATATATATATATATAACTTATATATATAATTAGAATTTTGTATCTCTGTGCTAGGCATATCAGCTGTATTTTAAACATGGATACACTGAGGCAACTTAATGGTCCTTCAGTTGAATATAAAACTGTATATGAAAGATATGAACTAGATCTGCTATTATTATCTTGGGTTTATCCAATACAACAAATTCTAACTTAAAAGCTAGTTCAAGAATGATATATACAATATATTATCACTTATTCAAATCAAGAATCACAAAACAGTAGTGTGTATTGTTTACAAATACTTACATAGGCAGCAACAAAGAGGAAACAGCTTGTGTGTCTGGAGCCAGGCTTGCCCTCACAGCAAGGCCCCCATGTTCTCCTGTTGAATGAAATCAACTTCACAGAGCATCAACATCACACAAGGTCATTTTGCGACCACTGTGAGCCAAATTCAATCACCGCATAATTTTATCTGAGCATGAACAAAATGCGAGCACTTTCCAGACCACAGAAATGATCATCTATCTTTTGACCCTGGGTAATATGAGTAATTGTTGTTTCTTAAACAGTTAGAACTTCAGTACTGCACTAGGCTTCCTTCCTTCTAGATGAGATTCATTAGGATACCTAATCATAGAATTACCACCTCTTCCTGACAACATCCTATCTAGGGTCAAGCACCCATTCCTGAATCCCTTCCCAGGTCACCTACCATGAACCCAAATCCTATACTAAATCCTCTCTGTCACCTCCATCCCCGGTTCTCCACAGTGTGTGTTCAGCTACAGATGGGTTTCTCATAGCCTTTTTTTAATGTCTTTTTTTAAAGATTTATCTATTTATTTGAAAGTCAGAGTTACACAGCGAGAGGAGAGGCAGAGAGAGAAAGAGAGAGAAAGAGAAAGAGAGGTCTTCCATCCGATGGTTCACTCCCCAGTTGGCTGCAATTGCTGGAGCTGCGCTGGTCCAAAGCCAGAAGCCAGGAGCTTCCTCTGGGTCTCCCACACGGGTGCAGGGGCCCAAGGACTTGGGCCATCTTCTACTGCTATCCTAGGCCATAGCAGAGAGCCAGATTGGAAGTGGAGCAGTCAGGTCTCGAACTGGCACCCATATAGGATGCCGGCACTTCAGGCCAAGGTGTTAACCCACTGCCCCACAGCACTGGCCCCTCTCATAGCCTTTTGAAGGTGGGTGCTGGCAGCAGTGTTTTTGAAATGCATAGAAATGAGATACCCAAACTTTAGGATACCACTAATAACATAAATATGCATTCAGTCCTTAAGGGGTTTATTTTACAAACTGTGTGCCTGTAATGTTTATTAGCAATAAGATAGAAAATCGAGCAAGTTTATACCATAATTTTGTAGAAAAAAAAGAATCTGCTCAGTTCCATATTTCATCCTTGAAAAACCTGCAATACGGGCAGTTTCCAGGAATAAAGATAAAGATAAAGAGGCTGGTATTGTGGCATTGTGGGTAAAGCTGCCACCTGCAACGCCTACATCCCATATGGGCACCTGTTCAATTCCCAGCTGTCCCAGTTCCAATCCAGCTTCCTGCTATTGTTCCTGGGAAAGCAGCAGAGGATGACCAAAGTGCCTGAGCCCCTGCACCCATGTGGGAGATCCGGAGGAAACTCCTGGCTCTTAACTTCAGCTTAGATGAGCCCCGACTGTAGCTGCCATTTGGGAAGTGAACCAAGGGATGAAAGATCTCTCTCTCTCTCTCTCTCTCTCTCTCTCTCTCTCGGTGTTTTTTTTTTTGTGTGTGTGTGTGTGAGAGAGAGAGAGAGAGAGAGACTCTGGAACTCTGCCTTTCAATTAAATAAATTATTTTTTAAAAGGAATTAAATTTTTTTAAAAGAGAGACAGAAAGTTGAGGAATATCTGAGGCAAAGAAGGGAAGTCTTAGCTATGTTTCATTATTTTATTTCTTTGAAGTGAGAAAGCTAAAGGAACCATAACAAAACTTATGTATCTGTTTAAATTTCATGGCAGGAACAAAGTCATGTCTTTTATTTGTTTCTTTATTATAATTGTGGCAAAATACACAAAACAAATTTTGCCATCTTAGACATTTTAAGGGTACAGTTCAGTGTCATTAAGTGCATTCACATTGTTGTGGTTCCATCACCACCATCCACAGAACTCTTTCTATCTTACAAAACCAAAACTGTATACCATTAAACCAATTCCCATTCACCAGCTTTCTGTTTATTTCAGAATAGTTTTAAATATACAAAGCAAAAATTGTAGAGCTGTACCAAGAATTACAATATATCCCATACCCAGGTTCCTTTATTATTAACATATTTTATCAGTGTATTTGTCACAGTCTATAAACCACACCCAACTTCCCTTATATCTTCCCAGCCTCTGAAAACGACCACTCTTTCTGTCTCTGCGAGTTTGGCTAGTCTTGGGACCTTAGGTAAGCAGAAACGTTACAGTATTTATTCTCTCTACTTTTCTATGATTGAAATACATCATTCTTTAAGTAAAGATTTCTTTGAAGTAGAGTAACAATAAAGATATTCCTCAATTGTATCCCAGAGGAAACTAATTCTAAATGTTTTTATTTAGTACACACCTTTCCAAAGTACACACGGGATATGATGGAGAGATACCTCTAATGATTAACAGAATAGTGTCAAGAGTCTAGTTTAATTATCAGTGCACAGTCGTTGGTCCAGTAGAATGCCTTTCGCATTTTGCATCTTAAGTTTGCATTGATGTTATAATCAACTGTGGTGGTTCTGTGTTGCCCACCAGATGCTACTATCCTTACTAATGGTCCCTTATTTCCCTTTTCACCTCCAATGTCAAGAATTATAATTGGCAGATAATAGGTGTCCAATAAATGTGTCTTAAATAAATATTCTACCAAGACTACTTTATTGTGCCTGTGGACCATCAATTTAAATTTAATGACAATTTTTTTATGAGTTGCTCCAAATCATCACTTTCAAGTCATCTATCTTTGCTACCTTTAGAGTAACCTCAACAATTCTGCAAGTGGCTGTGGCACAAGGAAATGTCTTTTCTCTGAAAAGACAGCATTTGCATGACTGATCTCTCTTCCCCACAGCCCTATCTTGCATCAAGCATTTGAAACTTTAAGTAATTTTCCAGCATCTGTAATTGAAGAGATATTATGGCTGTTGAAGTTGTGCCAGTTACCACATTACCGTAGCCATAACTCAGGCAAAGCACAGACAAGAACAACTACATGGAAAAGGGGCTTAACATTCACTATTTTAAGTCAATTACTTCTTTTATTATTCCAAGTCTGTCATTGCTCAGCCTGCCAAGGAAAGGGGATTTATCATAATGGATTACAAACTCAAACTCAAGGGAACATGTTAAATAAATGAAACAAAATAAAAAGAAATTAAATGAATTTATCTATGAGTAATTAAACTCATCAGTAAAAATGAGATCAACTCTAGCGCATGTCTGAGTTCCAGTAATGAGAACCAGTGAAAGACTACAGATTTTGTGTTTTTTTTTTAATTTTGTTTAACTTTTATTTAATAAATATAAATTTCCAAAGTACAGTTTATGGATTACAATGGCTCCCCCCCCCCCATAACTTCCCATAACTGAAGGGAGGAGAGAACTTCCACTTTGACTATGACCTTGTCTAAATAAGATCAGAGTTGTTGAACTCAAGAGGCTTCCATAGCCTCGGCAGCTCATGACAAGAACCTAGGGTGATTACTGACACCATAAACAAGAGTGTCAATTTGCTAAGTCAACAACAGGAGTCATGTGCACTTACTCCTCATGTAGGATCTCTGTCCTTAATGTGCTGTACACTGTGATTCAATGCTATAACTAGTACTCAAACAGTATTTTACACTTTGTGTTTCAGTGTGGGTGAAAACTGTTGAAATTTTTACTTAATATATACTAAACTGATCTTCTGTATATAAAGAGGGAAGACCATAGATTTTGAATGGAGAAGCCCAAAGCATATATGTCCCTGTCTTGACCCTTACCAACAGCATGACCTTGGATTATTCTCATAACTTCGTACACATTTGGTTTCTTCCAATGGCAAATAATATTATCTACCTTAGAAGGATGGTAGAAAACTAAATGAGAAAAGGTAATGTCCACATTTGTCATGTACCCCAACTTATTCTGCAAATAAGATAACATATTTATTATTAAAAATTTATCAAAGAATTATTCAAAGACCTAGAAGTGGAGAATCATAGAAATAAAGTTGAACTCAGTTTTATAGGTTTAGATTAATGACTTTTTTTTTTCCTGTGGCAAAGCACTTTCACCCAGTTTTCTGTGTTCTTCTAAGATTATCAGGAGGAAAAATGGTGATATTTTAGACCACATGACTCTCAGGTACAAAAATGTCCAAAGACACTCCACTGAGCTAACTCTACATTCATAATTCAACTAGATTCTCAACGCTATTTTACATCCCTATAACTACAGTTCTTAACTCATTTTCTCATTCCCTTTTCATTCTCTTCAACAGAATCATTACTCCCAAAAAACTCCGTCAGCTCTGAGCAGGCAATCTCCCTCTTCAACCCCACAGAAATTCACTGCCAGATAGGCGTTCCCAGCTTCACATCAGCTGCTTTCAAACCTACAATCTGTTGGCATATATTCCTCACAACTCCTCAACTCCCACTGAAGCTCGCTTCCTTCCTCCAGCTTAAGGTTAGATCTCTCTAACGTCCATAATCTATCTTCTCAAGATTCAGATCCTAATGATTGTCTTCTCTCTCTTCTAACTCATCATCTCTTCTTTGTTTGCCCATGGTCATTCAAATATGCCAGATTCTAGTCTTAAAAAATCCCCACCTTATTGCCCTTCAGTTATTAGACCCTTAGGTCTTTTTTCCTTTCCTCAGCCACATTTCTGAAGAGTTGTTGACACTCATTATCTGTTTCCTCATTGTCTATTTTAGTATTTATTTACTTATTTAGAATGCCAAAATTACAAAGAAAGATGGTGGGAGACACAGAGAGAGAGTCGCTTCACTTCTCAGATGACCACAACAGCCAGCACTGAGCCAAGAGGAATCAAGGAGCCAGGAACTTCATCCAGGTCTCCCACATGAGTGGCAGGGAACCAAACACGTGGGTCATTTTCTGATGCTTTTTCCACATCATCAGCAGGGAGCCAAATTGGAAGTGGAGCAATCGGGCATGAACTCACACACTGTGCCCACTGTCACAAGGGACAATGTAACCCACCACACCAAAACACTGGCCCCTGTTTCCTCATTTTTGTACTCATTGCAAAATCCATTGAATCGTGTTTCTACCTTCAACAGCTCACCAAACTGCTAAGCTAAGACTGTGAATGACCTCTAATAGGTACACTATGGACCTCACCTTACCTAGGCCCTCAGCAACACTCTACAGAATTCACCTTTTTTGTTCTCTTGTCTTTGATGAACTATCCCATTTCTAGGTACTGTCCTAGCTTTCTGAATTGTTCTTTAGAATAACTTTCCCTGCCTCACATTTAAAAATTGGAGTTTACCAAGACTCAACCCTGGAACGCTTCTCTCTATTCTTTCTTCTACACAAAAATCAGTCACTTTCATATCTTTACTTACAATCCATATATGGACCAATTGTGGATATGCATTCCTTAGATCACATCTGTGTATCTGACTTAAGATTTCCACTTGGACATCTGCTACAAGTGGCAGCCTACAGAAGCACACGCTGAAATGGAGTTTGGAGTGTATGACATTCTGTAGAGATCAACATTGTGAAAGGAAGAAGAGAGGGCCTATCTGAGAGAGAAGTTGAACTTCATATAGGTTCCTCTTAGTCAATAGTAGTAAATACTACGCATCAGAGTGTGTCACTTCACTCATTCACTGATATGGGCTGCCCCAGGAAAGACATGACATCTGCTGAGGCAGCTCTCTGTAGCTCAGTGGGTCCTAAATTTGCCAGCACTTAGCTGATATCTGCTGATTGCCTTCCCTGCAGCTGCATAGCAAGTCCCTCATTAAAGGAGGATGTCAGTGATGTACATTTCCTTATCTACCACAATATATCACAGGCACTTTAACCTCAAGGCAATAATTAAGCTCTTTTCTCCTCTCCTGAAAATCCGTTCCTTCTCAAGTGTGCCTGACTTCTGGAAAGCGCAGTTTCATCTATGCAGTTGCACAAATCAGAAACCAAGCCCTGACCCTAACAATGCCTTCCCCTCACCCTTTACCTTTATTCCTGCCCTAGTACTGTCTCTCTTCAACTCTCAATATAAGCTTGTAACCGGCCTTCAGTCATTCCTCAGCTCCCCAAGCCCTGACCCGAATTTTCTTTATTCTTAGTCAAGGGAGGTGACCTGTCCAAACATTCCTTAGCTTGGTTTTCCGTTGCTCTTAGAATAAAGATTAAAATCCTTTCATGGAGTCACAGGATCCTGAATAATCTGGCCCAACCACTGAAGGTGCCCAAGCTACATGGAACTTCATTTGGGCACTAGAATCATGCAGTGGTCCTTCCCAGCTCAGTCTCCTGTCCATGCAGCGTGCTCTTCTGAAATGATCTACCATTGTCCCCGTTCAGCCAGGTTAATGCTACTCATTCTTCAGATCTCATTTTAATGTCATTTCCTCAGAGAAGATCATCTGACCCTCATACAGAATCACCATGATCCCTGGCACAATGGCAATCATGTCAAAACCACTAATACCAATGTTCTTCATTTAGTGACTTCACACTTGCAAATTCAGCGACTCACTAAAAAATTTTGTAACCCTTAAATCAGTATTCACAGTGCTTTCATATGATTTGTGATCATGCACAGAAGGGCAATAAAATTGAGCCACCCAACATGCGTTCCCAGTTGAGGTCATACGCAGAGACACTGCTGTCCCGTTTCAGCTCTTACACAGCAAACAAGTGCTCCTTTTAGGATCTACTCATTTTTCACCTTTTTGTGCTGTTATTGGTAAATTCTCTGATTTAAATGGCCTCCAAACATAATGATGAAGTGCTTCCTAGCGTTCCCAAGTGCGAGAGGGCAGTGATGTGCTTACGGAGGAAATGTGTGTTAGATACACTTTGTTCAGACAGAAGTGACAATGCTGCTGGCCATGAGTTCAATGTTAATGAATGAACAGTATATATTAAAAGCCATGCTTTTAGTCATAAACACACATAAAACAAGGTTATCTATTAATCAATGGGCAAAAGTGTTGTGCCTGGAGGCTCACAGGAACCTAATTCTGCACCTCCCCTAGAAGAATAGATTAGTATTCACTGAGTGAGTATTCGCAGTGACTTTATGCAATATTACTACCCAGAAAAATTAAAATCTACTGTGGTGCATTTTTTAAAAAAATTCTCTCCCCACAGAATGTAAACTCCAAAAGAGCAGGAACAATCTGTCCTAATTACAGTTGTATTCTCAACACAGAGCCTTGTACATAGCAGAAGCTTGATAAATATTTGTTGGTTGAATGAATGAAAATGAACATCATATTCCAATAATAAGGATACATTCTTTCATGACCTTTTATTGCTAAGCTAAGCCATATGGATTCTTCTGTGACACACAAACCTCACTCTGTGAATACTGTTTGTTCTTTTAGCAAATGCTAAGGCATGAGTTGAGGAGGCAATGTCTTGACATGGGAAGAATGTTAAACCAGGAAATGGTATCTGAAATCTAGTCCCACCCTTGTGGTAACTAACTGCTTAAGGAAGAAGTCCCCCCACACCAAGGCCTACACATATGGAGCAAAGAGACACCTGGACCATGAAATAAATACAGAAACCTAGGAGATAGAATCATGTTGGAAAGCACACAAATGAGAAGTACTGGGCCCACAAGCCATAAAAGTGTAGAAACTTAGGCAGATGTCCAGGAGAAAGGGACAGCCAGTGTCCTCTGAATGCTGAGGGCACAGTAATACAACCCTCACGTGGCACTGATGTCCATCTTACCCTCTATCTGCTGAGAATTATGTGCTCATGTGCTTGCCCTTGAAGCCCAGGCTCCTGAGCCTGAAGAAGAGAAAGCAACAACACACACGAGCAAATTAAGGAAGAAATACATCTTTTTATTGCTGTACCCCCTCCATATTAATTAAGCTGATAGTTAGATGCAAGTTTCTCCCTAAACTGCACATCCATCTTCTTCCAACAGCACTTAACGACTACAATCAGTACAGTAAAACGGCAAGGCAACCAACCTGCATACGTTACTAAATTTTTCCATGGTCAGCAATTTTTAGAAGCTGGATAAAACCCAAAGCCACTTCTCGGGAAGCTGGTTCTGTTTATTAAGGAACTTGAAAACTTTAATAACTGCCTCAGAACAATCACCTGTGAATTTCCTATATATAGCTGGGCAAGTTACCTGCCTGTAACTTTTTTTCTTTCTGGATTTCGTTTTCTATAATGTCTTCTTGGTCTCAGTACATTGAACTCATTGTCAACCATACTTCTTGCTGGCTGTTCCCCATCACTACCACTGCATAATTCCCTATCTCTATTTACTAAAGGAATGCAAATAAAGTTCATAATAGTCTGAACAAAGAAGCAAGCCATTAATATCATATCATCTGTCTGTGAGGAATTAACATATCTTTATTATAAGTCTCTATTTCCTATTGCAGGGATGCTCTATATTATTAACATGGGAACGAACAGTTTTAAGAGATAAGACCACACTCTGTGGATGATTTTTTTAAAAATTTCTGGATGATTGGCCAGGTCACACTTGGAGAGGAAGGTCAGCAATGGAGGAGGGAGATATATATATATACATATCCTCCAAAGAGGCAGGCCAGGAAAGTGAATCATGAATTTCAATTTGACTTTCTGTATAGCTTGCACATAACAGAAATGGTAAATTTAATAAGGAAAATTGGAGTATGAGATGTAAAAGAATATAAGACATCTCACCAAAGAAAATCAAATGGTGACTAGAACATTATCTTAGTCTGCTTGGGCTGCTAAAACAAAATACCTTAGATTGAGTGAATAATGAACAACAAGAAATTATTTCCCATCATATGGGGAGCTGGGAAGTCCAAGGCCAAGGTATCTGCTGAGTGTGTCTGATGAAGACCTACTTTCTGGTACATTGATGGTGCTTTCTTACCATGCTCTCACGCATGGGGGAAAGGGTGAATGGGCTTCCTCTGGCCTATTTTATAAGAGGACTTATAGTATTTATGAAGACTCCTAAAAGTCCTGACTTCCTAACCCCATTATATGGATGGTAAGATTTCAAAATTTGAATTTAGGAGAAAAACAAACATTCAGACCATAAAACTTATGAAAAGATATTCCAAATCATATACCATCAGGGAAATGCAAATCAAAATGACAGAAAAGGATGGGAATTTGGTATAGTGATTAAGACCCCACTTGGGTAGCTAGCATTTCATTTAAGAGTGCCTGGGTTCAAGTCCCAGCTCTGTTCTCATTCCAGCTTCCTGCTAATACACGCTCTGCAAGGCAGTAGTGAAGACTCATGCAGTTGGAGTCTTTTTCATCCATGTGGGAGACATAGATTGAGTTTCCAGCTACTGATTTTGGCCTGTCCCAGCCTCCGCGGCTGCAAGCATTTTGAAGAATAATCCAGATGGGATCTGTCTCTCTGGTTCTCTGTGTTTCAGATGATTAAAATAAATGTACAAAAAAATTTTTTTTAAAAAAAGGTGCCACTTATCTACCTTTTAAAATGACCAAAATACGATTACTGACAATGCCAATACTGATGAGGATGTGGAAAGAATGCGAATGGTACTGCCACTCTGGAAGACAGTTTGGATGTTTCCTTACAAAAACTAAACATTTGGCGCCGGCGCTGTGGCATAATGGGTAAAGCCACCACTTGCAGTGCTGGCATCCCAAATGAGCACCGGTTCAAGTTCTGGCTGCTCCACTTCCGATCCAGCTCTCTGCTATGGCCCGGGAAAGCAGTAGAAGATGACCCAAGTCCTTGGGCCCCTGCACCCGTATGGGAGACCCAGAAGAAGCTCCTGGCTCCTGGCTTCAGCCAATTGGGGAGTGAACCAGCAGACTGAAGACCTCTCTCTGCCTCTCCTTCTTTCTCTGTGTAACTCTGACTTTCAAATAAATAATAAATCTTTAAAAAGAAAACTAAACATTCTTTCCATAGGACCAAGTGGTTGAGCTCTTTGGAATTTACCAGAGGAAATTGAAAAATTATGTCAACAGAAAAGTCACACAGCAGCATTATTCCTCAATGCTAAGACTTGGAAGAAACTGTAATATACTTCAATAGCTGAATGGATAAACTGTGTGCATACAAACTGTTGTGTTATCCTTCCTAGTGCCTCAAACTGGATCCTGTTCAGCCATGTTATAACAAATTAGTACATTTATTTTTATGCAAAACAAATATCAGATGAATGGCTTCTGGATAAATAAATTTAAATTCTACTTACTTCACTAAGAGAACAGCAGTGTTTTTCCTTTGACATTCTGTTACATTGTGGACATCATTGCAGCCACCCACTCCAAGCTTAACTTTAAGGTAGAGTCTTACAAGTCAATCCAGAATGCAGGTGTCAACCTAGCCCTCATTTCAAGTAACAAGTGCAGTGATGGAGCTGGATTTATGATGCAGTGTGTTAAACCTCCACTTTTAATGCTATTCCACTTCCAATCCAGCTTCCTGCTAATGTGCCTAGGAAGGCAGCAGAAGATGGCCCAAGTGCTTGGGTGCCTGGCATCCATACGGGAGACCAGGATGTAGTTTTTGGCTCCTGGCTTTCGCCTGTCCCAGACCTGGCTATTGCAGCCAATTGGGGAATGAACTGGAAGATAGAATCTCTTTCTCTCTGTGTCTCTCTTTCTCTCTCTTCCTTTATCTCCCCCTCTCTCTGCCTCTCTATCACTTTGCCTTTCAAAAAAATAAATAAATGTTTTTTAAAAAGAGGCATAATCCTGGGAATCAAAGAAATAATAGACATTAGCAGCAGAAAAACTCCTGCTTCACAAGTAAGATCTTCCCCCAGCAGTAAAATTATTGAAGCTTGATGTACGTGACAGTGGGGGTGGGGGGTGGAATATGATGCTTTTTCTTGAGGCAGGAACAAATTGTCACCTCCCACACTAATGATAGGCTTTTCCCTAGGACCTGAGAGAGACAATAATGGAAATAAATGCATCAGCAGAGTGGGTGAGAAAAAAATGACTCAGGTATTGCAATTTCTGTATTTTTTCAAGAAATGCATCACTCACTCTTCAGATGGATCTGATTTAATCATATTGAGGAATGTCAGATACGCTTCTTGGGCCGTAATGGTACTAGCTATTATTTATTCAGTCCCACTGGGTAGCAAGTGTGCTTCATATTGCCCCTAATACTCACTCAGTTCCTCCATGTGCAATATTATTTTCCAATTTTGTCAGTGAGTAAATTGCACTCTGGGAGATTAATTAATTTAGGATCACTTAGTATTGTTTGTACAAACTACCATCTGATCCTTACTGAGAGCTATGCTCACAGGCTGATTACATAAACTGAATACCCAGAAACTCAGGACTGTCTCACTATTCCCATTCTCTGTAGGTAGCTGGAGACCAGAAGACAAGAATGCTAACCAATTTATAAGAGACAAAGCAAGCAGAAATAACTCAAGTGATGAGAAAAACATGTTAAACAGTAAAACATCAAAATGCTATAACCAGAACAATACTTTAGAATACTCAGAGGCATGAAATAGAGTCTAAGAAACTCTATACCAATGGGAAGCTGTCCATTCAGATCCCATTGAGAAGGGACTCTTCTAGAAAAATTAGGAGCCAAACCTGCCCATAGCTTCTACTGGGGAGCCTGATAGAGCTGCAGAAAACAGGATATTTTTCCTACTTTGTTGTAAGTAGCTAGGGGTAGACATTCTGCTCAGCATGTTGGAAGAGTAAACTTCTGATGAAACTGAGTAAACACAGACATTGTATAAAGTTTGGGTTTGGAGCAATTGTGGTCCAAAAGTCGTGTGTCATCTCTGATTAGCTACGTTCACTAACTATTGAAAGGTAAGGTTTCTACTTGCTCCATACCCATTTATGTTGTTTGGTGTATGCATAACTACTGATTTTAAAGGTGACTACATGGAGCATATGACAATTTTTTATAGTGTACAATTCATTGTCAATGCACAATTACTACCATCTTTGAGGGACCTCAAGTACAGTTTATTTTCCAACTGGTCCATATAAGACTCAGATCTTACTGTATTTTATTTTTCTCTTTCTTCCTCACCTCTTCTCTCAGTGCCTCCCTCCATCCTATTGACACCCACCATAATGAGCTTCATAATCTTCTTAAATGTGTGTCTAAAAACATAGTTCCACGTATGCAGCCATGTGCATTCAATTTACTTAAACACTACTGTGTTTTACACCTTCTGCCTTTTTTAATTAATTAATTAATTTGAAAGCCAGAGCTACAGAAAGAGAGATCTTCCATCCACTGGTTCACTCCCAAGTGTCCACAATAGCTGGAGCTGGGCCAGGTGAAGGCCAAGAGACAGGAGCCCCATCTGGTTCCCCAACATGGACGCAGGGGCCCAACCACTTAGGTCATCCTCCACTGCTTTCCCAGGTGCATAAACAAGGAGCTGGATTGGAAGTGGAACAGCCAGATCTTGAACCGGTGCCCATATGGGTTGCCAGCATCTCAGGCAGCAGCCTTTGCTCGCTATGCCACAGCACTGGCCCCCACCTTCTGCTTTGGCTAATTCTTTTTTGTCTTTTTGATCCTAAGTCTTTTTTAACTTTTATTTAATGAATATAAATTTCCAAAGTACAGCTTATGGATTACAATGGCTTCCCCCCCCATAACTTCCCTCCCACCCGAAACCCTCCCCTTTCCCGTTCATTCTCCCCTTCCATTCACATCAAGATTCATTTTCAATTATCTTTATATACAGATCAATTTAGCATATATTAAGTAAAGCTTTCAACAGTTTGCACCCACAGAAACACAAAGTGTAAAATACTGTTTGAGTACTAGTTATAGCATTGAATCACAGTGCACAGCACATTAAGGACAGAGATCCTACATGAGGAGTAAGTGCACAGTGACTCCTGTTGTTGACTTAACAAATTGACACTCTTGTTTATGGCGTCAGTAATCACCCTAGGCTCTTGTCATGAGTTGCCAAGGCTATGGAAGCCTTTTGAGTTTGCCAACTCTTCATCCTAAGTCTTAAGTTTCTACCATCTTTCTCTCATTATTTCACTGCCTACAAATGCTACATAATGTTCCACAGAAGGTATTCTCCTCTTTTCCTTTATACATCCCACTAGTGATGGACAATCAGGTTCCCCAATTACACAAACATCCTCATATGGTTTTCCTCTAAACTTGTGAGTTTTTCTGTAGCAAATACCCACAGTAGCATTTAAGTGAGTCTTACCTGTACCCTTTCAACACAGCTGTATCAATTTAGACTCCCATAAGTCTTAGCTTTCCCTATACCCTTATCAACTCTATGTGCAACTTGTCCATTTTTGTTTAATTTATACATGTTAAGTAACATCTCATCATTTCAGTTTTCAGTAAACTAATTAGAAGTGATATAGATGTTTTCTTTGTATGCATGTTAACCAATTTAATTGTCTAATCTTCTTTAAACTGTCCATTTGTCTAGGGTCTCTTTCTTACTGATTTGTCTAGAGTTCTCTCATACTCTAGATAGTAATGTCTTATCAATTTTGAGCCTTCAAACATCTCTGACCTGCCTATTATTTAACTTACTCTGTAGAGTCTTATAAAATCTTTCTACTCAAGTTCCAAGGAAAAGAGTTATAAATATCGTTATAATTATACTTCAGAGGAAGGTGACCCTTGACAATTGTGGTAAGGATTTGAGTCCAGATAACTATTTTAGAGCGTGGTCCTAGCTAAATATCTTCCTGTCTGGCTACATATTTTAGAATCACTTGGGGACTTCACTTAATTCAGTTAATTTATTTTATGGTTGATGTTGCCTACCTCCATTTCCCTAAGACAAACTATTTTGAAGCCTCAGATAAATTTAGCTCATGGTTTACTGGCCACCTCATCTCTAATAAGAATTTTTTTCTACATTTTAAACTTTTATTCAGTGGAAGAAATGCATATGAGAGTGAGGGCCCTATCTAAAAGAGAGAGAAATCTGAATTCAAACCGAGTACCAGGAGCCAGCCACATGGAGGAGTATCTAGGCCAGGAAGCATGGGGTGGATGGCCCAGAGGCCATGCGTCCTGCAAGTGCAGGGTCAGCAAGCACCCACACTGGCAAAAGGCCAAAGGAAAGGAAGAGACTGGGCACGCCGTGTTGCTTTTAATCCACTTCCAAACTGGAGTGGTTAATTAACCTGATTGGCCAGTGGGCACACAGGTGTGTTCAGGTAGGGGTATGAGGTCACACAGGGGCATGGTGAAGGCGTGGTCTTCCAGCTCACTAATCTGATCAATTTTATCCTGTCTGCCTGCCTACATCATTCCCCCTCAGAGACTCCATCCCCTTAATCCTAAGGGGTGTTGAAGGGCATCGAATCATCCATCATCTGTAGCTACTTTCTGCTTATGAGGGACGTAGAGCAGGCCCTGCCTGTCCAGGGTCTGGAAGTCTCTGTCTATCTTATCTAACAAATTTGCTTTGTGAGCCGAAGTCTCCGTCACTGCCAAAGGCTGTGTCCCCTGCTGGTCAGTTACTACCAGAAGTCGAGTTCTGAAACATCTAAGTTTGTTAATTAGCAAAGGCAAAACTGGAACAAAACCAATTGTAACTGGAGTGCCCCTTAAGATGAAAAGAACGTATCTTACAGACTCCCAGACAGTGGGTGGTGATAGGCTACCCTTATGTAGATTATAAACCCATTTACCTTGAGCGTAGAGAACTATTACAGAAGAATCCATTGGGAATTTTATTATCATTAACAATTCCCAGAGAGAATCAAAAGAGGCAGGTACGATATGTCTGCCTTAAAGTGCAGCAGCCTTGATGTGAAGAAAGCAAAAAGTTTACTTATCCTTTTTGCTTTTGAAGAGATACTTAGTCTCTGATTGGCTTACAGGAATAGTCAGATTTGTCTTTTGAGTTCACCTGTGAGAATGTAAAAGGAAGAAATTTAATCCTAATTCCACTGAGGTAGTCGTGCTCAATAGCACCTGGTAAGGTCCCTTTCATTTAAGCTGCAACTGATCTGAAGAGGATCTTCCTATGAATGCCTTGCTCAGGAATTCCTAATGTCGGAGTTTTTGTCAAAGATTCCTTAATTCCTTGGAACACCTTCTGTAGCCTCCTTGTCCAGCACAGTGTGTCTGTGTCAGGGGCTTTTTAAGCAAATACAAGGCTTAGAATCCAGCTCCTGGAATCCATATTCCATCGAATTCTGTCATTAACAATTCCCAGTGTTGAAGCCTTAGTTAGAAGCTCCTTAATTCTTTGGAACAACTTTTGTATCTCCCCTGTCCAGCACAGTGTCTGTATCAGGGCATTTTAAAGCTATATACAAAAGCTTGGGATCCAAATCTTAGAAACCATATTCCACAGAATCTTGCCATTCCCAGAAATACCCTTAACCGCCTTTTAAATATCTGACCTTATGTTAAAACATACGAGATAGAAATTTCACAGAGACATGTATCCAAGAGTTTACATTTAGGCACTTAATAAACTTTAAAGAAGCATCGAGGGATACAGGCAATGGAGTTTGACACTTAGACATAACTAGAACTTATGATGTATAATATCACACACTAGAACAAGGTAAATCTTTGGGATCATGTTTTATCATTAATGCCAATACTGTAGTTCTTTGAGGACCGAGGTGCTGCATGAGAAGTTAGTGCACAGTGACTCCTGTTGTTAATTTAACAATTAACACTCTTAATCATGACATCAAAGATTACCCAAGGCTCTTGACATGAGCTGCCTAGACTATGGAAGCCTTCTGAATCTACAAAATCTGTCAGTATTCAGACAAGACCATGAGCAATGTGGAAGTTCTCTCCTCCCTCCAGAAAAAAAGTATATCTTTCTTTTATGACCACTCCTTTCCACTGGGGTTCACCCAAGGAAGTTCTCCATGTAGGGACACTTTTTGCATGAGTGTCCTGGCTTTCCACACCTGAAATACTCTTGTGGTATTCTTAGCCAGACCGGAATGCTCTCAGGGCTGATTCTGAGGTCACTGAATTCTACTTAAAGCAATTGCCACTCTATGAGTCTGCTCTATGGACTCCTTCCCATATTGGAGCATTCACTTTTCTTTAATTCTATTTATTAGTAGCAGTAAACACTTAATCCTATTGACTTGATCACTTTAACAATCAATCCCGCCTATATGATCACTTTAAAACTTAAGATGTTACCATTACCATCTAACCCAAGGGGATTTGCAACCCCATAGCAAGTTTTAAACTGTACCCTTTGAAGTAAGTCCGAGCTGGCACCGCTGCTCACTAAGCTAATCCTCCGCCTGCGGTGCCAGCACACCGGGTTCTAGTCCCAGTCGGGGCGCCGGATTCTGTCCCGGTTGCTCCTCTTCCAGGCCAGCTCTCTGCTGTGGCCTGGGAAGGCAGTGGAGGATGGTCCAAGTTCTTGGGTCCTGCACCCCATGGGAGACCAGGAGAAGTACCTGGCTCCTGCCTTCGGATCAGCGCAGTGTGCCGGCCGCAGCAGACATTGGAGGGTGAACCAACGGCAAAGGAAGACCTTTCTCTCTGTCTCTCTTTCTCACTGTCCACTCTGCCTGTCAAAAAAAGAAGAAGAAGTCCATAGGAATGCATGTAGAGCTTTACAGTCTCTTTATGGGACTGAGTGTCAGGAGCCAGCACGTGGAGGAGCATGTAGGCCAGGAAGCATGAGACGGGTGGCCCGAAGGCCAGGCGCCCTGCAGGCACAGGGGCAGCAAGCACCCTCACTGGCAAAAGGCCAAAGAAAAGGAAGAGCTCTAATAAGAAATTAAAGGTGAACTTCGCACCATCTGATTTCAAATCATTACCTCAACAGGAGAGTCCTTTGCTCGGCTGGCTCACACCTCTTTTGCATATATTTTATCTTTCATGGTGATTGTACTTTGGAAACCATTATCTTCCCATAAGTATCACTGTAACATGTTTCTTTGTTCAAATGTTTTTCATCAGTGTATCAAGTGTCATAGACACTTGACCTATTAAAGTTAAGTCACTACAGCATTCCCATACAATGTCTTGACCTGGAAAAAGCTCTTATGTTATGGGCAGCACTCAATCCCATGCCTGCATGAACCAACATACGTGACCAAGTTACCCCACATCACTGAGTCTCAGTTCCTCATTCACCAACTGGTAGAGATAACACTCACCTCCCGGGTTGTGGTGCGAATTAGGTGAGATAATCCTTCATAGGACCTTGTTGCTCTAATTTCTCTGTTATCAGGTGCTCAGTGTATGCTATTATCCTTGTCTCTATTCCTTGATAATGAGGTCTGGAAGAAAGTCACTGATAATCAGGAAATCAAAGAAGCACACTGGCAAAAGAGATGCTCTTAATAATGGTACTAAATCGACTGAGAGATTTAGTTAAAAGCAGTATCACCAAATCCTCGCAAGTCAGAGTTCAGAGGCAACCTATTGAGTCAGTATTATAGATATTGGTCCAGGTCTACCTTAGTCTATTTTCTATCACTATAACAAAATACCTGAGGCTGGTAATGTATAAAAAAGAGGCATATTTAGCTCACAGTTTTGGAAACTGAAAGTTCAAGATCAGGCCACATCACCGCTACAGCTTCTGGTGACAGCCTGGTATCTATCTGTTGGCATCATAGTGACAGGAGTACATGCAGAAGAGATACACAGTGAGACAAGAGCCCGGAGCGATTCAGAGGCCACGCTTGCACCACTCAGTCTTGTGAGTACCAACTGTGGTCCTGGAAGAACGACATTAATTCTTTCTGAAGGGGATATTCCCAATGACCTATTTTTTCCCTGCTGTAGGCCCCACCTCTTAACGATCGCACCACCTCAACTTTACCAGGCTAAAGCCCAAGTTTCCATCACATGAACCCTTGGGGGACATACTCAGACCAAATCCAAACTATAGCAAGGACATCAAATACCCTCATTTTGTGTGTCAGAGTCCTATTTATTTGCTACAAGGACAGAAATGATGATAGGACTTGCTTTTATCCAGCGCCCTCTCCCAACTTTTCCATAACATCTCAGGAGCTTGGCACCTACAACAGATTTTCTCAGTACTGAGGGTCACATGTGTGTTGGAGTAAGTATTGAATTTGGGGTCAGATGTGGATTAGTATCATGTTTTGCCACTTGTTTGTTGTATGTGTTTGGATGAGTCACCATACCTCTAATCATATTTTTGTCATTTGTAAGATGTATACCCCAATAACACTTCCCAAATATTTAGTTTGAATGATTTTACGAGAACTAGATGAAATAAGGATTAGAAAAGTTTTGTAAACCAGAAATATTTTCCTGTTATTATCATTCCTGTAGCTTACTATCTCCAAGGAGATGATATTAGCTGTTAGGACAGAGTCTGGGATACTGGAATGCAAAGCATTTCACAGTCCATTGAGAGTAATCTAAGGCAAATGTTGTCCCTGCTACGATTTAAAATTGGCGGTACTGATCTAATCACGCAATGCAGTGGCTTGTTCAGTCTGAAGACCCACATAATGCTTACTCAATTAAAAACTTAAGCATGCTTTCCAATTATAGCTACTACATTTTTGGTCTTTAAAATGTGGCAGGCTTGGTGCCAAGCATTTGACCTACATTGTTTCATAGCCAGGACTGTTATGTAAACAATTCCATGTCCCTGGGAATGTCCTTTGGAGTTCTGCAGTGCAGAGCCTACTTGATTTTCCATGGAAGCCCTGCGCATAGAAACACCAGGAAGTATATTTGTATGGGTCTCTTGTATAATCTTAGTGACACTAATTTATAGATAAAAACATGAGATTTGGAGAATTAAGTAACATTTTCATTTTCACAGAAATAAAGCTAACAAGTAGTAGAGTAGAATCCTGAAGCCTGTGCTTTCATCATTATACAACCTGCAGTTTCGAGGGTTTCGTGGAGTTGACAATTTCTTCCATTAAAAAACAACCAAGAGATCACCTGTAGTTGAAAAAGTTGGATTTATTATTCATTGCAATGAATAACACACTGAACTTATCACAAGATTTAGGCATTGGAGCCGACATTGCGGCATAAGGGGTAAAACCGCAGCCCCCAGTGCCGGAATTCCATATGGGCACCGGTTCGAGACTCGATGCTCCACTTCTGATCCAGCTCTCTGCTGTGGCCTGGGAAAGCAATAGAAGATGGCCCAAGTCCTTGGGCCCTGCACCCGCATGGGAGACCCAGAAGTAGCTCCTGGCTCCTGGCTTCGGATCAGCGCAGCTCCGGTTGTTGAGGCCAACTGGGGAGTGAACCTGCAGATGGAAGACCTCTCTCTCTCTCTCTCTCTCTCTCTCTCTCTCTCTTCCTCTCCCTCTCTCTGTGTAACTCTGACTTTCAAATAAATAAATACATCTTTAAAAAAAAAAAAAGATTTAGGCACAGGTTAGGTGACTTGGGAAAAGGCTTAAAGAAATAAACCTTTGCTCTGAACTGGATGCTGTTAGAGGAGACTGTGTATTTACTAACTTTTATCAGCAGAGCAGACCACACAGAGTGATGCTGAAGTTGTATTTGAAAAGAAGCAACAGCACTCACATTAACCAGGAAAGGCGGGTGTTTGATATTTGTGGTCCGGGCGGTATTCATTAACTGTTTGCATTATGCCATGATGAGAAGTCTGCTTTTGTTTTCATCCATCATGATCACAGCGTGACTTCATCTGAAGTTCATGTTCGAGAAACTGTTCATGTTCAGTAGAATACCAAGGGCTTCGTGTGCATGCCAGGCTCACTCTCAGTGCTCCTCTTTCCCTCAAAATGGAAGATTTGGAGATTGTTGGGGTAGGCACCAGTGGATAAATGTGTTAAGCTACAGATATCAAAATCAAAATCCACCATTTTGTGATGAAGAGGGTGCAAGGTGGAAGGATATGTAAAATATGCAAATGTCATGTGGAAACACCACATTTTTTTTTATGACAGGCAGAGTGGACAGTGAGAGAGAGAGACAGAGAGAAAGGTCTTCCTTTTCCGTTGGTTCACACCCCAATGGCTGCTGTGGCCGGCGCACCGCGCTGATCCGAAGCCAGGAGCTCCTCCTGGTCTCCCATGCAGGTGCAGAGCCCAAGCACTGGGGTCATCCTCCACTGCCTTCCTGGGCCACAGCAGAGAGCTGGACTGGAAGAAGAGCAACTGGGACAGAATCTGGTGCCCTAACCGGGACGAGAATCTGGTGTGCCAGCGCCACAGGTGGAGGATTAGCCTCTTGAGCCACAGTGCCAGCCAGGAAACACCACATTTTAACTTACTAAGAGAATGACTATCAGTTGTAGCTATTTTTTAAAGTTTCATATAGTTTAATATAACTAATACATTTTTTGCAAAGTATATGTCTAGTTCAGATGGCAGATCCTATGACAAGGTTCTATTTAATCTCTCTTGAATGATTAAGGTCAGCCTTGGTGGGAGAAGATAGCAAGGAATTTTCCCAATGTCCCTGTAGATTAGCAACAGAGTAAGGACTAAATGTCAAACCTTTTCACTTTTGGTGAGGAGCTCATTTTTTTTTCCTCCAATTGCCTCAATGGAATGTCTACCCTATAAAAATATCCTAAAAAAACATAAAAAGTCTATCCTACAAAAATACATTTCCACTCAATAATATGCAAGGTCATCTCCAGGCCAAGAGAAAAATTACCTGGTGGTGCAGAGCTTGGTGGGGATGGCAGTGCAGAACACTCAGGAAAAACAGTAGGAGTGAAGGAGAATGAGTATTTAAAAACAAGAGCCACTTTTGTTTTACATTCATCTCTGATTTGCATTCTCCAAAGGTTAGCCCATTTCTCAGGGGGAAGAGCAAATGGAGCATTGTTAGAGTAATGTATTCAGAGATGGAGCAAAGGAGAAACTATGTCTGCAGGTTGTGGCACAATAGCTGGCCACTAATGAATTAAATTATTCAAAGCAACTCACAAATTGATTGAAGAGTAGCATTCACACAAAACTCATCTTCTGAATATATCTCAATCTCCAGATCCTTTAAATATAGTGCATCTTTATTGCAGACCCATTAGTCAAACCCCTATTAGGTCTAGAGCTATCCACATTAGCTGCTGGTTTAATTTGTCAGGGTCTTAAAAGAATAATTATATTAGGTATCCCATTTGTAAATCACATGATGGAATTTATCTGCAATAGCCAAAGGCAGCAAGATGCAAGTGAGATCATATAAAAAGCCACTGCAAGATATCTATTCCCATGAGCATTTCTTTTATTATATGCTCATTGAGAGATGCACGCTGATATCTGTCTTTACCAAAGGCAACATGAGCATGTAGCCATTTTTTAGAGGAGATAGGATGGTAACCAGGAGTATCTGAGCAATATAAATTTGCATCTGCAAAATGTCTGCCTAGAAATTATTGATTTTGTCTTCCCAGAATAGCCTATTTAAAGGAAACATTTTTTCTAATGCTTTCTAGGGGACCTGCAGGAAATCATTACTGGTGGGGACTGTTGTTTTATGGTCTTTGAAACAGCAGCTTTAAATATGAACAAGAAATGTGAAAAGGAAGGATGTGATACAGAGGCTCCAGCTAGGAGCTGCCTTTTTTCATGGCCTGCCCTCTACCTTCTTTCTCCAAGCAATTGGCCCAGGGTGTCATTCGGGGAACCATCCTTTGCAAGATTCCCCTTTAGCTGGAAATCTTTATGGAACAAAACTTCCGGATGTAATTCCTCCTTATCTGCACTCTACCCCCCATAACACTCTCTCCATCTGATCCCACAAGCCCACTTCTTACCAACACCAACCTTTCACCGGAGTTTCCTCTCTCAAATGTGCAGGCTAAAACATGGCATATGCTGGAACTGGCTGCAGCATTACAGCCATCAGGGTGATGCCAAGAGCAGAGGCCAGAAACAGTCAGGAAAACCCGGGCTGGAAAGAAGATCTTTGCCTGGGACAGGTGGATGAGAAAAAGCACAGCACCCAAAGTTGTGGCACAAAAAGAAATAGCTTAGGCAGATACTGCATGCCCTGACCCATTACAAGAATTTCCTCTGGACTCTTTTTGAACCTTCAAATGTGACAACATAGTCCTGATAATGATGGTGTTGATGGCAGGTAATAGCTATGTTCTATTGAGCACTGACTCTGAGCACTCACTGTCATTTAACCTTACAATGCTAGGGAAGACACAATTACCTCCAGTTTACCAATGACAGGTATAGCTTGTCCTTGGTCAGACAGTTTTGAAGGGAAGATAGATCTGCCATCAAATCCAAGTGCAAAGGACTCCAAAGCCATCTCTCTAAGCCAATGACCTGCTCAAAAAGGTAGCTCTTCTCCTACTTTGCTTTTTTCCACAATCCAGTTCCCAGAAGCATCAGCATGTGAATTTCAGCTTTGTCTAGTGTAAGTTCTCTTAGTAAACTTTAGGCATAGCCAAAGGAAACACATTTAATTCAATTTTCAATTACCAAGCCTCCAGTCTATGTCAGGAACTTTACTACTTAATGGAAATAAGTATCAGAGAAATTGGGGCAATGGAGAAATGGATGGTAAACCAACTTTCCTGAAAATAAAGATCTAAATTAAGATGAGGCTATAGTATTGAATGTCATTAGAGACTAAAACAGAAATATAACAGACACAAGACAACTGGAGAGGGCCCTCTGTGGACTGGATAAGCAGAGAAGATAAGAGTTAATCAGAAAAGGCCAGAGAAAAGGAGTTGCATGTGGAGTAAACAGCACATGTGAGCCCTAAGAAGAAGGCAAAAGAAGACTTATGAGTCCGCGCAAGCAGTGAGAACGGCAGGCAGTGAGGCTGGCGAGTGGGCAGGAAGAATACCACTCCATGCCCATGGGATTCTAGTTAACCTCCCAGGTGAACAAGGAAAGCACAGGAAAGGCCTGGTAAGCGAAAGACATTGCTGCAGTGAACAGTGTTAGAAGTCCACTGGGGATGTCACAGGGAGTGGAGCGAGAGCAGAAGGTCATCAAGGAGCTTCTTAGAGTGGGACAAAAGAGATGTACAAGGTGGTGTTTTGGACTAAATGTGGAAATGGAGAGATCTAGGGAGGCAATGCAAGTGCTGGAGGGGAACATGCTTTATTATGTGGAAGGAAGGGGAGTAGAGGAGTGTTTCGGGGTGGTCGTAACAATCACTGCAAACTGGGAGCTCAAATAATGGAAATTTATTTCCCCACACTTCTGGAGGTCCGAAGCCCAGAATCAAGCTGTTGGCACAGCCATGCTTCCTCCCAGGGCGTTAGCGGAAGCTCTCTCCATGTCTCTCCCTAGCTTTTGCTGGCTCCCAGCAGTCCGTGGCTTGCAGATGCAGCCCTCTGATTTCTTCCTTCATCCTACAGAGCCCTCTTCCTTACGGGCCTGCTCTATCTTTTTGTTCCAATTTGCCTCTTTTTCCCTTACAAAGACATACCAATCACTGGATTCAGGAGCTTCCTATTCCAATTCATTATGGCTTCATTTTAATTTGTTAATGTAAAAAAAAAAATTAACAGAAGGCCATTAGGTTGAGCTGACTCCAGTACCTTGGAAAGCAAAACACAACTCAATGTAAACCATAAAAGAAAACGTAAGTTGAATCAATAAGAAAGCAGAAAACTAACCTCTGACTAGGAACTTCCACTTCTACCAATAAAGTAAGTTTTCTTTGTTTAACTTCCAGGAGCACCTTATTCAAGTATCCTCTTATTGGAGTACCCAACTTCTTGTTGCCCAATCCATAAATAGTTAACTACCAAATAAATTCATTAAAATTTTAATGTACCCAAGCTTATCCTTTTTTAAAGATTTACTTATATATTTGAAAGTCAGAGTTACAGAGAGACAGGGGGACACAGGAGAGCTCTTCCATCACTAGTTTATTCCCCAGATGGCCCCCACGGCCAAGGTTTGGCCAGGCCTAAACCAGAAGCCAGGAGCTTCATCGAGTCTGCCATGTGGTGGCAGGGGTCCAAACACTTCAGCCATCTTCCACTGCTTTTCCCAGGCTATCAGCAGGGAACTGGGATGGAGTTGGAGCCACCAGGTCACAAATCAGTGGCCACATGGAATGCTGGCATCTCAGGTTACAGCATTACCCACTAAGTCGGCCCTCCAAGTTTATCTTTTAATGGTATATCAGCAAAGACTAGTTGCTAATAAGATCATGTTCACGGCCAGCGCCGCGGCTCAATAGGCTAATCCTCTGCCTAGCGGCGCCAGCACACCAGGTTCTAGTCCCCGTCGGGGCGCCAGATTCTGTCCTGGTTGCCCCTCTTCCAAGCCAGCTCTCTGCTGTGGCCCGGGAGTGCAGTGGAGGATGGCCCAAGTGCTTGGGCCCTGCACCCCATGAGAGACCAGGAAAAGCACCTGGCTCCTGCCTTCGGATCAGCGTGGTGTGCCACCAGCCGCGGCAGCCATTGGAGGGTGAACCAATGGCAAAGAAAGACCTTTCTCTCTGTCTCTCTCTCTCTCTCACTGTCCACTCTGCCTGTCAAAAAAAAAAAAAAAAAAATCATGTTCACAGGTACTGGGGGTTAAAACTCAAATGTTTCTTTTGGGGAAGGCCACATTTCAACCCACTCCAGGAAGTAACCTCCAAGTGTCTATCAGAAGTAACCTAGTCAGTGTAGGTACACAATTTACTAAATTGGAAAGAAAAGAAGCAGGTTTGAGTCCAGCTTAGAGCTTGTTATATCTGGAATAGCAAAGACTATACATGTCAAGTTTTAGTGTTAAGGTATTAAGTAAAGAACTGTCTGGGCCTGAGATATATATTAAAGTCAGTGAGATTGCTTGAGGAGGATGATAATAATGCAGTATTGTACAACAAAAAAATTCAGGAAATCAAATTTTAACTCTATCAAAAAACACTATCTATTGAGTGAAGTAATAAATGTGCAAAACTGTCTACACTGTACCTTCCAGTTATGCTAGTTACAAAAAATGCAGATATGAATTTGCAAAAAAAATGAATTTGAGGCATAAGAGGAAAGAAAATTAACAGATATTGAGAGCAACTATCTCACAGCCACTTTTGTTTCCTTCCTGTACTTTTCAAAATTTTCTAAATTTTTCCACAGACTGGTATGTGGTTTTAAAATTAATATTTTTAAAAACAAAAGACAAGCTGTATAGAGAAATTTAATGTGGCTGGAATATGGGATCTGAAAGAAAATGAAGCTAAATGGTAGTTATTGAGCCTTGGCTAAATTGCCAAGCAAAGCAATTTATTTTTCATCCTACATGCAGCAAGGAATCCTAAAGTGCATGAATACAGTGAAAGAGGAATGATTATTACGCCATGGCATTTAGTTAGAGAGATTTTTCTGGCTAAAGAAGTAACATATTCTCATTATCAAAAAGATGGACCTACAGAAAACTACAGATCCACTGTTAACATAGGCATTTCCTTCTAGTGTTTTTGCTGTGCCTATTTTGCACAGAGTAAAGCACATTTTAAACAGCTTCCTTTCTTAAATTTACTATTTCATAAAAAATCTTTCACTGAATTGTAAAATCTCTCAAGTATAGTTGCATCAACTAATAATAGACTATGCAATTATTTATTTACCTATTCCTCTGTATTTTCCATTTTCACTTTATAATAAATTACAAACTCCAGTAGGTATCATTGTCCATAAATTTCTACCAGAACATTTGGAAAACACCAAGTATTAGCAGGCCCTGCACTAATTGTTAAAGAAACAAAGATGAATGAAATAAATCCTTGCCCTCTAGCAAAGAAAACACACTGTGATAGATGTACTTCCAACACACCGTGGTATAGAAAGTGCTTGCCTGTGTATCTATCTCCCCATGAGAATCATTCTCTGCTTTTAATGAGCTTGCAACCTAAAAGAGGAACACACAACAAGCAACCACTTTCAGGAGCGGGAGGAAGGGGGAGAGAGAGAGAGAGAGAGAGAGAGAGAGAGAGAGAGAGACAGGAGATGCATAGCATCTGAGCTCTTAATTAAGTGTGGGGCATAATAAAAGGGGTACAGAAAGACAACCATGTCTGTCCAGAGCTCCTCCATTTGTCTAGGCCAGAGGGTCCCTCAGGGCTGGGATCGGAGCGGAGAAAGAAGCCATCTGAAATGAGAAACTGATAAAGCAAAATACATGGGAGCTCCCGAGCTCCTGGCTTCTGTATTCATGTCTGGTCCCCACAGACTGCAGGCACCTACCAGACAGGAACTCTGTTCACCAGGACAGAAAAGGTTGTGCTCAATACTATTAGATAATTGTGACTGGCTGAAAAAACAGATGTGGTGGAGAGGTAAAGTAGAAACAGAAATGCTTTCTTAAAAAAAAATGAGAAGAGCTGGTGAATTGAACACACAGTGACGTGTGACCTATCATTTCATCGGGGTCCTCTCAAAGAGCATGAAGCGGCTGCACCTCTCTCCATTTAGCTCTTGGCATACAATACTAGCATCTGCCCAGTAGAGGGAACTCTCTGCATATTTAAGTCTGATTCTTTGATGCTGAGCTGCACTAGCAAACTGGCCAGGCCAGCCTTAGAACTGTTTTCTTAGCTGGGCACATGCCATTCAGCCCCCATTGCCTCCCATCCCTGACAGCTGCTCCCCGGGACAGGTGCTGTTTGGCTAACTCTGTCATCAGCTCCTCCGACTCTAGCCAGCTGTCCTTAACCTGGCTCTTGCATCTCCACAGATGCTGAAGCACTCAGAGGCAGCTGCCAGCCCTCAGATGTTCTCTGAAGCATGCTTGCCATAGATAATTGAGCTCACTAGGACCACAAGTTAACACTCACCTGCTCTGCTCACCAATCAGTGCCTAGGCAGGTGCCTGGGGTATCCAGAACATGCAATAAATGCTGTTGTGTGAGTGATTGAAGCAAACAAGCCTTCTGAAAGGCTTTGCTTACCGGCATGATTTGAGTCTTCCCATGGGATTCACTCTGTAGTTCATTCTGGCCTGTTCCTCTCTGCACCATCATTTCCTCAGCTCTTAGCATGGACAGCGGTGCCTGCTGCAAGCACTAGAGCCATTCCAAGGACCATGTGATCAGACATGTCAGTCAGCTTGTCGATTAAACTCAGAGGCTGCATTATGTTCCCATAGTGGGAGAAGGATTTTCATGATGCAGAAAGCATTTCAAAATACAAATCGCTCGTGCCGCGGCTCACTAGGCTAATCCTCTGCCTTGCGGCGCCAGCACACCGGGTTCTAGTCCCGGTCGGGGCGCCGGATTCTGTCCCGGTTGCCCCTCTTCCAGGCCAGCTCTCTGCTGTGGCCAGGGAGTGCAGTGGAGGATGGCCCAAGTGCTTGGGCCCTGCACCCCATGGGAGACCAGGATAGGTACCTGGCTCCTGCCATTGGATCAGCGCAGTGTGCCGGCCGCGGCGGCCATTGGAGAGTGAACCAACGGCAAGGGAAGACCTTTCTCTCTGTCTCTCTCTCTCACTGTCCACTCTGCCTTTCAAAAATAAAAAATAAATACAAATCTCTATCCCATGTTCTCTTCCTTACCCTTCATCATAAGCAAACCTTGACATACCCAGGGAAGCATAATGTGTCTTCAATACTCTTTAAAAGTCCTGTGGGCAACTACTGGGCATGGGCAGGCACACACACACACACACACTGGCACATGCCCTCCCCCATCCTTAACCCTCTGAGAGGCACTCTTGTAATCCAGGGGGTTTATATCTTGAATGCACATCAAAATCGCCGGGAGTATTTAAAAATAATACTGATGCCCAGGTGAAAGCTTGGACAAATTAAATCAGAATCTCTGAGAGTAAGGCATGAGCCTTGGAGACTTGAGTGTGCAGCTGAGGCTGAGACGCTCCGTGATAGGAGATAGGTTTCTGAAGAAACCACTGAGAAGTCTTCCCACCTAAAGTGGAGCACAGTGAGGTTAGCACAAATGACAACTGTCTGACATGCCCCAGACTGCAAAGAAACGTCCTGGTTCTTCCTCTTTTTGTTTTTAAAGATTTATTTATTTGAAAGTCAAAGTTACACAGAGAGAGGAGAGATAGAGAAGGAGGAGTCTCCCATCCACTGCTTTACTCTCCAACTGGCTGCAACGGATGCAGAGATCAGAAGCCAGGAGACAGGAGCTTCCTCCAGGTCTTCCCATGCGGGTGCAGGAGCCCAAGGACTCGGGCCATCCTCCACTGCTTTCCCAAGCCATAGCAGAGAGCTGGATCGGAAGTGGAGCAGCCGGGACTTGAGCCAGCACCCATATGGGTTGCCAGCACCACAGGTAGCAGCTTTACCCCACTAAGCCACAGTGCCGGCCCCGCCCATGTTCTTCTTTAGGAGGAGTGATCTCACATTACTCACTCTTGCTGACCTTGGAGACCTTGAAGAATCACTTAGATCTCTGAGGCTTAGTCTCCTTATGAAACAGGAGGATTTCCACCACAGAGGTGCTGAAGGAACCAGAGGAACAGCAGAGCAAGAGTTCTCTGAAGTCGCAAATGATTCTGCAACTGGAACAGATTATTATGGGGAAATGCCAGCTAGATATTTTTAAATAACTTATAAACTTCTTTTAAAAATTATTTTAGTCCTGAAGATGACTCATTGTGTAGAATGGCATCTGTCAGAGATGTTGGTTTTCTAGGGTTTCACGCTTATTGCCAGGTTGCCGGAGGTATGTTTAATCTCTTTAGTCCCACAGCGGTCACTATGACAACAGTTGCTGGCATTATATCACTGAATAGACAGGGTTTCTGTCTGCTTCATTCAGTTATTTTACATCATCACAAATAATAAACTGTTAAGGTTCATTGAAGTACTTCATTCTCTTACCAGGCTTTTGAAGATCCTTTCATGGTACCCAGTTGCAGAACCCTTCCCAGGTAAGATCTGCTCTTGACTTCACAAACCACATGATTTGGGGATAGTAAACCTCACATAACTTTGCCAGCTTTAAAAGAAAAGAGAAAAGCCAGATTCATAAAGAATATTTGGGAAAATCTGTTGATAATGAATGAGTTTCAGTTGAATTAAAGTGTTACATGTAAATATAAGTGAATAAAACTTTATATAAAAGAGAGAGAGAGAGATTTTGAATGGGACAGACTTAACATTGAGTCAATTAGATTTAATTGTAAGATACACAGTTAACCTAGAAACTAACTGAAATCAGCATAAAATGCTTACATATGTCATACAGACTTTTTTTTCTAAATTGTGACTGCTTGTAAATAATGTTTTTGGGCCTGGATTTCCTTAATGGTAGATCAGTGAAATTATGTAAACCACGGAGGTGTAACAAAAGGATGGAAGGCAGCTGGTTACTATCTAAAATTTAGGCAAGCAAAAGAAAGCTTAACATGAATTAAATGATCCAAGGAGCCAATGATAGTGAAAGGAAACTCCCTCCCTACAGACTTTTATACAGTCCCCTCCTCTTCTCAACCCAAAAACAAGCTTAGCAACAAGAAAGACAGAATCAATGAGGGTTAAAGAATTGCCGAGGTTGTGCTTTATATACAGCATGTCTGTGTCCTCCCAGAACTCCCAAATCCTCATCTTGAGTGCATTGGAATTAGAAGGTGGGAATTTGGGGATAGGGTCAGATCACTAGAGTTGTGCCTTCATGAAGGGGATTAGTCCTGTTAAAAATGAGACTCAAAGAATGCCCTCCCCACTTCGGCTATGTGAGGACAGAGACAAGGAGCTGTTTGTGACCCAGGAAGCAGCCCTCTCTGGACACCAAATCGCCCAGTGTCTCTATCTCAGACTTCCAGCCTCCAGAACTGAGAACAAAATATTTGTGTTAGCAGCCTGAATGGATCAAGGGCTATGGAGGAGGAAGAAACAGATGACATTAAACATGGCTTTTTACCAATTAGGTTTAGACTTTGGTCTCCTTATAATTTGGAGGTACCAGTTAGCTTTTTATTTTTTTTATTTTTTATTTATTTATTTATTTTTGACAGGCAGAGTGGACAGTGAGGGAGAGAGACAGAGAGAAAGGTCTTCCTTTTGCCGCTGGTTCACCCTCCAATGGCCGCCGCGGCCAGCGTGCTGCAGCCGGCACACTGCGCTAATCCGATGGCAGGAGCCAGGTACCTATCCTGGTCTCCCATGGGGTGCAGGGCCCAAGGACTTGGGCCATCCTCCACTGCACTCCGTGGCCACAGCAGAGAGCTGGCCTGGAAGAGGGGCAACCGGGACAGAATCTGGCGCCCCGACCGGGACTAGAACCCTGTGTGCTGGCACCGCAAGGCGGAGGATTAGCCTAGTGAGCCGCGGCACCGGCCACCAGTTAGCTTTTTAAAAATATATTTACTTATTTGAAAGACAGAGTGACACAGAGAGAGGTAGAAGGAGAAAGGGGTGGGAGGAGAGAGTTAGTCTTCCATCCACCACTTCACTCCCTAAATGGCCACAACAGCCAGATCTGAGCCAGACAAAAGTCAGGAACCCAATCCTGGTTTCCCACATGGTATCAGGGGCCCAAGTACCTAGGCCATCCTTGGCTGCCAACCCAAGCACAGTAGCAAGGAGTTAGATTGGAAATAGAGCAGTGGGGACTCCAGGTGGCACTCCAGCTTGGCATGCTGGTGTCACAAGCAGCAGCTTAACCCTCTATGCCATAATGACAGATATTTTGTTTTTTAATCAGAGGAATACATTTAGCCAGAGCCATCCAACTTCCCAGTGTTCTGATTTAATCAAATAGAGTAAATCCATTTGGAAAACAGAGTAAACTCTATCCTTGAAATCTAATTAACTCTACTATTAAAATTGAGATAGAATACAGACATATAAATAAGACTCAATTCAATTCCAAGAAATTATCAGCAACAAAATAAAAAGTTACAACTCCATGAATTAATTGTCAATACAACATTAAAATGCAAGTGATCTTATTGTATATTAGAGCACACTGATTTAGAGACGCACTTGGAGACACAGTCTGTCTAGTTAAAGCCGTCTCCTTCATCCAAATGGAATGGAACCTCTAGAGGTCAAGAGACATCTTACCCACTTTATATCCTTGACAGCTCCTAGGACAATCATTCTCAGCACAGGATGTACATCAGAAGTTCCTGGGGGGCTGATGCTGTGGCACAGAGGGTTAAAGCTTAGCCTGCAGCACTGGCATTCCATATGGGTGCCAGTTCAAGTCCTGACTGCTCCACTTCTGATATAGCTCTCTGTTATGGCCTGGGAAAACAGTAGAAGATGGCCCAAGACCTTGGGCCCCTGAACCAGTGTGGGAGACCCAGAAGAAGCTCCTGGCTCCTGGCTTCAGATCAGCACAACTCTTGCTGTTGTGGTCATTTGGGGAGTAAACCAGCAGATGAAGATCTTTCTCTCTCTCTCTCTCTCTCTCTGGCTCTACCTCTCTCTGTAACTCTGTCTTTCAAATAAATAAAATAAATTTAAAAAGAAGAAGAAATTCCTGGGCAAGTGAAAGATGGCAGACTAGAGATAGAGCTTACTGCTCTAGTCTAGGGGAAGATAGTTTTAAAAAAAAGTGGAGAGAGCAATCTCAGGGAAGAGTTAGGGAGAAAACTCCAGAAGAAAATCCATTACAAATTAGAGGGACACTGTGGATCTACGTGGAGGGTGTAGACTTATAACGTAGGATCCCAGTAGCCGAGAGCCTCAGCACCAGCTTTGGAGAGTGAGGCGAAACCAGACTGCAGCAGCCCAAGCCACTGATGATAAAGCTGTGAGAAGAGCCTGGTGTGAGTTTGGCCTACAACCCTGTGGTGGACAGAGTTCTTGCCAACCTAGAAGAAAAAAGAGGGGGCATGTTTCTCTCTCCCCAACCACCCAGCACCAGCATCCTTCAACTAGTGGGGGTGGGGGGATTGGCACCATTTTGGACATACAGAGCAGCTGTGCCAGCTCGTGTCCGCACCCCCAATACCACCCAAGAGAAGATGCCTGAGTCTGGCTAGAAAAGTTGACTGGGTTGCTGGTGTGCTTATGACTGTGGGAACCTTCTGTGCTGTGACTGTAAAAACACTGTGGCTGCATGGGAGGCCAGAGGGCGTGACTGAGTCTTTGGGTAGTCACTGTGGGTGGCTCTACACTCTTGGGGTCCCTGATTCCCTGGTAAGGGTCATTTCTGCAGGATCTTTGCTCATACCAAGGACTACATGGATCTTTTGTGTGGTTCTTGTAATAGCACAGATGAATATTGTACCTACTGGGGCTAGGGCCCAGGCACTGATCTCCTTAGAGAGGAGGTAAGCATGAAACTACACCAACAGAGCTGTTCAAACCTTCCCTCTGATAAAAAAAAAAGTTTAAAAAAGAGATGTACCATGCCCAACTTGGGTGTCACGTTGACACTCCTCTCACTCTGGAGCACTGAACAGAGCTCCCTGGCGACGCCCAGGACACATCTCTGGTATTCACTGAAAGAGCAGACACTCCACTAAGCCACAGAGGAATAGTTCAATGATAAAAGCCATCACAGAGGGAAAAAAAGAACCAACAAGTGTCTCCACAAATGCCTAA